>NC_059133.1:6190867-6813140 GCF_020740605.2 Lemur catta
GCCGTGCGCTTAGGTCCTGCGCCCAGGCCTTCCCTGCGGCCCCAGCACAGGGGCCTACGTCAGAGTCAGAGCCCCTCGGAGTCGGGGTGGTACCACTCTCCCCACACAGTTGTCTCTGCGGGAGCTGCCTGGCGTGTGGTGGTCATTACTACGTGCTCATCCCTTTCCCTTCCTGATCCAGTGCCGTGGGGATTCCTGCCAGGCCGTGGGAAAAGGTCTGCACTTTCCTCGCTGGAAAAGACACTTGATAAACGCTTGTTAAAAGATTGACTGAAGGACTGGGTGGCCACAGTGATCGTGCCCAGAGCCCCAGCTCTGGAGTCACCTAGCTGTGTGACCTTGGGCAGGTTGCCGCCTTCTCTGGGCTCTTCTGCAGAGGTGAGCAAGGTTGACGCTGCTGGGGCGAAGCACCCTGAGAGAATGGACACGGTGGCTCTTTGCCGCTCAGAAGCTCGGCGCAGACCACAGTGACGGTTTTACAGCTGAGGGGACCGGGGCCCAGAGGGGCGAGGTGCTGGCCTCGGGCGGCCGGCAAGGAAGGACAGGGCTGGGGCTGCTGCCCTCCTCCGGGAGGCTCTGAGTGCAGTGCTCTTGGTGGCATTGCCCCATCCTTGCCCAGAACCTGCCCCGGGCTGAAGAGCAGGGTGTTTGATGCGCCCCGCAAGGTCTGTCCAAGGTGCTGCTGGCAGAGTAACGTGCGGTGTCTTGTGTCCGCTGGGAATTTACTGCAGGGCCCTCCCGCCCAAGCCACGATGTGCGGGACGGGGCATTGTCACAGGTTGATGTCACCAGAAACGGACTGCAGGGTGTCCTGTAAGGTTTATCAGGGAGTGCTCTTAGGAACCACAGCTGCAGGGGCAGAGGGCGCGGTCAGGCTGCAGCGCAGTCGAAACGGAGGCCTGGGGCGAGCCTGTGGCACTCGGGAGCCGGGGTGGCCCTGCAGAGCTGCTGCCGACCAAGACGGGCCTCAGCCATCGGACCCTGCGTTGACTGGTCACTGGTGCAGCTGTCCCTGAGGCTGTGTGAGGGGGGATGCCTGTGAGTCCCTTCCCCTGAGGGACACAGCTGTGGGCCCTCGGCAGCTGACACCCCTGGCAACTGGGGAAACCTGTGTCTTGGTCTTGAAAGGGGGTCTGAGTGGCACGCAAGACAGATGTCCTGTGACATCAACAACCAGAACAAGACAGATACCGAATGTCAGGGAGAAGCCTGTGGCTTACTCACCTCGAGGACAGCAGTGACAGCAGCACCCGGCCCTTCTGTGCCTCTGACCCACAGCCCTGCAAGGTAGGGCGTCTGATTCCCACTTGCCACCGAGAGACTGAGCCCCGGGGAGGCGCAGCGGCTCCAGAGCGAGTAGGTGGCAGAATCTGGGCTTGCAAGTGCGGTGCCCGCACCCCACAGGCTCCGTCGCTCAGCACTCTCAGACCCGGGCCTTTGCCCCTGCCGCGGCTTCTGCCTGGAGTGCCCCTCCTTTCCCTGCTCGGGCCTCTGCCCCTCAGCTTCTCTTGGAGGCTCCGGGGGCCATTCTCTGTCCTTTTAGCCTCGGGTTCAGCCCAGCTTTGACCCTGGTCTGGACTGTGAGCTCTTGAGTGCAAGGACATGGCTCTCCTTTGTGTCCTCTCTGCCTGGGGCACCTGGCATGGCGCCCAGGCCCAAGGGTGCCGCACAAGCACAGGCAGAACTGAATGAGATCTCAGGCCTCCCTCAGCCCACTCTGGTGTAACCTGCTGCCGAGCGTGTGGCCGGGGCTGGTGCCAGCCTGCCGCAGTGATGCCCTCAGGGAGGAAATTGGGGTTTGCTGGGCAGGAAAGGGTGGTGTTGCTGCCACAGTCAGGCGGGCTTGGCCCCTGGGGCCCCAGCTGTTGAGGTGAGAAGAGGCTGAGGAGGGACTAGCAGGCAGGAGGGAACACTTTGGGGACACTTTTCCTGGAGGTTTGCCTCTCAGCGCCAGCCTGGACTCCCGGGGAAGGAACACCCCCTTGCCTGGCATGCCCAGAACAGCCAGGGGAGCCCAGAGGCGGCTGCTGTCTCCAGCACCATGGAGGAATGCTGTGCCCAGCGTGGAGGGGCCCCGAGGAGCGGGGCTCTGGGCAGGGAGGGCCCTCTGGGAGGCCTGAGCGCGGGGAGGCGTCTGCAGCTGGGGCTGCCAGTGTGGGAGCCGGGACTCGGGTCTGCTCGACATGCATCCGCCGTCCATTCGTTCAGCAGTCGTTTCCCCAGCAAGGCACGAGGACAGAGAGGGAGCGTCCTGGTCTGTGCCGTCAGGGACCAGGCTGGGGACGAGGGGAGCACCCGGTACTAGGTGTGTGTGTCCAAGTCCTGCATTTGGCATCTGAGCCTGGGATTCTTCTGGTCTCGTCTCATCCGCAGACCTTGGGCCATTTCTCCCCCTGGGCCATGGTGTCCTCACCTGTCAGGTGGGGATAACGATACTCTCCAGATTGCTGGGAGATCCTGAGAGTCTGTGGCTGTAAAAGGATGTTAGCAACTGGACAACTCAGAACAAATGGTTGAGGTTATTTTCTTAAATTGTGGAGATTATTTTCCAATATCTCTACTTCTGTTTGTCTCCTAGTTTCCATTTCTCTCAGCTCTTATCAGGCCTAGTGAAGTTCATTAATGTTTGCTTGTTACCGGTGCTGGTTTATTTGCCCCCCTGCCCGACCACATCCTCCTTTCCCAGAGCCCTTCCCCTTCTGAGAGCAGTAATAACCGCAGACGCACCCCGGCACCTGCTCCAGGTGCACGTTGACTCATTTAATCCTCACAGCCACCTCGACAAGTAGGTACAGTGTCATCCCATTTTACAGATGAGGAAACTGAGGCTCAGAGCTGGTGGTCTCTGCTCTGAACCACAGTGCCCACTGCTTCACTGCTTCTCTGTGCTTCTGCTCGGGCCTGAGCCGGCCAGAGCCCGAGAGCTGTGCTGGTCACCTTCCCAGTGCCATTCCTCTCCGCCCTGCCATCGTTCCTGTCTTTGAGCATCCGCAGCGTGGCTCAGCTCAGCTGTCAGCTCCTCAGATGTGCCCCCCACTGTCATTCTGTCCCCTCACCTGAGCGGCCCCTCCCTCTGATGCTAGTACCCTGAATTGGGTGACCTTTGAGGGCCTCCCCGCGCCAGCTCCAGCGTCCTCAGACCCAGTTGCTCTTCTCTGAGTGGCTCCCCCACACACTGGCCCTGCCTGCTGCTGGCTATCGCTGCCACCCTGCCACCCTGGCCAGCCTGCCACGGGGCTCAGGCCTTTCCAGACCCAGGTCCTGGAGTGGGCTGTTCAGTGGGGGCTTTAGCTTCTGAACAAGAGGCCCAAAACTGAGCCAGGTAAGTGACCCAAACCTGGGCCTGGGGTGGCGAGTCTCCCACTGCTGGGAGGCACGGAACACACCTTCATTCCTTCAGTCACTTGTTCACTCAACGCGGGCCACACAGTCCATGCTTAACGGATGCTCATCTACCTCTTCCCGGCCTTTCTCAGCCCAGTTCAGGCCCCGCCTCCCTCATGAAAGTCCGTCCCTCCCCAGGGAGAGCCTGGACCCTCACTGCTGACGTTTGATCTCATGATCAAGGAAGGGGCTTGTGTGTCACTCTGACATCCTCCAGCTGACTCTTCTCCCTCCCTCTCTGGTGGCTGCTGGGAAGCGCTGTGCCAGATTCTCAGCCAGCCTCTAAAAGTACCTTGTGATACTTGCTGGGACTCACTCCCCCAGGGCCCTCTTGTATCTTGTTTTATCTATCTATTTATTTATTTTTATTTATATTTTTTTATTTTTAGACAGGGTCTCACTCTGTCACCCCGGCTAGAGTGCAGTGGTGTCGTAAGAGCTCACTGCAACCTCAAACTCCTGGGCTCAAGTGATCCTCTTGTCTCAGACTCCCAAGTGTCTGGGACTACAGGTGCAAGCCACCATGCCCGCTGGCTAATTTTTGTATTTTTAGTAGAGGCGAGGTCTGGCTCTTCCTCAGGCTGGTCTCGAACTCCTGACCTCGAGTGATCCTCCCGCCTCGGCCTCCCAGAGTGCTAGGATTACAGGCGTGAGCCACCGCGCCTGGCCTCACTTGTGTGTCTTCTGAGTGTTCGCAGCTGCCCCTCCAGGCCCAGAGCGGGGCCTGGCACACAGCCAGCCCTCAGTAAATCTTTGCTAAGGGAATGAATTAGTGAATTCTTTATTCCATTGCCCTAGCTTAAGTGCCACTGTCTGTTTTGTGTTTCCTGAGATTCTTTGTGGGTAAAAAAGGAAAACAATAACAATGGAAATGTTAATAATAGCAACAACAACTGCTTTCTTTTTTTTTTTTTTAAGAGATGGGGTCAAGTTCTGTTGCCCAGGCTGGAGTGCAGTGGTACAATCATAGCTCACTGCCGCCTCCAACTCCTGGCCTCAAGTGATCCTCCTGCCTTGGCCTCCAAAAGTGCTGGGATAACAGGTGTGAGCCACAGCGCCTGGTCTCATTGCTCGTTTTTACTGAGCACTTACTATATACTGGACATTGTTCCAGATATTTTACATATTTTATTCACCTGATTGTCCCAGGCCTGTGAGGTAGGTGTTAGTCTTCCTATTTTACATGAGGAAACTAAGGCACAGAGTGAACCAGCAGCTTGCCCAAGGTTGCAGGGCCCTGGAGTGTGTCGTTGGGGTGGAGACCCAGCAAAGGAGTTATGACGGTAATTATAGGAAGGAATCCATTTTGTTGAAGAGGGAACAGGAGCCCTGGAGAGCTGCCCCATGGGTCTCGCCTCTGTCGAAGAGTGGACAGAGCCAGCTGGTCACAGGAACCTGGCGGGCAGGGCGTGGGTGGAGTGGGGGCCTGGCTCCCAGGGCTGTGGGCAGGTCCTCCCTCCCAGTCCCTGCTGGGGCTTCCCTCGTGTCCCCAGAGGGGCTGTGTCCAGTGAAGTGAGCCACGTGGCCTGAGTCGCATGTCCCTGGTGCCTGTGTCCCTCGTGTCCTGAACGACCATCTGTCTGAGGCCTCTCTCCGTCACTGAAAGATCAGGGTCCTGCAGCCCCCAGGTCTGCCTCCAACTGAGAAGGCCTTAAATCCATTCCCAGCCCTTGCTCCTGAATTGCTTGTGTGGTTTTTACAGTTGCTTGGGGAACTGTAAGTCTGCATTGCCTGACTCCTGTGTATTTAAATTCTCAGCCATAATGTTATATTAACTCATTTTTTGCAGTTTCCTAGGAGGCTGTGTGTACATTACTGGGGCGGTGGGGGAGTGGGAACGGCCGTGCCTGTGGACAAACACAGCTGTGAGTGCCCCTGGCCCTGGGGGCCCATCCAGAGGCCCCCACCCCAGGCAGGCACAACGTGAGAGGCATTCCTGCCAGCCAGGTGTTCACAGTACCTGAGTCCCCCTTGCCCCCAAGCCCCCGCAAGGTTGTGGATGCTGCCAAGTGGCTGGTGAACTGGGGATCCCAGCTTGGGGTGGCTCTGGAACTCCAGAAAGGCCTGTGGGTCACATATCTGTTGTTCATTTATGCACTAAGTATATCCATGCCCTCTGTCCCCACATACGTACTGTATACCTAGCCTGGATACAGCAGGAATGCAACTGACTACTCCGTCCTGGAGATGATGTACCAGGGGAGATGGACGTTAACTTCAAGCACATAGTGCAAGCTGGGGGCTGGGACGGCTTTGAGAGGCAAGTGAAGCCAGTATGGGGCTGGCAGTGAGGGTTGAGGTAGAGGAAGGGCACATTGGGACAGAGACCTGAAGGAGGGAAGGGGCTGGCTCCAAGGTGGTCAAGGTAACAGTAGCCAGTTGTGACTGGCCAAGCACCAGGCCTTCCTCTGCCCATTAACTCAGCTACATGGCAAGGTCATGAGGGTCACTGTGCCCATTTCATAGATGATGCCCAAGATCAGCAGCTGCTAAGTGGCAAAGCTAGCATCAAACCCAGACTATCCGACTTCACCATCCACATTTTCACTGCTTTATTCTGCGACTCTCTGGGGAAAAGGCATATTAAGCAGGTGGAACAGAATGTGCAAAGACTCGGAGGCCGGAACAAGGTGAGCCTGGGGAATAGCCGGGAGGCCAGTGTGGCTGGGGCAGAGTGAGCAGGGGTGAGAATAGAAGAGGGGAGGGTGGAGAAGTCAGGCTGATCTTGAGGGCTGTGATGAGGAAGTGGGAGCTCAGCATGCTCCCTCATGCTGTTCCTGAACCAAGGTGGCAGTGGGGGGCGTGGGGGGGAGGATGAGAAGCAGGGGCAGGCAGAACCTTGGAGTGTGAGCTGTAGGGTAGGCCCAGGGGCCCCTGTGGGTTGGGTGAAGGGGAGACGAACTCCTGGGAGAGTCAGGGCTGCAGGAGCCCAGGGGCTGGGTAGGAGTGAGAATGAGACTTGCTGGGAGAGGCCCGGCCAGGGGATCCAATAACTCAGCCGCCACAGCCTTGCTCCGGGGTTGGAAAACTGGGACTTCTCAGCTGACTCCTGCCTGCGCTCCCTAGAGTTCAGCCAGGCCTCTGCGGGGTGTGGGAAGGGCTCAGAGCTCAGCCCTGACATTTTTTTTTTTAAGTTGTTCTGTTTTTTCATCCACAAGGGTGGGATCTTGAAACTCCTGAGAGTTAGGGGTGATGCTTATGAGGTTCTGGCACTGGTGGAAGTTTAGAACCCTGCTCTTTGACCACTTGCTTTCTCATTTGATTCTCTGGGCTCAAATATTGTCGCCATTTTACGGGGCGGGAACTGAAGGTCAGAAAGGGAAATGGCTTGCCCAGAGCCCGTGGGTCCTCATGTGGCCAGGCCCAGGGGTCTGTGAAGCTCTGGGGAGAGAGAAGCCTGGGATTAGGTCTCCTGCCTCCCCCTATGTGCATAGCGAGGGCCCCCACGGAGTGGGGCTGGGGTAGCTTGAAGCACTTGGGGAGTTTAGAGCATCAGCAGGGGGGTGGCCTGGCCCTTAGGACCCCCTGCCTGGAGGAGCACCCCTCCCAGCCTTCATCCATGCTGTGCTTGCTGCCTGGAGTGCCCTCCCCTATCCCCAGGCAGATCTTCACCATTTAGGCCTTACCTCAGGCCAGCACCTCCTTCAGGAAGCCTTCCCTGACTTTGCCTCTGATGGTCACATACCTTCTTGGTGTCCCTGTAGCCCTGTGCCCATCTCACTGTTAGAGTGGACCTTGCTGGACACTGTGATCTGCCCTCCCACAGCCAGCCTGGGGGGCCCCGCATGTGGACGGCAGGGCTGCCAGACCCCTGCCCCCAGACTCCCAGCACTCCTCACAAGGCGTGGCACAGAGCAGGTGCCCGTGGATGCTTGTGGGACAGAGCTGGACGGAACTCAGGTCAAGGGAGTGCCAGAGGCCTGAGCCTCCTTGGGCAAGTGCCAGCACTGGATGATCTCATGGCCCCAGGCCTCAGCTGCTGCCACACAGCCCACCAGGGGCACCACACGCCCAGGTGTGGGGGTGGCCAGCGTCCCCCTTATCGGGATAGCTCATGAGCAGCAGGCCCCGGTGGCATCCCTGTGTCTGGAGGTAGCGGGAGCAGTACCAGCTGAGATAGCAGTGCCCTCACAAGCCCTGGGGTTTCACAGAGCAAGGCTGGTCACCTGTGGCCTGGTGGCTTGGTCCAGTGTCATCTCGTGTCCTGATGGAGGCTTGGCCAGGCAGTGCTGGGGTCGCCGGACACAGGGCCCCTGCCAGGCCTGAGCCTACTCCCTGGAATCATCTCCAAGTGCCAGTCTCTGTTCTTCCTCTTAATGAGGAAAGCTCTTCTCTCCTCCCTGCCGTCCCCCCTTCTTCCAAAATGGATTTACCGTTCCACTGCGCCGCACTCCTCCCTCCTCCTCCTCCCCTCTCTTCTCACAGGCCAACGAGGGAAGTGGAGGGTGTTATTGTATATTTTAGCCGATTGTTCCCCGTACGCCCCAGTCTCTTTGGGGTGGGGCTGGGGGGATGGGGGAGTAAGTAAATTATATATTGAACTCCTAACTGGAGCTGAGGCCTTGTGGTTTCCATGGCAACTGGGCTGGAAATAGCTCGGCGTGACATCAGCACGGTACAGGTATAGCCAGATCCAGCCGTTCCCCAAACAAGCTGGCTCCAAGGGGAGCAAGGGATGTGCAGCTAATTAGCATATGCAAATCAGACCTGGCGAGCAGGGTGGGGCCTGGGATGCCCCAGCAGGGCCTGTGGCCATGGCCAGGGCCTCTGGCAGGTAAGCGGGCTGGGGGTGCTGGTGGGGTCAGGGCCCAGGCCGCCCATGGCACACGCCCATGTGCTGCGGCTTGTCAGGGCCTCCAGCGAGGGGCCTGGGCCTGCCTGCCCCAGGGGGCTCTGGGAGTGTCGCCAGCAGGGCTGCCAGGGGATGGACGGGCATGCATGGCAAGGAGCCCGGTGGTTCCTTGCCCGGGCTGGAGTGGGATCTGGCTCTTCTTGGCTCACAGGTGCCTTTGAAGCCAGCTACCTAATTGGGCCCTGCTGGCTGGCTGCCATTTTTCTCTCCAGCTCTGGGAGGGAGGGAGCGCCCTGTGCCCACCTGGGCTGCCGTCCTCCACCCTCCCCACTCCTGGGCCGTGGGAAAGGCCCTCAGAACCCCCTGCCCTCCAGCTGTTCTGCCACTGAGTCTAACACCCTGTTCCCACCCAGCCCCAGCGGGGACGGACAAGCAGAGCCTTGGTCTGGGGGTTGACACTGCCCTGCCCTGTGGTGCTGCCTTTGGGCTGGTCTCTTGGCTTCTCTGAGCCTCACTTTTCACCTCAGTGAAATGGGGGTATTTTCCCTGCCCATGTACCTCACAGGGTGGTGAGGGGTTAATGGGGTGATACCTGAGAAGGGTGTGGGTGAGCTTGGTGGGCCAGACACACTGTGTGTAAATCTAAGCTCCAGTCACCCAGCACCGCCCTCCTCCCCACCACACACACACACACACACACACACACACACACACTCTCTCTCTCTCTCTCTCTCTCTCTCTCTCTCTCTCTCTCTCTCTGGTGAGATGCAAGAACTTGCAGTAAATTTCTGGCCAAAGTGAAATATTGCCACCTTCATCGTGGTGATTCCCACGCGAGGGCTCTTGGCTGAACCACTGACAGTCAAGCTGGGTGTGCTCTGTGGCTAAATGAGATAATTTATTCATTCCAGCAAATGTTGAGGGTGTGCCGAGTGAGAGCGGGTGGGGGGTGGTGAGTCAGACAGGGCCAAGCACACGGAGCGCTCAGCCTGCAGGGGGAGGTAGACAGTGTAGCCAGTGCTCTCTGGGGGACTCGGAGTATCTGGGAAGATTGTTGGGGACATGGGAGCTTTGAGTAGTGCCGTACAGGCAAGCCAGAGTCACTTGGCAGCCACAGGGGCAGAGAAGGGTATTCCAGGGAGAGAAGCAGGTAGGCTCAGAGATGGGAACAGACACCTGGCATTTGGAGGAAGGGGAACACTTGGCTGGAGTAAAGTGATGGAGATGAGACCAGAGAGTTCTGGCTCCAGTGGCTTCAGAGGGGCTGGAAACCAAGGAGTTTGAATGTGATCCAGGCGGCAGTGGGAGCCATTGATGACACTTGAGGAGGGGAGTGATGTGATCAGATCCCGGCCTCAGAAAGAAGAGATGGGCTGGAGAGGGCCGGGCACGGCGCAGCTCAGATGGAGGTGGTAGTGGTCATGTGATGGCGTTAACAGCCGGAAAACTAGTTCTGGTCCCCGTGGGGACCCTAGAGTTCCCCCTTCCATGGGCAAAGGATCAGGAAAGATGCTTTGTCTTTGGGCCTCCGTTTCCCCAACGGTCAAAGGGGGCAATGATAGCACAAGGTGTCTGTACGTAAAGCTCTTAGGGCAATAAATATGAGCATTTGTTCTCCTGGGCGCCGGGATCAGTGGGGAGCAATGGGAGGAAGGGGCCACTGCCACATGTATTCTGGAAAGAGGGACAGCAGAGATGGGTGGGGGTGCTGATTCCCTGCTGGGGGCCTCTGGTTGTGTTCTGGCCCTGGCACAGGTGTGGCTTTATGTTTGGGGAGCAGGATAATTCTGCCTGGGCTGCCCTGACACTCCTGGAGGCCTTGCCACCATTGTCATCCAAGAATGAGACTGATATCCTGGCAGTGGGGCTGGGAGGGGCAGGGAAGGGGCCCCTGTGTAGCCAGTGACCTTTCTGCAGCCTCAGGAACCACTAGGAGCCCGCCAGCACCCTGGCTGCAGCCTGTTGGTCTACTTGGCCCCTGGCAGTTCCTGCAACAGGCCTTGCTCCCCCACAGGTACCTTGAGCTGGAGATGTGAAGACCCAGGTGACCTCTCCTTTCCTCTCCACAGACCCCGTTCCCTCCTGGCTCACAGTTTCGGAGCCCCTGCTTGGTGCCAGGGTTGGACAGGGCCCTGGGCATCCTGATGGCCAGCTGCGGCCCTGCCCTGGAGGGGCTCATCTGCAGGGCCGGAGGTGCATACATGAATGATGACCCTCTTGGGGGGTCAGTGCTGGGGTGGGGTGGGCACCAAGGGCTATGGAAGCTCCCAGAGGCCTACCCAGCCCGGGGGTCAGGGAGGCTTCCTGGAGCAGGGGACGTCTGGGACTGAGTCTTGAGAGAAGCATTGGCCAGATAGGAGGCATAGCAGCAGCACAGCCACCGGGGGTTTGGCTTTGGCCAGGGCAGGGCAAGGGAGCCTCTACCTCTCGCCCTCCCAGCTCCTCTGGGCCTCCTGGCTCTGACAGGTCAACCCATGGGCCAGTCAGTCTGTCTTCGTTGAGTGCACGTGGTGTGCCCTGCTAGGTGGGTGAAGCGAAGGCCCTGGGGGCCCAGGGGACTGAGCCGAGCAGAGACCCCCACACTCATGCCTTCTGGATGTTGCATTTTCATAGAGTCAGCATTTGGGGACACCTCTTTACCGCTACTCTGACCCCAGAAGCCTGCATGGCACTTGTAGCCTCTGTTCCTGGTGACCTTCCTAACCTGCAGACATGGTACCTGAACACATGGCTGGGTCACTCCCCTCTCAGAACCTGCCAGGGCTCCCTGGTACTCAGATAAAGTTTGAGCCCCTTGATGTGGCCTCGTGTCTTCGTATCTTTGTTGTGCTGTTCCCTCTGCCTGGATGCTTTTCCTCTCTCTTCCACCTGGCTGCCTCTGGCTTATCTGCCACTCTCTGTTGACACCTCCTCTGGGGAGTCCTCCCTGACCAGCCCCATCACTTATGTGCCCTTCACCCGGCCCCTAGGCTCCGCTCTTGCCTACATCTTATAGCCACCAGCTCCTGGCCCTGCCTCTGCCACCAACCTATGGAGCAACCCTTGAGGGTGGGGGAGTCTCATTCAGTTTTGGCCCCATGGCCAGCCAGAAGCTTGCCCAGAGGTGGAGTCAGTGAGTGAGTGTTGAGTGAATAAGTGAATGAGTGGCTGTTACTCTTCTTGCCTTTGTCCAACGCATCCCTGGTGCCGGGGCTGCCTTTGCCCTCCTCCCTTGTCCTTTGCTCCTGGCCTGGATGTCACGGCTTCGAGATGCCTCCCCCCAGAGAGTCCTTCCTCTCTGAGCCCGTCCTCACCTTTGGCCCCCCTTCCACGAGGCCCTCGGGCAGAGCCTGCCAGGGCTCCCCCCTGTTCCTCCAGCTCAGGTTGGGCACCTTGAGGCCCCAGCTGGCTTCCCCCACTTTCCAGTGCCTCAGGCCCCGTTGGGTGGTTGGTGATCATTGATGGACTGAACCGCTCCAGAACCTTCCCTCTCAGGCAGGACTGTGTCTTGCAGGAGTCTCTGGAGGTGCCCACAGCCTCGCATCTGCCCCCAGGTCTCAGGCCACTCCTCGATTGCTGGGGTTTGTGAAAAATTATGTGGAAACTGGCTTTGTGTCATCAGATCCAATTTCCTGCCACCTTTTATGTTTAAAAGGAGGCACAGCCAGTTTAAAAAATCCTACTGTGGTGTGAGCTGAAGACTTTGGGCCAGGAGGGTGGGAGGTGGGTCTTGGCCTGGGCTGGGTAGAGAAGCGGTCCCGTTCTGCCAGCCCCATTCAGCCGCCCCGCCCTCCCCGGGCAGGGGTGGATGGGTGGGCGATGGCACCCAGGATCTCGTGCTCCTCGCCCTTCTCCTCTGTTTGGTGAATCCCTTCTCCAGATGCTCCTCTGGAGTCCTCGCTGAAGCTTTCTAGAATTATTTGCTCATTCATTCAGCCAGCATTCACTGGGTGCTTGTGCTGTGCCGGCCCTGCACTGGGCTTAGGGTACAGAGTGGATAGAAGGGGTACAGGGCAGGGTCCCCCATTGCAGCCTGGGGGAGGCAGGGCTCCCTGCCGTCCCTCAGCGCCTTGGCTCTGGCCTCCTGGGTGCAGGCCCCGCAGGCTCCTCTTCCCGCCTGGTAATTGCCAGCTCCCAGCCCTGGGAAGCAGCTGGGCCAGGTGTGGGCTGCCTGCCCGCCCGCCTGGCTGCCTGCCGCAGGAGGCGTCGCTGCCTGGGATTTGAGCTCCTCCGAGGGCCTGCAACGTGGCCGTGGGGAAATCGTTTTCTGACAACGGCCATCAATTTTGCTGAGAGCCCATCGGCGTGCTGGCAGCCTGTCCCTCGGCAGCAGCAGCTGGTCCGTGTCAAGCCCCTGGGTGTCCTCATGACAGAAGCGATTCACATTAGGGGTCTGCCCCAGAGCACATGTCCCGAAGAGACAGATTCCGGCCAGTTCTGGACACGCACCGCATCACCTCCAAGTTTATCTCCAGGTCCTTGGGTTAGTGGAGATGTCTTCTTCCTGCTCTGGGGTGGCCATGTGAGGCCCTTGCAGGAAGGACAGCCCCAGCAGGAGCCTGCGGGCCCTCAAGAATGGGGTTCCATGCTGTCCCCACATCTGCCTGGTTGCAGGCACTGTCCGGACACGAAGGATGCAGCACTGGACGCAGCAGACAGAGCCCTGCCATTGCCCTGAGGTGAAGGACAGGAAGGAGCCAGCCACGCAGAGATCTTGGGAAAGAGTGTTCCAGGCAGCGGGAGCAGCCTGTGCAAAGGGCCGGAGGTGGGGCTGGGCCCCTGTGTTGATGGAATGGGAAGAATTCTGTGCAGGCTGTTTAGGAAAGTCATGGGGGCAGAGCCAGGGTCCCAGCAGGGCCCCGGAGGTGTCAGAGGGAGGTGAGGTGGTTCTGGAAGATGATCAGGGAGACCCCCGGAGGAGGTAGTGCTGGGTGTGAGCCATGATGGGGCAGGATTTTGCCTGGGGGAGTTAGGTATGGGGAGGGAGGCGGTTGCAAGGCGAAGGAAGGCCTAGCCCTAGGGGGAGAACGCCAGAGCACACCAGGCTGGGCTCCGCTTGCAGCTGGGGGTCCTCCCCTGACCTGTGGAGAAGACACCAGATCGGGTTGGAGGAGTCTAGGCCACCTTGGGTACTCAGAGGCCTTTGGTGACCTCCCCTCGTCAGTGCTGTGGGGTCAGCAGTATTGGGTTGAATCCTGCTGGGCACCAGGTGTTTTTGTTCACTGCAGGCCTACTAAGTGCCAGGCGCTGAAGAAGCTCTCGGCATGTTATGTGACAAGCCCACAGGTGAGCATTAGCACCTGTACTCCCATGTGGGGAGGCTGAGGCCCAGAGAGGCTGGGGGCTTGTCCAGGGGCCACAGCACGGTGATGGTGTGAGCCAGATGGGCAGCCTGCACGGGAAGGTTGCAAGAACCCAGTTGCCGTGAACACTCCTGGACAGGGAATGGTGAACCATGCCCAGCACCCACGCCAGCTCCCCAGGCTCCAGCTGTGCTCCTCTGGGCACCCTTCCCCAGACTGTGCAGATGTGGGCCCTGAGGCCTGGGCATCAGGCACGTGGGGCAAGGGCACGGGGAGGTTGGAGGCCAGAGCTGGATGCCCCACGTTTTCCCCTGCTGCTTGGGGAATGGAGGGACGAAGCTGTGTGAGGTTCCAGCAGCCTGCACGCCTGGTTTTTCATGGAGGGATGACCATCCACATCTTCTAGACAAGCAGCCCGAGGCTGAGCAGGGGTGGGAGGTGACCAGGACCTCAGCCCACTCCACACACTGGGGAATGGGCGTTGGTGGAGGTGGCTGTGAGCATGGGCCATCGCCTTAGGCCTTGGTGTTGACAGTTTTGCAGCGAGTGTGGATTCCAGAATCCAAGCTCCCCAACCCCTGTTCCCCCCAGCCCACTTGCACAGCTCCTTTCATGGGTTCCTCTGAGGCCTGGGCCCTACCTGGCCTGGCTCCATCACACCTCCTCCATAAGGTCAAGTCCAGCCAGGGAACCCGTCTATCCTGCTGCGCCCATGAAGATCCAGTTCCCAGCAGAAGCTGGGCTACACAAGACAGGCCCACGGCTATGTGGGCTGTCCTGGTGCCAGGCACTGGCCGCCTGACCAGTGGGAGACCAACCAGGAATTGCTCACTCATTCATTCATTCATTCATTCATGATGGCACCTTCTAGGCATTCGAGATTCCCTTGGTCTGTGGTCCCTGCATCTGGTATGTTAGCCATATGGTACATACCCTATAAATACTGCCCATCTCTGCAAGGGGATTTCAAAGTCCTGGGAAGGACGCTCCCCTCCCGTCAGTGTCTTCCTCTTGTGCCTATTGCTTATTGGCAGAAATTTTACCATTTGTGATTCATTCCTTTGGCATAACTATTGCCTAGTCCAGCTAGAGTCTCAGTATCCCTTCCAGGAAGTAAACCCTTTTGAGTCCCAGTTTCTGGGTAACCCATGGGCCTGTTCCTTTGCACTCCACTGCCACACAGGCCCCTGTGTTGGGTTCCAGCCAGGCAGGCTGCTGCTTCCTCCCACGAGCCACACTCCTTCCTTCCTCAGGGTTTCACCTGAATGTTCTCTTCGTGCCCTGTCACCCAGGCCTGGCTGAAATGCCACCTCCTCTGAGCTCACACACACAGGCTGGAGTTCTGAACTCCAGTGGCCTTGCAGCACCTCCTACCTCTCCTGCCGAACCCTCCCGAGAGCCGAACCAGTGAGTGCGTGGTGAGAGTCTGTCACTGCCCTCCCACTGGAACATTGGCTCTGTGGCCCCAGCAGCTGTTCCTCTTGTTGCCAACTGTATCCCCAGCACCTGGCACATAGTAGGCTTTCAGCAAGTGTTTGATGAATGAATATCATGTGACTATCATTGCCCGAATTAAAAACTTTCCGGTTCCTACCCGGCCTGGGATGAAGTCCATGTTCCTCAGTGTGGCATTCACGGCCTGCAGGGTCCAGCTGAAACAATTCCCTCTGCCTGGAGTTTCCTCCTCATCTGGTGAACTCCTACGCATCCTTCAAGGCCTGAATAGACACCACCTTTTTTGTGAAGCCTTCCTGGGTGCTCCAGGCAGAGCTGGCTGTTCTGCCCCCTAATTTGGCAGCTGCTGGGCACCAGGCCCTGTGCAGGGCCCTGGGTAGATGGGCTGGGAGGATGGAGAGCAGGACCAGCGTGGAGTTAGCCCCACGGACAGCAACCTCAGGGCATCCTGAGGGTGATGATGATGAAAGCAATTTCCCAAGCAGTTTCCTTAAGTTTTTCTTACTTCATCCTCACCACAAGACTGTGAGGTGCTGGTATCACCCCCATTCTACAGATGAGGGCAGCAAGGCTTAGGGAGGTGACGTAATGTGCAGCTAGTTCATGAGAAGCTGGACTTGAACTCAGAGCTGTGTTCTCTGTCACTCGCTGCCCTGCCTCGGTTGAGGGGTTGTGAGGGCTGTGGCATGCGGAGGGCAGCGGCCCAGTCTGTGCGGCAGGGGCGTCGCAGAGAAGGTTTCAGGGGGAAACGTGTCTGAGCTGGGACTGCGAGGGAATCACGTTTTCTAGGCAAGGGGAGATTTGGGAACTGTGCGGGCAACGGTGTGGAGCGGGCAGGGTTGGGGTGGCAGAAGGTGTAGATGGGGGGTGGGTCTTGCATGTGAGAGGGGCGAGCGTGGAGGCCCAGGAGCCTGGGGCAGCTGGGAGGAGGTGGGAGGCTGGGGAGGAGGCCAGCCCAGGGTGCAGAGGCCCAGGACATGGGGGCCTGGTGGGGACTGGGTGATGGCTTTAGAGTCCTGTCATGTGGCAGCTTCTGGCTCTGTAGTCCCTTGTTCTTGCTTGTCCAGTCTGCCTTGTTCCCTTAGGCAGTGTCCCCTCCAGATGGATAGGACATGTGGGGGCTGCTGGTATTTGCCTGTGGGGAAAGCCCTGGGGGGCATTTGCTTTCTCTAAATCCCTGGGGAAGAACATGAGAAGGAGCCCAGTGACTGTCCCCTGGGGATTGCCGGGCCCCTTTCTTATCTGTCTCCTCATTTGCAGAGTGGGCATATGAAGCTGCCCCCCAGGTCAGCCTCTGTGGCCCCCTGTCCATGCTTCTCACACGGCCTCCCTGCCCGCGTGCCCTGTCAGGCCTCCACACCAGGCTGCAGGCACCAGCATCCACCCTGGGTGCCCAGCGCCCCTCTGCCCTCGGTAAGCATTGATTCTGGGGCCTGCGTGGACCCAGTAGGCATGCCCCAGGCTGGCTGTGGGCAGTCCCAGCCGTTTCGTCCTTAGCACGGCGGGTGTTATACCACTATTTCTGCAGTGATGGAGACTGAGTCTCGGAGAGGTTAAGTAATAGTGTGTGATCACCTGGCCAGCGAGGAGAGCCAGCATTTGCACCCAGGGCTGGGCGACCCCACGGTCCTACTCCTGTCCCTGGCCTACCCAGGTGGCTCTACCTCCCCTGTCCTTACCTCATCTCTGCTCACCAAAAGGCAGCCAGCCTTCCAGGTCCTACTTGGAAGGACCAACTCTGTTCTGGCACGTGGGAGAGGCTTAGTGTTCATTCATTCATTCCCAGACATCTTGTGCCCACCAGGTACCCTTCTAGGCACTGGGGACCCTACATAGGTGAAGCCCAGACTCGGGGCTTGGATTTCATGGCTTTACCCAGGGTGCTTTGGGACCTTCAGTAAATTACTTCCTTGAGCCTCAGTTTCTTCATTTGTAAAATGGGGGTAACATTAGTGCCTGCCCCGGGTGGTTGGGAGGGTTAAGTGAATCTGTGTATAAAGAGTGCTGAGAGCAGTACCTGGCACCCAGTAAGCCCTCTGGCCGCGTCACCTTACCGTCTCCATTCCCAGTGTTCATGGGCCCCCTTCTCCAAGCAGCACCCCCAGACCCTCTAGGCAGGTGAACGTCTTCCTCCTTTGAGCTCTGTCTCAATTGCCTCATGTCCCAGTAGTGGGGTCTGAGGGTCAGGCAGGTCCCCTGCATGACTATAGGCCTTGGGGGCTGGGGCTGCCCCCCCCCACACCCCCCTCTCCCCACCCTAGCTACCAGACCAGGGCTCCACACATAATAGACACTTAATACATGTTTATGGAATTGAATTAACGATAAAACGAGATAATGGCCTGGAAGGAGCCTGAGTTGTTAGGAGGGAATGCACAGCGTAAAAACCAGGCATATTTTTTTAAGCAGATTAATCTGGTCTTAACTCATTCTAATAGCCTGCGCCCCTATTGGCCAAGGCCATTATAATAATATACGGCCAGGGCCGAGGAGCTGGGAGATAGCAGTGTCTCAGAGTTTGCCTTCCGGAGGATACCACGGCAAGCTGCTTCCCAGCTGGCCATGCTGGAGCCCAGAGAGCCCGAGGGACCTGCCTGGGGTCACACAGCTGGGTAGGAGAGAATATGTAGAGACCAAGGCTCAGAGAGGTCAGTGTGCTTACCTTAAGATGCACAGCCAAAGGGGTGTGAGCTAGCATGGGAGGCCTGGTCTTCCACTTGGATGGTTGCACTCAATGCCTGATGCCAGGGCCAGAACATCCAGACTCCCATCCTAGGGGGCTGTTCACTCAGCTCCTCACCCCTGTAAATTGCCATCTTCACAGTTGGGAAGTCAGGTTTAGTGCCTCAGAATATAGAAACCCTAGAGGAGGAGGTATGAAGCTGGTATCAGTCATTCATTCTTTAGTCTGAATTTGTGTCCTGGTGAGGGCCAAGATCTGACGGAGTTAGAGATCAGTGGGCTGTTGGAAGGAGGGAATGGTCCAGCTCCAGTCAGGGTAGGTGGGGCAGTGGGACTCAGAGCAGCGGCTCCAGAGTGACCCTTCCCAGCTCCATGTGATCCTAGGCCTGAGCGCAGATGGAAGGCTGGGAATTGGGACACTTGGCTTGATTGGGGAAGGAGAGGCTTAGGGTGGTGACCAGACAAAGTTCCACCCTCATGTCCAGGGTGTGCTGTCGCCAGAACCCCACTGTTGCCACCAAATGGCTTGGGTTGGTGCCATTCCTGGCTCTCCCTCGCCTCAGCTTTGAGCAAGTGTTGCCCTCTTGAGCCTCCATTCCTGGTCAGGAAAATGGCTATGACGGCTCCAGCCCAGTGGCATGAGGACGCACTGGGTGAAGGCACCCAGCACAGCCCAGGCATGGGTAAAGCTCCCGTAGTGCCATTTCTCCCACCAGCCTCCGAGGAAGCCGGCATGTGGTGCGGCTCGTGCCTTGTAACCCGCAGGACTCCCTGGGTCACAGCGGCGGCGCACTAACTGCCTCTCGATCAAAGGTAACGGAGGGCAAATGGAGTTTCTCCACTGGAGGCTTCTCCCCTGTGTAGAGGTCCCTGCGAGGGACTGCCTGTGCCTAGGGGTCCCCTAGCAGTCCCCCTTGCAGGCAGATGGGGTCCTCAGCTGCTGGCCCAGCCCGGCAGGACGGCTGCAGCTTTAATCAGCCATCGCGCCACTTTCCTGGGAAGGAGAAATTGCAGGTGGCAACTCATAATTTCCCAGGCTTCTCCCTTTCATTAATTTCTCCCTGCAAAATGGAGGCGTTCTGCTGGGGCGGGGAGTTGGCAGGCGTGCGCGGCATCTCCAGCCCAGCCATGCGTCAGCTGGAGGTGGGGGGTGGCGGTGGGGGCGAGGCGGCCGCTGTGCCCACACTGTTTGCCGTGCCCCTCGCAGAGGCCAGAGGTTCAGACCGCGTGCAGATTGCCTTGCCGAGCCCCGCTAGGTCCGGAAAATTGCTTGTGCCCTGCGCCTGCTGCTCCCTCCGAGGTGGGGAGAGGAGGCGGGGGTGGGACTGTGAAGGGGGCAGAGGTCTCCAAGCCCCCATAGGCGCCGCTGCCCTCCGGGGCTGCCAGTGCCTGACTACTGAGGGGCTTTTCCCGCCTCCCAGCACCGAGAGCCTCAGGGCCAGGCCTGTGGTGTCTCAGGCAGCTCCCAGCCGCGGGGAGGCAGGAGGGCGCCCTGATGAGGCCCAGCCAGGGCTCACTGTCGGACAGGCCACGGGGCCTGGAGAGCAGAGCGTGGGTGGCTTGGGGAGGCCAGAGTCTGGCAGGATGGATGGGAGTTGGTGGGAAAGAGGTCCCTGATCCTGGAACAGCGTGTTCCAAGGAACAGCAACTTCATCCATTCATCCCACAGCCATCAGTTAAGCAGCTGCTCGGGAGATCGCGGTGTGGACTTATGGGGTGAACCAGGTGCCCAGGGCCAGGCTCCCCTGGGGACTGGGAGAGGCTTGGCCAGATGTGCAGTTTAGGGAGACCCCTGGAGTGGCCAGTGTGGGGAGTGTATGGGAGGGGGCCCAGGATGCCCAGGAAGAATGCTAGGGGTTGAGGGGGTGGGATGGCCCCAAGTTTCCAGCCCCAGCAGGGTGACAGTGCCATTCCCTGAGGAGGGCCAGGGAGACTGGTGGGGGAGGAAGACAGTCCTCATCAAGAGGAAGTAGTCAGTCACCACGCAGTATGAATTAGGGAATCTGGCCGGCTCCTTAACTGATTCTCACCGGCAGCCTTGGGGACCAGGAGGCAGCACTGGTGAGGCAGGTCTGACATTTACGCAGGTTGTGTTTACAGTGCTGGGGACTGCATGGCCGATTCCAGTGGATATTTGGTTCAGGTCTCCTTGTCTCCTCTGTGGGCGATGAGGGAGCGGGTCTGCTGTGTGCCGAGGGTCTCTGAGCCTCTCTGAACCTGGTTCCCAGTTTGGAAAGAACTTGGGCTGTGGAGACAGACTCCAGAGCATGGGCCGCTGTTAGACCCTGGGGCCCCCAGTCCTCAGCCTAGAAGAGGGTCCAGGGCCTACCCCTGGCTCTCCCCTCCCCCTGGGGGAGACTGACACCTGGTTTACCTCCCACCAAGACCACCTGTGCAGCAGGGGCATGTCCTGATGTCAGCACCTCAGTACAGAGGAGTGGACACTGGGCAGCCAGACCCCGCAGCTCCTCCCCCACCCTGGGCAATTTACTCAACTCCTCTGTGCCTCAGTTTCCCCAGCTATAAAATGAGGTGATTATGCCCACTTCACAAGGTTGCTTTGAGACTTAAGTGTTCAGCAGAGCACCTGCCTGACAGAATAGACACAGACTGATCCCTGCCACGCACACCTCCCAGGACGTGGAAGTTCTCCGAGTGACAGTGCACGGACACAGTGCAACAGGCTTGGGGAGCCCAGGGGATGGTGCCTAGTCCTCCTGGTGAGGTGGGAGGGCTTGCGGGGCAAGGCAGGGCTGTGAGGGTGAGGCTAGGTGCCCAGGGCTCACACTGGGCTGTGTGCCTCCCCTCCCAGGCCCAGGGCTCTCCCCATCCTGGCCCAGCCCGAAGCACCCATCCAGGAGCCTGGTCCCTCCTGCACCCAGCCCAGCCTCCGCGCCTCCCCATGGTCACCTCCTTACTGGGCTCTACCTGCTCTCCCCCAGTCTGTGTTCTATTTATGGAGTTTCTAGGCGGGAATCTAGCACAGCTTTGATCTTTTCCGTGGAATGGGCAGCTGAAGGGGGGGGAGCTGGCTGTATATTTTCTCCCTTAATGGGGTATTAAGTAGACAGCCCAGATGGGGATCTCCCAGTGGGAGGGGGTGGGGCACAGCCTGCTTCATATCAGCCTGAAATATGGCCCCATCACCACCAAACCTCAAAGGACACTACCTTTGGGCTGGCTGGGGACCAGCTTTGATGTTCTCGTAGCAGGGGCGGGGCAGATCTTCCCTGGCACAGACAGGGCTGCAGCCTTGGCCCCAGCTGGACTGGAATGTGGTCTGCCAGGCACCTGGGAGAGAGTGGCCCCCTCCTCACTCTCCTCCCTCCCTCTCCCCCTCCCTCCCCTCCCCTTACTCCAATCTCCCTCCCCTCCCCTGCTCTCCTCCCCCACCCCTTTCCTTTTCTACAGCCCTTCCTCCCCCTTCCCCTCCCCAGTCCTCTGCCTCTCCTCTCTCCTCTCTTCTTCCTCCTCCCTTTGGCCTGAGCCATCTCCAAGCTGCACACACCTCTGCCATCCACAGACCCATCTCCTGTCCTCCTGGCGGGTCCCTCAATGAATGCATGGAAAGGGCACAGGCTGTAGGGACCAGCTCAGGGTGGGAGTATGACTTTCTTTCTCACCTGGTTTGCTGAGCACCTTGAAAAGGTGGTTAAACGTGGGGCCAGGCAACCTGGAATTGGTTCCCAGTTTTTGTGCTTATCAGGAAGTTACTTAGATTCTCTGCGCATTCATACCCTCATCTGGGAAATGGGGGCATGGTAATAGCTGCCTGCAGGGTGTTGTGCCCTGCACTGAGCAACCGCTCTGTGAGTGTTGGCTAGGATTAGCTGTTTCTGTCTGATCTAGGTCAAGGGGCTGGACTGCTCAGCCTCAGTTTCCTCCTCTGCACTGTAGCATGACTAACCCCTAGCTTATAGGGTGGGAGTGGTGAGGATTAAACAAGAGCATCCATTACAGAACCTGGCACAAGGGGGCAGCCGATAGATGGCCGCAGTGGTAGTTCTCATGAATAATCCATCCCGTGTCTGTTAAACCCAACTGTGTGCCAGGGCTGGGGGCTCTCCTTGAGCCAGGTGGGGCCCCAGCCTGAAGTTGCACCCAGGCAGGTGGAGCACCCATTCAGGGGAAGAAGTCGTTCCAGAGCTCCAAAGTGGAGGGCTCCGTGTGACCCGTGCGTACGGTGGGTGGGGGGTCCTGGATAGGCGCTGCTGGGGCAAGCATGGCCAGGCCAGTTTCCTTCCTTTTTCCTTTCCTCTTCTGCCCTCACCCACCGTACGAGGCATCCAGGAATCCCACCAGTCAAGGACTTGGAAGCAAAGGGCCCGCCCCATCTCTGCCACTCACTGGCTGGGGACCTCGGCAAAGCCTCCTCTCCTGGCCTTGGTTTCTTCATCTGTGAAACGGGCACCGTTAGTGGCTTCCCCGCATGGCTCAGAGGCTGGTGGGTGGGTGGGAGCCCTTTGAGCACGGAGATGCCTCATGAGCCTCTCACCCCAGCCCAGGCTGCCTGTGTCGTCTCCCTCCCCACCCTCAGTCTACACCCTCAGCCCCCACCCTCAGCTGTCCGTGGCCAGGACTGAGAGTGAAGGCCACGCACTCTCTGCCATCCCCCACCTCCCAAGACCTTCGACTTTGTCCCAGAGACCGCAGACTGCAGCCTTCACCAACCTGAGTGCCATCTGGTGTCAGCCCTGACTCTGCCATGGGAGCCCTGGTCTCAGTTTCCCCATCTGGAGAATGGGGCTCATAATACCCAAGATGCTGTTATTGGTAGCATCAGTGAGGGGTGCCCCCCTTGATACCCCCAAGCATGGCCCCTTTCCCTCCTGTCCTGTTAGATGCTCCTCCATTGCTGGCTCTGCTCCAGGGTAAGGAGCGGGTTAGTGTTGTGCCGACATATTATGGGGGTTCCCCCCAAGGGCCCCCAGTGGCTCTGACAGGGGCTTTTCCGTGGGGGCTCAGGTTGAGGGACCCGCCTGAGTTCGTCCGACTAGCTGAGGGCCCGGAGCCTGGAATTCAGGTCTGCCAGCCCTGAGTCTTGCTCGCACCAACCCGTGTGGCTGCCCAGCCAAGGGGCTCTGTTCACTGGAATGCTCTTCCTTGACTGGAACTGCAATCTGCCAGGGGAATGGCTACCCATCTGCTCAGGTTCTGCCCGTCAGCAGGGAGGAAGGGAGTCCCCCTGCCCCCATGACAGCCTTCAGAGAACCCAGGGACTCAGCCAGGTCCTCCCACCCCAGGAACGTCTGTTCCCACGTTCCCTCCCTCACTCCCCCCATCCCTCTCCAAGGTCTCCATTGCCCGTGAGGTACAGTCAAGAAGCTCTGTCACCCCATGGCATGGCTCTTGCCACTTTTACATAAAGACCGTTCTTCCTCTCACCTCTGGGCCTCTGCTGGGAACAGTTCCCTTCCTGTCCCAACCTTGTAGGTGGATTCCTCTTTGGAGGGACCAGGTGCCTGCCTTGTCCAGTCTAGGTGCCATCACAGCCCTTACCCTGTGGTGGTGTGTGTGGTGGTCATGTCTGCTGCCCCAGCCACATAGGGGTGGGCACCTTGTCTGTCTGGCTCACCTCTGTTGCCCTGGGGCCTGGCACAGAACACATGCTCAGCAAATACTTGTTGAAGGAGCCAGTGACTCCAGCCCCATGTCCTGACACCCCCAGTGAGGATCTGAGCTGACCTCTCTCCTGCTCAAATACCTCCAGGGCTCCCAAGTGCCCTCCAGATAAATATCCCAAGCTTCTGAGTCTGGTTTTCAAGGCTCCCCACATCTGCCTCCCGCCCAGCCTTGCCTCTAGCCACCAGCAGCCATTGACACCCCAACCTGGTGAACGCAGTTGAATTCTCTGTGCCCTGTCCTGGAATTTCCTTTGGAGATACCCAGTGCCATCACCCTGCAGAGGCAGCTGCTCTGTCCTTACAGGTCATGCTGCTCTATCCAACCATGGAGCAGCACCATCCCCTGCCCAGCCTTTTAGATGGGGCTGATCGAGGGCCTTGGGGAGTGGACGGGAGAATGAGTGGGTGGGTGAATGACTGTAACAGTGCTTGCTCCAGCTGGGTTTGGAGGAGTGGATGCTGCCTGAGACTTGGTGAGGTCAGGGTGGAGTGTGAGAAGTGGGCAGGGAGGACGGACTGAGCAGGGTGGCTGCAGAGAGGGAGGCCCGGGTTAGTTCAGGCGTGAGGAACGGGGCTGAGTGGTGGGCATGTTGGCCTGGGCTGGACGTGGTGGGAGTGGCTCTGAGACTCTGCCCTGCCACTAACCTGCCCACACCTCCCTTTCCCCAGCAGTCACAGCTTGGCTGCCTGAGCCCGGGATGCTCTAGGCCTGGGAATCTCGAGACCCCAGGTTCTAGCCCCGATCCCTGAGTGCCCACCTGTGACCTTGAATAAGTCCCTTCCCCTCTCTGGGCCTGTGAGAGAAGTGGGGTGGAGCCCATAGAAGTGCTAGACCCACAGAGGTCCTGCCCCAAATCAGGGCATGCTCTATTTGGCCCGTGTTGTTGTTGTTTGAGCCAATATTAAAATAGGGAAGCTTTCACATAAAACTCCAGATTTCTGGCTTCGCTTGATAACTGGGCTGGCCCAGCCACAGGCTCTCACGATGGGGGTAGCTGGGTGGTCCTCGCTCTTGGCCACCTGCCCAGCTGCGGAGCAGAGGCCCCTTCTGCTTGGACACGCTCTATGAGGGCACAGGTCTCAAAACCTGCCTCCGCACCCCCTGCCTTGAGATAAACCTGCATCCCCACAACCCCCCAATATTCAGTCTGCCTTGCTTTAACATTCCTTCAGCAGCCCCAGGCCCAGCAGCTTCTCCCAGCAAAGGAACGAAAGGAACCAGGCCGCACGTGACTGTGCTCTGCGGCTGGGGAAGGCTTTGATGTTGCGGGTGATTTCAGAGCGCCCCTCCCCCTCCCCGCCCTTCCCCCTCCTCCTTTCTCTCCTCCCCTCCCCTCCTTTCTTCCTCTGCTGCTTCCCCCTCCTCCTCCACCCCCTCTGCTTTTCCCTCCCCCTTTCTCTCTTCCCCTCCTCCCCCTTCCCCTCCACTTCCTCCTCCTCCTCCTCCACTGTTCTCTCCCCCTCCAGCTCCAGCTACCTGCTAATTACTCCCGCTCCTGCTGTTGCTTACCTGGCTCTGTGAGACCCCAGGCCAGGTCACCCCTAGGAGGTTGAAGTGCTAGGGGCGCCTGTCATGAGGGGAGAGGTGCAGAGTTGGAGTTTCTGGCTGGAAGAGAAGGGGAAGAGGGACTGCTGACCACAGGGGGCTATGCCCGCTTGTGAGGAGCCACATCTTCCACCCACTACTCCCATCCCACGGGGTTCCTGGGTGACTGACCACTGCCAGCATGTTTGATTCATGAGGCCCTGAGGCCAGGGCTACCCAGTTCAGGGCTTCAGCCCTTTTGTCCTGTGGGGGGAAACTGAGGCCTCAGCATTGGAGGCTGGCTAGCAGGAGAGAGGGGGAGGGAGAAACAAGGGGGAGAGCAAGGTGAGGAATGGGGGAGTGGGCAGCACAGGGGCTGTGGGGAGCTGGTATGTGAGCAGCTAATGGGGGTGCTGAGGGCAGGAGAGGGACTGGGGCAGGACCCCCCCATAGAGCGTGGGAGAGGGTTGGCCCTGGGACCTCTGGTAGGTTGTCCCCCACCGTGTCACCCCCATGCCTTCTAAGGCTGGGATCTTCAGGGCCACATCCAGATCGGTCTGGTGACCCCTCTGAGTATGTTCGCTCCACAGAGGGCAGGCGGTGGGTGTGGAATCCCCTGGCGTCTGCTGTTCGCTGCTGCAGTCATTCACTGTGCCCACCTGTCCCCCTCCCTGAGGCTGAGAGCACACCAGTGGGTTGTCCCTCCTCTGTGTAGCCTCGGTGCCCAGGGCCTGCCTGCCCTGGCCCACTGGTCCTCCACCACTGGCCTCAGGGATGGCATGAGGAGTCCAGGGCATGGGGCAGGCTCATCCAGTCTGGCCTGGGGAGGGCCCCGTGGGCCCCATGCCGTGTGGAGGGGCCGTCCCTCTGACCTGTCCCTGCTCTGCTTTCTGTGGTCCAGTTTGTCCTGCCAGGCATGCCCACGAAAGGCAGGTAATTGCCCGGACGGAGGCAATTAGGGCAGGATTGTGACCATGCCAGCTGGTAGGCCTACTGTGTGCCCAGCCATTCACAGGAGACAGGAGGGTATTATCTGCCCTGCTGCCCCCTCTCCCAGCACTGTCCCTGCATGGAGGAGGAGCCCAGGCTCTCAGAGGTGCTGCAGCTGCGGGGTTTGGTGTCTGCCCGTTTCTCTCCTTGCAGCCTTAGTGGCGCTTGGGCTGGCTCCTGTCTCTCTGGGTGCCTTCTCCTCAGCAGCAGCTGCCGTCCTCGGGTGCACACCCACTGGGTGCCCCCAGCCAGAGTTAGTCTCTCAGTTTAACCGCCCCTGTGGCGACCCTACCCTCTCTCCAGGACCTCCACCCATCCAGACCTATCTGTCCCCATCCATCCCCTCTCCCCTCAGCTCCTGGATTCATTTTTTCTGGGAGCTGAGCCTTGACTCTGAGACTGAGGGCTTGCACCTCCCCGGGGCTAGGGGACCTGCTGACAGGAGTGCCAGGAGCCCTGGGGCCCTGTTTTGCACCCTAACCAGCTGTGTGACATTGGGCAAGTCACTAGCCCTCTCTGGGCTTGTGAAAACTGGAGACAGTGGCAGTACCTTCTCTCTCATGGGCTTGTTTTGACTAGGTTTGAGAAGATAGATGTGAAAAGCCCCTAGCACTTTGTAGAGATGTGAGCAGCTGGGCTGAGCAGCCTCCTTGGCACCCCCAGGGCCGGGCCCTGAACCCAGCACATGCTCACCCGTGTCCACTCTGTGGGTGCCAGTGACACAGCCTTGCCTTGAGCGCTTGGCAATCCCCTCCCACCCTGGGCTCAGGCGCCTCCCCAGCATCCAGGAATCATGGGCCCTGCCCGACAGGGGCCCTGGCTGCTGGGGGGACAGACCTGAGCCTTTCTGTCGTGGCCTGTCGTCTGCAGGACAAGGGAGGGGTCCACACACGTTCATCTGAAATACTTGGTTTGAGATTCTCTCCGGGCAGTTTTTCCTGGGTCTGCCTGACCTGGGCATCACGAGGGGATTATGAAGCGACAGCTCCTGGGGCCTGAGCCTCGAGGCTCTGGCATTGAGGGGTTCAAGGTTGGCCCTGGGAAAGGGCCCTCCCCAGTACCTGTTTCCTCTAGCCCTGCCGTGGAGGCCCCTCCAGCTGTGCCAAGGGAGGGCGTTCAGGAGGCTGTGGGGGTGGGGGCAGGGTGGGAGAGGCTCTGACTAGCCCACCTGGCCCTGAGGCCCACCCCTCATTCCATCAGTATGACCAACCCTCAACTGTATTTCAGGAACATGCCCTCTGCCCAGGCCTGGCGGTGGCAGGCCATGGCTCCTTGCTTGTTTTCTGTCTTCAGCCTCAGGTCAGTTCTACAGCAAAGCCCTCTCTGACTGTGCCCATTTTGCAGATGGGCAACTTCCTTGCCCAAGGCCACCTGCCTGGCCATCAGTGTGGGCGTGGGTACTAGGCCTGCCTGAGCCCCTGGAGCACAGCGGTTGGGGCAAAGGTTCTGGAGCCCGAGTTTAAGTTGACTTCTCCTCCAGTGTGCTGTGTGGTTCTGGGTGAGTTATCGCACCTCTCTGAGCTCACATGCCATGTCTGTAGAGAGGGGATGATGACAGCATCTCCCTGCAGGAGGAGTCTGGCACAGGGTGAGTGCTTGTTGAATGGCAGCTATAGTTGCTGTTTTTATTATTATTTGACTTGAAAATCTCCTGCTCCATGTGCTGCTTCCTCATTCTTGAAAAGCTGAATAAATGGGGACGGGGTCTCATGGGTCCCCACCCGGCAAGGTCACGCCCCTGAGTTCTGCTCGGGGCTGGCATCAGCAGGGCCCCCTTGTGGCTCTGGCAGTGAGGAGAAACGTGGCTCTGTCCTGGTGGCCTGGCCAGGGCCCCATTTGGGGACGGGGGTCTCAGCCCTGCCTGGCCTGCCTCCCGGCTGACAGCTCGGGCACCGTGAGCTGGCTGCCAGCCAAGCTGCTTCCTCTCCCGGCTGGCTGGCATCCCGGGCCTGGTGCCAGGGGGCCGGCTGGTGGGCAGCAGCTCGAACGCCGCAGGGCTGTGATCCCAGCCAGAAGACTCCAGGCAGGGCTGGGTGTTGGGGCCTCCAGCCGCCCCTCACGGCCCTTGGGGAGCCGGGCACAGCTGCACCGACTCTCGGCACCACCCCCAAGTTGGCACCTTCGCAGAGCTGGGAAGAGCAGACTTGCAGAAGCAACAGTGGAAAGAGCACAGCCAGGGTAGTGGGTCCACAGTGCAGAGCTGCGCCTCTGTGGCCTCCGTGTCCTCATCCAGAAGGTGGGGCTGGCTCTTGCCCCCATGGCTTGTCTCACAGGGTCAGACGTTGAACCAGCACTCGCTGAGTGGCCACGTGTCCAGGGCCTGTGCCGGGGACAAAGGTTGTGGCTTCCTGTTGGCTAAGGAGGGCCGGGGGCGGGGGGCAGGCTGCTGCCGGGGGCCACGGCTGTGGCTGTGAGAATGAGATGACACGCCAGGCGCTCTCCCACTAGCGCTGTGCCAAGTCCTTACAAATATTCGCTTGCTTGGTGGTCCCCACAGAACTCCCATGAAGTGAGGACTGTTCTTGTTCCCATTTTATAGATGAGCAAATAGATTCACTTGCAGCTAGTCCATGGCCAAGGCAAGATCCGAGCCCCAGCAGGCTGGCGCGTGCCATACCAAGTTGGGGGCTGGAGGGAGGCCTGCTGGGGAGGGGAGGAAGCTGCACAGGGGTTCTGCTGCAGCCACTCTGGGGGGCTCTGACAGAGAAGGCTGAGGTAGGAGTTCTAGGAAGGCTTCTCTGAGGAGGTGCCGTCTGGGCTGCGGTCTGAAAGACATGAGCCATGTGTGAAAATGTGAGGGAAGAGCATCCTGGGGAGGGAACAGCCAGGGCAGAGGTCCTGAGGCAGAAACAGGCGTGGTGTGTTGGTTGGGAGCGTAGGGTGAGTGGGGCCGGGCCAGGCTGGCTCTCGGGGAGGGGGAGGCTGCAGTAAGAGAGGAGTTCGGGTTGCTCCGGGGCAGAGGCAGCCCCTGGCCTCACTTCAGATGGTGTCTTCTCGCGGTCAAGGAGGGAGTGCCAGGCTGCGGTTAGGAGGCTTAGGTGCCAGGCTGTGTCACACCCTCTCCTGCTGTCCCTTCCTCACCCTGGCCCCAAGTCATCTCCCTCAGTGGTAACTGGGGTTTGTTGCAAGGTCTCCGGGTCCCCTTGCCCCACAGCTGGTGGTGTCTGGGCAGCCTCGGTCTGGCCAGTGCCAGGCTATGCTGTGTTCTGGAGCCAGCACATCTCCCTGCACAGAAGCCATCGAGCACTTTTGGACCCTAAGGGGGACATGCCTGTGCCCTTGGGCCCTCCATTCACCCGCATCACTGGTTCTTGTTTCCTGCTGCAGGCAGCTGTGCACTCTGCCTGCTGCCAGGTGTAACTGGACAACTCAGGCTTGGCTGTGTGGCCACAGCAAGCCACTACCCTGCTTTGAGCCTCATTGTCCCTGTCTGTACAGTGGGAATGTCAGCATCTCCCTTGTGGTTGGCTGTGAGGCTTAAACAAGATAATCCTTGTCAAGTCCCTGCCAGGAATCTAGCCTGGCCTCCATCAGTGGCCGCTATTGCTAATATGAGTCCTAAATCCTTATGACCGCCGGGCCCAGCACCCTGGACAGCAACAGCCTGGCCCTGCCTTCTCCCCAAGTTGGAAGGGAGGTCCCTTTCCCAACCTGTCTGCCTGGAAGCAATGCCCTCCTGACTTCCCTGCCTCTGCCATGCCAACCCCCAGCAGCCTCCCCTGGCCTCCCTCCCACTCCTGGAGTCTTTAGTCTTCAGCACAGTCTGGTAATTAAAAACCTTCAAGGGGGACTTTATTGAGTTAGCATTAGTTATTTTGTCAGGCTGGGAGAGCGAGAGAATTATCTGTCCTCTGGGAGAGGGGGCTGGGGCGGGGTCATGGGCTGAGATCGGCAGGTGCCTGCTGGTGCGGTGCACGCAGTCTGTGCTCCGCTAATGCAGGGCCCTGCAGGCATGCGGGAGGTGGCCAGAGGGGAGCAGGGCTGCCGGATGGAGGGGGGTGATTCCCCACTGGGAGGCTGGCCCCACAGGGATGTTCCCACTTCCCAGGCTCTTCCTGGCTCCGGTCCTAGGGCTCAATGGGCTCCTGGCTTTCAGAACAAGCCCCTGCCACAGCCCAAGATGGGGAGATGGGCTGAGGGTCTCTTTTCTGACTGAGCTGTGCTTTGGGGCCGGCTAAGCCTCTTGCCTTCCCGGGTCTGGCCCTCAGGTTGCGGCTGATTGGGTTAGTTTTTGGTACCCTGGGCTTCCTCTGTACCCACCCCTTCCCATAGCCTGAAAGCGACCCCTTCCAGAGTCAGGTAAGGCACACCTGGGATTTGGAGCTCTGTGACCTTGGGCCAGCTACCTCAATCTGCCCTAAGATTCTCATTCATAAAACTGGAACAGTAGCCCCTCCCTCTCCAGGTGGTCATGGGCAGCAAAGGAAGTAAAATGTGAACTCCCTTATCTTGGAGCAGACCTGTTTTTATTCCCCTGGGTCTAACTGCACAGCCCTAGAGAAGGAGCCAACATTTACTCCTCTGTTTGTCAATCACTTTGTGACAACTCTGAATCCTGGCAGTAACCTGTAAGCTAGATGTATGGTTCACTCATGTTTCAGATGAGCAAACTGAGGCTCAGAGCAGGAAGGTGGTTTGCTCAGTCACAGACAGGAGTGGAGAGGCTGGGTCCCGATCTGGGTCTTCCTCCTGTTTGAGGAGCTGGGCGGCCAACACTAACACCATGGAATCTCTGGGAGAAGATGCCATGGAAGGACTCTGGTCAGCTTCCTCCGGTGCTCAGGCCTGGTCAGGAGGCCTCCTGCTGAGGGCCTGGCTCCTGGTTCACCCAGGCTTTGTGTCCTGCCCCTGTCTTGCTCCAGAGCCAGGCCCTGGTTCTTGGCCTTTGTGTCCTGCCTGCAAGGCCCAGCTCCTGAGATCCACGTCCTGCCAATCCTGGCAGGCAGCGCAGAGTGGGGGAAGGGATGTGACATCTGGAGCCCAGGGCTGGGGAGAAGGGAAAGAGGACACCAGCTGTGTGTCTGTGTCACCCATGCTCAGGCCAGATGCTCAGTAGGGCTGTCCTGGCCTGGGCCTGCGTTGGGACAGGCCACAGCACACATGCTCTGGAGGCACAGAAGGGCTGGCCTAGAGCAAAGACACCTGAGAGTCCAAGCTGGGCCTGTCTCCTTTGTCACAGGGCCCTGTCTCACGTGTGTGGTGCTTTACAGCTCAAAGGAACTTGTCCTCCAAGTTCCTGCCCAAACACCTCCTCTCTGGAAAGTCTTCTGGGATCTTTCCAGACCAATATGCTGCCCACTCTCCTGGGGTCTCACAGCCCACTTTGGTTATCATTGAGACACTGGGACATTACCTCCCTGAAGCCCTGATTGTGTCCCCAGTCTCAGAGTATCTGCCAGGTCCCAGCTAAATCCCAGCTCTACCTTGGATTCCTTGTCTGTAAAGCAAGTGCAAGGCACAGAACTAGTGCTTGGGGACCACAGGGCAGGACAAGGGCAGAAAGGGCTTCTTGTGCTGTGCCCTCAGACCTGTGCACATGTTCTGACCTGAGCACTGGGGCCTCAGGCAGCAGGTTGCTGAATACACAGGCCCAGACCCGGGTGCCATAAGGAGCGGCCTTTCCTGCCTCTGGGACCTGGGTGAGCACCCTCCTTTTGAAATGAGAGTCCTGACCCGACCCGACCCTGGGAGATTATGGGCAGAGAGCCCAGCATGTGGCAGGTGCCCATGAACGTCTGTGGGTTGTCTCTAAGTCCCAGCCTCTTTATCTGAGAAGCAGGAGAGAGGCCCTATCCGATGCTCATGTGAGAGGAGCCTGCCACTTGCCCAGGTCGGTCACCTCAGGTCTGCAGGGGCACGGGGACAGCTGGTGTCTCTCAGCCTGGGCAGGCACTGGCTGCTGTGGGGGAGGGCTGTGGAGCCAGGGGCCTGACCTCCCTTCCTCACATCTGGATTAAACTTCCACTCTCCTAATCTGTGCTGGAAAGGAATTGGGTTGTGCCCCAAATCTTCACACAGCCTCCTTCCACTACTTCTTTAGGCTGGGCCCACCTTTGTGTGTGTTCTGCCTCCCAGGCAGAGCTCTGGACCAGGATCAGGAGACCTGGGTTCAGGAGGCCCCCTCCTTGGCCGCCTGTGGCCCCAGGGCGCCAGCTTCACCTGGCCTAGGCCAACACAGGCACGGGGGTCAGGGGCCAGCTCAGCTGACCTGTGTCCACACCAGCCCTGCGTCCCTCCCGTCACTCCAGGCCCTGCCCCACCCAGCGCGCAGTCCTGCTCTCAGCCACACCCTTCCTGCTCACTTCTGACTCCCCACGCAGAGGCTGCCTCCAGTGCACGCACCGCTCAGGAAAACCACTCTCTTGGCAGATGCCCAGGGGTGACACTGGCGCTGGGACTGCTACTCCAGGGCTGAGGGTCTGGATCATTGGGCCGCTTTGCTGAGGGGCAGCCTGGGGACCTGGCCAGTTGACTCGAGCCCTGAGGCCTGTAAGTGGCAGCAGGCTTAGGACACTGCTCTGTCTGCTCTGGTCCAGATTCTAGTGTGGAGACCCCTTCCCCTCCACACACTGGCTTCTCAGTGACTGCCTCCTCCTGGGAGCCCTTTCTAGCTCCCAGGGTCATGGAGAGGGACCCTCTCCTGGGCCTCAGGCTGAACTGTGGGCATTTTTTTACTTATTTTTTTTCCCCACCAGACTGTGAGCTCCTTGAGGAACATTATGCATTTCTGGACCTGGGCTGGGCACACAGTAGGTGCTAAATAAATGCTTGTGCTTATTGGACAGTTTGTGGGAACTGCGAGGACTTTAAAGACCACTTCAGAGAAGAGATGGGGTTCCCTCCAGAGAGGAGTGTGGGGCAGGCTGCACAGTCAGAGGAGAGGGCCCTGGGTTCTCGTTCTGTCAGCCTGGGGACTGATCTGGCTGGGCCACTTACTTCACCTCTCTGTGCCTCAGTTTCCTTATTTGTAAGCGGGCATGTTAAAGCTGCCTCCCATAGTTGTACTGGGAACTGAATCACCAGGCTTGCTAGGAGCTCCCTGAGTACAGGTCAGTGCCTCACCCCGCCTTCTTCCCCAGGCACGTAGTGTGAGCCCCGGAGCGGACAGCTGGAGGGGCAGGTCCCTCAGTGTGCGCTTCAGCCAGAGCCGGTGGGCGTGGGACCCTCCGGAAACCCGGAGCCTTCCCGCCTGGCTTTCCCTGGGCTCCCGATGTTACTGACCACGCTGGGGAGAGGGTCAGGAAGGGAGGCCGGCTCCATGCACCCAGCCTGCCCCTCACAGTTGAGCCCCAGCTGCCTTCACCGGGGTCCCCTCTGCCACCTACATCTTTATATTTAAATAGATGAAAGATTTTCATTCGTGTGTGTGTGTGTGGTTTCTGCTGTTGTTTTTTAATTTTTTGGGGTAGGATTAGCTGGTCTCTGGCTGCCGGTTTCTCAAAGCTCCGCCGTGTGGAGAGACGGTCGGAGGGCCTGTGCTGTGCCGCTGCTGGGGAGCCCGGATCCTCCTGCAGGTCCTGGGGCAGGGGGCTCAGGGCAGGACTGGGAGGAGAGTAGATGAGGGGTCAGGCCCTGCTGCAGGCACAAGCCCACCTCTGGCTCCCTGCCTGGCTGGGCCTGGCCCCCAGGGAGGGTTGGGGCCTGGCCCTGCCTCCTGCCACCGTCCCGGGGCCGCCCTGGCTCCCCCGGCAGCAGCGGCGGTGCGGGGGGCGCATGCGTGCGGCGGGAGTGAGCCGGCTGTGGAGAATTAATATTCCTGGAACATCGCCCCGGCCGCCTGCACACGCCGAGGAGAATATTACGGCGATTAGCGGTGGGAGTTCGGCCTGCACGCAATATCTGGATGGAGAATTCGGTGTGATTAATCTGGCGCTAAGTAGCAGCCTCCGGGGTCCGCAGGGCTCTGGCATGTTTGGAATGGGAAAAAAGCTTGGGAGTGCAGCGATTCTTTGGGGGGCTCTTTGGGGGTTTGCCAAGGTGGCAGCTGTGCCCGGGGCAGGCTGCAGGCTCCTGGTGGCCCCGGGTGGGCAGATCATCCCTTGTTTGTGGCCATGGGCAGACTGCCAGCAGATAGAACTCTGTGTGGTTCAGTATCTCAGCCCACCCGATATTCGCCCTCAGCCTCTCTCTCCCTTTAGCCTCCTGCACTCAGTGTCCCAGACCCGTGTTCGAGTTGTAGCTTCACTGCACACTTCATGCCACCTTTCTGGGCCTCAGTTTCCTCATCTGTAAAATGGGATGCATTATTCCTGCTCTGCCATCTCAGGGGAAAATAACTTATTTTTCCCATTTTATGGAGGAGGAAACAGGCTGTGAGCATTTTGCACAGCCAGGAGTGGCACTGTGCTATGCAGATGTTGGGCATTATTGTTAATAATTCTGCTAACAACTTGATTTCAGAGGCCACCGGCTCCTCTCGGTTTGTCTCTGCTCTTTGGGCAATGGCAGATCTGGTGTTTGGAACCTTCTGGAGTGTGTTGGCAGATGTAGCGGCAGGAAGAGAGTTCTAATTATCTTACAGATTTAAATCTATGGCTCCATCTGTAAAATGGGTATAAAATACCTCACCTCCCTGAAATGGGGGCCCAAGCCAGAAAAGCTGATTCCTGTTTTAAGATCTTCATTCTCAGGATGTTTTACAATCTAACTCAGAGCACTGGTGGAGGCAAGATGAAACTGGTGGCAGTGTGGGTCAGGGGACATCTGTCTGCCTGGCCTTCCTCTCATTCCCCAACTCCAGCCTAGCCCCTCATCAGATGGAAGCAACAAATGCCAGGGCTGGAAGGGAACTTCATGATCAGCTTCCCCAATGTCTTCATTTTAAGGATAGGAAACTGGGTCCTGGAGAAGGAACGAGGCCTGCCCAAGGCTGCACCAAAGTGGTGGTGTTGAGGGAGGAAGACAGTCTTTGGAAACAGTCCTGCCTGCATCGACCTTGGGCAAGTCTTTCTCTGAGCCTCAGTTTCCTTATCTGCAGAATGGGACAGTTGCGGCTGGGCGCGGTGGCTTACACCTGTAATCCTAGCACTCTGGGAGGCCGAGGCGGGTGGATCGCTCGAGGTCAGGAGTTCGAGACCAGCCTGAGCAAGAGCGAGACCCCATCTCTACTAAAAATAGGAAGAAATTATCTGGCCAACTAAAATATATATAGAAAAAATTAGCCGGGCATGGTGGCGCATGCCTGTAGTCCCAGCTACTCGGGAGGCTGAGGCAGTAGGAGTGCTTAAGCCCAGGAGTTTGAGGTTGCTGTGAGCTAGGCTGATGCCATGGCACTCACTCCAGCCCAGGCAACAAAGCGAGACTCTGTCTCAAAAAAAAAAAAGAATGGGACAGTTGCACCAGCCTTTTGGGGTGGAATAGTGTACTGCTCTCCTAGCAGGAAAATGTCTGGTTCTCTTGGGAGTCCCAGAGGGCTTTCTGAAGGGTGCCCAGCACATATGACTGGCCTGCCTCCTCTTTTCCCTGGGTGCTTGATTTGCTGAAAGCTCTTGTGGTGAAGGAACTCAACCATTGCACTTTTTCACTCAGTTGCTTCAAGCTCTGTGGGCTGAATGTTTCCAGATCTGATTTGCAGGATTTTTTTTTTTTTTTGGCTAGTGAGGCCTCAGATCTCTATGCAACTCACCATTCTGCCCAGAAATGGATACTGGATCAATTGTCTTCACTCCCTCTTTCCCACGCAAGCAACGTAATGGCCTTTGAAAGGCGGTTGGTGTGGTTTCCCAGCAGTAGCGTGGTCTGTGGTCTTGAGAAGCTAAATTTGCAGCCGGGCTTTTCAGGAGGACGAATTTTAGTGAGCCCTGAAACAGCTGGACAGAGTGCAAGGCATCCGGGTCAGGGAGAGGCAGGTGAGGCTCCGTGGGTTTGACTTCATTCACTGCTGAATCCTCGGTGCCTAGAATAGTAGGAGCTCAAATCAACACTGCCTGAGTGAGTGCCTGCATGCATGATGGGATGGATGGGTGCGTGCATGCATGATGGGATGGATGGGTGCGTGCATGCATGATGGGATGGATACATGCTATGATAAGAAGCAGTCGAGTATGTTGGTTAAAAGCCCAGACTCAAGCTAGAAAGTCTGGAGTTGAATCCTGGCTCTGCTCTTTATTAGTTGTGTGACTTTGGGCAACTCAATTCAGTTCCCTGGGCCTCAGTTTGCTCATATGTAAAATGGACCAGATGATTCCAGCCTCCCTCCCAACTCCATTGTTCTGGTCTCTGTGTTATTGCCCTTTATCCCCAACAATAATGTGCCTAGAACAGAGGCTTGGTGCTCCCTGATCCCTCCAGCTCAGCCACCAGCCTCCCAAAAACCTGTGCTCCCAAATGGAGGCCACAGGACCTCTCTGCCCAAGTGTGCCTGGGAGTTGCCACCTTGGAAATGTGCATTTTGCCTTTGGGAGTTGGGTGCCCATACCCTCCTGTCCATGCATTTGCTCCTTCCTCCCTTCCCCCAAGAGGTCCTGACCCAGCTTACACACCTCCAGGAAGCCTTTCCTGATGCTTCCCCGGCAGCTGCACTCCTTTCTAAGCCCTTGTCTGCATCTTTTGCTCTTGGCTTGTGATCCCACCTCACCCACGTTGGGTGTTTGTGAGAAGTTATTGATGTCCTCCATCGTTCAAGGGGATTGAAGGAAACCTACCTTTATTGCAGATCTACTAAGTGCCTGGCCCTGTGCTAGTAGGCACATTTGACTTCCTTGTCTGGAATTACCCACTGAAAGTCTCAGTGAAGTAAAGAGTGTTACCCTCCAAGAGGAGGAGATTGAGAATTGGAAAGGTTATGTTGGAGCCCAGTCTCTGATGCCCTGGAGCTCACTTCTTTCCCACCACCCCACAGCATCTGTCAGCCTTTGCTCTGTCCTCTGAGGCCCTTGTGTACCCTGACCAGGTAAAGTAGTGTCGATGGAAGCTCACTGGGATCTGGCTCTTGCTGGGAGTCTAAGAAGCTTGCATCCCTTATCTCCCATAATCTTACAACTACCCAATAAGGTATCTTATATTCTTATTGCCATTTTATAGGTGCAGCATAGGTGGCTCAGAGAAGTTATGTAACTTGCCCAAGGTCACACAGGAAGGAATTGGTAGAGCCAAGATCTAAAACCAGACAGCCTGATGTAGGCGCCTGCCAAATTGAATTAAAATTCTCCAATCCACTATTTCAAGCAACCTTGCCTAGGATCCTCAGTGCTTATTTCTTGAGTGTTCGCTGTGTCTAGGCACTGTGCCAAGGGTCCGAGGACAAGACAGACCCATGTCCTCAGCCAACAGGGGGGTGGGGGACAGGCAGATGAATGGGCAGGTACATTTCTGCTGGGATCTGATGAAGGTCTACACCGTGCTGAGATCCTCCTAGGGACACTGTTGTTATTGATCCCAACTTCACATAGGGTCAGATGGCCTCAGAGGGGCCAAGGGGCTTGTCTGAGATCACGCGGGGAGAGCACCAGGGAGCAAGGATCTGCACCCCAGCAGCCTGCCTCAGAGCCCCTGTCCTCTGCTTCTTCCTGCCTTCCAGGACACTGAGCGTGAGCTGCAATCTGGGGAAACATGGGAAGTGGCACCTAACTTGGACTGGGGGGTCAGCTTCTCAGAGGAAGTGATATCTAAGTGGACTTCGAGGAAGTGATGTTTAAGGATCTCCACTTAGATGGGGTGCGAGTAGGGTGAGAAAGTGTTCCAGGTAGAGGGAACAGCATGTCAAAGGCCCAGAGGCAAGAGAGACGGTGTTCAGAGAACTGGATGAAGGTGTTTGTTCTAGGTTTGCTCAGTGGCACTTGCAGTTGGAGGCACATCTTCCCTGAGTGGAAATTTATCGAGCAAGGTTTCGTGAGTGCCTGGTGTGGATTCTGCACCACCTTAGGTCTTAAACATAGTCCCAGCCCTTGGTGGGGAGAGGAGCTGGTGGAAAACATGGTGGGAGTCCCAAGGACTGAGGCAGAAACACTTGCTCCAGGAGCCAGGAAGGACCAAGGGGAGTGGAAATACTTTCCAGACAGGGGGAGCAGCCTCGTGTCCTCACCTGTAACCCTGACATCCTGAACCTGGGAAGGATGAAATGAGAAACCCAGCTGCAGGCATGTGCCAAGTTTGGGGCAGCTAGTGGTCAACAGCCCATATGCCTCGTGGCACCAGGGAAGAGGGGAAAGGTGCCACCGTGGAGCTGGTGGAGAAGAGTCTGGAGGGTCCCCAGGCCAGGCTGGGGCCTAGGGCTGAAGCGAGCATGGCAGAATGAGCCGGGTGGCCTCCCATCAGAGGGCAGAGGCTGGAGCACCAGAGCTTTCTGAGAGGAGGGGGGCCTGGGACTGGGGAGGCCCCTCCAGGCTAAAGTTGGCTCAAGCAGCTGCAGAGTAAAGGCTCAGGCTGAGGTCATTGCAGGGCCAAGGATCTGGCCATGGTCTTGAGTCCAGGCAGTGGACACCCGGGTCTATTTTGTCCCACTGCTTCCTGGGCCTTGGTTTCCCCATCTTGACTGGGGCACTGGTGCTTACCTCTCAGGCGTTTCCTGGGAGTAAGGAGGGGAGTGTGAGGTGCATGGTGCTGAGTCTGCACATAGTAAGTGCTCAGCCCCTCAGAACTAGGGATGCTTTCTACTCTGAGGGGCAGAACCGGGACTCCAAGCCAGTCCCCCTCTTGCTGCAGCCTCCCTGAGATGGGATTTGAGGTGCAAAGGGTAGATGGGGCTGCTCTGCCCTGCCCTGCCCTGGCCTTGCTGTGCCCCTCTGTGCGGAGGTGGCCTGGGCTGAGTTGTCAGATCCCAGGCCTCACTGCATGGCCCACGAAAGTTTTGAAAAGCCCTGAGGCTGCCCAGCTGGCCTTTTAGGCTCTGGGGTCCTTTGCTGGCCCCGACCAGCCCTTTCCCACCCGCTTTGTGACTCCTGGCCTCAAATCCCTGCTCATTTTCTGGCTGTGCAGCCTCAGGGATCACCTTCCTTCTCTGAGTCTCACCAGGTAAAATGGAGCCCTCTCTGGTCTCTGTGACAACCACCCACGGTGCTGGGTGTGAGTCCTCAGTGCACAGTAGGTGCTCTGTGAACGGTCATGCTTGCCTTTACCCCACAGTGTCCAAGAGCAGCAGTGAGCTGCAATTCTCACCCGTGGTGGGCGTTCACCCCCTTTGAGCCATTCACTCTGGGGCCAATTACAAATTTTAGACACATAATTGCCCCTATCTATAGAGATAAAACGTATTCTTCAGATGAGCCCGCCCCTCCTCTGCCCCCCCCCCACGCTGACACGCACTCTCCCGCAGTTGAAGGCGACGGAGGGATCCGGTGCTCCCCTCCCTCCTCCATCCATCCCCACTCCTCCCTGCTGCTCCTCCATCTCCACCCTGCAGAGGTGAGAGCGGCAGGGGCCGTGATGTCAGAGGCTCAGCTGATGTCACTGCCCGGCCCTGTGACTTCACTTGCGGGCTTGGGCAGGAGGAGCTGTGAGGAGGCTGAGAGCTGGGAAACTAACCCCCTTCCTTTTCCTTCTCCCTTCCCCTTTCCCCTCCTCCCCAGCTTGGCTCAGGAGTTGTTTTCTTCCCCGGCGGTCGCTGGGCTATCAGGGGGTCCGGGGCAAGTGCCAGGAAGGATGCCGCTGCAAAGGTAACGGTGTGCGTGGTGCCCCTCCCGCGGTCGGTCGTGAAAGTTTGCTCTGGCGTGCGAGGCGTGCCCGCTGGGTGCTCCCTGCGCCTCGCTGCCCCGGCCCGAGGCTCCTGAGGAGCGGGCAGGGGCCGGGTGGGCCAGGGCAGGGCCGGCAGGGGCCTCCTGGGCGGCCTTCACTGCCTTGTCCCCATCAAAGGCCACAGCTGCTCAAGTGGCGGCTGCAGCTTTGAAACTGCCATAAAGAGCGATGGAGGGCGGGGAGCGCGGGGACGTTCCGAGCAGTGCCCGGGAGGGTGGCTGTGAGAGGAGGCGGGGTGAGGGCGCTGCTCAGAGCGGCAGCAGCAGGGGTGTGGAGGGCAGGGCCCTGGGTCAGAGTCCCAGGGGCTGAGTCTTGTCCCGCGCCCCTGTCCCCCTGGTCCAGCCGCTGTCCATGGCTGGGACCCCAGCCGGGAGGGTGCAGAGGCGGCGGGGAGTGGGGGCTGGCTTGTCCCTCGCACCCTCCTGGTTTCCAGGCATATTCTCCCCCCTCCAGCAGGCCATTTGTCAGCGGTGATGCGGGACAAAGGAGGGGCAGTGGGTGGTCTGCTGCGAGTTGGGCGATGGGCACGGAGCAAGGGCTGGAGCCAAAGCTGACAATGAAGAGGCAGACCGAGGGCTCTGCTCATTCCGGCTGTCGAGGGAGCCGTCATTTTGTGTTAGCGTGTGTGTGTCTGAGGTGGGAGGAGGAAGAGAGGGGAGAATGACAGGAGAAGGATTATGACATTGTGTTGTCTCTGTTTGTGGTAAATGCAGATTTGGCACCCGTGGTTTCCCGGGAAAAGCAGCAGCAACTAACCCAGGCCGAGGCCTTGGCCCAGACCCACCGGGAGAGCCCGTGTGGGGCGGTTTGGGGCTTTATTTGTTCCTCCCTTTTTTTCTGTCTGGCGTGTGCTTCTTCCATTTGTTTTATAGTGAAGAGCTGGAGACAGGCTGGCATGGCAGGAGGAGCTGAGCCCCCTCCTCCTGGCATGCCAGCCCCTCCTCACCTCGCCCTGCAGGAGCCCCAGGCAGCTCCCAGCCTCCCTCCCAGGTCTCTGCCCCCAGCCAGGGTCACGCTTGCATCGTTCACTTACCTTGGCGGCCTGAGCTCTCTCAAGGCTACTTCTGCCCACAGCTGCTTCCCGTGGGCAACCAGAGAGGGAGAGCCCGGGGCCGAGGCTGAGATGGGGCTTTGCAGAATGAAGGCCAGGCAGGACTGGGCACACCCCAGCTACAGTGCCGGCCTGGCCTGCCTGGAGGTTGGCAAAGAGCCCTGCAGCCAGGGGGTGTTGGTAAAGTGTCCTGGGACTTTGACTCCTCTGACAGGTCCCTGAGGGCAGGGAACTTGAGCCTGCCTTGGGCCAGGAAGCAGCCACAGCCTAAGGCTCTGGGCTGCCACAGGGCTTAGGCAGGTGCAGTGACATGGACATAGGTGGTTAGTGTGTTTGGAGCAGGCTTCCCCAAAGAACTCAGGGTGGGGTGGATTTTACCAGGGCCAGGCTATATAGCTCAGGCCCCAGTGGGGACTGAGAGTTCTGAGCTGAGAAGCCACAGCAGGACTGTCTATAGGTGGAGGGTCAGGGGAAGGCTGAGACTCAGGCTGTGGCCCTCCTTCTAGTCTCTCTTGCCCTGGAGCTGGTCCTTTGTCTGGACCTCACCACCTCCTCTTTTGCCTGATCAAGTCCTCTGGACTCAGTTCACCTCCTGCAGGCAGCCTCCCCTGCTTGGGTGGGCTTGGGGCCTGTGCTGTGCCCATGCTGTGACCTCTCACAGCCCTGACCCACTGTGGGCATTTGGGTGCAGAGCTTGGGTGGGCATCCTTGGGTACCAGGACTTTTAAGGCAGCCCCTCTGCATCCCTGGTGCCTTCCCAGAGCTGAGCATAGAGGGGTTTGTTCCCAGAGCTCAGAGGAACAGACCCAGACTCAGATCCTCTAGGAAATGGGACCACGAGGATGGAATAGCCTCTCCCTCCCCACATCCTACATCGTGTGATGGGCTCACTTTTTGGGGGGAGCCCCATTGCAAGGGGATTTCTCCCCATGGAGCCTGGCATGGGGGGCAAGCTGAGCCATAGCCATGCCTGTGAGGGAGGACATCTGCACCGGGGACTGTTTGTGAGGAGCAGCTGCCTGCCTTTGCAGCCTTGGCCTTGGGGCTGAGCCGCCCTGAGGGCCTACAGGGCTCTGCTGACCCCTGGAGCTCCATGTGCCAGATAGAAAAGGAAGGAAGAGTGGACAGGCTCTCCCCGAGGCCAAAATATTTGGTCCATTCCAGGCCCTGGGCTCAAGACCCTCCTGGGAGCACCAGGCTGGGCAGCCACAGCGAGGGGCCTGCTGGTCCCTGGCAGCCTGCTCCACCCAGCTCAGGTTCATAGTGTCAGCCCCCTTGGAGCCAGCACTCTCCTGGCCCCTGGCAGAGATGGGAGAATCATAACACACCCCCTCCCTCCAGACACCCCCAATCTGATGGCCCCCACAGGGTTGAGAGTCAGGCAGTCCTGAGTTGTAGCTTTCCTGGCCATGCAGGCTTCACAGACAAGCTCTAGCTGTGTGACCCTGCACAAGTTACTTAGTCTCGCAGAGCCACAGTTTTAAAAGGCAGTGAACCTAGGAGTAGTAATCCTTTCCTGCAGGCTTATTATGAGGATTAAGGAGACTGCAGGTGCTCATTTAATGGCAGCTGTGGTTATGAGGGAGCTGGCTATGCCGGAAACGCTGAGACACGATGGAAAAAGTTCTCCTTGGGTGAGTTCTGTGCGTTGTGACACGGCAATCAAGAGAGGCTTCGCAGAGGTGATGGCATTTGAAGGCCTTGAAGAGTGAGTAGGAGTTTGCCAGGCTAAGGCAGGGGAGAGTGTAGGGAAGTGTGAGAACAGAGCTTCTGGGGTATAAGAGACAGGTTACACTGCGTGGCTGAAGCCCACAGAAGGGAAGAGGGGCCCTGTTTCCCTTGGCAGTGGGAGCCCATTCTCAAGGAAGAACCCGACCTGGTGACAGACTGGGCAGGTTCCACACAAACATCTTAGTCATTGCAAACGTGCCTTCTGCATGTGTTTATGTCTTAGCACTTCAGACATTCTCCAGGATCTTGCAAAGCTGGCTTGTTCTAGCTCCTCCTAAGCCAGGCCTCTCAGGCTGCCTTGTAGTGTTGGGATTCCCAGATGGCCTCATATTTGACTTTAAGGACCAGCTTGGGTCTTCCTTTAACTTGGAGTTGCAGGACTTCTGGGGCCAAGGACCAGCCCAGGCCACATTCTGAGCTGGAGCCAACGCTGCCAGGGAAGCAATTTGGACGCCCAGTCAAGTCCCTGACTTGGATGAGGGGTCCTGGAGCAGCTTCTCCAGCCTGGGACCCTGAGATGACTGGAAGCTCCTGCAAGAGGTTGGGGTGGCTAGTCCGCCAGACCCATTCCCGATGGAGCACAGAGGGGTGGTTAAGGGCTTGGGGCCAGACACTCCGGGTTCTATCCTGTCTCTGTCATTTGCCAGCTGTGTGGCATTAGGCAAGTCACTTGCTCTCTCTGAGTGTTTGTGTTCTTGGGCAATAATAATGGCTGCATTGTAGGACTATGGTGAAGATTTCATGAGATAATTCTCACAAAGTAGTCAGCCCAGAGCCTGGATCCCAGGGGTACTCAATAATTGTTAGCTTAAAAACAGCCCAGCAGAGTGAAGGCTCTAGCACCTAGTATCTTTGGGCCAATCACTTAATTCCTTAGTTTCCCTAACTGTAAAATGGAGATGCTAATTGTGGCTGGTAATAATAGCCACGACTGAAGAGCACTTACAGTGAGTGCTCTGTTCTAATTGCCTAACCATGTATTAGCTTATTTAATACAGCCTCTCCCCACTCTGAGCTACATGTGGGGGCAGGGTGGGGGCCCAGGCATCCCAGAAGACAACAGTGTGCAAGGAAGAGCCCCAGAGATTTGGCATTTTCTGGATAAGGCCAAACCAGCCCCCTTGGTCAGTGTAGGCAAGACCAGAGGGAAGTGGATGGCTGAGTGTGAGGCATGAAGACCAGCAAGGGCCCACCCACTACTGCAAACGGGCTTCCTGGGGCTGGACACCCTCACACATGGCAGAGCCACCTACACACTGTGGCACCTTGAGCAAATCACAGCCACCATCCTGGACCTCGGTGTCTGCTCACCTCTCAGCAGTCTACTGCTTCTCTAAGGGGCTGTGATTCTCTTGGTGAGATTGATTTTCTTGGATGGTTTCCATGTAGGTTGTGACTTGGGCGGTATCGTCTGTCCATTGATTTTTTCAGAAAGGATGCTTTCTCCCCACCCCCCCATTCTGTAGTCAGCCCACAGATGAGTGACCTCTGCCTAGCCTTCCCACTGCCCCTCCCGTCCTCACCTGGTCTGGGCTAGGGGACTGAGAGGGTCCAGCAGGGTTGCCCAACACCATGCAATGCACCTCGTGCAGGGAGTGCACACGGGTGGTGTCTGCAGGGCTGGGGTGCCTCATCCAGCCCACACCTGGCTTCGTGAGTGAGGCTGACTGCCAGGGAGGACCCGATTGGCTTATTACTCTGCCTTCCTTCCCTCAGCACAAGCTTTGGAATCGGACAGACCCGGCTCACTCCTTGCTCTGCTTTGTCTGTGCTGGGCCATCTCGGGCACCTCACTTCCTTGAGCCCATTTGCCTGTAAGGTGAATGATCCCACCTCATGGGACACCTCAGGCTGAAATAACAGAGGTGGCACTTAGGTGTGCAGTTGCTGATGCAGCACTTATGTGGATGCAGCTTTTGTGGTGGGCGATGCTAATGTCCCCGTTCTATAGGTGAAAATGCTGAGGCTCCAAGAGCTTAGGGAAGCTTGCTCAAGGTCGCAGCGCCCTCCGCCCTTCCTTGCTGTTTTACACCCTACTACTACCACCAGAAAGGAGCCAGCAGATTATAATGCTGGGAGCCCGGGTGGGGTGAGCAGGACAGGTGGGGTGAGCAGGAGGGGGAAAGGGAGTCCAGAGACCCCTGGGGGAGGAGGCTGGGGAGACACATGGTAATGCCCTGGTGACCAGAATGGTGAGGAGTTTATCACACAGGCCTGTCATTATTTACTCACAGAGGGATGTATTCATAATGGGAATGGTGGTCATCGGGTCTGCAGGGGGCAGGGGAGGCCCTGCACCATCACAGCCCGTGAGGAACACACGGTCGCTGTTCCCTCTGCACAAGCCCCTCTGCTCCCCCTTGCTCAGCTGGAGTGTGGGGTTGCTTATGAGCACTGCACAGGTCCAGATCCTGGCACTGCCATCCCTAGCTGTGTGGTCTCAGGCTAATTATTTATTGCCCCGAGCCTCAGTTTCCACACCTGTAAATGGAGACAGTTCTTGTACTCAGCATTGTGGGGATGTGACCTCGTGCAGGTAATGTCCAGCACACGGGAAAGCTATAGGAATGCTCTCTGTTGTTATCCTCTTGAATCAGCTCAGCTTCCCCTGGCTCCCTCAGCATTTACACAGCACCAAGCCCAGGCAGCCCCTCCTGCGCCCTGGGCCGAGCCGCCAGCCTCAGGGCCTGGGAGCCGAGTGAGTGGGGCTGACGCGCAGAGGAAACAGCCTCTGAGAATTGGTGTGTTGGCTCCCACTGCTGGCGTGACAGACATCCTGAGGAAATATGTCAGTTTAAAATAGTTCTGAACGAAATTTCTGGAAAGCTCTCTTAACACTATGGGGGCCATCCGTAGCCTGAACTTTGGTCAGGTTTTGGTCTTGGTTTTGCCATGACTTGCTGGGGACCCTCCCTTTCCCAGGCCTTAGTTTCCTCATCTGTAAAGTGGGGCAGTAACTCTATCCCCCTCAGAGGGCTATGTGAGACTGCGCATGTGAAATATGCTTTGTAAACTCGAGAGCACCTTGCAGCTGTTGAGAGCTTTGGGTTGTTTCTGGTCATTCACAAGACGGCCACAGGCAGCTGCTTGTGCACTGTCATGCTGTGTGCTGACTCTGGGCATGGATGTTGACGGGACAGTGGCTCTGCTCCCTGAGTTGTGGCCTCACTAAAACCCTTGCCCCTTCTAGGAGACATGCTGGTGTCTTGTCCCCGTTCATTAGTTCATCCTGCACATTTCTGAAGCAACTCTGTGTGTTGAGCCCTGGGCTGGCCGATGGGGTGAGACCAGAGGGCTGGTGGTCAGCCTGCCTCCGGGGGCTCAGTCTAGGAGGAGGGGATGCGAAGACTCACACCCAAACCACCAAATGACTAAGGTTCATGGGTGACTTGATACTGGGCCTGGGCTTCTCAGAAGAGGGACAGCCACAGGGCAAGATAGCTTACAAATGAACATTGGCTTGTGTCCTCTGCTCGGAATCCTTCACCAGCTCCTCCTTTTGCCCCAGGATGAAGTCCCAAAGCCTCCTGTGGCCTGTACCATCTTGCTGCAGCTGCATCTCCAACTTTCTCATTTCATTTAAGTTACCCTGGCCTTCTTCCCCTTCGTGGAAATCTGCTTGCTCCCTTCTGCCTCAGGGCCTTTGCCATGATGCACCCTCTGCCTGGAGCTCTCTTCCAGCCTCATCATGTGGCTATTTCCTATCTGTCCTTCAGGTCTCACCCCAAATGTCCTGGATCCTAAAGACTCGGGCCCGAATTATATACCTGTGCACCTGCCATATTTCTTACTAATGCATATCAGGGCTATTATCAAATGATTATTGATTTGACGATTCTTTTTCTCTCTAATCACCCCATGGGATCATAAGCTCCATGACAATAGGGACTCTTGGATCAATGCCTGTCATATGATAAGGGATCAATCAATGTTTGCTGAATGAATGTATGATGAGTATTAAGGTAAGGCTTTGTGGAGGAGATGGCATTTGGGTAAGATGTGAAAGAGGGCATAATGTCCATCTGTAGGGAAGTGGGAAGGGCATTCTTGCTTTGGGGAACAGACAGGCACAAGACAGGAAGACAACTCATTAGGTTTGGCAGAGAGAGGCAGAAGGAGGCATGGGAGAGAAGGTTGGAAAGGTGAGCAGAGCCAGATGAGGGCTTTGTATTCCAGGTGGATGGAAATAAACTTGAATTCTGAAGCCACTCAGGACCCACTGAAGACTTTTGAGCCAGGGAGAGTGAGGTTGAAACTGGCTTTGGATAACTGTAATGAGTCTGCAGGGATAGCTGGGCCAGAAAAGAGGCTGCAGTCAAGAGGACCAGTTGAGAGTTGGAGACTCCATGGCTCCTGCTGCTTTCTGTTCCCTGGGGATCACACGTGCTTTGGCAGTTATCCTCGAGAGCTCACAGGGAGATGCAGGGCAGTGGTGAGGAACCTCACAGGTGTGGCTGCTTCCAGAAGACAACTGCCTTGGTGGCAGAGCAGCTATTCCCAAGTCGCTGGAGGGAGAGACAGAGTGGAGCGTCTGTCCGCATTTCTCAGCTTCCCCTGTGAGAGGGCAGCATCCGGCCCCGCATCCTGCTGCCTTCTGAGTGGCCCGAGAATCTTGACACTGAAGGGCCAGTCCATGGCAGAAGATGAGCAGAAACATTTCCTTCTGTGCCTCTGTGGGGAAGCAGCAGATATGGTCAAGAGTCAGGATTCTCGAGGACCTGAGGACAAATCCCAAATCTACCACTTAACAGCTGTGCACCTTTGGGCATCTTCTTAGCAACTCTGGGCTTCAGTTTCTTTAGCTGTGAAATGGGGGCTGCTCTGGTGTTGTGTAGCTTAAGGTTAGATGACACATATGGAGCCCCAAACACCGGGAACACTGAAGGCTCAGGAAGTCGTGGCTGTTATCATGGCTGCATTTTTCTCCACGGTTTGAATTCATAGCAGGAAGCTTGGGTTTCAGGCTTAAAAATGAAGAGCATGTCAACAAAACAGGATGGAACAAAGTCTTTTCCCAGCATGCCTCAGCATGTGGCACTGCCTTCCTGTGGAGCTCAAACAATGATGTGGCTAAAAGTCTTGAGCTTTCAAGCAGAAATAATCCCAGTGGAAAGGAACCTCCCTATTGTTATCCCATGATAAAGCGAGGCAAGGGCTCTGTAGCCTGAGAAATTCCAGCTCTGCCCCCTCCTACCTGCTCTGTGCCTCAGTTTCCTCATCTACAAAATGAGGTAAGAGTAGTACCTATTTCATAGGGTTGTTGTGAGGATTAAGCGAGTTCATGCAGGTAAAGGGCTTAGAACATGCATTTGTCAATACTATTGTTAGATCATTTCTTCTTCACTTTAACTTTTTGTAGTGCCGAGTGACTCAGTGGGGGCTCTGGAGCCAGAAGGCTGAGTTCAAATCCCAGCCTGCCTCTTGCTAGCTGTGTGACCTGGGTGAGTCTCTTAACCTGTCTGTGTACCCATTTCTTGCTCTGTACAATGAAGATGACCATCCTTGCCTCATAGGGTTGTTGTGAGGCATGAATGAGCACCCAAGTACAGCCTGACTCCCTGGAGGCAGGCAGATTACTCAGCCCCTCCCCCTACCTGTCCCAATTTACAGATGAAGGAATTGAGACTCAGAGCCATTGGACGATTTGCTGAAGGACACACATTGGTGAGACCAGGCTGGCCCCTAACTTAATGACCTGTGCTGGCACCACCATGCTAGTGGCTGCCCAGTGAGAATCCAGGGGCAGTGAGTGTGGGAGTGGTGCTGCAGGGTGATCTGGGCGACCAGGCTGCAGGGGCTTGGTGTCTCCTCGGTGTTATCTCTGCTCATCTGTGGGAAGATGAGTGAGCTGATACACAGCAGCTGCTGCTTAGTTAGCAGGCCATGGTCTTCCAGGCGTGGGGTCTGACGCCCCCAACTGCCCCCGGTGGGAGAGGCTGGCACTGACCCTACTGTCCTCTAACATTTATTTCCCTATCTGCCTTCAGACTCTTGGACCTACTGATTTTCTATGTCCATAGCCATCTTTCCATTGCTTACCGAGTGCTGGGAAGCTTGGTTGTTAAGTGTGCAGCCTCTGAAGACCTGGGTTCAAATACCAGCCACGTGACTTGGGATAAGTTAAACTCTTTGTGGTCCCATCTGTAAAATGGGAGTGATAACAGTACCAACCTCATCAGGTTGTTGCAAATATTAAATAGGATGATAAAGGAAAATCTGCACAGTGACTGGTTCATAGTAGGCTTGGATTCCTCTAGGCTGTATCACCATGATTAACATGATTTTGGGGGACATGGTACCCCACCTGCATAGGATGCTGGCGACCCAAGGGAAGCAGAGGTCTCTCTGCCCTGCAGATGCTCACAGTCCAGTGGGACAGATGGACACATTCACAAATAGCCCAGTGTGACCAGTGGGAGCCCAGATGAAAGAGCCACAACTTGTACCCTGGAGGGCAGAGTGGAGGGGCAAACTTGGTGAGCAGAGGTCACTGTGAGACTCTGTGAAACAAATTCATGCCAAGCCTGTCACAGATAAAAAGCCCTGTAGGATCCCACCCTTGCTCAACTCTGTAGCCTCAGCCCTCCTCCCCTCGCCCCCCACTGTGCACAGCCCTCCTGGGCACAGTAGGTGGCTCTTCCCCACACCCCCTAAGTCTTGGCATTTGCTGCCTTCTCTTAGCTGTAGAGCCTTCCCTGACCTTGCCCCAGAAAGAATTGTTCTAAGCCCCTAGGCCTTGCACGCAGCAGGGGGGCTCTATGTGGAATGGAGGCCTGCCCCCAAAGGATTCCCCGCTCTGCTGTTTGTGCACGCTCAGCATCCTTGTGCTTTGCACGGGGGAGGTGCCCAGCTTGGGGAAGGGCTCAGTGGGATGCTGTGGAGAGTCTCCCACTCTGTTAACCAAAGGCTTTTGTACATTGCCTCCTGGAAGACTGAGCCCTCAGCTTGTGAGCAGGAATTCCAGGCCTCCCTCCTCCTGGTGTGCCAGAGTTAGCAGACGACCCTTCCCAAAGAGGAAGGAGAGCTGGGGCTTGTTGAAGGATAAAGGTGAGGGCTGTACGTGTGCTCAAGAGAGCCAGCAAGTGAGAGAAAGGACATCTGCCTGCTGCTGAAGGCACCGACACCCGGCTCACTTCGCACAAGTCACTGATCTGCTGAGCAGGGCCAGTCTCCTCAATCAATCCATGCTGACAGATGGTAGCGGAACCAGTGACCTAGAGGCAGACGCTCCATTTGTAATCCCAGAGTGGCCCAGGCGCCTGGAGGAGGGCAGAGGAGTTTGTAATAAAAGGAGTGACACAGGGTTTCCAAAAGCCATCTTTGAGCCAGAGAGAAGGGAAAGGATTAATTTTGCTTCTGGAATTGATACACTGATTCAGTTCAATAAGTATTTTTTGAGTAGACTGGGTTAGGAGAGAGGGAAAAAATCCCCAACTGGTCTACTGTCCTTTCCTTAAAGAGCTCAAGTGTGGTAGGAAAAATAGGATCCATGCATTTGAGGCAATGTGAGAACAATAGAAGATACTAATGTGATCAAAGAGGAAGGGGCATCTAGTCATTAAGCTCCTGCCACCGTGGGATCTTGGACAGTAACTTCTGATCTTAGAGCCACAGTCTGCTTATGTGTCATTTTGTGTCCACGTCATAGAAGGGTAGCTGGTGTTAATGTGTGCCTAGTACTGTCCTGAATTCTTTATGTAGATCTCTTTAGATTGCTACACCACCATATAAGTAAGGTCATATTATGCCCATTTTACAGCTGAAGAAGCCAAGGTTCAGAGAGGAAGTGACTTGTCCAAGGCCACACAGTATAAGAGTAACCCAAATCTGTTTGTTGGCCACGACACCCATGCATGTTCTTTTTCTGAGTGGCACCAAAAAGGAAAATGACAGGCCACAGGGCCAAAGAGGCCTGGCTGGCCTGGTCCTAGGATTGGAGAAGTTTCTAGGTGGAGGTCAGACAGGCAATGTTCCAGCAGGATCTGAAAGGATGGGGAGCAGGCTGTAGGGTCATGAGAGGTAGGAGCTGACAAGAGCCTAGACTCCAGTTATCTGTCTGCATTCTTTTCCTTTTAAATGCAGTTCTGCCAGAGATTGTCACCATCCTCCCAGCCCCCCAATCTGATACATGAGTGAGCTAAGGAAGAAGGGGAAGAAGGGGAAAATGATGGGGCAGGAGACTATAAAGAAAAGGGCTTCCCTTTTCTTCATGAATTCTCTTCAAGAAATTGAAGGTGCCCCCAACAGTATTCAGGAAGCTCCCCTGCATTCTCCCATTTTTGTCCAGAAAACATGGATCTGTGCCAAAAGTCCCTCTATCCTTCTGCAGCTCTGAACTAAGCAGAACTCGGGCACTGGTTTTTTAAAAGTCTTGAGGCCTGAGAATTTGAAAATGAAACTCATAGTTAGAAGAACAATGGAACAGCCAGAGGGCAGGGCCTAGTAGCCTGCTCAGCTCTGCCCCGGAAGAGCCTGGCACCCTGCCTGGCATGCAGGTGTTGAGGACTCAGGTCCCCAGGAATAGTTCTGACTCGCATTGCAGCGGCCCCCATTTTAAAAGATTGGACAGAAGCCAGGTGAAATCACTGCCTTCCCCAACCATATCCTCTTCCCAGGGTCCCAGAACCACCTCAGCCCCTGCCTGGGATCCTAGGACCCTCCTTGGGTGGCCTGAGATAAGGCAAAGCATTAATGCCTCTGGCTAGGTGGGGTGAAAGGTGAAAGGGTAAAGCCAGGCCCTGGGGAGTTGTGTTCCTCAAATATACCGAAATCTGGGCCCCAGGCCACACCTGGTTCCTGTCAATCTCTACCTGCTGCCTAAAGCATTTTTCCCATCCCAATTTACTTTCAAGTTGGGTGTTGCTTCAGGAGAGAAAGCTACATACTCCCCTAACATCTAGGACAGATGGGAGCCTAATTTAGAATCAGCAATTTTAGCCAACATTAGGGATATCTAATCCAATTCTCCTCACCAACAGGAAACTGAGGCCCAGAGTGAGGAGAGAATTTGACCAGGTCAAAGTTCAGAGGTAGGATCACAAACACTCCAAACACATCCTACCCTCGCTGGTCTTCTCACTAATTTTTTTTGGGGGGGGTTGGGGGACAGGGTCTTGCTCTGTTGCCTAGGCTAGAATGCAGTGGCCTCATCATAGCTCTTCATACCCTCAAACTCCTGGGGTCAAGGGATCCTCCCACCTCAGCCTCCTGAGTAAACTGGGACTACACACTCATGCCACCACGCCTGGCTAATTTTTTTGCTTTTTGTAGAGCCTGGGGCCTTGCTATGTTGCGCAGGCTGGTCTTGAATCCCTGGCCTCAAGCGATCCTCCCAACTGGGCCTCCCAAAATGCTGGGATTATAGGCCTGAGCCACTGCACCTGGCCCTTTCTTACTTTTGATGGCAGTGAGCTACATGGCACCAACATTCTCACAGTGGTGGTTCTATAACTGAGCTTTTGTTAAAAAAAGTCAAGCCCTTCATTCTATAAACGTATCAGGTTTGCAAAGGAAGCCTGGGACCAGGCTGAAGCCTTGGCACCGCAAATCCTCTGCCTTATCTCCAAATTAATTCTGGACCCTGGGTCCTGCCAGCCAGGCATTGCAGCTTCTTAATGCAGGTGCAGAAATTCAACTGACGTTTGTGGAGCGTCTATTTTACACGTGAGATAGGCAGGCCTCCCTCCTCATCGTTTACTATTGCTGAGGAAACTGAGGCTCTGAGGAAAACCGAGTAGTGCATCCAAGGACACTGGGCGGCACGGGCGTAGGCCATGGAACCAGGGGCCCGGATGGGTCTTGGCGGGCAAGAGTCACCCCCATGCCCGGCCCGACTAAAAAGGCCACCAGGAGGAGGCCGGGCCCTCACCCGCAGGCTCTCCGGGCTGCCAGAGGCGCGATTCTGGCGTTGGAGGCTCCAGGGAACTCCAGAAATCTCAGTGAGAGATTCCGGGCCACCAACTCCCCAGAAAGTTGGCTTGCGGCCACCCCCAAGACGGCCCCAGGAGCCGGCCCACACGGCACTGGGCGGGCGGCGTGCTGCGCCCCACGGCTGCTGAGAGGAACCCCGCGAGCCCCGGTCGCTGGGCTGGGGTCTCCGCGGCCCGGGCCCGGCGCGCGCTGCCCTCGACGCCGTCGCACGCGGGTGGGCACGCGCGCGCCCGGCCCCGCCCCCTGCCGCCCCGCCCCCGCCGTGCGCCCCGCCCCGCCGCGCGCCCTCCCGCCCGCCCGCGCGCCGCGGCCCGGAGCCTCCCCATTGGCCGCGCGCCGTCACCTGACGCTCTGTTATTTCCTGTGTGTTGGGAGAATGGAGAGAAAAAATCCCGAACCGAGCGGCTTTCGGCCCCTGCGAGGCGGCCGCGGCCTCCGCCAGGGGAGCCCGCCCTGAGGCGCGCCCGACTGGGGAACGAGCGCGCGGGCCGGAGCGAGTCTCGAGGGGCAGCGGCCCCGGCCCGCCCGCCGCCGGCCGGGGCGCCAGAGCTGGAGGCGGCGGAGCCACCCCCACCCCCACCCCGCGCAGCGCCGCCAGCCGCCGCCGCTCCCTCCCCTCCCGCCCCCGGCGGAGGCCGAGGGACGGGGCGGGGGGCTCCAGCAGGTAACCGCCGGCGGGCCTGAACGGGGAGGGAAAGGGTCGGGCCTGGGGGTTTGGGGTCAGTCCGGGGTGTCTGGCCTGGGGGGCTGGGAGCAGAGGTCCCGGCCCAACCTGGGAGTACTGAGCGTCCTGGACTCCAAGCCGGGGCTTAAGGTGCTGAGGAGAATGTTCTTGCCCGGCCAGACCCAGGAGTGCGGGGCGGGGTCCTGGGCCTGGCCTAGGGGTGCTGAGGCGAAGGGGTCCGGCTTGGCGTCAGAGGGCTGAGGTGTCTCGGTCCGGCCTGGGAGTCCGGTCCTAGCTTGAGGGGCCCGGGGAGAGGTACCTGCTCGTCGCGGCCTTGGGTGCAAAGGCGGCGGGTGTGAGCGGGGTCAGCGCCGCCTGCCCCGCGTCCCTGGGTCCCTTAGCAGCCCCGGGAGACTGACGACGCTCTTCTCTTCGCTGCGGGCTGGAGGCGAGGCCAGCGGGGTGGAGGGCCGGGCTGGAGGGAGCCGCGCTGGGGCGCCCGGGAGTCGGAGCGCGCCCCAGGCCTCGGGAGGGACGGGGCCGTTTATTGCCATGTGAACACCTGAAGCCATGTGGACGCGGCTACTTCTCGCTTGTTGGAGGCGGAGGGCAGGCACCCGCTGGCAGCGCGCAAGGTCTCGGCGCGGGGAGCGGAGCATGGGACACGTTTCCTGTGTGGGGCTTTCTCCCCTCCCCCGCCGCGGTGAGCCGGGCGGGGTGGGGGATACGGCGGTCTCCGTGCGCGAGGGAGCGTTCGTTTGGAGACCTGACGCTCTAACCTTCTCATCCCTTTTTTGGGGAGGTAGGGGAGTGGTGGTTGAAGGTGGTTGACGGATCCGGCCGATTCTTCTCCGGCTGCGGCGGTAGGTGCAGTGGCTTCTGTGCGCTGGGATGGGAGTGGAATTTAGTGAGTTGGGGGTGGGGGGCGGTACCGAGGAGCGGCCGCCTTCTTCGGTTTGTGGGTGGGGATTATTGTCTGTTTTTATGGTTGTGAATACTAGCATAGTCTGTATTCAAGCCTTTAGTTTGACTTTAGGGGTCAGGTCAAAATTAGGACTTTTTTCCTCTTCTTGGTTTTTTCCCCTTCAAAGATGGATAGAATTTTCGAGCTATTATCTAATAGGCTGATCTTTGAATGATAATTGGATCCTTATGTTAACAGCCTCAGTGAAGAGTTTTATAAAACATCTTACAAGGGGTAGCAGCTTGGTGGATGGGGAAACTGCACTGAATTCTGACCCAGGAGATCAGGAATCTACTTCCAGCTTTGCCACCAAATAATCTGCAGCTCTGGGCAAGTTACCTACCCTCTCAATGCCCCAGTTTCCTCATGTGTAAATGAGGACTCCTGCCAGGTCAAACATTACGGGAACTTGTGGTTTTGTTTTTCTTTTTGTCTCTCCCATGTTGTGCTCTCATTGTAGCTATAGGCAACTTTCCTGGGAAGTGCAGGCTGTACTGTAGCTGAGATGACTTTTAAAAGCCTATCTTCTAGTTTCTAGCCTCTTCCTTTTCCAACAGAGCATAAAACTTGATCAGGGTACAGTCTTCCATGAAATTCCAGGTGCTGTTCTGTGCTTCAGAACAGACAGTGTATATCATTCTAGCCTATGTGGAATACACCTTATTATTTTTTTATTTATTTGTCTTTGTGGAAGAAATTATCAGAAAAAAGACTTCAAAGAACGTATGGATACTTGGGAGATGTGGGTAACTTTTTTTTTTTTTTTTTGAGACAGAGTCTCCGCTCTGTTGTTGCCCTGGGTAGAATGCAGTGGCTTGATCATAGCTCACTGCAACCTCAAACGCCTGGGCTCAACTGATCCTCCTTCCTCAGCCTCCCAAGTAGCTGGGACTACAGATGTGTACCAGGATGGCGGCTAATTTTTCTGTTTTTTGTAGAGACTGGTCTTGCTCTTGTTCAGGCTGGTCTCTAATTCCTGGCCTCAAGCGATCCTCCCCCCTGGCCTCCCAGAGTGCTGGGATTACCGGCATGAGCCACCTAGCCCAGTCAACGTGGGTAACTTTTGATTAGGTCTGTGTCTGCTGCTTGGCTCAAAGGAGTTCCAACATCTTCCTATATGGGAGATTGTGGAGGGATCTTTATTTTGTTTTGTTTTGTTTGTTTTTTTTTTTGAGACATAGTCTCCCTGTGTTGCCCCGGCTAGAGTGAGTGCTGTGGCATCAGCCTAGCTCACAGCAACCTCAAACTCCTGGGCTTAAGGGATCCTAGCTTCCCGAGTAGCTGGGACAACAGGCATGCGCCACCATGCCCGGCTAATTTTTTCTATATATATATATTTTAGTTGGCCAGATAATTTCTTTCTACTTTTAGTAGAAATGGGGTCTCGCTCTTGCTGAGGCTGGTCTCGAACTCCTGACCTCGAGCGATCCACCCGCCTCGGCCTCCCAGAGTGCTAGGATTATAGGCGTGAGCCACTGCGCCTGGCCTGTGGAGGGATCTTATTAAGAGTTCTTTTAAGGGACATTTAGCTAACTTTTGAAATTTCCAGCTTCAATATTCTCAAAGTAGGGGGATGAGTGGAATGCCATAATATCTCCTGTGAGATGGTGCGCTAGTGGAATTAACTGTCACTTCAGGGTGCACTAATTATCTGCATCCCCAATTTATTCTTTAATGGTAGCTGGATGCTCTGCTCAGATGCTGAAGAACCCCAATTAGTTTCACTGATTTTATGGTGTAGGAAGCCTTAGGCCATGCTTTTAACTGGTGAGTATTTCTAGACCAACCTCAGAATTTGTCTTAAATTTCTAGTACTGTGATGTTTGACAGACATGTGCCCGATGTGGTATAATATGTCTATCATTCTTAGGTCTCTTTTTTGTTCAGTCTTTTCGAACACAATTTCCAAAAGGGTCCCCGCGAGGTCAGGGCGTCGTGCTCATAATGTTGACTTTGGAGATGGTTTGGTGGAAGTTTTCTTATATGTTAACATCAGGCCTTTTACATAGACAGACACTTTTATATAGCTACACAGATTATTTGGAGTTTCCTGAAATAAGCATTTCTTCTATATTAGGATTTGAGTTACGATCTTGTGTTCACTGTGGGATTTTAAAAACCCTAGTTACTCAAATTCAAATTGTAAGCAGTTATCCCACTCAAAATATATTATGCTTGTCTTGTAACTTATGAGAAAAATAGTATTATAAAACTTTTATTCTACTGAGGTAATTTGTGTGTGTATATTTCTGTGAGAGAAAGTTGGCAAAATTGGTAAGATGTCAGGAGATATGGCTTTTAGGTTCCACAGCCTTTTAGTGGTATACTTTTTTTAACTCTATAAAATAAGATGGAATGTAATTGAAATGATCGCATCTGTTTATACCAAGGAATTAGAGTTGGACTACTACTGGTTAGTTCAGCCTACTCTTCTTGTAGAAGGGAAAGGATGCTAGCATTTGTATAAAAAACAAGCCTTTATGTTACATTCTGTCCAAAGTATTTTAAATTGTCTTAACAACATATACCCAGCAGACCTGAGAGGTAGATCATCTTTCCTTTCCCTGAGAGGTCATAGAGCTAGTGAGAGTCAGGGTTTGGATGTGACTCCTCCCCTTGACTCCAAACCCTGTACTGTCCTAGGTCTATTAACAGCTCACTTCCTGCTCAAGGCACAAAACAGCTATTGGTAGATGTGGCCTTGGAATCCATAGCTTCCTGTTGTGCCCCTCTTTTATTTTTTTAAAGCTGAAATCTGGATTCAGGTAAAATACTGGAAAGCATGATTTTTGTGGCTGCTTGTGCTTTTGTGACCCTGGGAATTTTCTAAAATTTTACTTTCTCCCTACGTGGTCAGTTTTGCTAGTGTACCTGAGATTTAATCTATAAATCTTTCATACCCAATTCTGGTGTTATGTCTTGAGCTGAGAACTTTTGTATCCGCTCAGAGAGTGATATAAATACATAAAGGGCCATCTCTTCCTGTCTGTTACTGGTTTATAATGCACAGGAATCATGGTGACTGCTTTCAGTTTGACCAGGTGAGACTCAAAAGATACAGTTACCAAAGACAATTCTTCCCCAATATCCCTTAAGCACCCTTCCTCAAGGTGGGGTTGTGGTCAAGGCACCTTAGTATTCATTAGATCTGTCCAGGGCTTCTGACTCTGGAATCTTTATTTTGTTTTTTGGAGGTATAAAAAAGTAACAAAATAAAGCAAAACAATAAAGCCCTATTTTATTGGCATAAAACAGTACATCAGACTTATACATTTGGAATACAATATACTGAAATCAGAGCTTTCATAGTTAGAGCATAATGTGGTCACATTGCACTGGGTAGTTTGATTATTGGTTAGGCTGTTGAATGTCCTTTAATACCCATGGTACCTGCAAGTATGGGTGAAAGGGTTCTCGCAGTAATAAACACAATCAGTACCTTTCTGCATTACAGCTATGTTTGCTTTGTAGGTAATGCATACAAACCAGCAGGAAGATGAACTATAACGCGAGTTATTGGTATATCTGTGGCTTATTGTCTGATGCTTCATTGTGTGGAATTAAGAAAGAGAAAACATTAGCTACTGGGGAAGATATCCTTATTGCAGTTCTATCCTATAGGAAGGAGTAGAAATTCATTGAACACTGGAATGTCAGGTTGATTGGAAGATGGTTTCCACATTTGAATATCACATCCCTGAATGTGGATTAAGGTCCTCCTGTGTGTTTTTTAATTTTCATTAACAAGTGTTTATAGGCACTGTTTTAAGCATAGGAGATGCAGTGGTGGGCAAGAAAGAGCCAACTTTAGAGACTGTAAACAGTAAGCAAATAAAAATGTTAGGTGGTGATAATAGCTGTGAAGAGAATAAAAAAACAATGAGATAGTGACTTGGGGGTGCTACTTTAGAGTGGTCACAAAGATATTCCCTATTCTGAAGCCTTTTCTGCCAGGAGGGCAGTCGAACTTGATCTGTGGGATGGATGAAAATGGCATTAAACTAAGTAAATAATTTGATTTAGCCTTGAACATCTTGAGAATTTAATGCAAAGGATGGAAGTGGGCTGAAGTCTTTCCTGTGTTTATATAATACCTTTATGCTTTGTGAGTAGGGACCTTGTTCAAAATAGCTTTAGGGAGATCATTAGTGGTACCTTGTGAAGGCTAAGAAAGAGGAATGTTGTCTGCTTTTTTAAAAAATCATCCTGATAAAAAAAATGTAGAGATGTGTTATAATATTGGTGAGTACTAGGCAATATGGGAAACATTCTTTGGTTGTGTTTAAGTTACTTTGTTGGGGAGTTGGATTAGGGTGTTAGAATCGTTGTACTTTGTTAATGCTTCAAATGAAGCCAGCCAGCAAGTATTAGTGAATTCGGTATGTAGGGCATTTTGCAAGGTATTGCTTCAAATAGAGAATCCCAAGTGACTGAGTGGAACTTGGGTGTGGGGATGTCAAAGGAAGCAAAGATAGCTCCAAGCAGAGGCTCTGGAAGGGGAGGGAACAGTGCAGGTTGGATAGCTAGGAGTGCTCATCTTCTTAGTCTTTCCCAGCCAGCTGGCATCTAGCGTGCCTTCACCCACCATTTCCATACTCTCTGATTATAGAATTTTAGAGGTGGAAGAAACCTAAGAAGTTGCCTAGTCTAACTCTTTGGCTTTACAACTCAAGAAAGATGCTGAGAGGGTGGTGACTTGACCAGAGTTATGTAGCTTTATATTGACAGAATCAAGGGTGAAACCCTGTTCTTTGCCAGCTATACCCCATGCCCTCACCAGAGGATTGATGGTTCACAGTGGCTCCCGAGTGGAGAAAGGAAGGAAGCTTCTGTGTGCTAGTGTATTGACTTAGTGTACCACTGTTACTTTTCACACAGATGTGTAATGCCGGCTTCTCAGGCCTTGCTGGTTTCTCTCCTGATTTTGTCTTGGCCCAGAATGGATGACATGGAGAAACTCTTCCTTTGCCATATTCAGCATTAGTTGTTCAGTTAGAGTGAGGCCTTTTAGATGAAGGGGGAAAGTTCTGACATGTGACTAAAATTGGTTTCTGGAATTAAAAAGTTAAGGCCCCAGAGTCATAAGTTCTTTTACCTCCCGACCTCAGTTTCAGGGAAGCCTGGATTTCACTGCTACATTTAGAAGTGCGCTAACTATGAAGCATTGCTTTGGGAGTCTGGAGAATGGTCACTGTGCCTGGTGAGTAGGGATTCTCAAGAGAAGAGCCAACGTACTTGCCTGTGCTTTTCCCTGACTTAGTGCTATGGCAGGCCAGTTACCTGGGGACAGATGCCATACCCTTTAGCAGTAATGTGAGTGAGAGCACCATTGCTGTAGAAAGTCCATGTGGTGGGCTTTATGGAGGCAGCAGAGCATATGAAAGAGAATGTGTGACCTCATTTTGGTTCCATCACTTAGTATGAGTGACTCTGGACATTTTGCCTGAGCTGTCGTTTCCTCATCTGTATAGTGGAGATGCACCTTCCTCTGGGCTGTTGGGTATGCCAGTTTCTCAGATCAGATTCCTCCTTTTCTCTCACCACTCTCTAATCCATCACCAAGGTACTGCCAGTACTGTTTCCATAATACGACTTCCATAATATGACACTTCTTTCACCTCCGCTGCCACTACCCTCTGAGCCACCACCATCTCCTACCTGGGACACTGTGATGGCCTCCCCATTTCTACTCCTGTCTGCCTCTATTCACTTTGCCCAGAGCAGTCACGAGTCATCTGGCTTTCCCCTATGTCAAATCTTTTTAATGGTTTCCCATAGCACTTTGAAGAGAATCCAGACTCCTGCCCATGATTCACAAGGCCCTGAAGAGCCTTGCTCCTGCCTACCTTTCCTGCTACTTTTGTTCCCTGTCCTCCAGTCACATTCACTTTCTTTCTTTCTTTCTTTTTTTTTTTTGAGACAGAATCTTCTTTGTTGCCTGGGCTAGAGTGAGTGCTGTGGTGTTAACCTAGCTCACAGCAACCTCAAACTCCTGGGCTTAAGCGATCCTACTGTCTCAGCCCCCCGAGTAGCTGAGACTACAGGCATGTGCCACCATGCCTGGCTAATTTCTTCTATATATATTTTATTTGGCCAGATAATTTCTTTCTATTTTTAGTAGAAGAGACGGGGTCTCGCTTTTGCTCAGGCTGGTCTCGAACTCCTGACCTCAAGCAATCCACTGGCCTCAGCCTCCCAGAGTGCTAGGATTACAGGCGTGAGCCACCACACCTGGCCCACATTCACTTTCTTAAGTCCTCTGAAGGTGGCAAGGTTTTCCCCCCTCAGAACTTTTTTATGTGCTGCTTCCTGTATCCAGAACATTCTGGTCAGCCCTGCCTTTTCTCATCCTTCAGGATATTTGTTGAATGAATAAATAGCGTAAGATAGGCATTTATTAAAGGGATAGGGTGAGGAGGAAAGCGTTCTTGGAGTGTATCTATAGGTCTTAAAAAAAAAAAGATGTAGAAAGAAGTGTGTTTGAAACTGAAAGAATGCGAGTTTGATTGTGGCATAGGTGGGGTTATTCAGGCAAAACCCCTAGGAGTCAGGCAGCTGGAACTTGAGTACACTGCTGATGGGAATATAAAATGATGCACCCGCTTGGGAAAACTGTTTGGCAATTCCTTAAAAAGTTGAACATAGGCCAGGCGCGGTGGCTCACGCCTGTAAGCCTAACACTCTGGGAGGCCAAGGCGGGAGGATTGCTTGAGCTCAGGAGTTCGAGACCAGCCTGAGCAAGAGCGAGACCCTGTCTCTACTAAAAATAGAAAGAAATTATATGGGCAGCTAAAAATATATATAGAAAAATTAACCGGGCATGGTAGCACATGCCTGTAGTCCCAGCTACTTGGGAGGCTGAGGCAGCAGGATCTCTTGAACCCAGGAGTTTGAGGTTGCTGTGAGCTAGGCTGACGCCACAGCACTCTAGCCCGGGCAACAGAGTGAGACTCTGTCTCAAAAAAAAAAAAAAAAGGTTGAACTTATATCTATCCTATGACCCAGCAGTTTCTTTTCTAGGTATTTATCCAAGAGAAATGAAAATGTCCACAAATAAGCTCATGTAAGAATGTTCATAGCAGTTGTATTCATAATAACCAAATACTGTAAACAGTCCAGATATCTGTCAGCAAGAGAATGGATTAACATACTGATATGCTCATACAATGGAAGACCACAATGAATAGGAACAAAGTATTGATACATGTAATAAGGATTAATCTCAGATATGCTGAGTGAAAAGCCAGGCACAAAAATAGTACATAATGGATGATCCCATTTATAAGACATTACAGAATAAAGAGAACTAACCTCTGTATAGTAATAGAAATTAGATCAGTGTTGCTTCTTGAGTGGAAGGGGATTGACTGGGAGGGTACATGAGAGAACTTTTTATTTTTATTTTTTTATTTTTTATTTTTTTTTTGAGATGAAGTCTCACTCTTTTGCCCTGGCTAGAGTGTCGTGGCATCAGCCTAGCTCACAGCAACCTCAAACTCCGGCGCTCAAGCAATCCTTCTGCCTCAGCCTCCCAAGTAGCTGGGACTGCAGGCATGTGCCACCATGCCCAGCTAATTTTTTTCTATATATATTTTTTTTAGCTGTCCAAATCATTTCTTTCTATTTTTAGTAGAGACGGGTTCTCACTCTGGCTCAGGCTGGTCTCGAACTCCTGAGCTCAAAGGATCTACCCGCCTCGGCCTCCCAGAGTGCTAGGATTACAGGCGTGAGCCACCCTGCCTGGCTGAGAGAACTTTTTAGAGTGATGGAAATGTTCTGGGTCTCGATAGGCATTCACCACACTGATTAAATCATATACTGTATGAAATTTTGCTGTATGTAAACTATACCTAAAAACAATCTAAGAGAATTGTTCTTGATCCCTTTTCCCCCACCCCCCACTCTCAACATCTAATCTCCCAGCAAGTTCTGTTCACTTTATATCCAGAATATATCCTGAATTTATTCCCTCCCATCTCAAGAACCATCCCCTCTTACCTGGTCTACTGTATTATTAGGCTGCTGACCAGTTTTCCTACTGCCTGTTTCTGCTCCCCTCCCGAACCATTTTTTCCACTTCTGAGCTCAAGTGATCATTTAAAAATTCAAATTGTATTGTGTTAGTTGCCTTCCTGAGGTGCTCCAGTGGCTTTTCATTGCTGTCATGGTGTCCAGCAAGGTCCTGTCTCAGCAGTCCCCAACCTTTTTGTCACCAGGGACAGGTTTCATGGAAGGCAGTTTTCCATGGATGGGGGTGGGAAGGTGGGGGTTGGTTTTGGGTTGATTCAAGTGCATTTGTTACGCAGTCTAATCTCTCTGCTAATGATGATCTGTATTTGCACCCGCTCCCCAGCACTGGCATCACTGCCTCAGCTCCACCTCAGATCATCAGGCATTAGGTTCTCATAAGGAGCTTGCAACCCAGACCCCTCGTATGTGCAGTTTGGAATCTAATGCTGCTGCTGATATGATGGGAGGCGGTGATGTGAGTAATTGGGGAGCAGCTATAAATACAGATGAAGCTTCCCCTTGCCACTCCCCTCCTGCCGTGCAGCCAGGCAGCCAGGTTTGTACAGCCCCGGGGGCTTGGGGCCTGCAGTCCTATCTGACCTTTGCCTCCCTCTGAGCCCGTTTCACTTGTTCTCCTCCCGGCTTCCAACGTCCCAGCCTCGTTGGCCTTCTCTATCTTTCTTGAACACCTCAAGCTCATGTCTACCTTAGGACCTTTACACTTGGCTCCTTTGTCTCAAACACTCAGCCTCTTAAATCTTTGTGAGACTTGTTTCTGTTTGTCGTTCAGATACAGCTTAAGTGTAGCCTTCTCTAAGAAGTTTTCTCTGGCCATCCCCATCTAAAGTAGTGCCCCCATCACATAGCTTTGTTTTGTTCATAGCTTTTATCACAATCTCAATTTATCTTGTCTGTCTATTTATTTGTTTACCTGCCTCCTCCCTCTAGGATTCAGCTTGTCTCCTTCACCGCCCTGTGTGCAGCATTATTTGACACACACTGGGCCAGATGTGTTGTTGAAGTGAAGCTGTTGAAGACGGTGGTGATGGGATGATAGCTGTTGAAGGTGGATTGGTGAGGAAGGCTAAAGTTCGGGCTTGGGCGACTAGGTGATGGGGGGGGTGCCACTCATTGAAATAGAAAACGATTGAGAAAGAGAAGATTGGGGTGGGTTATAAAGTGATGAATTTAGTTTTGAACTTAAATGGAGATGCTTGTAAAGCATCATGTATTTGAGCCCACATCTGATGTTTAGGAGAAGGAACTGTGCTGTAATTAAGACTTGGAGGTTAGCATATGTGTAGTAATTCTAGCCTAGAAGTAGATGAGATTATTCTCAGGGGCAAATAAGGAGATATGAGTATGTAGAGAAGTGGTTCCTTCCTTGTTTCCTGCTGGAGTGATGGGCATCTCCTGCTAGTCATAGGAACTTAACATCAGAACTCTGCCCCTAGAAGGTTTTGTAGTTTTAGATCCCCCCACCCCTGGGAGTTATGTTATTGTTACTAACAATGACAAGTGCTCAAAGGCCCAGGACAAAACTGAGGAATGCAACCATTTGAGGGAGTGTGATGGTTCCCAAAGAGCAGAGGGGATGCAACCGGACGGGTAGGAGGAAACCGCAGAGTGCGTGGAATAAGCAGTGTTTTACGTCAGAGGCAATGGACACAGTTACTGAGAAATGTCAGTTGTATGGGGAGGCGGGGTAGGCTTCTGAGGGATGGTAACTAAAGACAGATTGTCATGTATTGATGAGAGAAGTGAAGAAGTGGAGACAGTAAATTTGGATTCAAATCTTCCAAAAGTTTGACTGTTAGAGGAAAGTAAAAAATAGATGTAGGGAGAATCTGAGAACAAGAGAAGACTTCTTTTGGTTGTTGTTGTTGTTGTTGTTGTTGTTTTAAATACAGATGCTCCTCAACTTATGATGGAGTTACATCCTGACAAACCTGTCACGAGTCCAAAGTACATTTAATACCCCTAACCTACTGAACATCATAGCTTAGCCTAGCCTACTTTAAAAGTGCTCAGAACACTTACATTAGCCTATAGTTGAGCAAAATCACCAAACGCGAAGCTTATTGTAGAATAAAGTATTGAATATCACATGTAATTTATTGAATACTGTACTAAAAGTGAAAAACAGAATGGTTGTATGGGTACTCAGAGTACGGTTTCTAGTGGATGAATGTGTGTCGCTTTCACACCATTGTAAAGTGAAAAGCATAAGTCGAACCATCTTAAGCCAAGGACCACCTATATATGACAAACTGGAGCAGTGTAAATCCTGATGAGGAGCGAGCACAGAGGACAGTGTTGAAGATGCAGGAGAGAATGCGTTGGACTGAGAACCTACCGTCAGCACTCACGACCCAGCGTGATCCAGGGCGATTGGCTTTGGATAGTAATACCGCCATCCCAGAGGAAAGCAGAGATGTGTAGGCAGGAAACAGTATGCACATGGGGGCAGGAATGTAAGGAGTGCTTTTCTCTGTGTGCTGCTAAGGTCCTCTGCATGCTGAGGGTGAAGGGGGAGGTGGAGAGTTGGAATTTTGAAGAAGCAGGAAAGATTTGAAGAAACCGCTGTGGCAAGCAGAGCTATCTGAAACAAGAATTGCAGGGGTAAAGTAAAAAGTAGTTAAGATGAGCTTTTTATCTCATGGGATTTTGGAGAAACTGGTCAGACCTTTGTAATTCCTTGTCTAGTTTTGGATTCTGGTAATTTGGACCTAGCGTTTTGTGCCTTATGTCTGGCAGTTCTACTCCTTCCCTGTATACCTCTGCCATTCCCATTCATTAGACCAGTGACTTGCAAATTATTCCAGAGCCCTCATGTTTTATTTAACAAATACTTATATAGCACTAGCTGTGTAGGTAGGTGCCAGTGTGCTAAGTGTTGTATCAAAACATCACAATAAGGCACAGGGGGTGGTGGGGGAGACACATACTCTCATCCCTTTGGTGCTGGGCTGCCCCAGGTCTGCAGAGGCATCTCGGGGCCCAGGGGGCCTGGCTGGGGCAGAAATGAGGGTCATTCTCTTCCCAACTCTGGCTACAGCAACTCTCATCATCTCTCTTATCTTTTGGGCATATCAATGTAAGAGTTTTGCTAAAAAAAAAAAAAAAGATTTGCAAAATATTTTCAAACACCACTTCACTGGGCTCTAGGGTCCTTAGAGTTAGGGCCGTGCTTTGCTTTATTTTATAGTCCCACATCTGCATCGTTGCCTGTCAGTGCATTGAAAGTGAGTGTCCCATTTTTCCTCTGAGCCTCTGCTTTGTAATGCCCTACCCTCCTCCCCTATCTCTACCCATGTATTACATTTAATGAATGTCATATGTATTACAGTTAATATAGAATGTGTCTATGTGTCTATTTCACGAGTATGTATATTCTTAGATGACCACCATGCCTTGTTAATCTTTATGTCTTTATGTCCTCTTCACATAATAGGTATTAAGATAATGTTGAATTTGGATTCATTGTAGAAAACTTGCAAAGTGCTCATAAGAGTAACTAAAATTCGTAAAGAATGGGGAAAATATAAAAGAAATATAAGCCAAAGAACTGAGTTAATTTAGCCTAATAAAGTACTCTAAACAATGAGTTTATGAGGGTCTTGATCTCAGTGTGTGTTAAAAAGCTGTTGCAAACTGTTCCTCAGCTCTGGAAAATAGCAAATGGGGTTAGATGGAGTATTAGTGGTTTAGGTGAAGAACCTGGAGAACCCCTTGCCCTGTGAGGAGCATTGGGAGTTTCTCCTGCTTCAGAGGTTTAGAACAATAGAATAGACTCATTTGTGTTCAGTAATTCCTACTTGATGGCAAAAGTATGGAGAAATGCCCTCAAGATTCCAGCCAAATGACTCCTAGGAACTCAACATACACAGTGTAAATGAATCTAAACAGGTTTACCAGTACTTGTACATTAGTGAACAGACAATAAATGAAAGGATAAACATTGCATTGAATTTGGTGCTGCTGTTTTGTTTTTTCCTAGTGGACATATGAGTCTAAACATAACGAGAGTGGGACTTTCCTCTTCTCTCAGTTGAAGAAGACCTTGTGGAAGTGGATTTAAGTTCTAGCATACTGAATAGTAGAAATTTGAGTTAGAGTGAAGGACATCACAGCCTTCATAATTTGTTAAATGTTTCCTTAAAAAAAAACAACAACAAAACTTTGCTACGTTGGCTAGCACATGTGCTAAAAGTTGGCTTCCCCTAAACATAAGGGACACAGGCCAAATGAAGCCTATGGGAATGAAGTACATCAAAGCAAATAAAAAAGAAAATTTCTATTTCAATTCAGCTAAGACTGCTAAGTAGATACCATGCTAGACACAAGAAAGGCAAAAATAAATAAAACATCTTCCCTTTGCCTAGAGTTCAGTGTCTGTTGGAGAGTCAGACATAAAAAAACTAACATTTATCAACCCTATAAAGGATCTATAGGGCTATAATAGTGGTGTACCCAGAGTGCTGGAGAGAATTAGGGAAGAAGCCGTTACTCCTGATTATGTATGGGAAGAATATTGGAGAAGGCTGTGGAAGAGGGGACATCTGGGTAGACTTGATGGATGGGTAAGAGAGAGCCAAGTGGAAGAATGGGGAAGGAGCATTCTAAGGAGAGGTCCTTCAGGAACCTAGCAAAGCATGGGCTCTTAGGGGGCCTGGAGATGATAGGGAGGGAAATGTCAGAAGGGAGCTTGGGTCAAATAGTACGAGGGGAGGGTGGGAATAGCTTGGTGATGGGCCTTGAACCTGGGGCTAGGGCACTTGAGTCTCATAAACACAACAAGGTTTTGTGAAGAGAGGTGTGTGATATAAGGTTGAGAGTATTGTTCCAATGAGGAGGGGTGGAAGTGGGAAGGATATGAGGGCTGGACCCAAATGATGAATTGTTCATTTTTGCCTCTTCCTGTTCTGGTTTTCCTATGGCCAAAGCCCTAGTGTACTTAAGGAGCTGTAACATTTAGCAATTGGTTTAAATAAAATGGATTTACAGGAAATTTTGGCATCAACCCACTTTGATTCCAAAACAGATAGACAAAGATATTTTATCTATCAAAAGCTTTAATAATAATACATGATATAAATAAATATTTTTATACAAATAACATATTCTAAGTGCAAGACATTGCTCTAAACACTTGACAGATGTGAACTCAATTCTTATAAGAATTATGAGATAATGTTATTACCTCCATTTTTCAGGTGAGAAAACTGAATCACAGAAAGTTAAGTGACTCATCTAAGGTCCAGCAACTAGTAAGTGGCAGAGCTAGGATTTGGAATCGGGTAACCTGGTTCTGGACTTTGTGCCCTTAACCTGTACCCAGTCAAATCTGTGTAATTTAAATGAGCTGGAAGACAACTTGCAGGACTAAGTTTGTACCACCTTTGAAGGGGAAGAGTTTGGTTTTAGATTATACAAAGAGTAGGGTGGAGCCCAGGAATTGCCTTTCTGGAGCCTACTTGGGAGAGTATCAGCGGTGTAAGGGCAAGGACTTGGCTGTTGCCCATCATATCCCCAGTATCTATTAATAGAATGGTGCTTGGTATGTAGTTAATGCTCGACAAATATTTTTGAGTGAATCAAAAAATACACTTTTGCTGCTAGCTCTCTAGAAATATGCCATGGAAACTTCAGTTGCTTTTTTTCCCTTTGGTTCACTGTTTAGGATCCTTATCTGAATTAATGAGATAGATCCATGAGTTTATTACTTGCTTGTATCTTGCTCAGCTTTCAAAAGATGCTGGCTCACTCTCCTGTTTTTTGGATTTAAAAAAATCAACTTCTTTTCTTTTCTTTTCTTTTCTTTTTTCTTTTTTTTTCTTTCTTTTCTTTTCTTTTTTTGAGACAGAGTCTCACTCTGTTGCCTGGGTGTCAGCCTAACTCACAGCAACTTCAAACTTCTGGGCTCAAGCGATCCTCTTGCCTCAGCCTCCTGAATAGCTGGGACTGCAGGTGCACGCCCCCACGCCTGGCTAATTTTTCTGTTTTTAGTAGAGACAGGGTCTCACTGGAGGCTGTTGTAGAGGTTGGAAGTGGTTTGGATGAGCATGGGGGTAGACCTGCCCAAGCTATTACTGTAGCCTCGTGAATAGTAACACTTCTTTCCCATTTCCTGCTCTAGTCTCTTCCTAGCTAAAATGTTCTAAAATACACACTTGTCATATCCCTCCCATTTGTGTACTGAATTAAGTATTGATGCCTTGCCTTACCATTCAGGGTTCCGCAGCAGGACCCTGTCCTTCTGTCCAGCCCCGTCTCCCAGTTTCCTCACCTATATCCTCCACTGCAGCTCTCTGCCCCTAGAGGTGTCTCATTTCCAGGCATGGGTTCTTTGCTCTCTATTCCCATTCTCCATCTTTTGAGATCATTATCTTTCAAGCTTTTCTAAAATGGTCTTTCTTCCATGAAACCTAACATTCCCTTAACTGGGTGTTTTTCTCTTGGCATTTTGTAATATTCTTACATACCTTTAATCTTCACTTTTTATTATGCCTTTCTAAATACGTTCTTGCCCTCCTTCCCCAGTCCTCTTTGAGGGCAAGATTGTGGCATTATCACTCCCTGTATCCTTTGCAGTGCATTGAATACATGAAAAAAATGAATAATTTTTGAGGTAGAGAACAAATGTAGAAAAAAAGACAAAATTAATGGTATCTAGTTTGGGCACAGGGAGGGCTTATCCTTAGCCAAGGATTGTTTTGGTGGTCAGGAACCTTTTTGAAGAAAAGCCAGGAAAAAAAAAAAATTAGGTAAAGAATGAAGTATAGTGGGTCTAGCATTTTAGAGTAGAAGACAAAAAAACCAGATGGGGAAATGACTAGGTGAGGAGCATCATTTTTCACAGTTCAGGGATGAGTCCCACAACTTCTCCTCAGGGTGTTCAGCGGTATAGTGCAGGAAACAAACAACTAGATCAGTGCTAATACATTGTAAAAGTTTGGGAAGGTGCTAGAAAAAACATTGGTTAACTTGAGAAAAGTGGTAAGAGTAAGAGCTAATGATCTTAGCAAGGTTGAAGTCCTGAGTAGGTGTGCAGAAAAGTTGGCATGCAGGAGGAGGCTGTCTTAGGGTCAAGACATGGATTGTCCTGTCTCTCTTAAATGGGCATCACAGAAAGTATCACAAGGATATTTTAGGGAGATGATAGTGAAAAGTTAGTTTTTAGTATTTGCACTCAGATCTTAAGGGAGAAGTAGATCAGTGTTCAAAGAAACAGTGGTAAAGTTAGTGTTTGAAACCCATGTAGCTTCTTCTTCATGTGTTTGCAGGGCTGAGCTTAACCGTCATGGGAATGAAGCCAGGAGTAAGGGAGATAACTAAAGAAGGAAACCAAGTAATTACTCACTCTTGGGAGTCCTAGGTTCTTGATTAAGATATCTTTTTGAAGATTTTTTTCTTTTTTATTGATATGAAATTCATACAACAGAATTAACCATTTTTAAGTGAACAGTTGGGTGACATTTAGTACATTAACAATGCATGCACCCACAACCTCTGTCTAGTTCCAAAACATTTTCATCATCCGCACAATAAACCTCGTACCCATTAAGCAGTTAACTCCTTTTTTCTCCCCTTCTCCCAGTCCTTGGCAACCACTGTTCTACTTTCTATCTGCAGATTTACTTATTTTGGGTATTTCATATAAATGGAATCATATAACATATGAGACCTTTCATGACTTAGCATAGTGTTTTGAGGTCCATCCACATTTTAGTGTGTATGAGTACTTTGTTCCTTTTTATGGCTGAATAGTATTCCATTGTAGGTATATACTACAATGTTTACCCATTCACTGTTCGATGGACATTTGTGTTGTTTACACCTTTTGGCTATTTTGAATAGTGTTACTATAAACGTGTGTACATGTACTTGTTTAAATACCTGTTTTCACTTATTTGGGGTATATACGTAGGAGTAGCATTACTGGGTCATTGTAATTCTATATTCAACCTTCTGAGGAATCACCAGACTTTCTCAGTGGCTGAACTATTTTATATTCCCACTAGCAATATATGAGGATTCCAATTTCTTCACATTCTCACCAACACTTGTAATTTTTTGTTTTCTTTATTACAACCATCCTAGTGAGTATGAAGTGATATCTCATTGTGGTTCTTTTTTTCTAATATATTAACTTTTTAAAAAAATTAATAAACTTTATTTCTTAGAGCAGTTTTAGGTTGACAGAAAAAATGGGAAGTGCAAAGAGTTCCTATTTATACCTCCCCTAACCCCAACCATAGTTTCCCCTATTATTAATATCTCACATTAGTGTGATGCATTTGCTACAATTAATGAACCAGTATTGGAACCTTTCCATTAAGTTCATAGTTCATGTTTGAATTTACTCTTTGTTGTACATTCTGTGGATTTTGACAAATGCATAATGTCACATACTCACCATTACAGAATCATACAGAATAGTTTGACTATCCTAAAAGTCCCCTGTGGTCTCCACCTTATTCATCCCTCTGTCTCTCCCCTTGGGTTCTTGGCAACCACTGATCTTCTTACTGTCTCTACAGTTTTGCCTTTTCCGGAATGTCATACAGGTGGAATCGTGTAGTCTTTTCAGACTTCTTCCATAGTAATATGCACTTAAGTTACTATTACTTCTTCCATAGTAATATGCACTTAAGTTTCCTCAGTATCTTCTTGTGGTTCACTAGCTCATATCTTTTTTAAATCACTGAATAATATTGAGTTGTATAGATGTACCACAGTTTATTCATTTATCTGTTGAAAGACATCTCTGTTACTTTTAACTTTTAGTAGTTACAAATAAAGCTGCCATAAACATTAACATGCAGGTTTTTGTGTTATAAGTTTTCGACTCATTTGAGTAAATATCTGGAAGCACATTGCTGGATTATATAAGACTTAGCTTTGTAAGAACCTGACAAACTGTCTTCCAAAGTGGCTATACACTAACTTGTGTGCATGTGTGTGTGTGTGAGAAAAATATATATACACACATATATAACGTAACAATTGCCATTTTAGCCATTTTTAAGTGTACAATTAAGTTCCATTGATTGATTACATTCACAGTGTTCTTGAACCAACACCAGTTTCCAAAAACCTTTTTATCAACTCAAACAGAAACCCTACCCATTAAGCCATAACTCCCCTTTCCTTCCTCCCCTAGTGCCTTGTAACCTTTTATCTGCTTTCTGTCTCTATGAATTTGCATATTTTAAAATTTTCACATAAGTGGAATCATACACTATTTGTCCTTTTATGTCTGGCTTATTTCACTTAGCATGTTTTCAGGGTTCATCCATGTTGTAGCATACACCAAATTTGTTTATCCATTCATTTGTTGATGTACACTTGGGTCATGTTATGGCCTTTTTTTTTTTTTTTGAGTGTCAACAAAGGTCAGGAGTTTAATTCACAAACTAAATTATCTGAATACAATTACAATGAGTTATAATAAAACCAAAACTAAATAATTGAATAAGAAAAATTAACTTAGCCAGGCACTGTGGCTCACACCTATAATCCTAGCACTCTGGGAGGCCGAGGTGGAAGGATTGGATTGCTTGAGGTCAGGAGTTCAAGACCAGCCTGAGCAAGAGTGAGATCCCCATCTCTATTAAAAATAGAAAAATTAGCCAGGCCTGGTGGCTCACACCTGTAGTCCCAGCTACTCATGAGGCTGAGGCAGGAGGATCGCTTGAACACAAGAGTTTGAGACTAGCCTGAGCAAGAGCGAGACCCTGTCTCTACTAATAATAGAAAAAATTAGCCAGGTGGGATGGCATATGCCTGTAGTCCAGGCTACTTGGGAAGCCGAGGCAGGAGGATCCCTTGAGCCCAGGAGTTTGAGCTTGCAGTGAGCTATGATCACACCCCTGCACTCTAGCCTGGGCAACAGAGCAAGACTCTCTCTCAAAAGAAAAAGAAAAAAAAAAGAAAGAAAAATTAACTCATATCTCAATATGTTAAAATTTAAGAAATGTACTTCCAGGTAACCACTTAGTGATTGAAAACTCTATTATAAAAATCTATCATAGAAAGTCCATTATATAAATATGAAGACTAGTTAAGAACCAGAAAACAATGACATTAGTAAAAGAATAGCAAAGTAAATCCTAAAAAGGAAACAAATGGAATTGATACAGTTAAAAGCAGAAAGTCCTAGAAAACAACTAAAAGATGGAAATGAAAAACAAAATCAAATGTCAGTTCTTTGAAAAGGATAATAAAACCAAGAAACCTCTAGTGAGACTGGACCATTCTGCAAAAGGAAGGCCCCAAAATATCAGAGTTAGACAATGTTTAAAGAATCACAATAGAAAAGCTGCAAATATTAAAAGAGATGCTATTATGTATTATGCCAATACATTTGGAAATTTAGGAGATATAGGAAAATTCCTAGAAGTCTTACTAAAAAAGATAAAAGAAAGACATAAATGTGCCACAGTGTTCTCCATGATGAAATTGAATAGTTGGCAAAAATCATTCCAAAAGAAATCCCCAGGAATGCTTTGCTGGTGAAGTATGCCACACATACAAAAAATACCTAAAAACACTTCCTGAAGATAGAAAAAGAGCGCGTTTGGCTATTTTTGAACAGTGCTGCAATAAGCATTGGCATACAAGTATCTATTTGACTCTTTTCATTTCTTTGGGGTATATACCTGGAGTAGAATTGCTGGTCATATGGTAAATCTGTGTTTAACCTTTTGAGGAACTGCTAAACTGTTTTCCGAAGTGGTTGCACCATTTCAAGTCCCTACCAGCAGTGCATGAGATTTCTGGCTTCTTTACATCCACGTCAGCACTTTTAGTTTCCACTTTTTAATTGTAATTCTTCTCCTGGATGTGAAGTGGTATCTCATTGTGGTTTTGATTTGTATTTGCTTAGCAAGTAAAGATGTTGACATCTTTTCATGTGCTTGTTGGACATTTGTGTGTCGTCTTCAGAGAAATGTATATTTAAGTCCTTTGCCTATTTCTAAAATTTGGTTGTCTTTTTGTTGTTGAATTATAAGAGTTCTTTATATATTCTGGATGCTAGACCCTTATCAGATGTCAGCTGTATGATTTGCATTATCTGGGAATTTGGAATTCTTTTCTGCTGGTATCATTCGAACAAGTTACTTTATGTATGAATAAGTCTTATGTGAGTTTGGACAGTAGTGGAATCCCAGGGCTAGAAGAAATTCTAAATGATTTTGAAACTTGTTAGGTGCCTTTTGTTTGTCATTGTATCTCCCCCTCCCCCAGATCTCTTTGAAACTTATACAGCTCATAAGACCCATAAGATCTGGAAAAACCAAGGTTTGAAAGCCAGTCCCAGCATACATAAAAATTTATAAGCTACTTTGTTCCTAAAACCTCTAGCAGTCCTCTTGCCTCTGCCACCAAGAGTGCTAGGATTGCAGGTGTGAGCCTGGCTAGATTTTTTTTCATCCTTTATTAGTTATGGATGGGGAAAATATAAACAAAAGGTCCTTCTTTGAGTTTCTCATGCCAAGGACTTTCAGGTGAGATTGTTGGGTATACTTAGCACAATGAAAGGGATGCATATATTATAGCTTCTAGTTTTGGACCTTTGGATAACTTTTCAGTATCTCTGCTGTTACTTGTACAGGTGCCTTTTAGTTTATGGCTTTTTAAGGTTAACCCCTTTTCCTTTTAAATACTTCATTCTAGCATTTTGTTCCTGTTTTTTTCTTTTTACTTTTGGTTGCACAGTGGTAAGATCATTGTAGTTTCTTCTATGTGTTTGATTTTGAGCTTCTCATATGCTGGGAGCATTATAAATTTGTCTATAGAGTAGGATCACAGTAGATACATGTATAATTATTAATAACTGATGCTATATTTACAGAATAGGTTCATGTCATTTTTAGAAGACATTTGAGGATAACGAATCACTTATTTTGTGTTCTCTAAGCTGCCTTTTCTTTTTTTTTTTTTTGGAGATAGGGTCTCACTCTGTTACCTGGCCTAGAGTGCAGTGGTGTCATCATAGCTCACTGCAACCTGAAACTCCTGGACAACAGCGATCCTCCTGCCTCAGCCTCCCAAGTAGCTGGGATTACAGGCACGCACCACCACACCTGGCTAGTTTTTTTTCTTTTTTGTAGAGACGATGGGGTCTCACTATGTTGCTCAGGCAGGTCTCGGACTCCCAGCCTTAAGTGGTCCTCTGGTCTCAGGCTCCCAAGTGCTAGGATTACAGGCTTGAGCCACTGTGCCTGACATCACTAAGCTTCTTGAGTTTGTGGCTTGGTATCTCTTATTTGTTCTGGAAAATTCCCAGTAGTTCTCTTAACATATTGCCTTGCCCCTATTCCCTTATTCTGAGACTCCACTGTACAGGGATATGTTAGATCTCACTGTATTCTTTTAGATACCTTCTCTTCTGTATTTTTTATCCTTTCTGTTTTTCATCCTGGGTAGCTTATTTTGACCCATCTTCCAGTTAACCAATTCTCTCTTTGACTAATCTGCTTTTAATTTAAATGAAGAACTCAATGTAGGGGTTTATTATATTTTTAAGTTTTGGGTTTTTTCAAATCTGCTGTGTTGCTTTTTATGGATTCCTGTTCCCTGTTAAATTTTTCAAGGTTGACTTTTATTTCCTAGAACATAGTAAATATAGTTTTTTTAATAATCTTCTGATAATTCCGGTATCTGGAATTGCTTTGGATCTTTGTTTATAATGGTTCTCACTCATGGTGTTTTGTGTATTCATATGTTTGTGTGTTGGTATTTGAAACATTATTTATAGAAATAATTAGAGGCCTTGGGTGATGATGTCTTTTTCCAGGTGCCTGAGGGCACTAGCAAACCAAGATCACTTTAAGTTGAAGATTTGAGGTTTTCTGGACTATCCAGACAATTTGAAGCTGAGTCCAGTTCATTCTTACTCCTAGGATGCAGACCTTGAGACCTCAGTTGACAGGTTTGTTGGGAGACAGGTTACTGAGTGTCTCCTCGTGTAGGGTGCTGGAGGGGCCAGACACTTCCTGGGCCTCTAGTCCACCTGGCAAATCAAGAAATACCCCCTGGTTTTGCCTGTTTCTTTGGATTTCCATTCTTTCCAGGATATTAATTAGGTAATACCTCACTATCTTGTTAGCTTTTTGTTACTGTTAAAAAGACATGTATATTTTATTCAGTTTTTTGTCAAATTATTTAGTTCGTATTTTTGGAAACAAAATGAGATCATATTTTCATGGACTCATGTTATTCTAACATTAACCTTGTTGAAACAAGTGACCATAGGGTGAGAGGTACTACAGTATATTCTCATTTGTGTCTCACCGTAACATTGAGTAAGAGGTGGCTAAACTTGCTGGGTAAAACCATGTGGTGTTGGTTGGAGGATGCTCTGAGATTCACTGTCTAGAGCATGGTCTTTGCAGCCAGCTTTTTTTTTTTTTTTGAGGCAGAGTCTCACTCTGTTGCCCGGGCTAGACTGCCGTGGCATCAGCCTAGCTCATAGCAACCTCTGACTCATGGGCTCAAGCAAGCCTTCTGCCTCAGCCTCCCAAGTAGCTGGGACTACAGGCATGCGCCACCATGCCTGGCTGATTTTTTCTATTTGGTTTTAGTTGTCCATCTAATTTCTTTCTGGTTTTTTTTGTTTGTTTGTTTGTTTGTTTTTTTATAGTAGAGATGGGGTCTTGCTCTTGCTCAGGCTGATCTCAAACTCCTGAGCTCAAACGATCTTCCTGCCTCGGCCTCCCAGAGTGCTAGGATTACAGGCGTGAGCTACTGCACCCAGCCTGCAGCCATCTTTTTGAATCCCAGCTCTCTCGCTTATTTGCAGTGTGACCTTAAGTGAATAAGTTAACTATTCTTTGTCTCTGTTTCCTCATCTAGAAAATGGAAATAATAATTATACTTATCTTGTGGAGTGTTTTTGCCAGTTAGATTGGTTCATAACTAAATCTTTATTTATTTATTTTATTTTAGAGATGGGGTCTTGCTGTGTTGCCTAGGCCGAAGTACAATGGCTCTTCACAGATGTGATCGTAGTGCATTACAGCCTTGAACTCGTGGGCTCAGGCAATCCTCCCGCTTAAGTTTCCTGAGTAGCTGGGACTACAGGTGTACAACACCATGCCTGGTTACTGAAGCTTTTATTAGAACATTGTCTGACTCCATAGTAATCACTAGATATATTTTAGCTGTTATTATTACCACCGAGAAACTTTGGAAATACAGGCATACCTTATTTTATGGCACTTTACTGTGCTTTGCAGATACTGTATTTCCTTTCCTTTCCTTTCTCCTTTTTCCTTTCCCCTTTTTCCTTTCTTTCCTTCCCTTCTCTGCCCTGCGCTGCCCTCTCCTGCTCTCCCCTCCCCTCTCCTCTCCTCTGTTGCTTAGAGTGGAGTGCAGTCACTGCAGCCTCGAACCACTGAGCTCAAGCAGGTCTGCCTCAGCCTCCTGAGTAGCTGGGGCTACATACAGGTGCACGCCATCACACCTGACTAATTTTCTTTTCTTTTTTTTTTTTGGTGGAGACAAAGTCTTGCTATGTTGCTCAGGCTGGTCTCAAGCTCCTGGCCTCAAGCAATCCTCCCACCTCAGCTACCCAAAGTGCTAAGATTATAGGCATTAGCTACCTTGCCTGGCCTTCTTTTTTTTTTTTTTCCTTTTTTTTTTTCTTTAAACAAATTAAAGATTTGTGGCAATCAACATTGAGCACGTCTATTGGCACCATTTTCCCAATAACACCTACTCACATGTTTCTGTGTCACATTTTGTTAATTCTCCCAATTTCAAACTTTGTCATTATTCTATCTGTTGTGAAGATCAGTGATCTTTGATGTTACATTTGTAATTGTTTTGGGGTGCCACAAACCACGCCCGCCTAAGACAGTGAACTGATTAATGTTCTGTGTTCCGACTGTTCCACTGCACTGTTCCCTGTCTCTCCCTCCACTCGGGCCTCCCTATTCTCTGAGACACAACAATATTAGAATCAACCCAATTAATAACCCTACAGTGGCCTCTAAGTGTTCAAATGAAAGGAAGGGTTACATGTCTCTTACATTAAATCAAAAGCTAGAAATGATTAAGCTTAGTGAGGAAGGCATGTCAAAAGCTGAAGTAGGTCAAAAGCTCGGCCTCTTGCACCAGTTTTCCAAGGTGTGAATGCAAGGGAAAAGTTTTTGAAGGAAATTAAAAGTACCACTCCAGTGAACACGTGAATGATAAGAAAGCAAAACAGCCTTATTGCTGCTACGGACAAAGTTTATGTGGTCTAGATGGAAGATCAAACGTGCCACAACATTCCCTTAAGCCAAAGCCTAATCCAGAGCAAGACCTTAACTCTCTTCAGTTCTATGAAAGCTGGGAGAGATGAGAAAGCTGCAGAAGAAAAGTTTGAAGCTAGCACAGATTAGTTCATGAAGTTTAAGGAAAGAAGTCATTTCCATAACATACAAGTGCAAAGTGAAGTGGCAAGTTATCCAGAAGATCTCTAGCTAAGATCATTAATGAAGGTGACTACACTAAAGAACAGATTTCGGTGTAAGTGAAACAGCTTTCTATTGGAAGAAGATGCCATCTAGAACTTTCATAGCTGGGAGTCAATGTCTGGCTCCAAAGGACAGGCTGGCTCTCTTGTTAGGGACTAAACACCTGGTGCCTTTAAGTTGAAGCTAATGCTCATTTGCCATTCCAAAAATCCTAGGGCCCTTAAGAATTATGTCAGATCTACTCTGCTTGTGCTCTGTCAGTGGAACAGCAAAGCCTGGATGACAGCATACCTTTTTACAGCATGGTTTACTGAGTATTTTAAGCCCAGTGTTGAGACCTACTGCTCAGCAAGAAAGATTTCTTTCAAAATATAACCACTCATTGACAATGCACCTGATCACTCAAGTGCTCTAATGGGAATGTACAAAGAAATTAATGTTTTTTTCATGCCTGCTAACAGAACATCTGTTTTGTAGCCCATGAATGAAGGAGTCATTTCAACTATTTTGTGTGACTTGTGGTGGTCTGAGTATGCTTGTGGCTGATTTTCCATAAAATGTTTTTGTCTTTTTTGGCTCTTTTATTTTAGAAATTTAGGATTGCAGATGATGATACCCTCTCATTAACTACCTCTTCTCTGTGGGCTTATTTCAGAATGACTTAAGTTATGGTGTTTGCTAATTATTCATGCTAGTGGTTGGGGAAGGAAGAGAAACTCTTGCACTTTAGAGGCTATCTGCCTCCAAGTGGGGCTCCAGCAGTCAGGCAGTGGTCCCTCTGTGGGGAGGGTGGGGATTGGTCTTGTGGCTCTTGCCATGTAGTATAAGAATGTGCTCTCTGGGCGTTCTTGATTGTGAATTAGAGGGTTAATGAGGATTTAACCTTGCTGTGATTTTTATGAATGGGCTATAGATCCTAGGGTGTGTAAGCTTTCTCAGAGAATGACATAAAAGTTACCTGTCACAGAGTGGTTCTACCAATCAGTAGTTATTTATTGTGTTTTTTAGGGTTTATTGTTTTGTTTTGTTTGTTTGACTGTTAGCCAGTCTCTTTTTCAGTTTTTTTCCTTGTTTCTTGTCTTTTGCCTATTTGTTATTGGTTCAGATTTTTACCTGGGAGAGGGGAAGAGGGTTGTAATATTAATAATGATAATTTTAATTTATATGTACTTAGCCATTTACAGATTTATCATGGGACATTCCTGTGAGGTGGCATGGTTAACTCCATTTTTGCAAATGAGGAAAGTGGGACATGTGGGTTAAATGACTTGCCTAAGTCACAGAACAAGTGGTGAAACTAGTAAGTATTTAAACTTAGGTTTCCTGATTCTAAATACAGTACTTTTCCAATGAATCACCCAGGAGAATCAATAGAAAACAAGCTTAATAGGGGAAGCAATTGTACCGTGCTAAAATAAAATTGTGTATTTTTGCTCGTTTTGCTTGCTAAAATAAAATTCTATTTCTAGATGATTTTTTAAACATGTTTTTCTTGGTCTCTTTCTTCATGTCATTTAGTTTGACTATAGGCAAAACAGGAATGTCCATGCTCTTTCTGTTCCTTAAGGAGAGAGATGTTATGTAATGGTTGGTACCAATATAGTAGTCTCTGCACTATATTACATCGAAGGAGCCCCCAGTTGAGGAGGGAGGAGGAAGGTTTTATGGTTATTGCTCCTCAGATCTCTTGGGAAAGACAAGAGACAGTGGACAGTGGTCAGGAGTAGTTTTCTTTTGTCTCAGTGTCTGTTGTATTTATATGTGGCACCCTTCTTGTTACAGTTACGGCTCATCTCCTCCTAGCCCCCCTTTAATAAAATGAAATGAGAACCTAAAATAGAGCTAGAGCTAAGGCCATTCATCAAGATCTTATGCTACTGAAATGATCTGCCTTTTTGTTTCTTTAAGACCTTCTGACTCCAAATTAATTTGCTAATTCTTGATGCTCTTCTTGGATACTTAGAGGTGACTATTTCTCCTTAGTTTGGAGTTGTATTTTTCATTTTGTAACATGTTTGAAACAATCCTTTGAACTATTTATAGGTGTGGACTTTTGCTTTTTTAGGTTTTATTTTGTTTTTTAAGCAGGCAGCTCAGTCTTTAGAAGGACGTTTAGCGTACAGGATGTTTTCAACAGAACTAGAACCAACATGTTGTTTCTCAGTATTTTGGAATTGTGGAGAGTTTGAGGCAACAAGTGGAAGTTGCAGAGTGTCCACGCACCTGCAATCTTCCTAACTCCTATGTTCATTTCACAGGATTTAATCGTCCAGACAATATTCCTCCCATGCCTGCATCCCCAGCCATATGGAGAGGACCCCATAAACTGTAAAAAGGTCCATTGGCTTTTATCTGAAGTGGACTGTACCCATAGAACTCAGTTCTGCCTTTTGCTTCATTTGACAGGTTGACCTATGATGTTGGTACTTCCAATAAAATCAAGTCTAAATGCTTTGGTTGACTGCTTTTCTCATTGCTTTGCCCAAGAAGGCCAAGGACGCATTAAAATGTGTTTGTCCCATTCTGTATTTCCTTTTTAAGGTTGTTGCCTGCACTTTTGTTTTATAGTATGTTATTTGTTTTGATTCAACTTCTGCTCATAAATTCAAATGTGGTCAGTTGATGTTAAAAGAGCTCTTTGAATTTTAAACATGTCTGTTTCACTGGTTCTGTGTTTATGTATATGTAAAATAACTTTTAGTATTTTTATATTTTGTCATACTAAAGTTAAATGCTTTCTTTCAAGGGTGAGGCTTTGGAAAGTAACTAATTTTCGATACTCTTTAAAACGCCTTAAAGAAACCTTTTGATTCACATTATTTACATTTTTAATAGCAAGTTAAGTAGCTTTTATTCATAGAAAGTGGTGATCTGTTATGCTCGATCACTTTGTGGAAGAGGTGAAAATTAACTTGCCTCTCTTTATGCTTTAATGAAAGGCAAGGTTCAAAGCAGAGAATGAGGGGGGAGGGATTATAGAAACCCTTTCTTGGTATGAATTTCCCTCACAGATGAAAACTTTTGGTCTTCATCTGTTTTCTTTACTTTTGTCAGAAGGAGAATTTGCATCCAGCGTTTGAATGTTTGCTACATACGTGGCAGTAGGAGAACCAAGGACCAAGGCCCCACACTGTGGTGGAAATAAAAGGGTCAGTAACTCTTGATGATGCTGACCATGGTTTGTGCTGCAGGGAGACAGATGTTAGGGGAAATGTGGGATTGCACTGGACTTGAAAGACGAGTGGTATGTCAGCAACGCTAATATTCAGAAGGACCAGCTCAAGCAAGAGACAGGCTGCAAATGGTACATGCTGGGTATGCTGGTAAATACATAAAACATTATTAAGAACAGTAGAGGTTAGGAGCACATTCATCTGTTGTCAATAGATTAATGAATATCGGTCTCTTTTTTATTTTCATCTCTATGCATCTTTATTTTTTTGGTTCAATCATGCCTTACTTAACAACGAGGACGTATTCTGAGAAATGCATCGTTAGGCAGTTTCGTCATTGTTTGAATGTCTTATGGTGGACTGACACACACCTAGATAGTATAGCCTGCTACACACCTAAGCTATATGGTATAGCCTGTTGCTCTTAGGCTATAAACCTGTACAGCATGTTAGGCAACTGAAAACTGTGGGCAGTTGTAACACAGTGGTATTTGTGTATCCAGATATACCTAAACATAGAAAAGGTACAGTAAAAATATGGTATAAAAGATAAAAAATGATATACCTGTATAGGGTACTTATATGAATGGAGCTTGCAGGGCTGGAGATTGCTCTGGATGAATCAGTGAGTGAGTGGTGAGTGACTATGAAGGTCTAGGACATTACTGTACACTACCGTAGACTTTATAAACACCGTATACTTAGGCTATCCTATATTTTAAAATTTCTTTTGTTTTCAATAATAAATTAACCTTACTGTAACTTTTTTTACTTTATAAACTTCTTTATTTTTTAAAATTTGACTCTTTTGTAATAACAGCTTAACCCACACATTGTACAGCTGTACAAAAATATTTTCTTTCTTTATATCCTATTAGTCTATAAGCTTTTTTATTTTATTTTTTAAAGTTTTTTGTTGAAAAACAAAGACTCAAATATATGCATTTCACTGTCTTCAGGGCAGTACATGCATGGAGCTGTCATCTTCTATGATAACAGTGCTTTCTTCTGGAATACCTCCTGAAAGACCTACCTGAGGCTGTTTTACAATTAACTTTTTTTTTTTTTTTTTTTTTTTTTTTAAAGAAACAGGGTCTCACCATGTTGCCCAGGCTGGCCTCAAACTCCTGGGCTCAAATAATCCTTCTGTCTCTACCTCGTCTGAGTAGCTGGAACTCAGGCATGCTCTACCAGCTACTGTGCCAGCTTCAGTTAACTTTTTTTTATAAGTAGAATATATAGTATACATAAACATAGAATACATAGAAATCCATGTAGAATACATAGAGTACATAAACCAGTAATATAGTTTATTATCAAGTATTATATACTATACATAATTGTATGTGCTAGACTTTTATACCACTGGCAGCATGGTAGGTTTGTTTATATCAGCATCACCACAAACATGGTAATGATATGTTGCATTATGATGGTTATGAAGTCACTAAGTGAGTGTTAAGAATTTTTCAGCACCATTATAATCTTATGTGACCACCACTGTGTATTTGGTCCATTGTTGACCGAAAGTTTTTAAGCAGTGCGTGACTGTTTGTTTTCATTGCCATTGCCCCAGCTTTAGAGAGTTTGGGAGGCAGGGAAAGGGAGAAGGCTGTGTGGCATGCCTGGAAAACAAGGCTGAGCAGTCTGCATGCTGTGTTAATAGTTAGGAGCCAGTGACAGTTTTAAATGGCCAGGGGGTGAATTCATCAGACTGGTTTCAGTAAGGTGCCAAAATGTAAGTTGGTTTGGGGATAAGTCTTATAGCAGGGCAAACAAGTATTCGCTTGGCTACCATTAGAAGTAACCTTGTAGATGGTAGACATGATTGTTGGGCACCTTCAACGTATGGCCTAGTTGGGAGGATGAGGTGTTTATACAAAGTAGGGAAGTAAGGACAGGGGACGAGGCACCAGGTAGGTATATGGATGAGAAATGCCATTTAGGGAAGGCAAGATCACCAAGCTGAGCAATTTCCTGGAGGCTTCAGTGAGGAGGCCAAATGGCCTTGAAGAATGACCCAGCTTGGGAAACATTTTTGGGAGGGGCCAAGGACAGGGCAAGAGGTAGGAGTGCAGGTGTAAAAGAGTACATGGTCTGTATGGAGAGGTGGGTTTGGGTTGGCCAGTAGTGAGCAGTATGGTTGGAAAGAAAAGTGACCAGTGTCCTTGCCAAACCTGTTACACATTCTGTCTTGTGACCCTGATCTCACTGTATTGCAATCCGTGTGCCTTTTGCAGAGTGTGAGTCTTTCAGGACAGAACAGTGTCTTAGGGCCCAGCACACAGTAAATGCTAAAAAATATCAAATGATTGGATATTTATGTAAGTTACAGACTGGATATCCTGCTGCCCCCTCAAACCTAGGTCTAAATTAAAATCCTAATCTCAGCTTTCTCCTTCCCCTTTTCTTTTGTGCTCAATTTAAACAGGTCACCCTCCCCGTTGCTCCCAAGCTGTGTTCTTGCCATTCCATAATTACGTACAGCTCTCTTGTGGTCATGCTGCATGACTCTGACCAGCATGTCACATTCACTCGGCTCTAAGGCCCCACACTGCCTTTCTTCCTTTCTCACTAACTTTTCTTCCTTCTCATTTTCTGGCTACTTTTCCTCTTTCCCAATCTCTAAATGTTGGAGTGATTTGGGGACCAATCCTATACTTAATCCCTAAACCAGTAACTTTAAACCTTTTTTCAACTATACCAAATGCCAGCCTAATACAAACACATTACACCAGCATAGGCACACAGACATAACTGAAACAACAATTTCGTAAAACAGTTGTTATATTTCATCTTACTATGAGCCATGTACTCAGTTATTTTCCATTCTGCTCTATTTCTTTTTTTTTTTTTTAAGTGCTGTTCATGACCCACTAAATTGATTTCATAGCCTGCAGTTTGAAAAAGTGCTCTAAGTGATCTCATTTACTCCTTTGGCTTTAAATACTGTCTCTTTGCTGATGACCTTCCCTTTTTTATCTCCACCCCACCTTTCCCTGAGATCCAGTCACGCTAGCTGTGTACCTGACGTCTCCACCTGGATGTCCAGTAGGTGTCTCAGATTTAGCCTGTGCAGCAAAACACTCTCCATTCCCTTTACCATCGTCATCCCTTCACAAATGATGCCATGTTCTCAGCTGCTGCACAAGGCATGGTGCTGGAGTGCAAGCTCCGAAGTCCCCTGCCTGGCCTCAGATTCCATGACCAGCTTTGAGGCCTTGGGCAATTACTAAACTGCTCTCTGCCTCATTGTCTCCATTTTAATAAAGTGGGGTTGTCAGCTCTATCTACCTCATGGGATTACTGTGAAGATTGAATGAACTTCTGCCAGTAACGGACATGGAGTGGTGACTGGCATGTGGCTGGTGTTATACTTAGCTAGTTAGGGTTGACTGCTGCTGTTTGTCATCATGGTTGTGTCCCTTGTATCCACTTCTGATCCATTAGCAATTTATGTTGGCTCTAACTTCAAAATGTGTCCTTTATTGACCACACATCGCCACCTCTATCAACAACACCCCATTCACGCATGCAGCCAACATCTTCTACCCAGGCTACCAAAACAGCTCTCCACTAACTCACTCCCTGTTCTGCCCTGAGTCTGTTTTCTACAAAACAGCCAGAGCAGCCATTTGAGAACTGAAACCAGAGCATGCCACTCTGGCTCAAAACCCTCCAAAGGCTTCTAATAAAATCCAGACTTCCCATGTGGCCCTTAACTTTTACAAGGCCCTTCACCAATACTTTTCAAGCAGTACCATATGTGTGACTTGCTGGTGACCTTGACCTCTCTCTCTGTCCAGTTAGCCTCCTTTAGGTCTCTCTTTGAGCATTTCTTAGTCGCCAGTGTATATTTGTTAATTGTTTTGTCTCTATTTGAATGCTATTATATTTTCATAGGACCGGCTGTTGGAATTTTGTGACAGTCTTGTTCACAACTATATCCCCAGAACCTAAAATCAGTGCGTGGAATGTAGTATTTGCTCAAAAATATGTTGAGTGACAAATTACATGTGTATGGATGTGTTCCCTGTTAGGGGGCTCTTTTTTTTTTGCATTTATGGTATTTAGCCTGAATCCAAACTTTGGTCCTTTCCCAGCCCCCTTCATCCTCTTTGCTGCAGCCCTCACTGATTGTTAGCTGTTGTTTGTCAGGCTATTCTGTTAGGGGCTTTGTATAAATCTTCTTTAGTTTCTCTTTTTAAAAAATTTTACATAGGTAATACATGACTACAGTCTCATTTTTACAAAATAAAACAAGTACAAAGTTATCCCACTCTGAGTTAAAGTTTTGTTATGTATCCTTCCCATCCATTTCTGGATTTACTCATTGTTTTGAAAGTTACCAGTAGCAGAAGAAAATACAGAGCTTGCTTCCAGGATCATGAGAGGTCTCAACAGAACAGTGCAATGTATCATTAGCCTTAACTACACAGGCATTTCTCTTTTATGGTTGAGGAAACTGAATAATTTGCTGAAGGTCTCACCTAGCAGTGAGCTGCAAAAGCCAATTCGGGCTTTGAATGTGTCTGGGTTCAAAGTCTGTGCACACCCTTTCCACAACTCCATGCTGCTGGGAGACTTGGGGACTGAGACAGGAGTGATTAACTCACTGGAAGAAGACTCCTGAAAGAAGGGGCATTTGAGTAGGTCTTCACAGAAGAGTCTGGGTTAATCATATGATGAAAGTGGGCACGGTACACTAGCATGCCACACATGGGTAACAGCATGGGCAAAGATCTAGAGGTCTGAAGCATATTTGGGGAATGGAGAGAAGTTTGGTGTCACTGGAGCAGGAGGTATGAAGTGCAGTCATGAGAGGTGAAGGTGGAAATTCTGCTGGTGTCAGAAGCTGAGGGGTCTTAAATTCCATGCTGTGACCACTGGTATTTTCTCAAACTGGTTAAGTGGGGAACCAGAATTTTGTGGGTTTTTTGCAAAATATGTCAAACATACAGCAAAGCACAGAGATTAATGGCACTTATGTACCTATCACCCAGATTTAACAGATGTCACAGGTAGAGCCTCCTAAACACCTTCCTCCCCTCCTACTCAGACCCACTCTTCCAGACACCATGTTTTTTTCACTTACATTGTTTATAAGATTTATCCTTCCTCATGCACACAGAGCTAGAGAGCTGGTTTGGAAAATTTCCATTATAAATGCAATCTATTACAGTTAAAAAAAGAAACACCACACACACAAACCTGGTCCTACAAAAATCACAATTTCCCCCTCAGTTTGGTTTGCTCTGTCTCCATCAGACTGGAAGCATATCCTGGCTTTCTGGCTCAGTAAAGTATTACAGGCTTATACCTTGTACTTTACCTACCCTTTGGAAGACCAGCCATTTTTCCAAGAAGCCCATGTTCTATTTAGTACAAAATGGTATGTAGTAACCCAAAATTGAGTGCCATCTTGGTACTTAGGATTAAGTGTTTTGTGTTTTCTTCTAAAATTACTATGCTTTTTTGTGGTGATGTTTAGTTCTTTAATTCACCTGGAAGTTTATCTTTAGGATATCATCAAGTGGGATCTAACACAAATATTTTTCTCCCAGAAAGGTAGCGTGTTATCCTAACACCCTTTGATTTATTTTAAGTTCGATATATAGTAGGGCAAATATCTCCTGACTTTTCATAGTTTTCCAAAGTTTTTTGGCTAGTTTTATACATTTTCCTTAGATTTTGTTTAGATGAACTTTAGAATTAGTTTATCAAAACCTGATGGGAGCGTGCCACACAGAGAAAGTGGTGAGCCCCATGGCTGAGGAGGTGATGGTGAGGGGTGTGAGGGACGTGACTGAAGAGCTGAGGAGGTTGGTTACATTTAGCAAGCAGGTAAGCATATATTGAGATAACAGGAGCCAGGTTTCTTCCTGTCTGAGGAAGGAATTACAAATAGGGAAAGGAGGAAGGCTGCAAGGAACCCTGAGGTTTTGGATTAGAACTGGAGGTATCAGTGTGAATTCATGGTTCTTTAACATATACACCATATATACAGAAGTAGTTATAGGTGTGGAAGTTTCATGTATATGTGTGTATTTTCTAGCTAGAAGCAGTGACATCCCAGCAGTAGTGAGCAATCCTAGCACCGGGATCTTTGTTTCTAAATATCCTCCTCTAAAACGAATCAGGTGTTCTTGGAGAAATGGCTGGTTAATGACTGGTTCTAGGAGTTGCCGCAGAGAAAATACAAGATGAATCTGAAGCATCTTGTGCCAGGAAGTAAGAGAATGCTCAAAGACTGGAATGTGTCAAAAGGGCACAGAAGCCAGTTTGAAGGTTCCCACTGGCCAAATCTGGGACAATGTGAGCATCAAATAAATGAATTAATTAATGGGTGAGGAGGAGAAGCTCTGCCTGCTAATAGATTTGGAAGGAATGGTGGATAAAGAGTGTCACCATTTGGCAGTCATCGTAGAGATGATTAATTCACGTGGGAGTCATCAATGGATGCTGATGGTGGGTGGATGTTTGACAAAGAACAGGATATTGGTATAGTCTCAGAATTTCTCCAACAGAATACCAGTTACACAGAGGAAAACGATAACATTACAGTGAAGAAACCTGGTAAACATGGGCTTGACCAGATGAATGTAGTTAATTAACATCATCAGTGGTGGCTTGGTCTCCATCAGTCCTCTTCTGATGCCATGCACTGGGAAGAGCACTGCACCGTGTGTCTGGAGTTACTGCCCAGAAAGCATGACATGAGTCTGGTCATGAGGAAGCATAGACTAGACTCAGGCTCAGGGTCATCCCACAAAATGAAAGGACTGTATTCTGGCAGGGACTTGGAAGTCAGGAAAGACTGAGGAACTATTCCAGATTGACACACTGGTGAGACATTCCTGGTTGGAATCCTGGACCACAAAGAAAAGTGACATTGTTGGGACAGTTGACAAAATTCAAATGAGGTCTGTGGATTGGATTGATAGTGTAATATCAATGTTGATTTCCTGATGTGGAGGCTTGTATGCTGGTTATGTAGGAGAGTGTCCTTGTTTTTGGAAATATTCACTGGCATATTTAGGGGCAGCTTGCTCGCAAAGGGGTCAGGGAAAGGTAGTGAAGCAAATGATATAAAACAATGTCAGTTGGGGAATCTTGTTGAAAGGGATATCTGAGCACTTTGAATTATTCTTGCACTTTCCTGAACATTTGAAATAATTTGAAAAAAATTTTTAATGCCCTATCAATATTTTGACTGGAACTCTGTTAGAGTTTTATAAAATAATATGTGGAGACTTAACCTCTTTATAATACTGGTCTTTGTTGTCTGGCTACACTGTGTGTTCTTCTGGTTTATTTTGTTTTGCTTTAAGCTCTTGGATCCTTCAGTAAAATTTAAAATTTTCGTCATATACCTTTTGCCCACTCTACTTTGGATTGATCATTGGTATCTTTGGAATTTTAATTCAGAATTATATTTGAATGAATTACATAATGAACGCCCTTTTTGCCTGTAAGTGGCAACACTAATTACTTTCTGTGATCCTTTTGTCTTGAAGGTTTAGAAATTATATATTCATACACCCTTTAAGGGAGAAAAAATATTCAATGACATCTCAAAAGCCTTTAAGCTCCGCGGTTAAGAAAAACCCTCAGAGAGTCCCAGAGATGCCACTGGCCCACCCTTCTCCTGCCCACTTTTTGGAAACTATTTGGCCTTCCTGATCACAAATGAGGTCATCTGAAGTGATCTTGGGATGTCCCTGTGAATATAAGACAGGTAGCCATCAAGTGGAATGGGGCCCAGACTCCTTTGGTCTGGTTCAGGAGCAGATTTATGGCCCTCCATGCAGAGTTAGAGAAGCATTCAGTTGATCGGATGCTGCAGCGTCTTGGCTGTTTGAGATTATGTCTAAAAATAAGCCTACCCGCTGTGGGGTGGAATTCAGCTGGTTTTAGGCCTGATTCTGAAAAATAATTCCAAGCCAGTGATTCTGTATATACACTTGGTTGGGCACCCTGGCATCCAATATTCTGTGTGGTGTTGGCTTCAGGTTTCCTGGAGCAGAGGTTCTGTCTGGCAAGTTCTTCCCTCTGCCTCTTGCCTCTGGGCCTGTGGGATTTCCTGTGCCTCCCTTTCTTCAGCCCTTGGGCAGAGCAACACTTTACTCTCAGCAGGAACAGATAGCATAGATACTGTTGAGCTGTTGTAAGGAGTATAATTTTTTAAGTGATTAATTTCTACACCAATATTAACATAAATATTATAGAAACCAAAAGGGAGAAAATACATCTATAATCCTGCCACCATGAATAGTCAGAAGGTTTTCATTTTTCCTTATTATTCCCTTGGGCCCAGGACTAAATGAATACTTTGTTTCAAGATAGTTGTAATCATAGCACAGGTGTAAGTTTATGTGCTCCTGTATTTGATGTTACAGAATAAGCATTTTCCATGGTGCAAGAATCTTTGCAATTATTTTTAGTGATTATGTACTATTTCTTTGAGTGGATATACCATAATTTGCTTAATCATTTTCAAGTGATTGAGGTTGTTGCCAGTTTTTCCTTCTAATAGATATCACTGGAGTGAATTTTTTGGTATTTTGTTTGGTTTGGTTGGTTGAGATTTTATTACCAATTTGCTTTTCCAAAGAATCGTGATAATTTATGCTGTTTTGTTATTTTTCATATCAGCTTGAGCCTAACCTCACCAGATAGGATATCATCTCCTAAATTTTTTTGGAAAATTTAATGGTTACGAATTTGTGGTCTCACTTTTTCCCTGCATGTATATTTGATCATGGTTGAAGGTGGATATTTCTTAACAGCTCACATGGCTAGCATAAAAAGAGTTTGACCCTCAGAGAGCAAACTTAGATCTGCAGCATTCTGGTGGGTTTCTTTTCCTCTAGACAATATTGCAAATTCTGAGATGGTTCCTTAAGTTGATTTCAAGCTCCATTCTGGGCTCCCAAATAGGGAACAGGCCAGAACTCTCAGCACATCATCTAATTCTAAAGGCCTAATTATATTGAGAAAAATCTAGGCTATGCCCATGTATAAACAGAATATGAAATATCAAATCAAGTCACTGGGCCAATCTGTGTGCCTGATATACTTAGGAAGATCCCACATTTGTGCACACATAAAACAAATGATTCAGATATATCCAGGTACAAGCAGTCAACTCAATTCTAGCAAACTTCAAGAGTCCTTTCTAAAATGCTTCCCCATCTGTGAAGAGTAGCCACTTGTCTTGCTGCTGGTTCAAGGAAGGCTACTGCCAAAAATATAGACTAGGTTCTGGGGTGGGCGTTCCATATTCTACCTCTTTGTTTACTTTGAATGTTTTGCGTATTTAACTTCTCTGAGTCTCAGTTTACAAAAAGAAGTACCAACACATCTTAGGTCATGGTGAGGGTTAAATACATTAACATTTATGTAAAACACCTGGTGGTAGAGTGTGTGGCATGTGTTAAGCGTGCAATAAATAAGCAATAACTACAGCTATTATAGGTCTGATGCAAGTGTCAGGATTTTCAAAAACATGGATTTAGGTACTCCTTGCTCATTTTGTGGTGCAGTGAAGGAAACAATCATGGGTTTTATAGTCAAAAGAATTAGAGTTATAGAATATCAGTTCGGATCACTTGAGCCCAGGAGTTTGAGGCTGCAGTGATCTGTGATCGTGCCATTGTACTCCAGCCTGGGCAACGGAGACTCTGTCTCTTAAAAAAAAAAAGAAAATCAGCTCCAACTTGTCCTAGAAGAGTGACTTGGAAAATTACATAGTTTATCTGGGTTTTTCCCCCCTCATTCATTTTTTTTTTTTTTTTTTTTTTTTTTTTTTGAGACAGAGTGTCACTTTGTTGCCTGGGCTAGAGTGAGTGCTGTGGCATCAGCCTAGCTCACAGCAACCTCAGACTCCTGGGCTTAAGCGATCCTACTGCCTCAGCCTCCCTAGTAGCTGGGACTACAGGCATGAGCCACCATGCCCGGCTAATTTTTTTGTATATATATTTTTTAGTTGGCCAGATAATTTCTTTCTATTTTTAGTAGAGACGGGGGTCTCACTCTTGCTCAGGCTGGTCTCGAACTCCTGACCTCGAGCGATCCACCCGCCTCGGCCTCCCAGAGCTAGGATTACAGGCGTGAGCCACCGCGCCCGGCCCCCCCCTCATTCATTAATTGAGATAATATGTAAAACCACACAGTGGCTGACACATAGAAATTGCTTAATAAATGGTAATTATTACATCAATAGTGCATACCTTAGTTACTGGTTAAAGGTAAATGCACTTTACTAAGTTTGTTTTTACAAAGCGAGGTAAAGCCAACGAATTCTCAGCTGTAAGGAAGATTTGTAGAAAAGATCGTTTCAAGAGCTCTTCAGATTCTGAGGGCCGTATGACCTGACATGACATGAAGGAATTTATAGACGTATGGATGCTTCAGAGAAAGCTCCAAGTTGAGGCCAAGGTGAAAGTGAGAGAGCACAGAGGGGACTAGGAAGGTTTGTTTCAGAGGGTGGGGAGGAGCGAAAACTGTTGGGAAGATGCCAGAGGGCTTCAAGGCCCATGAAGAGGGCAATAAGAAGGCAGGTGAAGAAGGTGCTGGGAAAGAGAATTTCTGGAGGTGTTATTCCAGCCCAAGAAAGATGAGAGCAGTGAGGAGGATGAAGTGGAAAAAGGTAAATACAGGGAAGAGTAGTGTCATGATTAAGTGACATCGTGAGTTAATCGGAGAGTTAAAGTGAGAGATGAGCTTGAAGTTATTCTAAAGCTTCTTGCTTGGGATGATTGTGGTTTTCCTTGACGACAGAAAGTTGGGTCAATTGATGAAAGAACGGCATTATCTTTGTCATTGAAAATGAATTGGTGACTGCCTAAGAATAAATGTTTTGTTGTCATCTTTCTTTCTTTTTTTTTGAGACAGAGTCTTGCTCTGTTGCCCGGGCTACAGTGAGTGCCGTGGTGTCTGCCTCACTCACAGCAACCTCAAACTCCTGGGCTTAAGCGATCCTCCTGCCTCAGCCTCCCCAGTAGCTGGGACTACAGGCATGCACCACCGTGCCCGGCTAATTTTTTTTTTCTATATGTATTTTTAGTTGGCCAGATAATTTCTTTCTATTTTTAGTAGAGACGGGGTCTCGCTCTTGCTCAGGTTGGTCTCGAACTCCTGACCTCGAGCAATCCACCCGCCTCAGCCTCCCAGAGTGCTAGGATTACAGGCGTGAGCCACCGCGCCCGGCCTTGTTGTCATCTTTATAGAAATTATTTCAGCCACAAGTGACACTGGCCAGAGTCCTTATGTGCAGAAGTGAATATCTCCCTACTGCCACCTAGAGAGGGCCTGGGGCCTTGTCTCTGTGTCTGTCTCTGCATGGTCATCAAAGCCTTTGCTGTATGATTAGTAAGTCCTACAGAGACCCCCCCTCATCCCTGGTGTTCAGAGCCCAGCACCTGCTTGTTACTCTATTTATAATATCCCATCCAGTTTTTAACCCTGGGCATTTCTTAACTTTCTTGCAGCTTAACTGTGCATTTTGTCTGACATTTCTAGGTGTTTGGTTGAGGGAGGAATTTTAGTCCCTGTTGTATGCCATATTGCATGAAACAGGAGTCTCTCACTCCCCAAGTGATAATAGTCTACTCTGAAATCGTAAGACTACAAGAAAAACTATATCGGTCAGGGTCCCAGTAGAAAACAGATGGCACACTCAAACTGAGTAATTTGAGGAGCATTTAATTGACTCATTCGGGAAAAGAGAAGCTTTCTATTCCAGGTATGAAGGGTTTTGATATAGGAATTGAAGCTTTGTCCAACCTTTGGAAGAACTGGATTGGAAAAGTCAAGCAGGATGCTCCCAATCAATCTCCAGCTGAAGCATCACCGGGTGGCTCTCCTGAGCTCTGAATCCATGTCTGCTGTAACTATCTTTCCTTTCTTCTACCTTCCAAATATCTCTTGTGTTTCTCTTTGCAAACTGTAACCCAGAACCATTGTGGAAAACAGTTCTGGAATGGTAGTTCCCAGCTTTTGATCCCCAGAGAAGAACGCAGAAAGTGGGTGATCAGGGATGCTGAGTTGATAATACCGCAGAAGATTAATAGAAGGACTATTTGCAAAGAGTGAGCAGGGTTTGGGAACACCAACAGGAAACGTGTCGTCTTCTGGGTTGGCAGTAGCAGGGAGTTGTTACCTCTTACGCCTAAAGGGCAGAGGAGGAAGTGGTTCCTGGAGCTTGGAGAAAGTGGCTAAATGTTCAGGTTGCCCAGTGGAGCTGCAGCCATTGGTGGAGAGTCTCAGCCAGCCTTAGTAACCACAGGTGGGAGCCAAGAGAGTCAGTTCCTCTGTCTTACTTTCCTCCTGCCTCTTACCAGCCAAACTGGGCCAGAAGTCAGTGGTGGCCGGGCCTGTCGATAGTCCCTACAATGCCCCTCCCAGGGCATAGAGTACGGTGGAGATGGGTAAGGAGTAGCCCTGGGGGCAAACAATATCTCCCACACCGGGTCTGTGACTAGATGCGTATATGTCAATGTCTTGAGGATTTAAAGCCAAGAAAGGATTAAGGAGAAAATCAGTAGTTAAACCTGAAATGAAAGAGGACTAAGGCATTTGAAAAGATGAGAGGAAACGGTCTTAAAGACAGTTTGGAGAACTTTGGGAAGAAGAGAATGGACTGGGGAGTGGGATGATGTTGGACATGTGGAGGAAGGAAGGCCAAAGAAAGCTGAGGATGATTTTCTGTAAGACAGCAAGCAAGATTGTCCACCCTCCAACAAGATGCAGAATGCAGCCTCAGCTGGGAGACAGTGGTTGTAAGTGAAGTCGGTGTGAGGATTCTGGAACATATAGGCCTGAAGTTCTGGACCTAGCTAGCACACCTCCACAGCCCCTCTGAAACCATTCAGAAAGTTAGGAATACATAGGAAAATCAGGAGAGGGAAAGTACATTGGTAAATAACTTTTTCAGAGTATGTATGCAAGTTCCTGGGTGGGTGGGTGGGTGGGTGCGTGTGTGTGTGTGTGTGTGTGTGTGTGTGTGTGTGTGTGTGTGTGTGACTTAATTCCCTTGGGATATCAGATTTTCTTTACTACATATTTGTATTCATTCAAACAAGGGAATTCAGGCATCTGTAGCTACCAATCACAACACTTTAAAACTGATTACATTGGGTGGGCACTGTGGCTAACACCTGTAAACCCAGCACTTTGGGGGGCCAGGGCGAGAGGATCACTTGAGGCCCGGAGTTCAAGACCAACCTGGACAACATCATGAGACCCCCATCTCTACAAAAAAAACTTAAAAAACAATTGGCCATGTGTGGTGGTACGTGCCTGTCGTCTTAGCTACTCACGAGGCTGAGGTGGGAGGATTGCTTGAACCCAGGAGTTCGAGGCTGCTGTAAGCTATGATCATGGCACTGCACTCAAGCTTGGGTGACAGAGTGAGACTCTGTCTCTAAATTTAAAAAAAAAGTTATAGGGCCAGACGTGGTGGCTCACACCTGTAATCACAGCACTTTGGAAGGCCTAGGCAGGAGGATCACTTGAGGCCAGAAGTTCAAGAGCAGCCTAGGCAATGGTAGTGAGTCCCATCTCTACAAAATAAAAAAAAAATTTTTTTTTAATTACAACTGATTACACTGATGTTTTTTCTAAAACAGTAGGATAGTATTGGAATGATCTCTATTGTTAGCTTATTTTATATGCTAATGATAAAATTACAAAGTCCAGGTTTACATTTTATATTGCTGGTAATGTAGTATTAATACTTGGTTTTCCTAATTGGTTTACTTGGAGCTCCAAAAAAAGAAACTTGCAACCACTTGGTACTCAAATACTTCAATACTAAAAATATTTAGCTTGACTGGTACCCTGTAGGAGGTATTTGGCTGTGGATTTTTTTCCCTTCTGGTCCATAAAATAATAACAATAGGGAGAAGGGCATCATACAGGACAAGGAATCTACAGGAAAGGACTGAGAACAGACCTGAGAAGGAAATGTTCCCATATCTGTTTCCCTGTTTGGAGACAGGGTTCTCTCAGTAGGCAGACAGCCTGAGGCCGGATGTGCTGATGTTTAAAGTGGTCTTTAGCTCTTGGTGGTTCCTATTTAGGAAAAATATGGTACAAGCGGCAGTATTGTTTATATACTCAGAAGCCTGGTTTTGTTTCCAGAAGGATTAATTAAACAACATGTAAAGTGTTTATTTATAGAGAGAACATCTCTTGAGGAAGCTTTTCATTAGTTTAAACTGCCAGATTTAGTGTTTTTTGTTTAATTTAGCTCCCATTCAGCCTTGTTTTATCATCTGGAGAAGGCCATTGACACCAAGAACTAGAGTAGAAGCACATCACAAACAGGAAAAATACATGCATGGACAGAATTGTTCTTTAGAGTCCTAGAAATGAAGAACCAGCGGGAACAGCATGGAGGTTCTTGTGAAAGGGCAGCAGAGAAGGGACTTACCTAAAAGCATTGTTCGTGGCCACATACTTTTGAGGCCCACCTTTGGTGGGACAAGTGGCATCTCTATTGACTGTGTGGAAGGTCCTCTGAGAATATGGCCCGTGGGGGTGTCTGTGCTGGGCCCTTGGCCCTGCTGCATAGGAGCGATGTAAACTCTGCTTCCATTTCCTCATCTGTAAAATGAGGATATTAGTGTTGTGAGGATTCAATGAGTTAGTGCATGTCAAGTGCTAGAACAGTGTCATGTATTGTAATCTTTAAATAGCTACTACCTGTTGCCCAACAGAGTCGTTGGAACACAGAAATAACAGTCTGCTGCAGAGGCGTTTTGAATAGGAGGAGAAGCAGTTTCCTTTAGATTCTCACATTATTTATATGTGAATGTTTAAGATGACCTTGGGTCATGTGACTGTATAATCAAATTTAATATCAAAGAAGTAGGCTCTTGTCTAGCTATTTTAGACTTAAGATATCTGAAGAAGAAGTGGGTCAAGCTTTCAGAGTTTGGGATTACCATCTTCTGCTATGATCCGTGTTTACTTTCTGAAGTCACAGTTCTCATGTAGACCCAAGCTCAGTCTTTTTCCTTAGAACTAGACCCTGAGGATTTTACAGGCAAGGTCTTCAGCATCCTCCAGCTCTGCTTTTAGCTTGATCATATTCTGTTTTCTCTTTCTGCAATTCTCTGATCTTACCACCACAGTCTCTGAATATGTGAGTTCTAACCTAGTTCTTTAAGGCTTAGTTCTTATACCATTTAATCATTCACACAGAATGCCTGCTATGTGTTCCATAGTGTTTCAGTGACATGGATTACAGCAAAGTATAGGCAGTGCCTGCTTTTTAACAAGTTTACATTCTAGGGGGGAGAGGCAATAAACAAGTAGCGTGTATTGGGGGTGGGGAAGATAAACAGGGGGGGGATAGAGAGCCAGGATAGAGGTGTGGAATTAGCTGGTTTTAGTAGGATGGTCGGAATAGGTGACATTTGCCCCGAGACTGGAAGGAGGTGAGAGGGGCAAGCGGTGTGGCTATGGGGGAAAAACAGGGGAGGTGAGAGCAGAGTTCCTGTGTAGAAATATGGTTGGCCTGTACCAGGAGCAAGGAGGCAGTGGGGCTAAAGCAGAGGGTGGTAGGGGAGGAGGTCAGAGAGGTCATGGGGTGGGGGCAGGGCCTCTGAGACCAGCTTCCCAAGGAATGAGACGGGAGCACTTTGGGCTTAGAAATCATGAATCCAATTTACTGTTTAAAAGGATCACTAACTTTCCTGCAGACAACTCCATTTTCAGCTCCCCTTGAGAGGAACTAAGAAACTAGCTTCATAAACCATTGTAGGAAAACTATCTGTTAATACCTAACCCTAGCTCATACGTGTTTCATAACTTTTTTTAATTTTTTCTTTTTTTTTATTTTTTTGAGACAGTCTCGCTCTGTCACTGGGGCTAGAGGACAGTGACATCAGCCTAGCTCACAGCAACCTCCAACTCCTGGGCTCAAGTGATCCTCCTGCCTCAGCCTCCCAAGTAGCTGGGACTACAGGTGGGCACCACCATGCCCAGCTAATTTTTTTCTATATTTAGTAGAGACAGGGTCTCGCTCTTGCTCAGGCTGGTCTCGAACTCCTGACCTCGCTCAGTCCTCCCTCCTCAGCCTCCCAGAGTGCTAGGATTACAGGCGTGAGTCACCACACCTGGCCCATAACTTTTTTTTTAAACAATGGTTTTAAAGTCATTGGAGCGGTTTGGCCTTGTTCTATTCATCTCTGACTCTGAGAAGGAGACAGGCCCAGGAAAAAGGAAAAGTAAAGTCAATTAATTGTTTTAAGAGGATGATTCATTAGCAAAGGTAATGCAGAGTAGTGGCCTGATCAGATAACTTGGGGAAGAGTCTGGGTCCTAGGTTTAATGAATTCTTATTTTCCTCTCTAGTTCTTGCTACACTCCAAAGTGATTGCTTCCATTTCTTCTTTCACAGTAATGGCCAGTAGTAACTTTGTGAATACTAGATTGGCAAATAAAAAACCACATGGGAGGCCGGGTGTGGTGGCTCATCCCTGTAATCCTAGCCCTCTGGGAGGCCGAGGCGGGTGGATCACTCAAGGTCAGGAGTTCGAGACCAGCCTGAGCGAGACCTCGTCTCTACTAAAAATAGAAATAAAAACTATCTGGACAACTAAAAATACATATAGAAAAAATTAGCCGGGCATGGTGGCTCATGCCTGTAGTCCCAGCTACTCGGGAGGCTGAGGCAGTAGGATCGCTTGAGCCCAGGAGTTTGAGGTTGCTGTGAGCTAGGCTGACGCCACGGCACTCACTCTAGCCTGGGCAACAAAGTGAGACTCTGTCTCCAAAAAAAAAAAAAAAAAACCACATGGGGCTTAAAGGTGTGGGAACTTCTTGTAGATCTCCAAAAAGAATCTAGAAGAATAGTCACTGCTACTCCCTGGCTTAAGTCTAGCCCTTTGGACCTGGTAATTGAGGGTACGTGGTTGAAAGGGGTGCCTGGGACACAGTTGTGTGTAATGAAGAGGTTAACTCCAAAGTTTATGTGGATGACTGCAGCATAAGGAATCCATATAGTGATAAGGGTTGAGTGTCCTGGGGTCACCAGTCATTACAGATCATTGATGATTACAGTAAACCTGCAATAATATGCATGTGGGCATAAGGAACCAGCTTCTGTCTTCAGGCCACTGTTTCTTAGTGTCAGAGGTGGGGATGGGCAGCCTGTGGAGTGACAGTTTCATCATTATTTGAGACTCTCAGCTCAGTGATCAGTCTAATACATGAAAGCAAAGAAATGAAAGTGGTTTTTCTCACGCCTACCCTACCATAACTGGAAGACTCATAAAAATTACTGTCTTTTGGCTGGGCGCGGTGGCTCACGCCTGTAATCCTAGCACTCTGGGAGGCCGAGGCAGGTGGATCGTTTGAGCTCAGGAGTTCGAGACCAGCCTGAGCAAGAGCGAGACCCTGTCTCTACTAAAAAAAATAGAAACTAGTTGGACAACTAAAAATACATGTAGAAAAAGTTAGCCGGGCATAGTGGTGCATGCCTTTAGTCCCAGCTACTCGGGAGGCTGAGGCAGGAGGCTTGCTTGAGCCCAGGAGTTTGAGGTTGCTGTGAGCTAGGCTGACGCCACGGCACTCTAGCCTGGGCAACAGAGCCGAGACTGTGTCTCAAAAAAAAAAAAATGCTGTCTTTCATTGACAGTAATGACACAGCCCCATATTTTAACCTAGTTGAATTTTGGGGGCTTATTTATCTAATAATGACGTTTTCACAATGTTGAATTTATATACACCTAGAGTGTTTCTCTTCATTCTACCACACTCTCCTGCCTCACTCTTTGGGCCGTTTTTATCTGCATATTAGCATTTTTAGAAATGGACAGGATAAAAAATAAAAAGAGATGAAATTCAAACCACTCAACTTTATCTGGGTATCTGAATTATCTTATCCCTTCTAGACTATCCCCATCATCTTGACTTGATTTTATTTATGCTGAGGTGCATGTCTAATGTTTTTCTTTCTTTTCTTCTATTTCTAGGAGGGCTGTTGGCCTGCTGCTGTGCTGCTGAACAGTATGCAGTCCTTTCGGGAGCAAAGCAGTTACCACGGAAACCAGCAGAGCTACCCACAGGAGGTACACGGCTCATCCAGGATAGAAGAGTTCAGCCCTCGTCAGGCTCAGATGTTCCAGAATTTTGGGGGTGCAGGTGGCAGTAGTGGCGGCAGTGGTAGTGGCAGTGGTGGTGGACGACGAGGAGCAGCAGCTGCTGCTGCAGCGATGACTAGTGAAACCTCTGGCCATCAAGGTTACCAGAGTTTCAGAAAAGAGGCTGGAGATTTTTACTATATGGCAGGCAACAAAGACCCTGTGGCTACAGGAACCCCACAGCCTCCTCAGCGAAGGCCTTCTGGGCCTGTGCAGAGCTATGGACCCCCCCAAGGGAGCAGCTTTGGCAATCAGTATGGGAATGAGGGTCATGTGGGCCAGTTTCAAGCACAGCACTCTGCTCTTGGTGGTGTGTCTCATTATCAGCAGGATTACACAGGGCCTTTCTCTCCAGGGAGTGCTCAGTACCAACAGCAGGCTTCCAGCCAACAGCAGCAGCAGCAAGTACAGCAGTTGAGACAACAGCTTTACCAATCCCATCAGCCTCTGCCACAAGCTGCTGGCCAGCCAGCGTCTGGCTCGTCCCATCTCCAGGCAATGCAGCGGCCTTCAACTCTGCCATCCTCTGCCACTGGTTACCAGTTAAGAGTGGGTCAGTTTGGCCAACACTACCAGTCTTCTGCGTCCTCGTCCACCTCCTCCTCCTTCCCTTCACCACAGCGTTTTAGCCAGTCTGGACAGAGCTATGATGGCAGTTACAGTGTGAATGCTGGATCCCAGTATGAAGGACATAATGTGGGTTCTAATGCACAGGCTTATGGCACACAATCAAATTACAGCTATCAGCCTCAATCTATGAAGAATTTTGAACAGGCAAAGATTCCACAAGGGACTCAGCAGGGGCAGCAGCAGCAGCAGCAGCAGCAGCAACAGCAACAACAACAACAGCAACAGCAACAACATCCCTCTCAGCATGTGATGCAGTATACCAACGCAGCCACCAAGCTGCCCCTGCAAAGCCAGGTGGGGCAGTACAGCCAGCCCGAAGTTCCTGTGAGGTCCCCCATGCAGTTTCACCAGAACTTCAGCCCTATTTCTAACCCTTCTCCAGCTGCCTCTGTGGTACAGTCCCCAAGCTGTAGCTCTACGCCATCTCCTCTGATGCAGAGTGGGGAGAATCTCCAGTGTGGGCAAGGCAGTGTGCCCATGGGTTCCAGAAACAGAATTTTACAGTTAATGCCTCAACTCAGTCCAACCCCATCAATGCTACCCAGTCCTAATTCTCATGCCACAGGCTTCAAAGGGTTTGGACTAGAAGGGGTGCCAGAAAAGCGATTGACAGATCCTGGTTTGAGTAGTTTGAGTGCCCTGAGTACTCAAGTGGCTAATCTTCCTAATACTGTCCAGCACATGTTACTTTCTGATGCCCTGACACCTCAGAAGAAGACCTCCAAGAGGCCCTCATCTTCTAAGAAAGCAGATAGCTGCACAAACTCCGAAGGTTCCTCACAGCCTGAAGAACAACTGAAGTCCCCTATGGCAGAATCACTGGATGGGGGCTGCTCCAGCAGTTCGGAAGACCAAGGCGAGAGAGTGCGGCAATTGAGTGGCCAGAGCACTAGCTCTGACACCACCTACAAGGGTGGAGCCTCAGAGAAAGCTGGCTCCTCACCAGCACCAGGTGCTCAGAATGAACCCCCCAGACTCAGTGCCAGCCCCGCAGCAAGAGAAGAGGCTACCTCGCCAGGTGCTAAGGACACACCATCGTCATCCGAGGGGAACCCAAAAGTCAATGAGAAAACAGTTGGAGTGATTGTCTCCCGGGAAGCCATGACAAGTCGGGTAGAAAAGCCTGGTGGACAAGATAAAGGCTCCCAAGAGGATGATCCTGCAGCCACTCAAAGGCCACCTAGCAATGGTGGGACAAAGGAAACCAGCCACGCCTCACTTCCACAGCCAGAGCCTCCAGGAGGAGGGAACAAAGGAAACAAGAATGGAGATAGCAACTCCAACCATAATGGAGAGGGAAATGGCCAGAGTGGCCACTCCACGGTGGGCCCTGGTTTTACAGGAAGAACTGAGCCTAGCAAATCTCCTGGAAGCCTACGCTATAGTTACAAAGATAGTTTTGGGTCAGCTGTGCCACGAAATGTCAGTGGCTTTCCTCAGTATCCTACAGGGCAAGAAAAGGGGGATTTCACTGGCCATGGAGAACGAAAGGGTAGAAATGAGAAGTTCCCGAGCCTCCTTCAGGAAGTTCTTCAGGGCTACCACCACCACCCTGACCGGAGATATTCTAGAAGTGCTCAGGAGCATCAGGGGATGGCTAGTGGCCTAGAAGGAACCACAAGGCCCAATGTCTTAGTGAGTCAGACCAATGAATTAGCTAGCAGAGGGCTTCTGAACAAAAGCATTGGGTCTCTCTTAGAAAACCCACATTGGGGCCCCTGGGAAAGGAAATCAAGCAGCACGGCTCCTGAAATGAAACAGATCAATTTGGCTGACTATCCAATTCCCAGAAAGTTTGAAATAGAGCCTCAGTCATCAGTCCATGAGCCTGGGGGTTCCCTCTCTGAACGAAGATCAGTGATCTGTGATATTTCTCCATTAAGACAGATTGTCAGGGACCCGGGGGCTCACTCACTGGGACACATAGGTGCCGACACCAGAATTGGGAGGAATGAACGTCTCAATCCAAGTTTAAGTCAGTCGGTCATTCTTCCAGGTGGTTTGGTGTCCATGGAAACAAAGCTGAAATCCCAGAGCGGGCAGATAAAAGAAGAAGACTTTGAACAATCCAAATCCCAAGCTAGTTTCAACAACAAGAAATCTGGGGACCACTGCCATCCTGCTAGCATCAAGCATGAGTCTTACCGTGGCAATGCCAGCCCCGGAGCAGCAACCCATGATCCCCTTTCAGACTATGGCCCACAAGACAGCAGACCCACACCAATGCGGCGGGTCCCTGGCAGAGTTGGTGGTCGGGAGGGCATGAGAGGTCGGTCCCCTTCTCAGTATCATGACTTTGCAGAAAAATTGAAGATGTCTCCTGGGAGGAGCAGAGGCCCAGGGGGAGACCCTCATCACATGAATCCACACATGACCTTTTCAGAGAGGGCCAATAGGAGTTCCTTACATGCTCCATTTTCTCCCAACTCAGAAAGCCTGGCCTCTGCCTATCACACGAACACTCGGGCTCATGCTTATGGAGACCCTAATGCAGGTTTGAATTCTCAGCTCCATTATAAGAGACAGATGTACCAACAGCAGCAAGAGGAGTATAAAGACTGGAGCAGCACTTCTGCTCAGGGAGTAATTGCTGCAGCACAGCACAGGCAGGAGGGGCCCCGGAAGAGCCCACGGCAGCAGCAGTTTCTTGACAGAGTACGGAGTCCTCTTAAAAATGACAAAGATGGTATGATGTACGGCCCACCAGTAGGGACTTACCATGACCCCAGTGCTCAGGAGGCTGGGCGCTGCCTCATGTCCAGTGATGGTCTGTCTAACAAAGGCATGGAATTAAAGCATGGCTCCCAGAAGTTACAAGAATCTTGTTGGGATCTTTCTCGGCAAACTTCTCCAGCCAAAAGCAGTGGTCCTCCAGGAATGTCCAGTCAAAAAAGGTATGGGCCACCCCATGAGACTGATGGACATGGACTAGCTGAGGCTACACAGTCATCCAAACCCAGTAATGTTATGCTGAGGCTTCCAGGCCAAGAGGATCATTCTTCTCAAAACCCCTTAATCATGAGGAGGCGTGTCCGTTCTTTTATCTCTCCCATTCCCAGTAAGAGACAGTCACAAGATGTAAAGAACAGCAACACTGAAGATAGGGGGCGCCTCCTTCACCCATCAAAAGAAGGCACTGATAAAGCATTCAATTCCTATGCCCATCTTTCTCACAGTCAGGACATCAAGTCTGTCCCTAAGAGAGATTCCTCCAAGGACCTTCCAAGTCCAGATAATAGAAACTGCCCTGCTGTTACCCTCACAAGCCCTGCTAAAACCAAAATACTGCCCCCACGGAAAGGACGGGGATTGAAATTGGAAGCTATAGTTCAGAAGATCACGTCCCCAAATATTAGGAGGAGTGCATCCTCGAACAGTGCAGAGGCTGGGGGAGACACGGTTACGCTTGATGACATCTTGTCTTTGAAAAGTGGTCCTCCGGAAGGTGGGAGTGTTGCTGTTCAGGATGCTGACATGGAGAAGAGAAAAGGTGAGGTAGTATCTGACCTAGTAGGTCCATCAAACCAGGAGTTGAACATTGAGAAACCTCTTCCAAGGTCTTCAGAAGAGTGGCGTAGTGGTGGGGACGACAAAGTGAAGACAGAGACACATCCGGAAACAGTTACTACCGGAAAGGAACCCCCTGGTGTCATGATATCTGCAACCTCACAAAAGCCTGGTAGTAATCAAGGGAGACCAGATGGTTCCCTGGGTGGAACAGCACCTTTAATCTTTCCTGACTCAAAGAATGTACCTCCAGTGGGCATATTGGCCCCTGAGGCAAATCCCAAGGCTGAAGAGAAAGAGAACGATACGGTTACAGTTTCGCCCAAACAAGAGGGTTTCCCTCCAAAAGGATATTTCCCATCAGGAAAGAAGAAGGGTAGACCCATTGGTAGTGTGAATAAGCAAAAGAAACAACAGCAGCCACCGCCTCCACCCCCTCAGCCCCCTCAGATACCAGAAGGTTCTGCAGATGGAGAGCCAAAGCCAAAAAAACAGAGGCAAAGGAGGGAGAGAAGAAAGCCTGGGGCTCAGCCAAGGAAGCGAAAAACCAAACAAGCAGTTCCCATTGTAGAACCCCAAGAACCTGAGATCAAACTCAAGTATGCCACCCAGCCACTGGATAAAACTGATGCCAAGAACAAGACTTTTTTCCCTTATATCCATGTAGTAAATAAGTGTGAACTTGGAGCCGTTTGTACAATCATCAATGCTGAAGAAGAAGAACAGACCAAATTAGTGAGAGGTCGGAAGGGTCAGAGGTCACTGACCCCTCCACCCAGCAGCACTGAAAGCAAGGCACTCCCAGCTTCATCCTTTGTGCTGCAGGGACCTGTTGTGACAGAGTCTTCTGTTATGGGGCACCTGGTTTGCTGTCTCTGTGGCAAGTGGGCCAGTTACCGGAACATGGGTGACCTCTTTGGACCCTTTTATCCCCAGGATTATGCAGCCACTCTCCCGAAGAATCCACCTCCTAAGAGAGCCTCGGAAATGCAGAGCAAAGTGAAGGTACGGCACAAAAGTGCTTCTAATGGCTCCAAGACGGACACTGAGGAGGAAGAGGAGCAGCAGCAGAAGGAGCAGAGGAGCCTGGCCGCACATCCCAGGTTTAAGCGGCGCCACCGCTCTGAAGACTGTGGTGGAGGCCCTCGGTCCCTGTCCAGGGGGCTCCCTTGTAAAAAAGCAGCCACCGAGGGCAGCAGCGAAAAGACTGCTTTGGACTCAAAGCCCTCTGTGCCAACCACTTCAGAAGGTGGCCCCGAGCTGGAGTTACAAATCCCTGAACTACCTCTTGACAGCAACGAATTTTGGGTCCATGAGGGATGTATTCTCTGGGCCAATGGAATCTACCTGGTTTGTGGCAGGCTCTATGGCCTGCAGGAAGCGCTGGAAATAGCCAGAGAGATGGTGAGTAGGAGAAATCTCTTAGCAGCTTGGTATTTTTGTTACTTCATTTTGGTTCCATTTCTTCCATCTTTTTATTCTTATATGATTATTCTTCCAAATTAAAGTCTCTGGTCCCAAATGATGGACAGAAAATGAAGTAGGTAATTTGGAACATTTAACTGTTAAGTTTCATCAATAATACATGTCCATAGATTATAAAGTCATACCCATCTGTAAAGCTTTAAAAAAAAACAAAAGGTCCCTGCCCTATCTCTTCTCTAGCCTGATTCCATTTCCAAGAGGCATTCATTGTCAACAGGCAAAAGTTGCTTCCCCTGCCAGTTTCTTCTGTTTTTTAAGCTTTTACTGCTGTTTATATTATTTATTGACCTTTTTATCATTTTTCATTTTTTGAAATCTTAATACTCATGAAGTATACTGTAATTAATATTTCCTTTCTTTTAAAGCATTTTGTTTCTCTAGGATCAGTAATTCATGTTTTCATATTTGCTTTTTAGTTTCTTGGGCCATATCTTTCTGATCCACACTTTCCGTCCGGTTAGGTTATTTATTCCTCAAGTCTGTTTGATAGCTTTTATCCCTTGGGCAGCTTGTGGTCCTCATCATTTTCTTCTCTCTATTGAATGTGTCCTGAATCCTGTGTCTTCTCTTTTCTTAAAGTGGGCCTTCACTTAGGAGAGCTTATTATCCCTTAGTGGTTTCATGAGAAAGAGTGCATTGGGGGGTAAAAGTGTTGAGATCTTGTATATCTGAACATGTCTTTGTGCCACCCTCATGCTTCATTGGGAGTCAGCCGGGTATGGAATTCTAGATTTCAAATAATTTTCTCACACTGTCTTGAAGTCATTGCTCCTGGCTTGTCCTCTAGCTTCCAGTGTTGTGTTTGAGAGGACCGGAGCCATTCTGATTTTTTAGTCCTTTGTTTCCTGTTTTTCTCCTCTGGAAGGTTTGAGGATCTTCTTGTTTTCCCTCGGGCTCTGAGATATCAAAATGGTAGGTCTTGAGAAGGTCTCTTTTCATTCATTGTGCTAGCTACTCTGTGAGATCTTCCCATCTGTAAACTCACATCTTTCAGTTTAGGAAATTTGTCATGTGTTAGCTCTTTGATAATTTCCTTTCCTCTGTTTCCTCTACTCTCTGTTTTGTAATTCCTATTAATAAGGTATTATACCTCCTGGATTGATCTTCTGGCTTTTTATCTTTTTCCTTCTATATTCTGTCTCTTTGTCTTTTTGTTCTAATTTCTCCAAGCTTTCTTCAACTTTATCACCCAACCTTTTATTTACTTTTTTCCCTCATATTTTGAAAAGCTTTTTCTTCTCTGAATGTACTGATTTTTTTAAAATAACTAGAGCCTGGTTTACAGCTGTAAAGTTTCTCTTTTTGAACACATTATAATGTGGTTTTTTGTAATTTAAAATCCTCTTGTCTGTTTCCTATTTCTTCTTTCTTGTCAGAGGTTCTTCAAATGCCTGGTTTTCCTTGTTCATCCACTTATATTTTTAGGAGACAGATGCTAAAAACGAAAAAATGACTTGAAGCTCTGTCTTATAGTATGGGTAAGGCTTGTTGGCCTATGGTCCTTTTTGTAGAATAAGGTGGCCAGTTAGCATCTATAGGTCTTTTCTCTGAGTGCAGTTTTCCCAGAAAAAAATCTCAAGATATTCTAACTAGAGGTAAAAGCTTGGCTGCCAGCATCCTCAAAGCCAAGTAGAGAAGGCAATGGTGGGGTTGTGGGGTTGGGGGTATGGTCTTATAATTCAGTGTGTAGACTTTGATGTCCTCCCATCTGTTTTGAGTGTACAGCATGCCCCTCTGATGGGGACATTTACTTGGTTAAATTGGGTGGGCTTAGGGCTCTTAACTCCTCTTTTAGGCTTGAAGCTGGTGCTCCATTTTCCAGCCTTATCTTGCACTCCCCCTTCCTGAGGTACCGGTGCCTTCCCAGGCTGTATGCCATAAGGTGATTGGCTTTCTGGTGTCTGCTCCACTGCGCTCATCACTCTCTGCTTCCTCTGTGCACTGAATCACTGTTAACCTTCATCCATTCTGTTCCCACCTTCCAGAATTTGAGTACCTCTAGTCTGTTGTTTGTCTCTTCTCTCATTCTTCATGTTCTCATGAGTTTGTCTTGCAAGTTTATCCCTTTTTTTGTGGGAAGGGACCAGATGTATAAATCAGTAGTTTCCTGTATTTAATCAGATGAGAGTTTTTGTATTAATTTACATTAAAAAATACATAAATGACTTTCGACCATAGTTAATAAGGATTTTGTCAGTCAGGATCATGATATTCTTGGACACTTCATATTAGACTTTCCCTTCCTCACACACCTCCCCCCAAAACACTTTATTTTATCATTGCATATTCCTAAAATTTGTAACAGTCTGGCAAAAAAGAACTCATAGACTATAATGAAAAATACAGGGCCAACCGCAATGGCTTGTGCCTATAATCCTAGCGCACTCTGGGAGGCCAAGGTGGGAGGATCGCTTAAGACCAGCCTGAGCAAGAGTGGGACTACATCTCTACAAAAAATAGAAAAATTTGCTGGGCATGGTGGCACATGCCTGTAGTCCTAGCTACTTGGGAGGCTGGGGTAGGAGGGTCACTTCAGCCCAGGAGTTTGAGGTTGTAGTGAGCTGTGATGATGCCACTGCACTCTAGCTGGGCGACAGAGCAAGACTCTTGTCTCAAGAAAAAAAAAATACATATATATTTAATGTGAAATATATATATTTTTTAAGTTAGAACATTCTAATGCAGTCACACAAGGAATTTGCCCTTCCCTTTTAGATCCCCCCACATGGTCTTTTATTTCTCCCTCTTTCCATATTAACATCACTCTGAACCCTCAAGTTTGAAATAGAAGATGTACTTTCCAATAAGAAATTTAGACACAATGACTTTTTTATTTTTATTTTTTTGAAACAGGGTCTCACTCTGTTGCCCTGGCTGGAGTGCAGTGGCATGATCATAGCTCACTGTAGCCTCAAACACCTGGGCTCATGCAGTCCTCCTATCTCAGCCTCCCAGTAGCTGAGACTACAGGCATGCACTGCTGTGACAGCTAATTTTTCTATTTTTAGTAGAGGTGGAGTCTTGCTCTTGCTAAGGCTGGTCTCGAGCCCCTGAGCTCAAGCGATCCTCCCTCCTCAGCCTCCCAGAGTACTAGGATTACAGGCAGATTACAGGTGTGAGCCACTGTGCCTGGCCAACAATGACATCTTAAAATGCAAAAATCCTAAAAGGATATAACATTGAAAATCCGAGGTGGCATGTGCCTGTAGTCCGAGCTACTCAGGAGGCTGAGGCAAGAGGATCACTTGAGCCCAGGAGTTTGAGGTTACAGTGAGCTATGATCACACCATTGCACTCCAGCCTGGGCAACACAGTGAGACGCTGTCTTTAAAAACAAAAACAGACAAACAAACAAACAAACAGAAGACCCTAAAGAACAAAATTCTCTAGTCTAAGCACTTATTACAATCCATTAATCATCATATTGACCAAGTTGACTGCCTGCTTCCCAACTTTCCTCTGAAAGTTACAGTATTTGGTGAGTTTTTTTGTTTTGCTTATTTGTATATGTGTGACCATCTCCTAGTGTTTTCTTTATGTCAGCATTTGATTTTATTTTTTATTTTTTTTATTTTTTATTTTTTTGAGACAGAGTCTCACTCTGTTGCCGGCATTAGCCTAGCGCACAGCAGCCTCAAACTCCTAGGCTCAAGCGATCCTTCTGCCTCAGCCTCCCAAGTAGCTGGGACTACAGGCATGCGCCACCATGCCCGGCTAATTTTTTGTATATATATATTTTAGCTGTCCAGATAATTTCTTTCTATTTTTAGTAGAGACGAGGTCTCGCTCTTGCTCAGGCTGGTCTCGAACTCCTGAACTCAAACCATCCTCCCGCCTCGGCCTCCCAGAGTGCTAGGATTACAGGCGTGGGCCACCCCACCCAGCCTAGCATTTAATTTGTTATGTGTAAACTTTTGGGCATTCTATAGCAATAATTGGTAACCAGTAATTAGGGAAATCCTGCCCAGAAAATTCCTAGATCTTGTGTCTCAATCCAAGTGTAGTACAGAGAAAGCCAAAGGCTCTCTATAATGATGCAGCCACCCTAAATCACAGCTAGCTCCATCCCCTTAAAGGCTGGTGAACCGCCGGCCTGCCTTTTAAAATGCCTAATCAGGAATATATGTCTGCAGAAACTGACTGTTCAGTCTACTATTTGTTGGATTTGGTCCCAAAATAAAATCTGGAATGTTATGATTGCAACAGATACACTGAATAAGATAAATCAGTCTCTTCCACTCGCCACAGCTTTCAATGACTGAATGGTTAAAATAACATAGGACACAATACCATAGGACACTTCAGGTAACGAACACTGAAAGGATTTTTTTGTTTGTTTTTTTTGTTTTGTTTTTTTGGAGACAGAGTTTCGCTCTTTTGCCCTGGCTAGAGTGACATGGCGTCAGCCTAGCTCACAGCGACCTCAAACTCCTGGGCTTAAGCGATCCTACTGCCTCAGCCTCCCAAGTCGCTGAGACTACAGGCATATGCCACCATGCCTGGCTAATTTTTTCTATATATTTTTAGTTGTCCAGATAATTTCTTTCTATTTTTTAATAGAAATGGGGTCTTGCTCTTGCTCAGGCTGGTCTCGAACTCCTGACCTTGAGCAATCCTCCCGCCTCGGCCTTTCTGAGTGCTAGGATTACAGGCGTGAGCCACCGCTCCCAGCCGGATTTTTTGTTTTTTAAGATACTAGTTGCTGTCTCAGCTGTTTCAAAAATACTTTAAATTCCTTATATTCTGTAAGGGATGAAAGATGGAGAGCTTCATTTAAAGCCAAAAGGTATAAAAACAGGAAGTTTGACCCTACACTGTTGCTGTATGGCAGAGGCTCTGCCACTGCCTCCTCAGGGGCTATAGATTGCACCATCTCCTTTACAGGTTTCAGAACACAAGCAGTTGACCAATCTTAAATAAATCTTATATGCAGCTTTAAACTTACTTCCTTATATTGTACTCACTGTGCTAGTACCCTTAAGAATTTTTTTAACCTCTTCCCCCTATATCTTATTCTATTTTACACCCCTCTTTAAGCTTAGAATACTAACTTTATATTTTGAATTTACTTTTCCAAAACACTTGTACATGTGTTTTATTCTCATAAGCCACTCAGTGAGAGTGAGTGGCTTATGAGACTTATAAGTCAAAAAATGACTTATTGGCTTTAGTGACATATGCTCAGTTAGTATAGCCCAGTGATGTGTTGAATTTAAAGATGGTTTCAAAAGTTAGACTTATTGGGCTCTTTGAGCTGATGTTTCACTATGGCTACAAGATCTTTTTGTTTTATTTATCTAGCTTTTATTCTCTTTTTCTTAATGTACTCAACAAATTAAAATTACACTAACTTGCCTTCTTTTATTTAATTTGATAGATGATGTTTTAATTTGTCAAGGTTACTTTGAGTCTAGTTTTATCTTCCTGGGTTTTAGCAGATGCATTCAATTTTGGTCTAGCTTAATGAGCATGCCTGCAATCCTGTCATGTAAGATAAGGCCACGTATATTTTATTAGAAATCCATTTTGGCCTATGTATTTATCAGGTGTTTTGACAAGCATAATATTATAACAAAATAATGTGGAATTCTCAGGAGACAGTAGCTCCTTTAAGTGTCACACTACTCAGAAAATTGCTGAAAACAAATATAGAACATTCCTATATTAAAAAATGGCCTTCCGCCGGGCACAGTGGCTCACACCTACAATCCTAGCGCTCTGGGAGGCCCAGTGGGGAGGATTGCTCGAGGCCAGAAGTTCAAGACCAGCCTCAGCAAGAGTGAGACCCCATCTCTACTAAAAATAGAAAGATTAGCTGCATGTGATGGCATGTGCCTGTAATCACAGCTACTTGGGAGACTGAGGCAGGAGGATCCATTCAGCCCAGGAGTTTGAAGTTGCAGTGAGCTATGATGATGCTGCTGGCGTCTAGCCCTGGAGACAGAGCAAGACCCTGTCTCAAAAGAAAGGGGGGTGGAAAAAGACCTTTGATTTCTTCAGTGAGTGTGGGACATGTGAATCCATTCATTTCTGCACATTCCTCTTTGCGTCTGTACTCCTTTGAGCTCTGTTTATTTGCCTGGGGATAATCATGTTTGTGAATTCACAATGACCTCTGACGTAAGTGATGTTACAGAGGTAATTGCCTCTCAGCAGGCATAGGTATAACTTGGTATATACAAGTCACATTTGAAACATTGAGGAATGAGAAGGCTTGCAGGGTTGTGGCAGAAGATGAGGATCTGGTGGCCATAGATCTCTTGAAGCAGCATGCCCAGTGCTGTCCTACTGGTGGGAGAGCTGGCCTTTGCCTGTTCCCTTCCCCCATCCACTGCCTACAGGAAGGTGCTCCTCCCAAATACATTCTTGCCAGCCTCTTCAGAGAATTTTTAGTCTTTTTATTTTTTGAGGCAGAGTCTTGCTCTGTCACCTGGGCTAGAGTGCAGTGGCGTCATCATACCTCACTGCAACCTCAAACTCCTGGGCTCAATGGATCCTCCTGCCTCAGCCTCCCCAGTAGCTGGAACAACAGGCACGTGCCACCACCACACCTGGCAAATTTTTCTAATTTTTGTAGAGACAGAGTCTTGCTTTTGCTCAGAGTAGTCTTAAACTTCTAACCCCAAGCATCTTCCCAGCTTGGCCTCCCAGAGTGCTAGGATTACATATGAGCCACTGCCAGTCTTTTTTTTTTTTTTTCTAACCCAACAGTATATGTTAAAGAATTGATTTCAGGTTAATGTTTTTTTAATTTTTGAATTAGTGTATTAAAGATTATACTTAAGGTTTATTTTTAATACAAGTTTAAATAATGTATAATTATTTATTTCCCCTATCTAACAAGCCAGCATCCTCCTTAATTTACTTACTCTGTTCCCATGACTTTCAGCGTTTTGGAGAAAGTTGTATAATTATCTCATTACCTATTTTGCTTAACACCATGTGTGTATTTTTTTTGTATTGCTACATGATGAAAATGATGTTAAACTTCTAGAGAAGGGTTTCTTTTAGGATTTAGTTTTTCCAAATTCTAAGGAATCTTAAGTGAAATTTTCAGTTTTGAATTTTTTGCATATATTACCTTACAAAATAAACCATGACAAATTGAAGGACTCTAATTTTACTGCAGTCTAGTTCTGGAGTTACAGTGCTGTGCGGGAACTTCCTGGATGAGCCAGCATAAGCTGTAGGTCCCGTAGCTGGTACACCTGGAATGCTGCCCACACAGCCTCTCCTAGAGTGGTGCCCTCAGTCTGCATTTTTAACACAAGCTTTGGATGATGCTGGTGCAGGTGACATAGAGTTATACTTTGTGAAATGCTAAAATCTACTCTGAAAACTCAGGGTTCATAAGCTAGTCATAGATCTGGATGCCAAAATTTTCATTCTAGATTTGGACCAAGTTTTTCTTTCCAGTACAAGGTGTCCAGGAAGAAAAGGCCCCAGATTCAGCATGACCTATGAGAGTGAGAGTGACCTGACATGTGCTGTGAGGGTGTGTCTCATTACATTATCACCTCATTAAGTGGCCCCCCTTGAAGCCTAGCTGAGGTGTTGTGGGCACTGGTCTTAGGATATAGGGACCAGTGACCCTGTAGATAGTTGCATTGGCAGTAGCTTAAGTATGCCAAGACATCCTAGTTTTTTAAAGTTCCTTTCTGCACCTCCTAAATATGCTTATGCTGTCTCTTTTGTCAGGCTGCCCTTGCCCTTGAAAAACTCACCACCCTCAGGAGTAGAGTTGGACAACCTGTTTGGGAAGAGGGACAGATGAGAAGGCTGGCGAGGATCTAGGCAAGAAAGGGGAACTTAGAAATGGCAGTAGAAAGACCTCCACAGCCAAGTATTTGGAACAGCTTTGAAGATTTCCATTTCAGTATGATCTTCACAGATTTGAAATCTTGTTAAAGGAATCCTATTGTGGCAGCAAGTTTGTCATTTCTGCTGCTGAAACTGTAAACATTTCAGTATGGGTGCCTCGTGAATAAGCAGCTTCCAGTAATTGGCTTTCTGGAAGCACAGACCCAACTCCTGGGTAGGATGAGCCATGGAGAGAAGCAGCTCTTATACCAAGAGTCAATTCCCAGGAGGATAATTTCTTTAAAAAGATGCCTTTTTAGATTCAGAAAGCACAAATTGTAATCATTTCTCTTTGTAAGCTAATCCACTGTTTGAGCAAAGGGTAAAATAAAAATAAGCCAGTACGTGATCTTGTGCAACTTAAATTTCAATGTTTTAAACTCTTGTCTATAAAGCATTTTTCATCTGTCAGTATTTAGAGGAAAAGCTGTTCTCTTTCTTCTTCACAGGCTGCTGCAGGGCTCAGGCTCCTGCTGGGTTCGGCCTTTTCTCAGGTTCTCTGCTCTTATTCAGAGGAAAAGTGCTAATTACTGGCTTAAACCTGGTCCTGGACTCTAGCATTCTTTACTTTTCCTTTCTTCTTAAAGCGCACAAGTCCCTTTTCTTCTTAGCGTGGACAAACTTCCTTAGACAAAATACATAATGTTTTCAGCAAAGTCGCACAGTTTTCTTCTGGGGCTGTAAAAGAAACCCTCAGATTAGAATTATTTTAATGGAGTGTATACACCTCTGGATAAGATAAAATGCACACTGTTTCAGAGAATAAAGCAAGTCTTCTTAGCCCAAAGAAACATCATTAGTGAAACCTGTGTTGTCTTTCTGAGTTATGAGAGTATGTATTGACATTACAACAAACAATATACATTTTGTGCAAGGGAAAAATGATTAAACCAAGCCTTCTTGAGTTTTGCTTTAATAATCTAGAAGGGGGATGAAGAATAGTTTTAAATTGTGGCAAGGAGATCGTTTTTATTTGTTAAGTTGCTTTATATTGGTTTGTTTTATCTCCCTAAATTTATTATTGCTGAACCTGAAAGCTGAAAACCCATGAGAATTAGAGTTTGGGAATTATAGAACATTTAAGACCCACAGCAAGTACTAGTACCCTGCTACATTCTCACATGTTGATAAAACATTTTTGTCAGTAAAGTATGCGTATGAAAACAGATAGCTGAGGGGAGGGGGACAAGTGATTAAATGCTGTGCCTGACCTGTAAAATTGCTCTAAATAAACAATGATAAATATCCAAAAGGAGTGTCTATAAGCAGCAACATAGCTGGGTTTGGTTTAATCATCAGTAGCAAATTGTTTTAAAAGTTAATTCCTCCTGGATGTCTCTGCTGCTGCCTATAGCCTTACAGATGAGCCCAGAGAGCCTACAGTTCAGGGGACCGTCCATTCCACGTGGGAGTGGAAAGTAAGAGAAAATGACTAGGGGTTGCTACTGGCACTCTTTTTTCCCTTCTATTTTTATAGTGTCTTAGGAATGGCCTAAATGTCCTTTTAAAAATACTCTTTTCCTTCGTTGTTAAGCATGTTCAGGTTTTTGCAATCATAGGTATATCCTTAAATAACAAAAGATCCCCTGCCCTTTTCCCCCCAGCACCACTCCCTAAATTGCCCTTGTGCTGTTGAGAAAATCAAGACTTAAAGAAACTAACTTGCCCAAGCCCCTGTAGCTAGTGCAAGTTAGGGCCAGGCACCTTCTCTCGCTGTCTCCAGGAGCAACTCTGTTGCTATTCTGCCTCCACAGCAGCTTGTATGATGGACAGCTGTGCTCCAGTGAAGAACTCCGAGAACTTCCTTTCTACCTCAGCTTTCTCTCCGTTTTTCTCATTTCATGTTCTTGTCTGTTTCTAGACTGCCTATGTTTTTGGGGTAGAAACCAAGAAAGATAACCCCTCTGAATATAAAGAAGGCACATACAGTAAATGTCAGTTAAACTAAATCAAACACTTTTTCGACTGGATTTTTTTTTTCTGCCCACTGCTTTAGGAGAAACAAAATGATATGGAGAAAAGCTTGCTAGCAGGGATTTATTGTAAAAAGCAAGTTCTAGGTTGAATCCTAGAGTCACTTTGATAAAGCCTAGTCTCTTCTAGTGTCTTACAAGGATACTCTTAGTATAGAATCAACTCTAAGGCAATGGGAAATAATCTGTTTAATTAAAAATGCTGAGCTATTTACTGAAACAGGAGGATAGGCTGTTTTATAGTTTCTAGCTTTTCCTTCAGTTACCCAGAAAATGTCATTTGAAATTAAACTTATTCCTGACCATGCCAGTTCAGATTTTGCTGTAAGTCCAAAACATTCTGTTCTGTAAATAAAATGTTTCTCAGGGAAAGTTGCATTTAGAGCAGATGACATGTGTGCTTACCTATTCAGAATCCTGTTGTGCTAGTACCCCAAGCCTCCGGCAGGGGTGAGGAACCTGCGGCCTTGGGACCACATGTGGCCTTCTGGATCATTGAGTGCGGTCTTTTGAGTGAATCCAAATTTTACCCAAAAAATCCTTTTAATAAAGGGATTTGTTCTGTAAAGTTTGGATTCGGTCAAGGGGCCACACTTGGGGATCTGGAGGGCCACATGTGGCCTTGAGGCTGCAGGTTCCCCACTCCTCAGAGGGCTCCCCTTCCACTGTGCCCATTTACACCACCAGACACTGTGGCTCATTGCAACCTATCATACGGCAGTCTGTCATGAAGTCCTGTCAGTTTTATCTCCAAAGTATCTAAATACAGCCTCTTGTTTGCATATCCACCAATACCTACACTTTTCCCGTCATCCCTAACCCAGCAACAGCCTTTGTTGGCTCCAGGTTCCTGCACATGGGCTCCCCACCTCTTCAGAATCCTGCTCCATTGTCAATCTCCTGCACCCCACGTGCTTATCCCTCCACAAGGCAGTTTGTTCCCCTTTCCCCTGGGTAGCTCTCATTCTTCACAACTTGGTACGAGCAACACTCCCTCAAGAATGCTTTCCTGACCTCTGTAACTAGGTTGAGGACTTACCTCTAAGCTCTAAAGTACTGTTTACATCACAGTTTAGGTTTTGGTTTAGGTTTTGCTTTACTGCCATATCATTTTGTGAGTTTCCTGAGGGCAGATACTAGGTGAACTTTGACTCCCTGTTTCAGCCCTACACATAGGCATCCAATAATAATTTGTTGAATGAATAAAAAGAAAAGATTATTATACTCTGAAGTTGATGCTACCAACTCATGAGAAAACTTAAATATTAAAAGAAAGACCATTGAGAATAAAAGGCACCTTGATCATTCAGTCTCTTACAACTTTTAGAGAAACCCACATGGAGAAAACTGAGCTGAAAAAGACCAGACTGGTCGAGTTCTTGTTAGTTTTTGTCTAACCCCTCTTTCCACTTTCTAAACATTGCAGTTTTATGCTATGGAGTCAAAATGGACATGTTAATAAGGCAAATCAAAAGTCCCATAAAACAGCTCATTAGGAAGTCAAAACGCTTTCTTTATATTCAGTAGAATGAACTGGATTTCATGATTCTGTAAATAAGCACCAGCCTGGCTTTTTGTCCTTTTTAAGTGAGTGGTTACCTTCACAGTACAACAGATGTACCTTACTTTCAACATACCTAACGTGTGAAAATCTGAATTTGTAAAGCAGCAACAACAAAAAAGGTGTATGTAATAGAATCTTTTAGAGAAAACTCCTTTGCCATTTGCATCTTAGACATATTAACCTTTCATTATTTGTTTGCTGAATGATAAAATGAACAAATCCATTGTATAAAGCTATGTGTATTCTAAATATATTCTTTATCTGCTCAAAGTTGTGGCTAAATTCTGGTGTCCTCTGTTTGGCAGATGAAGTATATAGAAAGACAGGGAAGGACATTATTACTGAAGGGAAAAAATTGTTTAATCCCAAGCCTTCTAACCTGATTCAGAGCATCGTAACTTCACTGTAAACTGCAAGGCAGGCTGGTCCCACCTGTGGGTACAAAGACACTAAGAAGGGAATTAAGGCAACAGGCTTTCCTCATGGATCAAAACGGAAGCCAGGGATGTAGCTGAGAGAGGCTGCCAAAGCAGCTGTGCTCAGAGATTTTGACTTTGGTCATGCTTTCTGTGCATTTTGCACCTCTCCAGGACCAGCCACCACCCATCCCCCACTCAGCCACAGAGACACTTGTTATATTTATAATGTGATTTGAAAGGCTTTCAAGAAACAGATACTTCTCAGGGTCAACAGCAGAACTACTTTTTGGTTGGAGGTTTTATGGGAGGAGAAAGGGGATCTAAATGGACAATTTTATTTCAGATTATATCTGAAAGATGATCAGATTAAAGAAAGTTTGTGCGAGTACGGTGGGAAACAGATGACTGTGTCCCAAGAGGCAAAGAAGATGTGCTATTAGGCTCTAGGTGTATTGTGAAGACCAGTACCATCAGCTGGGTCTCAAACCCATGCGGCAGTAGCGGGTCCAGAGTCAGCTGCAGTCGATTGTTTTAGATTATTCTAATGTGAGTGGGAACAGGTTGGGAGATCCATGGCTAGGAGCACATGGCAGATGACTGGTGCAGGCAGCAAAGGAGTCACCATGCCCAAATCTGCTCACCACCTAACATACAGGGCAATGTCTGTGGAATGCAGTAGGCAAGCCTTTGGGGCACTTTTTCTCATTCTAGTTATGCTCAGTATACCTCTTTTGGGTGGTTTTCAATGCTTTTGAACTCCTGCTAGTGTTTAATTTGTATGCAGTTGTGTGTAGCTTTAGTGTCCATTTAACACCTGATGCAAAATATGTCAGAAAACTTCAAAAGTAGTTCCTGTTAATCTGTATTGGTCAAGGATAGAAGAATCTAGGGAAAATATAGTGCAAGTACTGGTAAATAGTAGCTAAGAGGTGAAGTGTCCAGAGATTTGGCCAAGAGCTGACCATCCACACCCTTGGAGATGAACTGCTATTGAAACACAGGGAAACTATAAACAACTGTGACAGGCCCACCTAGGGTCTGCTTGTTTCAGGCAATATTCCAGGAGGGGGAAAAAAATCATAAATCAACTTTCTAGTTTATGAAACACTTTCACAGTTATTTCATACAACAACATTAAGAGGAAGGCAAAGCAAATATTGTTATACCTATTTTACAGATGATCAAATTGATGTAACTTTTGGCTTTCATGCATGTGTTGACACCGCCAGTTTCTTTCCCCATTAGCCATGTGCTACATCACACCTGGATAATATTTATAGTAGACCATCCACATTTGTTCTGAAAACCAGTCAAACCTGGAACTTGGGTCTTTAAGTATACATGATTAGGCTTTAGCTAGTTAATGACTGGCTGATGTTTCATGCTGGTATCACCAGAATTTATTAAAATGTGTATTTCATGGTTTTAGTATCTAAAATTGGCACTGGGGCAGCTGTGGGACATAAGTGCAGCTTTGAAATTCTTGCACTATACGCTTTGAGTAGCATTGAAAGAAATGGACCTGAAAAGAACTGGGCATCTCTCTGGCTCTCAGAGGTTGGCTGAGAAGCCTCGGTGGTGCTAGTCTCTATCTAGTGCAGGTCCCAGAGGCTGGTGCCAGAGCCTGCCTCCCAATTCTTTGTGAGAATGGCAAGCAGCAAAGTGATGAAGCCAGTTTCAGGAGCTTTCGTGGGAAACATAAGGAGATTGGCTAGCTTTAAGGAAGCAAAGATCAAAACATACAGGGTTATATATGTATTGCTTTGGCCAACACCTTGAAGTGCTCTTGAAAGAAGATTGATAGGATGCAGCGTTGCATAAAAGAAAGACGTTTCCAGGCCCTTAAAGAGTAGCTCCTTGTATATAGACCTGATTGCTGCCACATAGTTGGCGTACATAGCTAGGACGGCAGAGGCTTCTGTCCTAGATATAGGAGGCATAATTAAAAGGGAAAAAAATCTCTTGCTGGTGGCCAAAAATTAACACATGCCTTGTCCACATTCTCCAAGCTCTACCAGCATCAGCTTTTTAACTCATGTTGAAAAGTATCCTCATTAGTTGTCTCCAAGCTCTCAAATTTGTCAGACATTGCATTCATTCCATCAGCCCACATTTATAGTATGCCAGGCCCTGGGGATGCAAGAATGAATCTAACAGTTTAGGGGAGATGGATGGACATGAATAACTAAATACTGTAAGCATGAGCAAAAGTGTGTGCAGTGGTGGATAAAAGCCATCCAGGGCACAGTAGTGGCAAAGTGTGTGATCTACAAGGCTTGGACAGAACCCATCGTCATCGATGCAACTATAATACTCTGACCCAAATGCTTTGGTGCTCTGAGGCTGCTGTGAGGTGCTCATTAAACAGAGTGATTATTCAGGTCCCTGTTACATCTCATAGGAAAGAGCCTTTCTGTGAATAAAGAAGCATGTAGACTTCTCCCTTGTAGCATCCCTCAAATAAGGCTCTTAGTTGATTCAGCCCCTGTAGTTTGCCACCTCAAGTCGTCAAGCCCTGCCTCTGAGACAGGGACTGGTGAAAGGTTCAGGTTGGGTATCTGGCCACTTTAAACATGCCCCAAAATAAATAATACATTTTATAATTTATTTCTCAAGTTTATAGTACCAAGAAGTGCAAGATTCTTGTCTGAGTTTCTTAAAAAGTAGCTTTTATTCCCCTCATTAATAAATGGAAAATTCACTATTAAAAGATCATTCTGTCATCAGAAGTTTGGGTTGTTGCTTGTTTGAAAACTATATCTTAGTTTAAAAACCATGCTTGAAGCCCCCACTGTGTCTCATTTTGCATGGAAGTAGTATTGTGTGGACTTAGCTCTCCAAGGAGTGAATATTGCTAAACCTGTAGTAACAGTGTAGTTAAAAACAAAAGACATTTAGCTGTGCAGTGACTTTATTATATTATTTGCAGTATAGAAGAATGTTAGTATAAATAGTTTCTTCAGGCAAAAAGGAAAAAATAAAAATCTAATTGGAAATGGTACTAGCCTGGGTATTGATTTTTTTGATAGAAGAGGAGAACAGAGAAGATATTATAGAGATAAGTTTTTATAGTCTGTCTTCAGCACCTGGCACTTAGGAAGTACTTTTCAAATGTTGGGCAGTTGAGGGAATGAAGGGGACTAAAAGGCATCAGAGTATGCTATGAAGAATGTTGAACTTGAGGTTCAGAAGAAAAAAAGCTGAAGTTCTAAATTCTGTTACTACCTATGTGATCCTCTGCAGGTACCTTTGCTTTAGCCTCTATTTCTTCAACTGGAAAAAAAGGACATTGAGGACAGACCCAGAGTCCCTTCTTCAGTGATCTTGTGATGTCAAAATTTGCCTAATGAAAAGTGAGACTGGGTGCAGTGGCTCACGCCTGTAATGCCAGCACTTCAGGAGGCTGAGGCAGGAGAATCCTTGAGGCCAGGAGTTCAAGACCAGCCTGGGCAACATCATAATACCCTGTCTCTACAAGAAATTTTAAAATTAGCCCGGTGTGGTGGCACATGCCTCTAGTCCCAGCTTCTTGGGAAGCTGAGGCTAGAGGATTGCTTGAGCCCCAGGAGTTTGAGGTTGCACTGAGCTATAATAACACCACTGCACTCCAGCCTGGGCAACAGAACGAGTGAGATCCTTTCTCAAAAAAAAAAAAGAAAGAAAGAAAAGTGAATGAAATTGTAGGTGTTTCCATGAGAGAGAAATGTGTTACCTTGAAGAATGTAAAAGGAGAATGAACAGTCACTTCTCTTAGATTCTTGGGAAATCCCCATGTATTAGTTTTCTATCATTATTAAAACACATTACAACAAACTTGTTTTATCTTACAGTTTTAAGGTTAGAAGTCCAACACAGGTGTCTCACTGGGCTAGATTAAAGTGTGGGCTGAGCTGTGTTCCTTTTTGGAGGCCCTAGGGAAGAATGTGATTCCTTGGCTCATGGCCTTCTTTAATCTTTTGAAGCCAGTAGCATTGCATCTCCTACCCTGCTCCCATCATCACATCTTCCTAAGGCCTGTGACACTGGCTCCCTCTGGGAGAGGTTCTTCGCTTTTATGGACCCGTGCGATTAGATTTGGCCCACCTGGATAATCTGGCATACTCTTCCCATCTCAAGGTCCTTAACTTAATCTCATCTGAAGAGTTTATTTTGCCATTTAAGGTCACAGGTTCTGGACATTTGAATGAACATCTTTGGGAAACCATAATTCTTCCTACCACACCCCATGATCTATAGATTGCTCTGTAGGAGATGGAAGTATAGTGGAGAAAGCACTAAATGGCTCTCTCAGGAAAACTGGAATCCTAGCTCAGCCAGTCATCATATAATATCTCTCTGGGTCTCTGTCCTGCATCTAAAAAGTTGGGGAGTTGAATTAGACCAGTGGTTCTCAAACTTCACTTTGCATCAGCATGGGCTGGAGGACTTATTACAACACAGATTGAGGTGGGACCCAAAAGTTGACATTGCTACCAAGTTCTCCGGTGAGCCTGATGCTACTGGTCCGGGGACCACACTTTGAGAACCACTGAACTAAACTGCTTAAAGGTTCTTCCTCTAAGGCCCTAATACACCTAGCAGGGTTTTTCTTCTTTGGAAGCAACATAGTAAATTAGTCGTGCTTTTTAATGGAAAGAAGCAACCATCATTATAGATGTGATTTCTTTGTTGCTGAGTTGAGGTGGGAAGGAAATGGACGTTGTTCAGCTCCAAGCTCCATATCTTTTCCTCCCTCCTATAAAATAGGGTGGTGGCAAGGTCTGCTCACAGGTGTTCCTCATAAGATGATCTGTGCAGAATGTCTAGTGTGAGTCTGGCATGTGGTCATCTTTAGTCAAATTTACTTGGCACTTTTGATCCAGCTACTGTTCTAAGCCTGGATTGATGCATTTAACCCTCAGAACATTTCTGTGAGGTGAGTCCCTTTGTTGAAGAAACAAAGGTTGGGAATTTGGCCAAGAAGGTATAGCTAGAAAGTAGTAGAGTCACTTACCAGGCAGTTATTTAAGTTCCAGAGCCTACATACTTAACGTTTATACAGCAGTGTCTCAAATAGTAGATCTCTTCCTATATCAATTAGGATATTTGACTGCAGTTTATAAAATTAAACTGAAATGGGTTTTATTGGGCTTTTTTTATTATTAATAAGTTTTCTATAACAAGTCTGGAGACGGGGTGGTCCTGGGGTCAGGTGATTTAGTGCTTGGTGGTGTGGGGTGGGTCCAAGTCTCTCCTTGTCACTCTGCCATCCTCAGCATGTTGGCTTTGTCTTCAGGACTGTCTCCTTGTGGTGATACAATGGCTGCTACAGATCCCACCGTTCATTCCTCACAGAGGCTGAGTGAGAAGATGGCCTGTTTGTCCGTCTTGTCCCCTCACCCCACCCCCCTTTTTTAAGAGATGATGGTCTCGCTATATTGCCTAGACTAGTCTCAACCTCCTGGCCTCAAGTGATCCTCCCACCTCAGCCTCCCAAGTAGCTAGGACTACAGGCGCCCACACCACTGTGCTGACTTCTTATCCTTTTTTAAGAAGACTAAACTTTTGCAGAAGCCCCTTTCTCTGAAGGCTTTCCTACCAGAAATGCTTGACTCACCCATTCCTAAATGGCCACCACTAAATGAGACTCACCCCTCAGGGTGGAGAGAACTGGGAATGCACACCCCATGAATGGCTGAGAGTGGCTGTGGCTCCCAGAACAAGAAAGGAGTAGATGGGCCACGTTTCATTCCCTCAGATTGATGGCAACTCTTCTTTTTCCTGAAGGTGCTTTGTGGCACTAATAAAAGTAGATAAAGTCTAGGGCTACCAGAAATGCCGCTAACTGTCCCTGGTTTACTCTAAGCCAAGTGATCTCTCCTTTCTTAACGAGGATGTGAGGACACATAGTAAACGTTTACTGATTATCAGCACCCAGAAGGATCTTGGTGTTCTGAGAGGAGGGCAAAGCTCTTGAAGGACTTGCAGCCTTGTTCCTGCCCCCATTTGTCTCTGGAGGGTGCCAGGCGTGGTCAGCCTCAGTCTAGCTCTGACCTGGAACAAGTTACTTTCCCTCTGGTGCCTCGTGTATCTCATCTGTAATGTTAGGAGCACCTACCCGGTGGGGTAGTTAAGAGGACTGGCTGAGTTAATCCAGGTCAGTTGTTGCAGCCCTCCTGACTCTTGGTAAGCACTTGGGCTTCAGTGTTGCTGGCGTTAGTGTAGTTTCTTGTCTGCATCGGCATTAGGGGGACTTGAGGCAGCTTGAGTGTAACTGCTTAGGGAGCACTTTTATTTTTCATAGGCACAGAAACAAGTGTCTGTATCTTCCTGTTAGTCTTAATCTAGGTGTGCAGACCTGAAGAGTCTGCATCCTTCCTCAGTAGGGCCACATGTGGTTGTGTTTTACAAATATGATTGTCATTGATAGGATACATGTTTCGTATACTGACAGGATGCTCACTCACAGCAGCCACATCACAGGGATGACAGAGATGTGCCCCACTTTAAGAAAACTTGACTATATAAGGAGGAGCATCTTGATTACAGAAAAATGTCTCACTTAGCTATAAATTCATGGCAGGTCTTCTAGTGCATTTAAAATAAGATTTGGGTATAAAAATAACATTTGCACACAGGAGCCCATATTTTCTGAAAGGGAAATACTGGTATTAGGCATTTGGGGTAAGTAGATCAAAAATAAAAATAAAGTCTTCTTACAAATACAAGAACTAGAAACCAGATTCCACTTTCAATTCTAAAAGATTTATGTATAATTCTACTACCTTACCCTTTCCTCCTACCCCACATTTTCACAGCATAAGTAAACAGGGAAGATCTGCATGCAGCTCACAATAGCAGTGAGGAAATGACCAGCAGAGCATGTGGACAGGTGGACGATGGGGACACTGGAGCCGGGGATGCCCCACCCTCTGGTGTGTTCACACATGCACTGTAGGATTGCTTTTCTCACCCTGCTGTGTTCTGTTTGATTTGACAACATGTGTGAGGCCTGGCCTAAAACATTGTTGCATCCCTTCCCATGGTGTGGTCAGTGAGTGGCGGTTAGAAATTGACCAGTCTATCCTGCCACCACAAATTCCTCTAACCACAGACACGTGCTGCTGAGGTCTAACCAATGGGGACCTGGAGGAGAGGGGTGAATCTGGGATACCGACATGCCTGACTTTTTCCTTCCTTTCAGAAATGTTCCCACTGCCAGGAGGCAGGCGCCACCTTGGGCTGCTACAACAAAGGCTGCTCCTTCCGATACCATTACCCGTGTGCCATTGATGCAGGTAAGATGGGACCCCACACCTTTGTCCAGCGCATCCGAAGGGTTAAGACATACAGAATCCAAAAGGCTAGGACGTACATTTTGATTCTCTTCCTTTTTTCCCTTCTTTATAGTTTTTTTTTTTGTCTCTCTTGACCCTGTTCTGTTTGTATTATCCTTTCTGCATTTTGATAACAGTTTCATCTAATTTACTTATGATTCACCTATTTAACACATTGACTGCCACACAAGAAAAAGAATTTTTTCCCTTGGAGCCACAATGTTTTATTATGAAATATAATAAAAACTTTGAAAACAAAACGATCCTTTCTAATTTAATGAAAAATTTACTTTTTATTGTTTTCTGTGTGTGAGTTATATGCAACTTGACAAATAGTTCTCGAGGCTCCCAAGGTGAAGAAATGTGTGAGTTACGTATGCTTCATGAGGCCCCAGGCTCAGAATTAGCATGAGTTGAATACAACTGACATGGCAGTTAATGTGTTAAATGTACAATTCAGTGGTTTTTTACTATAGTCACAGAGTTATGCAACTGTCACCACAATAGATTTTAGAACATTTTCATCACTTCATTAAAAAACTCCTACCCATTAGCAGTCAGTCACCTTCCTTCCTTTCCCTCCAGCCCCTGGCAGCCACTATTCTGCTTTCTCTCTCTATGGATTTGACTATTCTGTACATTTCACATAAATGGAATCATACAACATATGGCCTTTTGTGACTAGTTTCCTTCACTTCAAGTAATGTTTTTAGGGTCCATCCATATTGTGGCATCTATCAGTACTTCGTTTTTATTGCCAAATGATATCTTTTTGTAAAGAATATACCATATTTTGTCTATCTGTTTATTGGTTGATGGACATTTGGGTTGTTTCGACATTTTGACTTTTGTGAGTAATGTATAACATTTACATACAAGTCATTGTGTGGATACGTTTCCAGTTCTCTTGAGTATATACCTAGAAGTAGAATTGCTGGTCATGTGGTAACTCTGTTTAACCTTTTGAGGAACTGCCAGACTGTTTTCCAAAGTTGCATGCACCATTTTACATTCCCACAAGCAGTGTATGAGGATTCCAGTTTCTCCACATCCTCATTGACACCTGTTGTTATGTCTTTTTTTTTTTTTTTAATTATAGTCATTCCAGTGAGTGTGAAATGGTATATCATTGTGGTTTTGATTTGTATTTCCCTGATAGCTAATGATGTTGAGCATCTTTTTATGTGTTTATTAGCCATTTGTGTATCTTCCTGGGAGAAATGGCTATTCAAATCTTTTGCCCATTGTTATATTGAGTTGTCTTTTTATTGTTGAGTTTTAAGAATTCTTTGTAATTCTGGATATATGGCTTGCAAATATTTTTTTCTTCCATTCTGTGAGTTGTCCTTTTACTTTCCTGATAGCATACTTTGAAATAAAAAAGTTTAATTTTGATAAAATCCAGTTTATCTATTTTTTATTTTATTGTTTATGCTTTTGGTGTCATATCAAAGAAATCATTGCCTAATCCAAAGTCACAAAGATTTACACCTATGTTTTTTATAATTTTAGCTCTTACCTTTAGGTCTTTGATCCAGTTTAAATTAATTTTTGTATATGGTGTGAAGTAGGAGTCCAAATTCATTCTTTTGCATCTGGATATCCAGTTGTCCTGCCACCATTTATAGAAATGACCATTCTGTCCTCATTGATAATCTTGGCATCTTTGTCAGAAATCAGTTGACCATGGTTGTATGGACTTATTTCTGGACTCTCCAGTACTATACTATCTTGCTTACTGTAGCTTTTTAGTAGGTTTTGAAATTGGGAAGTGTGAGTTTTCCAATTTTATTCCTTTTTTTCAAAATGGTTTTGACTATTCTGGGCCCCTTGCTATACCCATATGAATTTTAGGATCAGTTTATCCATTTCTGTAAAAAGAAAAAAAAAAGGCTGTTGACATTTTGATAAATTGCATTGAGTCTATAGATCAATTTAGGGGGTACTGTCATCTTAATAATATTATGTCTTCCATGGGATGACTTTCCATTTAGGTCTTTAATTTCTTTTAACAATGTTTTGTAGTTTTCAGATATAAGTTTTGCCTTTTTTTGTTAAACTTATTCCTGAGTATTTTTAATATTTAGTGCTAATTGGAATTTGTTTTAATTTTTGGATTGTTCATCATGAGTATATAGAAACAAAATTGATTTTTGTATGTTGATCATGTATCCTACAACTTGTTGATTGGTTCTGATAGTTTTATAGCGTGTTTTTATATACAAGATCATGTCATCTACAAATAGATACACAGTTTTCCAATCTGATGCCCTTTTTTTTTTTTTTTTTTTTTTTGAGACAGAGTCTTGCTCTGTTGCCAGGGCTAGAGTGCCATGGCATCGGCCTAGCTCACAGCAACCTCAAACTCCTGGGCTCTAGCAATCCTTCTGCCTCAGCCTCCCGAGTAGCTGGGACTACAGACATGCGCCACCATGCCTGGCTAATTTTTTCTATATATTTTTAGTTGTCCAGCTAATTTCTTTCTATTTTTAGTAGAGACGGGGTCTCGCTCTTGCTCAGGCTAGTCTCGAACTCCTGACCTCAAGCGATCCTCCTGCCTTGGCCTCCCAGAGTGCTAGGATTACAGGTGTGAGCCACCATGCCCGGCTCAATCTGATGCCTTTTTTTCTTTTTCTTGCCTGATAGCCCTAGTTACAACCTCCAGCAAAATATTGGATAGAAGTGTCCAGAGCTGACATCCTTGTTTGTTCCTGATCCATTAAATATTACCTATGGGTATTTCATAGATGTTCTTGATACAGCTGAAGGAGTTCCCTTCTGGTCCTAGTTTGTTTAGTGTTTTTATCATGGAGGGTTGTATATGAATTAGAAAAAAACTATACTATTTTTTCTGTTCTCACACCACTCAGCACAGTACTACATACTTCTGTGACCCAGATGTTCAGGAGTTTTCCCCCACATACACCAAACACTTCTCCAGGACACACCGATTAGGTGTCCTACAGTTTAACTCAATTCTGATACTAACCAGAGTTAGTGCAGACCCGACAGATTAAGGACTCAGGCCCACAAGACTGCTTCCCACTTCAGATGCCAATCTCAAGGCCCAGGTGGTGACCTGTGCTTCTGAATGACCAGCTATCAGTCGGGGTTCCCAAGAACCCCTCCTCATGTTCGATTAATGTGCTAGATGTGTATTTCTTAATCGCAGTATTACAAGGGGTGCTGCATTTTGTCTGTTGAGATGATATGGGCGATGTTTTGCTGTGTGATAACCTGAGAGAAGGGAAACCTGTCCAAGAAGTTCCATCCAGTGAGTGATTCAGGAGACTTGAGTTCTGACTCAGAGCTTCAACAGCTTGGGAAAATCACCCTCAGTCTCTTCTGTGGATGTTTTTCCCAGTTGTTTTGGGGCGGAGAGTGTTAATTTCAGTTTGTTTGGTTTATTCTTTCTTTAATTTTTTTAAGTGACAAATAATTGTGCATATTCATGGGGTACATAGTGATGTTTTGGTACCCATATGTATAGTGATCAGATCAGAGTAATTAGCTATCCATCTTCTCACTTATTCTTGTTATCCTACAGTGGTATAGAACTTAGTCCTCCTATCTAGCTGTAATTTTGTATTCTTTAAGAAATCCTGGCCGGGCGCGGTGGCTCAAGCCTGTAATCCTGGCACTTGGGAGGCCAAGGTGGGCGGATTGTTTGAGCTCAGGAGTTCGAGACCAGCCAGAGCAAGAGCGAGACCCCTTCTCTACTAAAAATAGAAAGAAACTATATGGATAGCTAAAAATATATATATAGAAAAAATTAGCCAGGCATGGTGGCGCATGCCTGTAGTCCCAGCTACTCGGGAGGCTGAGGCAGAAGGATTGCTTGAGCTCAGGAGTTTGAGGTTGCTGTGAGCTAGGCTGACGCCATGGCACTCTAGCCCGGGCAACAGAGTGAGACTCTGTCTCAAAAAAAAAAAGAAATCCCTCCCTAACTCTCCCTTCCCATACCCTTTCCAGCCACTCTGTTTTACTTTGTACTTACAGTATTCTCTGTTTTACTTTGTACTTCTATGAGATCAGCTTTTTTTTTTTCTTTTTTTTTTTTAGCTTCCACATATGAGAACATGCAGTCTTTAACTTTCCTTTCCTGGCTTATTTCACTTAACATAATGTCCTCTAGTTACTTTTTGAGCATTAGATATGTCTAAGACCTTCACCCAGCCAGCCCTCATAATGCCTGCAGTCAGGCTGGAAGGAAAAGAGAATGGAGAAATGAGAATGCAGCAAGTAGCATGATGCTTGTTATCAGTGTGCTGCCCGGGTTCTGAGGAAAGGAACAGAGCTGTCCACAGATGCAGCCTTGCTGTCTCTAGGAGGTGGGCTTTGATTTGGATTTGGCTGGGAAGGGGGCAGGGCATGGCTGACCAGATGAGGGGAACAGGCACTCCCATGGGCATGGATATGGTCTCAGGTTCACCCTTCCTGCCCTTTCTTCCAGTGCAGGAGTTGCTTCAGCTCCCCAACTTTTGCGTAAGCACAACCCCATTCCTTTGCCAGCCTTCTCTTTGCCTTTCCTTCCCCCTTCCCTCTTCTTTTCTCTCCAAGTTTCTATGGAAAGAACAGCTAAAAAGAACAAGAGAGGTACAGAGGATAATGCTTATGCCAAAGTTGGATTCTCATAAAAGCGTGTGTGTGTGTGTGTGTGTGTGTGTGTGTGTGTGTGCGCGCGCGCGCACATGCACGCACAAGTACTGGAGAGCAGCTTGGTGGCCAGGGCACTGTTTGACCAGAGGGATGAGCAGAGAGTGAGACATAGAGAGCCTTGAAATGTCAGTTCAGGGAATTTGGGTTTTAGTCTGTCCCTTCCGTTCTCTTCCTTCCTCTAAATGTTGCCATGTTGAGTCTAATCTGTAATTCACGTAAGGTCATGGTCTGGCATGTTCTATAGTACAACTGTTAAATCCTTTTCTCTCAAGAGCCATCCAGTTGCCTTTTCTCATTTTCATTATACTGCCCCTAGTTACATCTGAATGTTTTATTTTCTTTTCCTAGTTGAAGCTTCATGGTTTTAAATGAGAGGTTTTGGGGGGTTTGTGTTTGTTTTTGTGTTTTTTTTTTTTTTTAAAGAGATGGGATCTCACTATGTTGCCTGGGCTGAACTTGAATTTCTGGGCTCAAGCAGTCCTCCCGCCTCTGCCTCCCAAGGAGCTGGGACTACTGGCCTGGCTCTAAATGAGGATTTTTAAGTATTAAGTTTTTGATGGTTTGTTAGTTTTATGTGGGAAATACTGGATATTGGCTCTCCCAGTTGGGGAAGAAGTAGTCTTCCCCACTGAGGCTCTGCTAAGAAACATAAGGGTGAGTAGGCAGGCAGGTACCCCATTCCACCCAAGCACACTCCGTGTGCACACTGGGACACCAGCCTTGTCAGTGATACAGCCTGGTACAGCTTCTCAAGGGAACTTTCTGCAATGATAGAAATGCTGTAGATCTACACTCTCCAGTATGGTAACGACAAGCCACATGTAACCATCGAGCATGTGAAATTTGTCTACTGGGACTGAGGAAATGAAAATTTTTTTTTAAATTTAAACTTTGGCCATGTATAGCTAGTAGCTGAACAGCACAGGTGTAAAGTCACCTTGATCAGTTTTAGGCAGTGTAGTTGGGATTCTTTGGAAAGGGCCATGGGACACTGGGACATCCTCTCCTCTGATGGAAGCTTGCCCAGACCGCCCCACCAGCAGGGAAGCAGGGCCTTCTTTATTAGCTTCTTTATTATTACTTATGAACCCTTCTTTATTAGCAGGGAAGCAGGGTTTATAAGTAAATGATACCTGTCACTTTCTCTTTTTGAGCCTGTCTTGGTGGCCTGCCCAGTTAAGCTGGTAACATCTCTATTTAACAGAAGTTGGTGGCCAAGTATCTAGTGAAAGGGAGGCCCCAGGTCAGGAGTGGTGAAGGTGGGGCTTTCGGTGCTCTGGCTTCACCGCCCTTGCTGCTGCACACTCTGCCCTTCTGTGTGGAGACCTGGGACCAAAGAAGCAGTTTCACAAGATGGCCATGTCTTGGGCACTGTGTTCTTTTTGATGACCCAAGTCACAATGACCCAGAGGCCTGTACTCTGCAGGGATGGATGCCCGTATTTATTCCACACAGTCTTCTCAGGAATTCTGCTCTATATATGATGTATCTTTATATCCAGGAAAGGTTTTCATTGACTGACTTTTCTTTTTGTTCATAACAAAAATAAGTCCTTGGTTTCAAGAGTCCCTAATCTCTCTGTGGAGTAAGAAGCAGTTTAACATTTTCATCTCTGTCTTGTTGTCAACCACCCAGATCTTTAAAGAGCTGTTGATGTCTCAGGGAAAAGTTTTATTACTGGGACGTCTCCATGGAAACAGAATCTCTGTTTCACAAGGCTGTGTGGCTCCTACAGCTTCCCCTACTTGATATTGCCTGCATTTCTGACATCACGGTAGCTGTTTATGCTGCTTGTTATGTCACGGGCACAGGGTTTGGCTTCAGGTGGGGGACACAGTAATAAGAACATGAGCTCTGGTTAAAAAAAAGAGAGAGAGAGAATATATTTAATACAATGAGCCACAACAGTTAAGGCAGAAGGAAAAAAGGGCTTTGGTTGCTCATTAATAATTCCACTGTGCGTAAAGAACCTTGCCTGGAGGGGATTTTTCTTTTACTCTCACGAAGAAACACAGCTGAGAATTTCACTTTGTGCAGCTGCCCTTGCACAGCAGCATTTTAGAGCTGCTCTCTCTCCTGCAGGCTTTGATCTTGCCGTGGTGGGGTCAGAGCCCTGGATGGGTCATTATGAAATGCTGTTGGTCTGGCTCCTCCCCAGAGGGTGGCTGTCTGCGTCACAGAAACCAGTCTCAGTGCCAGGAGCCCCACTATCCCCCTCCCTATGCCCCAGGAGCCTGAGTCTGCCCCTCGGCAAGGCAGTGTGGGGCTGGCAGGCTCCTGTGTCCCAGGCCCACAGTGTGCCAGTATTAGGAATGACAGCGCTGAGTCAGATCATAGATGACCTGGAGACAGTGTCTGGTGCCTGGCAAATCCAGAAGACACTAGGCCCTTCTCTTCTCGTTTCTCCTGCACCCTCCTCAAGCTCACTATCCTCAGGCTGAGGGTACATTGATGTTATAGATCCATATCTATCCAAAATGCTGTGAGCTTGTGAGGAGCTCAGCAAGTCCACCTGCCTTTGGAAGTAGCCTTCTCTTCCGGGGGGTTGACGTTTGTGTCTGGAAGGCCTCTTGTTGACTAGGCCACCTTGTCTTTCAGAGCTTGCTTGATGATACAGTGAACTGTTTACTTTGGCCTCACCATGCAGAAATGCTGACTGGTCCCTTCAGATGGCATAGGGCAGTGCCCAGGCCTTAAAGAAAACAAATTGAGAGACTATGACTGGCCATGTCAGTGGGGGCCAGGCACCTGCTCAGAGTCCTCACTTCTTGCTCTTCAGTCTCCCCAGCTGGGACCAGTTGGAGAAAAAGCTCCCCTGTGCCCTTCTAGGTTTCTGAGCTCTCAAGCTGTGGTTCTGACCCCTGTCAGGATTGTGAATTGCAGTTCTTGACAGTCTGTGGATATGTCCAAGAACAGACAAGAGCATTTGTCTGCAAGTGTTCCTGCACAGGAGGCCTTGCCAAAGGTGGACACTGTCTCTGGCAGACTCCTTTAGGAGACTTCCATTTCCAGAATTACCTGGCACTAGTTCCAAGTTTGCCTTTAGTTGATACTCAAATTGTTTTACATCTTTTCTGCTTTTAACTCAGAGGGAATACGTTTCCTAATTTTAGATGTATTTTACCAATGGTCTGTCACAGCTGGTCACTGTTCCAGGGCTATGAGGGGAACTGAGCCATCTATGCCTTTCCAGTGGCACCATTGGCCACTCACATGGTCCTCGTTCTCATATGTATAAACCATGTGGCATAAGCATGGCTGAGCCCCACGCATGCTGTGTTGTTTCTCTTCGGCCCAGAACAGTGCTGCCAGGGCCCAGGGAAGGAGGATGTGCTTCCCTTGAGTTCTAGTCATCTGTGTCCTGCTGTTCATAGACTCTATGATTGGAGCAGCAGGAGTCATGGTCACCTGTGCGCTTGTACGTTTTAAATTAATGTGTTTCATTTACTGCCACTAGCTGCTGCTGGGGGAGGAGTTGGAAGTTAGCAATGACTTGCTGAGCTCTTGGGCCCTGAGAGCAGAGAAGGCTGCCGCTCGCTTTCTTAGATACTCAAGGACTCCAGCCAAAGACAGGGAGCAATACTCCAAGGTTGGCCAAATAGGACTTTTTTTATTTGTTTAGGACACTGGGACCTGAAGAGTTTTTGTTTGTGTGTTTTCTTGCTTATTACCATTGCATTTGAAATCTGTGGATACACAGGCTGCTAATCTAGGTCTCAGTTTAAATTTAACAAGGATAAGTACCATAGCTGCCTCCTGTCATGGTACCTGGGAGCTCTGAGGATGTGTGATCAATATTTATTAACATTCTGCCACCACATCTTGCACCAGTGACCTGGCTTTCATCCCCCAAGAGCTGTGGTGTGAAGAGTAAACTCATTAATTAGATTTCCTTGCCCCAGTCCATGCACTACCCTTGCACCATAGAGCTCGACTCACCTGGAGGCAAATGTGTCCTTGCTGTCATCGAGGATGCTGTCACCATGTTAAAAGTTGGAATTGAATCATTTTTCCTCCAGGGAGTGAAAGCACCGTCATGGGATTGTACTTTCCTCCAATGCGTTTAGTGCAGATTATGTGATTTGTATCTGGGGCTTCTGTGTCTCCATAAGTTGTAGGACAAAGGTGACAGCCGGGCTCTCAGGCCTGGGCTCTTTTCTGTCTCAGACACCCGGGTGCTGTCTGTACAGAGGAGAAGAAGTGCCTGCAGATTTTAAAATGTTTTTGCAATGAGGCTTTGGCTTGAGCCTGGGGGATGGAGTTAGCCTATAATCAAGGATTTAAAAAACAGCATTTATTAGAGATTGTCTCTGATTTTTAAAATAATATGATATCATGGAAATACAGAAAAAATTTTAAAAATTAAAATCACTTGTAATCTTAACTACCCAAAGAGAACCACTTATTTATATTTTGGTAAATTACATTTCAGTTTTTACACACATATATATGTATAAACATTTTAATAGAATTAGTGTATTTATACAAGTGGGTGATATTCCGTTGTGTCAAGGTATCATAGTTTATTTGGGGTGTGTCTAATGTTCTCCTATTAGAAATGACAATATGGGGACCTCTTACCTCCCTGTCTGACCTTGTCAATTCCAGCCAGTATGGCCACACCCATGTCCAGCTGTGTCAGGTCAAGAAGTCTCCATCTGACTGTCCCATTCTATCTTGCAGATTGTTTGCTACATGAAGAAAACTTCTCGGTGAGGTGCCCCAAGCACAAGGTGAGTTGGGCCCCAAGAGCCTGTGTTCCCAGCAGAGCTGGGGTAGAGGGTGCCTGAAAGACCTAAAAACCAGGCATTGGAAGACCCCACCCATGCCTGTCCCCACTTGTGCCTTGGATGCCAGCCTGCTCCTGGCCATGGGAAGATGGAAAAGCATGATGCTGTAGGGAAACCTGTGGCAAAGGGTCAGCACCCTGAGTCGTATGAGGGGGCTGGGAGAAATGAGTTTTGGGGGTGGGGGTTGTGTATTCTAAGAGAAATGAGAAGATCAAACTCGGTAAAACTACTAATTTCCACTTTGGTTTAATAGAACCCCAGTTGCAAGATTGGCATTTGGTAAGATTGGTTCTAGGCTTTGATACATAAGCAAAGACATTTTCCCAGACTAAAAGAAATAGAGTTGATTCCAGGGCTTTGGAGAAACTCATGTTTTCTTCCAGATTGTGATTCAGCACAAGTGACCTGCTGGTGTGCAGGGGATGGGCTGCCTCGGCACCACTTCCTAGTTTCTTTAAGAGGTGATCTCATGGTTGCCTCTTTTAGGAGAGGGGTGAGCAGCCTGTTTGAGATACCATGTGTGTGGGGAGGATACAGAGAAGGGCCCCCAAGAAAGGACCTGAATGGAGACAGCTGCCACCTGATGTTTCCTGCCATGGCCACATTCTCCAGCTGAGGTCACACTGACACCTGGTGGTCACTGGCCACTCACATTCTTTAGTCTCCAAGTAGGACCAGCAGGGACTACAAAGAGGTTGAGAGAGGTCTGCTCTTAAAACACTCCTGAAAGATCCTTACTTAAGCTTCTCTTAAAAAGTTATTTTCAGGAGTGGATCATAGGATGTTAGAGTATTCTCTTCATTTTCACTGAATTTAACTGTTACTTCTAGAGCTCCCCTGTTTTAATGGCCACATTTTGCCTCAGAGAGCCTTGTCTGAATGTCTCTGGTTTGTCGGTCAGTACTGACTCTGCCTTTTCTTTCCTTTTCCATGTGCTGTTCTGTCCCCTCTGCCCTCCCTGATTCCATGCTCTCCTCTGTCCCTCCTGTCTTGTCTCCTCTTGGCTTTGCCGGCGGCAGCCTCCCCTTCCGTGCCCTCTCCCCCCGTTGCAGAACAAGACCGCGAAAGGCAGCCTCAGCACAGAGCAGTCGGAGCGGGGGTGAGGGGGGCGTGTGCTCATGGGAATGGAGAGGACAGCAAGCACAGGTGAGTCAGGGCCACCCGGCTCCCACCGTCACCTGCCTGCTCCCAGCGGGTGTTGGTGCCTCTGCCCTCCTGCTCACCCCAGGCTGCACCACCAGCGTCTAGTCACATGGTTTACCAGCACCAGGTGGATAAAGTGTTTTCCCGTTTGTGACTTCGCTCCCAGAATGTCCGTGGGAAGGTGGTGGGGGCTTCAAAACTGCCCACTGCCGACGGGTTCAGGACAGAACTGGCAAGGGGGTCCTCGTGAGTGGCTCTCCTGAAGACAGACGTCACCAGCTCCTAGGATGGACCCTCTAGGGCAGGGTGCTTCTGCCAGCAGCTCCTGCTCTTCCCTATCTCAGGGTTCTAGCCAGAGGTCTCTTCTTTTTAATTCACTGTATTTCTGTAAAGCTTATAGTATGATTTCCTTCGAAAAACACAGAATTCTCCAGGTTTTGATATTTGAAATACTTTGAAATACTTTAGTACTATGAAGGATTCCTTTTCATAGAAGTACAAACGAAAGGAAAATCCTCTCAAAGATTTAGTAGACTTTAGCATCTGATTTAATTTTATCTTTAAAAAATCTCAAGAGATTGAGCTGTGCTTTTGTGAGTGTGTGGGTCATGGTCGGGGCTGTCCAGCAGGTGTCTCTGAAAACAGTATTACAGGACTTGGGTCCGTAGAAGCCGAGGTCTCCACTGCTGTGTACCTGCTCGTCTGCCCTCCCTGCCTGCCGAGGAGTCACTGAGGCGTGAGGGGAAATAGGTTGTGAAGAGAAGAAAAATCGAAATGTAGCTTCTAGCACTACAGGATAGGGTGGGTAGACCAGCTGTCTCAGAGATGTCCCTTGAGGGATCATTTCTCTCAGAGAAAGGGACTCTTGCAGCATCTGACCTACACAGCTCTGGCTGCACCAGACCTATCCCTCGGGCAGCACCACACCCGACTGCCCTCTGTATACTGTGCCCTCCCCCTCGTTACAACCAGGAGGTTTCCTCCTCTCTCTGGAATACCCAGCAGTAATTTGAGGAAAAAATCTAATTCATCTCAGAATGTGGCTGTTTTCCTGCTCTGAGAAGACACTTGTTTCTTAGGTGGGTCCCGGTGCTGCCTTGCTGGGGTGCCAGGGAGTGCCCTGCAGTGCTGCTTTGCTCTTTTCCTCTTCCAGGGAGTAGGTTTGGCAACAGTGGGCTCAGAACAAAGCTGGACAGGTGGCTAGGTGCCATCCTGTGTGTTCTTGGGTCATAGGAACCAAATGAGCAAGTGGAGCCCTGTGGACCTTCAAAGTACCGTCTCTGTTGGCCATTCTTCATGTCCCTGGCTTGCGTGTGTTGCTGTGCCTGGGAAGGCTCTGCTATCTCACAGCGATGCCTCCGTACCTGGCCCAGATATTGGAGTCAAGTTCTGTAGGGACCGATGAGTGTTCCTGGAATGTGGACTGAAAGACTTGGTTTGGAAAGAACCATTGTGGTTCAGTGCTTTTGGGTTTTGTCCTGGAATTCCAGCTTGTGTTTGAGAAAAAGGGAAAATTTGGACTCCGGGCCTGATGGGCAAATCTCTTGGGGATTCTGTTCACGGTCTTATTCCTCTCTGCTTCTTCTTGGGCCCTCCCACCTGTTGGGGCCCTCTGCTCTTGAGCAGAACAGTGAGCTCAACATCCGCTTCTCCCCAGGTTGAAGCATAGAGTGATTAATTGGCCAGACCCATCATGGAGATAGTCTCAAGTCCACTGACATTGGACCACTCGCCTCTTGGCGGGAAAGGATGGACATGCTGTATCTAGTTTCATCCACCTGAAATTGTTTTCTTAGTGTGTTGTTTCCACCAGGTGGGGGCCTTTCCTGGTTCCTCAGTTCAGCAGAGTTGCATTGAGGATAGTCACTGTCCTTCAGGCCCAGGGTGCACCACAGGATTGTGCAAGAGCACCAGTGACTGGGGACAGAGAGTCACCATTATTGGGTGCCCCGACAAGGCAGGGAGGGGATAGTGGACATGGGTGTATGCCTGCCTCCTGGCACCCCACCTTCTCAGGCAGAGGGGTGTGGAAAGTGCGATGTGACCAAGGTCGGGCCACTTAATGTCTCTGTGCCTCAGTTTCTTTTCTAAAAAGAAGAATAACAATGCCAACCTTATGAGCATTCTGTTAGAAAATGTGTCTAACATGCCAGCACAGAGACACGCTGGCTCAGCACACTGGCTCACAGCCTGCGGGTCTGCCACACCTGGCTATGCCTTGCTACTAGCTGGAGCCGGAGGGGTCAAGGCTGCAGATTGGACCCTGCAGCGCCCCATTTAGCAGAAAATACCCAAAGCTGAGGGTTAAAAGATGTCACCCCTTCGCCTCGTGTGGAGTACCTGATGCTTGTCCCTCACCAGGCCAGGAATGCCAGAGAGGAAAGGTCCTTGGACCTCCTGCCCATTGCTGAGGACGAGTGTGGCAGACCTGTGGGTGCCACTCTTTGCTTGTGCTGAGATGATTGTTGTCTTGCTGGCTTCTGTGTGGCTGGTGGGCAGGGCTTTGACAACGGGACCCTATACCCAGCTCCCCTTGTCACACAGTAAACAGGAGCCCCCAACGTCTGCTTCTAGGCCCTGTGATCCAGGACAGGAAGCAGTAACCTTCATCCAGGCTTACGCTCTGTCCTGGGTGCACAGAGATGGTACCTGCCCACTCACCTTGCCCATACAGCCATGGAAGAAAGCTGAGCATGATAGGGAAAGGGGGGAGTAGCCTCCCTGTCCCTAGAGCTGGACATCACGTAGCCAATCCATGTAAGAACAAGTGTCACTTCTAGAGTCCCTCTTCCCCCAGGCTGGGCCAGGGGAAGCCCCAGGATTACATATCCAGAGGAGAATCCCCAGCCCAGGCACGTGAGGCTCCTGCAGGGGCCTTGCTTCCACACCATGCTGCTGCCCAAAGCCCTGCCTCTCAGCAGCGAGCATAGCCTCCACCAAGCCTCCCTGCTGTACTGTCTCCTCTCTACCTCACAGGTTCTCGTCACATTAGAATGAAGTCCAGACTCCTAACCTTGGCCCAAAAGCCTGTGGAAGTCTCGGGCAAGGGTCTCCAGGCTCCTGGTCTCCTTTAGCTCCTTGGGGGCTGGGCTTCCTCCCTCTGGCTTTTGCATACTCAGCTCCCTATGCCAGAAGCATTTTGCCTGCCCATCTCCATGTGACTGCCTCCATTTCATTTCCAAGTCTCAGCTTGAGTGTCACTTTCTCAGAGAAGTTTTCCCTTTCTTAATCACTGTTGAAATTGCCCCGCTCTCCCCACTCTGCAACCTGTTCCTGGCATCCCAAGTTCAGCTTGTTCACTTGATGACTGCCTGTTCTCCACCAGGCTGTGGGCCCCTCAAGGGCAGGGACTGCATCTGTCTCTGCACCGTGCTGGCCTGGCCCAGAGCAGGACTGAAGAGTGGTGCTGAGTGAGTCTGTGTTAAGGGATGAATGCAAGAGTCTAAGAAAGGACTTTTGGACCTTGATTGCAGATGCCCTGGGTCAGTACAGATTCAGAATTAGATTTTCCTCCACACCCTCCCTCTCCGGGTGGGAATTACATGTCTATTTTAGAGATGAGGAAATGGGCTCTGGGTGAATTCTGGCCAGGTCAGGTGGTGTTGAGATGATGGATTCTTGCTGCAGTTGGGAAAGGCAGGCCTGGAGTCTGATGTGGAAGGACACAAGGACAGTGTCCCAGGGTCACACCACAAGTATAGAGGGGTATAGTCAAAAGCAGGGAGTGAGCTAGGGAGGATGGGGGGTGAAGCCCTATACACGGGCAGCTGAGCATGAAGATGCCTTTGTTTAAAGAGAGTTACCCGCCTTCAGCACAGGAGTGGCAGGTAGTGTGCTCCATTGCACCTGCTCCTGGGCTCCCTGCGGCCCAGCCAGGAGAGCTTTGCAATTCATGAGCCCCAGTCCCACCTCTAACCAGCCATGTGGCTTTGGGCCACATGTGTCACCTCTCCAGGCTTTAGCTTTTCATCTTAGACACAGGGGTCAGGGTCTCAGTGCTATTATGAAATACCACCTATAAAGCTTCTAACACAGAGCCTGGCACATAGTAATTGCTAAGAGAATTTTCCTTCCTTCCTATTCTTCCTACTGAAGAAACAGTTTTTAAAAAGTCACTCTTGAGAAGTTGGGGTCCCATCACATTCAGGATACCATGTGTCTGGGCCAGTCTAGTCATCGAGTCATTGGACCCTGGGGAAAGCCTGTGTTGGAAAGGCTGGAGGGCAGAGCCCAGGCTGGGGTGCTGAAGGACTGCCACTGCCTGGGCTATGTGGCACCCCCAAGAGGGGTGCACAGTCAGCAGCACAGACTGACTGGCCAGGCCCGACCCTAAGTACCAAGGCATGCTTCATTCTGACGTGGGGGGCTGGTGTGGGGCTTGCTGTTCTGAGTAATTAGCAAGACTGGGGTACAGGCCCAAGACCGCCACTTGCTGGCAGGGAGAGCAAACCCTGATCTGTCCTTCCCTCCATGAACAGAGCCTGGCAGGGTGCACGTGGGCATCTGGCCTTGGGTCACACAGACAGCCCAAGTCCCCAGCAAGATGATGCCATTCTGGTCGTTTGTTGAGATGCCGATTAGTTCAGCCCTAGAAAGGGCCCTTGGTTCCAGGGGGTGGCATTAGAGACGACACAAGGACTGATGTTTAATACTGTTTCTCTTCGCTTTCCTGGCAGCCTTAGTCTCAGGAAAACCATAGTGAGCAGTGGAGAATCTCTGTGCCACCAAGGAGGAGAACACATGGATTGTGAGGGATGGGTGACATCTGGGGCCCACAGCCACCTTCAGAACTAGGGAGGCCACACCGTGGCCATGGACATACTGGGAATATGTCAGGATAGCCTCAGCTATGGGGTCTGTCTGTACATGCGTGTGGTGACAGTGCGCTGTTTCTGTGGAGTGTCTTCCTGCCCATTGGTGTTCTCTGCCAAGCAGTCAGGAACCTCCCTGGGCGAGGGTGTGTGTATGCTTGATAATAGCACATTCCTGGCCGGGTGCGGTGGCTCATGCCTGTAATCCTAGCACTCTGGGAGGCCAAGGCCGGAGGATCGGTCAAGGTCAGGAGTTCGAGACCAGCCTGAGCAAGAGCGAGACTCCGTCTCTACTAAAAAATAGAAAGAAGTTATCTGGACAACTAAAAATATATATAGAAAAAATTAGCAGGGCATGGTGGCACATGCCTGTAGTCCCAGCTACTCGGGAGGCTGAGGCAGGAGGATTGCTTGAGACCAGGAGTTTGAGGTTGCTGTGAGCTAGGCTGACGCCACGGCACTCTAGCCCAGGCAACAGAGTAAGACTCTGTCTCAAAAAAAAAAAACACACATTCCTCACTCCGGCAGGCCCAGACACCTTAACTGCCTGCATGTGAGTGAGCTTTATGGAAGCAGACAAGGGTTGGTAGTGCGTGGCTTCCTGGGGTTTATTTATCAATAGAGGGCACCAAAGAGGGCTTTGAGGAAGCAGCAAGGTGAGCCCCAGTGACAGTCTCACAAGCACTGTGATTGGCAGAAGCAAGTGAGGGGCCAGGCTGCCACTGCTCCTGGCTCCTAGTATAATTTTTCTGAACTGAATTCCTTGGAAACTACTGTGTCTGAGACTTTTGCACATGGGGTGTCCCATGGAGCATTCCACAGAGGCCCTTAGAACAACCCATCTCCCTTACATGGGTTGTTGGAATCACCTTCCTGACCTGGGCTGGAAGACAAGAGAAGCCTGGCGGCCAGGGTGGGGGGGCCTCAGGCTCCTCAGGAGCCAGGAGGATTAATATCTTCCAGCTCCGTGCCAGCCTCGGAAACGAGCTGAGACCTGTCCTCCCCTGTCCCAAGCCATGGGAAGAGTATTCTTTGCTAAGTGTAAAAGAACTGCTGTATCAACTGGAGGCAGATGCACAATTGCCCTAAGAAGCTGGACTTTGAGAAGGTCCTTCCACACATTGGCTGGATGCTCTCAGCCACCTCTAAGGACCATGCTCTGCCACTAAGTGCTGAACCACAACCACAGGAGTCCCGAGCACTGCTCACCATGCTCTGGAGAAGCTCCGTGAGCTGCCCCACTCCAGGTCAGGGGATCCTCTCCTGGTCTCAGTTCCTTCCATGTACTGGGAAGGTAGACACGCTCTGAGGAGCCCTCAGAGTTCAGCTCCAGCACCCTAAGTAAGGTCATTGCTCCCTTTAACCATGTTCTAGGTCCAAAGCCACATGGTGGCACCAACATTGGTCTTGGACGTGTCCCTCATGAGTCGCACATCTACAGAGGGGTCTGAGCTCCGGGTCCCTGCTGAAAGCCCTATCCCAGGGGCACCATGGAACGGGCTGTTGGCAGCAGACCACATGGAAATTCCTGGCCCTCAGTGTCTGTTCCTTGTCTTCCAGGTGAGACTGTGGAGATGAGAAAGAAGGTGGTGGACACTCGTGTTGGAAACGGTCCTACCTGCAGCCCCACCCTGCCCCACCCCGCGTGCCCGCCCATGCCAGCACTTCCTTCCTAAGCTCTCACATCACATTCAAACCAGTGACACCACAGGAAAGAAAGACCCAAGAAGTCGGAATGGCTGTTTCCATGGACACAATCTCCATAGTGACAATGTGGGGGGAGGGGGGAGGGGTGGGAGGTTGGGGATGGGCGGGGGGGAATTAAAAGGGAGGGATAAAAATATATATATAAAAATCTATTTTTAGTCTGGAAAGACTTTGTTTAAATGAAAGGTGCGCTATCCCTTTTGATTCTATTTTAAAATTATCTAGTTAAAGAACTCCAAATTTCCAGTGACAGTGAAAATTAAATGTGAAATTGAAGTGAACAAACCCTCATCTCATAAAGGACAGGGTGTGTGTGGCTTTGATCTTTAGCCTGTCACACGCCAATTCAGAGAACACTAGACCCAGGATTGAAAGAGCAGACAAACCACACCTGAACCATCTTTTTTGTCATTAATTTGTCTCAAAATGGGAAGGTTTTAGGGGGAGGGAAACGGGGACGGTTCATGTTTTCAAGAGTGGGGGAATGATATCTAAACACAAAAAACAAATTTTTTTCATTTCCAGAAACACTATTTATTTTTTTTTTAATTTTTTACCTTTTTGGGGGGTGAAACTGGCAGATCCCTGAGGTCATAGGTATGTCCTGGGTCACTGTGGCTGGGGAGGACCCCAAGGGTCCCACCAAGTGTACACAGTGGCCTTGCAGCAGCAGGCAAAATCAAAGGGCCACCTGTGGGGCCCTCTGTCCTCAGCACATTCCAGGCAGCTGTGCCCTGACCACAGGGACCCACGGGGATAGGAGGCGGCCCAGGCCTCTGCTGCCAGCATAGGCAGTATGAGCAGTGGGCAGTGACAGGGAGGGACTGTAAGTGTGATCAGTGTGGGTTAAGCTGACCAGGAACACCCACTTAACTCTTTTTCCTTTTTGCTTTTATTTTTATAAAGGAAAAGGCCTGTCACATAGGCAGCCCCATGCTACATGATTCTTTATGTTGTTTTGTTTTGTTTTGTAAGTTGTATAATTTTTAAATATCTGAGTTTTAAAAAAAGAAGAAAAAAGTACAAAAAAAATCTTAAGGCCTTAAGAAGGGGTTAGTGCATCTTTCAGGGGTCACTCTGCCATGGGGATAAAATAGCTGTTTCACAAACAGTTTTATTTAAAAAAAACAAAAAACAAAAAAATCAAAAAAATAATAAACTTCATTTTAACCTTGTTTCCTTTTTTGTGTAATATAAACTGAATGCGTCTCTTCTTTCTCCCAGTGTGGCTTCCAAAAGGTGGCTTTGGTGCTGCAGAGGAGGCTGCCCTCAAGCCTGGTCTGTCCCTTCCCAGCCTCTCGAAGGCCAGGCTGCTTGTGCAGCAGAGCCTCAAACCAAACAAAACCCAGGACTCCACCCTGCCACTCACGCGGTGGGGGGACCTCAGCCAGTTTAGGGAGACAGTCAGGTTTACTTAAGTTGATGTGAGGGCATATTTCCAATCAACATAAATTTTAAAGGTTATTAAAAAATAATGCAATGTCAATGGGCTTTTTTAGAGGGCAGGAATACTAGAAGGAATGTTGTGAAGTAGAAATAAGCAATTATAAATGAGTTCTTGTGTGCTCGTCAATTTGGGGCTGCAGAAATGGGAGATTAATTTCATTTTAATGGCTGCATCAAGTAGTGTGGTCCATTTCTCATTTCACTTTGCCAGGATGGAGGTGTGGGTAGGCGCACTGTGTTGGCTGGCCATGGGACCACGCTCAGGCAGCTGAACAGACCTGCATCGAAATGAGGGCTTTCTGAGCTGATTGGCTTCCTCTTCTGGTCTTTGCTTGGCATCAGTACAGTTAAAATGAAATTGATGGATTTCAGGTGTCAAGAGCTAAATCACAAAACTTGAAAAATATGTATCTTGAGGAAAATATAATATTTTCCTGACAGCAAATGTTGCTTCGTCATTTTGCCTTTTATTCTTTTGCCCCCTTTTGATTTGCTGGTGATACTTGAGCCAGGGCACTTGTGTTTGTTCTAGGTCTTTCCTTAAACTGGCTTCAGAAATTACCTTTAACTGGGGAGTGGCATGTTGTACACTCCCTGCTCCAGCCTCCTGCCTTCTGCAGTAAGCCTCAGCTCCTCATGTGCCTTACTGCAACCGCAGCTTTTGAGTTCGGTGTTTGTTTTTTTTAATAGTTTTGTCTTTGTGTGTGTGTGTATGTTGCTCGGGCTAGAGTGCAGTGTCGTTATCATAGCTCACTATAACCTCAAACTCCTAGGTTCAGGTGATCCTCCTGCCTCAGCCTCCTGAGAATCTGGGACTACAGGTGTGTAACACCACGCCCAGCTAATTTTTACATTTTTTTGTAGAGACAGGATCTCACTATGTTGCTCAGGCTAGTCCCAAACTCCTGGGCTCAAATGACCCTCCCACCTCGACCTCCCAAAGTGCGGGGATTACAGGCGTGAGCCACCGTCCCCAGCCTTAACAGTTTTTTAGAGTAGTTTTAGGTCCACAGCAGTATTGAGCAAAAGGTACAGAGTTCCCCTATTTTCCCCTCCGCCACACATGCATAGCTTCCCCCACTGTCAACATCCCCACCAGAGTGGTACATTTGTTAGAAGTGATTAACACATTGTTTTCACTCAAAGTCCATAATTTACATTGGGGGTCCATCTTGGTATTTTACGTTTTATGGCTTTTGACAAATGTATAAAAAATGACACGTGTCCACCATTATGGTATCATCCAGAGTAGTTTTGCTGCCCTAAAAATTCTGTGTCCCACCTGTTCATCCTTCCCCTCCAGCCCCTGGCAACCACTGACCTTTTTACTGTCTCCATAGTTTTGCCTTTTCCAGATTGTCACATAGTTGAGATTTTACGGTGTGTAGCCTTTTTAGATTTGCTTCTTTTACTTAGTAATATGCATTTAAGGTTCTTTTCATGACTTGATAGCTCCTTTTTTTCTAGTGCTGAATATTCCATTGTCTGGATGTACCACAGTTTATCCATTCACCTGCCGAAGGACATCTTGGTTACTTTCCAGTTTTGGCAATTTCAAATAAAGCTGCTATAAACATCCATGTGCAGGTTTTTGTGTGGACATAAGGTCTCAACTCCTTTGGGGTAAGTACATACCAAGGAGCGTGACTGCTGAATCGTAAGGTAAGAATATGTCTAGTTTTGTAAGAAACTGCCCAACTGTCTTCCAAAGTATGTGTGCAATATTGCATTCCCACCAACAGTGAATGAGCTCCTGCTAGTCCACATCCTCACCAGCCTTTGGTGACATCAGTTTGACTATTGTAATAGCCACCCCCCCTTTTTTTGAGACAGGGTCTTGCTATGTTGCCCAGGCTGGTCTCAAACTTCTGGCCTCAAGCGATGCTCCAGCCTCAGCCTCCCAAAGTTCTGGGATTACAGGCATGAGCTACCTTCACTGGGTGCAATTTTTTAAAAATAGTTTTTAAAAATTATAATTGTTAAAAAAAACATGAAATTTACAATATTAACAGTTCAGTGATAGTAAGTATATTCATGTTGTGCAACTGGTCTTTAGAACTTTTTCATCTTTCAAAAAACAACTCCCCTTGCAGGCTGTCCCTGCTCCTTGAGTTTGCCATTTGTTCTAGGGTACGGCCAGCCCTCTGTATCCACAGGTTCCACATCTGTGTGTTCAACCATGGATCAAAAATATTTGGGGGAAAAAATACAACAGTAAATATAAAGAGGCCCAACACAGTGGCTCCCACCTATAATCCTAGCACTCTGGGGGTCCGAGGCAGGAGGATCCCTTCAGGTCAGGAGTTCAAGACTAGCCTACGCAAGAGCAAGACCCCATCTACTAAAAGTAGAAAAAATAAGCCAGGTGTGGTTTGCGCCTGTAGTCCAGCTACTTATGAGGCTGAGACAGGAGGATTACTTGAGCCCAGGAGTTTGAGGTTGCTGTGAGCTAGGCTGACACCACGGCACTCTAGCCCGGGCAACAGAGTGAGACTTTGTCTCAAAAATAAATAAAAACCATACAGTATGACAGCTATTTACATTTTATTAGGTACTGTAAGTAAGCTAGAGATGATTTGAAGCATACGACAGGTTATATACAAATACTGCGCCATTTTACTTAAGGGACCTGACCATCCTTAGAGCTCCTGGAACCATCCCTCACCAGGATACCTGGAAACAATGACTCCCTTGCTCCCCAAGCCTGCCTGCAGAACTGCAGATACCCTGCTCCTGGAAGGCCACCAACCAGGCACCCAGAGTCCCTCAGTACTCTGGGTCAGGCCCACAACCTGTCCCTCAGGAGAAGCTGGGTATCCGGAGGTTCCTCCAGATGGCACTGCTATGCAGGGGCAGGGAGGGCAGTAATAGCAAAATGCTGAAACTTGCCTACCCTTCTGAGTACAGTCCCCTCCTGGCTCTGGACCAGCTGGGCACTACAGCTTCCTAACTGGTTTCTAGAATTCTCACAAAGATGTTTTGGTCTTTGTCCTACCAGGCTTTCCTGGGGAACAAGAGCCTAGAGCTTCCTGGTCCAGGTGCTTCCGGGTCTATTTCCAAATGGCATCTCATGTGCCGGTGTTCAGAGGGCCCACCAGTGCACAGTGCATTTTATACTGTGACATGGGCAGTCCCAGTATTTGGGAAGGACAGCCTGGGTGTGTTTTTATGAAATAATAAATCCCAGGAACTTCTATACTGGTCATTGATAGAATATGATGTTGAAAGAGTGTAGAGCAGGCCGGGCGCGGTGGCTCACGCCTGTAATCCTAGCACTCTGGGAGGCCAAGGTGGGTGGATCACTTGAGGTCAGGAGTTCGAGACCAGCCTGAGCAAGAGCGAGACCCCGTCTCTACTAAAAATAGAAAGAAATTATCTGGCCAACTAAAATATATATAGAAAAAATGAGCTGCGCATGGTGGTGCATGCCTGTAGTCCCAGCTACTCGGGAGCCTGAGGCAGTAGGATCGCTTAAGCCCAGGAGTTTGAGGTTGCTGTGAGCTAGGCTGACGCCACGGCACTCACTCTAGCCCGGGCAACAAAGTGAGACTCTGTCTCAAAAAAAAAAAAATGTAGAGCAGTTACTCAGAGCATGTGTTTTGGACGTGGACTCTGATCCTGCTCTGTCACTTTGACCTCATTACATGACCTCTGAGACTCAGTCTCCTGTGTGCCTTAGTGGGCTGTGGAAGGCCTGATGAGTCTGAGCACACAGAGTCTGAGCAGCAGTGCCTGCCATATGTGTGCCAATCAGTGGAAGCCACAGTTGCACAATGATTGCAGAAGGCCACAGGCCTCATCATTGAAGGTTGTCCTCGCTCTGGCCGTGCTGAATTACAGGCCCCTGGCATCAGGAGGGCACTGCCACGGTACAGGCCTGTCGCTGCCCTTCACACCTCGTTAGGATGGCTACTTGGGGCAGGCCTGACACCTCAAAAAGCCAAGCGGGCCAGGCACAGTGGCTCATGCCTGTAACCCTAGCACTCTGGGAGACTGAGCCAGGATCACTTCAGGTCAGGAGTTCAAGACCACCCTGAGCAAGAGCGAGACCCTGTCTCTACTAAAAATAGAAAAAAGTCAGCCAGGTGTGGTGGGGCGAGCCTGTAGTCCAAGCTACTTATGAGGCTGAGGCAGGAGGATCTCTTGAGCTCAGGAGTTGGAGGTTGCAATGAGCTATGATGATGCCACTGCACTGTAGCCAGGGAGACAGAGTGAGAGCCTGTCTCAACAAAAAGACCAAGGGGAAATAAAGGCAATTTATCAACAGCCACCATATGATAAGCACCCACACCTCCCTGCAACCCTGCACCTTGATTTTCTGACAGTCCCAGATAGAAAGTTGCTGCCACCATTCAGCTGAGGCCAGATGGGAGGCCACAGCTGGGTCTGAGACTACCTTGGAGTATACATGGGTGTTGCTCTCCTGGTCAGTTAAATGACCTCAAAAGTCTTCCTCCCGACTCCTGTTCCCACATCCAGTCGTCAGCCAGGCTTGTAACCCCTCAAGCTCCAGCCACCTTCTTCCCACTGCCCCTCACCTTACTGCACAGGATGTCCCAGTGTTACCTGGGTCCCGTTGCCAGGGCCTTGCCCTGCAGTGCCTTTCCGTCCCTCAGTCTCTGCCAGCCAAAGCCTTCCAAGAAGGCTTCCCAGAAAGTCCTCTTCGAGCCTGAGCAAATGTCCTCACAACCCTCAAACCACTACTGGCTTGCCATGTTAGCTATCTGACCTTACTACTCTTCGTCATGAGTACCTTGGAGCACAGGCCCTCCTTCTGTTCCACCAAGTTCCTGTGCACATCCCAGCACCAACTGCAAGTGGTATATCCAGCTTCAGTGGAGGGCTCCCTCCAAGACAATTCCACCACCCCCCTGCCCTGGGTAAGCACTGGGGAGGGCAGCAGGGGCAAGGACCTCCTGGCCAGTCCCTGCACCTTGCCTACCCTGGCCCTGAACCCTCTGGCAGCACAGTCAACACAAGTTGGCTCACTACACAGGGCAAAGGCCGGCGTCACCTCCCTTCATAAGGAAACAGCACAGAGTGTTCGGGCACTCAGGGTGCCCAGAGAGGGTCCTGCCTGAGCCTAGGTGCTTGGACTGCTAGAGTGACAGGTGTTACTGGAGGAGTCCAGTGGACACGCAGCTATGGGGCTGCTGACAGGGGATGTGTTGGTGTCCCTGGCTTTGGCTGCGGCGATCTTCTTTCTCCTAGTGGATCTGATGCACCGGCGCCCACGCTGGGCTGCACGCTACCCGCCAGGCCCCATGTCAATGCCAGGGCTGGGCAACCTGCTGCAAGTGGACTTCCAGGATGTACCCTGGTGCTTTGGCCAGGTGAGGGAGGTGGTGGCGGAACACAGCAAGGGGTCTGGGCACCCCCCCAGCAGGAGACATGGGTGGTGGGTAAGACACAGTCTGGGCCGGGCGCGGTGGCTCATGCCTATAATCCTAGCACTCTGGGAGGCCGAGGTGGGTGGATTCTTTGAGCTCAGGAGTTCGAGACCAGCCTGAGCAAGAGCGAGACCCCGTCTCTACTAAAAATAGAAAGAAATTATAAGGACAACTAAAAATATATATAGAAAAAAAATAGCCGGGCATGGTGGCGCCTGCCTGTAGTCCCAAGCGACTCGGGAGGCTGAGGCAGGAGGATCGCTTGAGCCCAGGAGTTGGAAGTTGCTGTGAGCTAGGCTGATGCCACAGCACTCTAGCCTGGGCAACAGAGTGAGACTCTGTCTCAAAAAAACAAAAAACAAAAAACCACACAGTCTGGACAAGGAGCTGGGCCCAGAAGAGGAAGCAGGTGTGAGAGGCTCCCTGGGGAGGGCATTTGTGCAGGGCCCGAGGGACAGTTTGGACTTTCCAAAGGAAAATGTCTGGGAGGGCAAAGGCCTGGAGGTGAGGCGGGACTGGGCAGTGGGTTTGCAAGCCTGTTGGACAGCACAGACTTCGGGAAGGCCCAAGTCCCTTCTGATGACACCAGAAGGAAAGGTCTGGGGAATGGGAGTGGGGGGGGCCAGTGTCCTGAGCATCAATTAAATGAGGAAACTGGGGTTGAGAGAGGTGCAGTGACCGGTTCAAATGTTTTGTCGCTGTTGGTCCGTGGGCCTCAAGCTCACCTCCGTCACCCTCAGTTTCCTGATCTGTAACCTGGGATGCTAAGGGGGGCCTACTGTCAATTTCGGTCATTCTTGCAAGGTCATACAAAGCTTGGTTGTTGGATGCAAACCGAGCTCCTCAACCGTAGAGAATCTGACCCCCAGGATCTGGAGTACACATCTTGTCCTTGAATCGGCGGGCTCCTGCCGGCCCCACGGTCTCACAGGGCTTATAGGGTGAGCCCACGGCCAGCACCGGGGGGGCCCCCGGCTTCACGAATGCCCCACCCTCCTCATACAGCTGCGGCAGCGCTTCGGGACGTGTATAGCCTGCAGCTGGCCTGGAGCCCCGTGGTCGTGGTGAACGGGCTGGAGGCCGTGCGCGAGGCGCTGGTGAAGCACAACGAGGACACTGCGGACCGGCCGCCTTCGCCACTCTACGAGCACCTGGGCTACAGGCCACATATGGAAGGCAAGTGACCCCGGGGGACAGACACAGTGTCGACGGGGAAACGGAGCGAGCCAGCAGTTCCCAGAGACGGAGCTGGGCCAGTGGGCGCCTGACCATGGACTTGGGACTCAGAGAAAGGCCAGTGGGTGGGTTGGGGGGCGGAAGGCCAGGGAACACACTGCCAGGGGGACCTAAGCCAAGTGGATGCAGCGGGGGCGGGACTTATCCAGAGAGGGCGGAGCCCCCCCCCCCCCCCGGCCGCGCGGGGACCGTCGGGGAGGGGCGGGCCTGAGCAGCGAGTCAGGGAGGCTGCGCGGGGGCATCGGGCTCAGTGTGGCGTGCGGGGCAGGCAGCGTCCTCCCAGAGTAGAACCGAGGTCAGGGTGGGCAAGGCCCAGCTGGGGCAAAAGCCACCCCGGCGCAGCGGACACAGAGCAGGCGACCAACGTGGGGAAGCAACAGCGGGACCTGGGGGAAGGCAGGGTCAGAGTGGGCGGGGCCCCAGTCCCGCGGAGCGGCAGAGGGGAACTGGGCGGGGCGGAACATTCAGGGCCACGCCCACCGACCCGCCCTACCCCAGGGGTGATCCTGGCGCGCTACGGGCCCGCCTGGCGCGAGCAGCGGCGCTTCTCCTTGTCCACTCTGCGCTTCTTCGGTCTGGGCAAGAAGTCGCTGGAGCTGTGGGTGACTGAGGAGGCCGCCTGCCTCTGTGCCGCCTTCGCCGACCACGCCGGTGGGTGACGGGTGCAGGGACAGGGGAGGACAGGGGAGGACCCGGGAGGTGGGCTGGGGCCCGGGAAGAGGAGCCTCCCTGACCCGCATCCCGTCTCAGCACGGCCCTTTAGCCCCAACGCGCTCCTGAACAAAGCGGTGGGCAACGTGATCGCGTCCCTCACCTACGGGCGCCGCTTCGAGTACGACGACCAGAGCTTCCTCAGGCTAATGGAATTGGTGATGGAGGCACTGAAGGAGGATTCTGGCCTCCTACGCGAGGTGCGGGCAATGAAGGCCTGCGGGAGTCTGAGCAGGGCAAGCTCCGGGCAGGTGCCTCCGCCTGCAGCTGGGCCTCCACACGGGGGCGACGGGGAAGGGCATTCCTGGAGAGCCCACTGCAAGAGGCAGGGCACCCAGAAGAAAGGAAATCTCACACAAGGCTAATGGGAGAGGTGGCCCAGGGTCAGTGGGACCCCAGAGAGGGCGAAGGAGCCCGGGCCTCCTGGGCACGTTGGGAGCCAACAGCAGGTGAGATTTCCATCGTAGGTTTATCCTTGTGTCAGCCCAGGGCCAGGAGACAGTGTGGAGACTCCCACTTGCGGAGGGACCGGATCAATGGTGGGGACAGGCAGGTAGTGTGTGTCTCTGGTATTGGAGACAGGTACAGGTGAATGCTGAGCACAGGAGGAACCCAGGCTCCCTTCTGTGACTGGCACAGGTGCTGAATGCTGTCCCCGTGCTCCTGAGCATCCCCGGACTGGTTGGCAAGGTCTTCCCTGCACAGATGGCTGTCATGGCCCTGCTCGATGAGCTGGTGACCGAGCACAGGATGACCCGGGACCCGGGACCCGGCCCAGCCACCCAGAGACCTGACTGACGCCTTCCTGGCCGAGGTGGAGAAGGTGAGGGCCGCTGCCAGGGACAAGGACAGGGGCTGCCGCTTGAGGGTGCCCTGAGGAGTGAGGCCAGGCCAGGCAGGGAGGAGCTGATGCACCACCCTATGACCAGGGCTGACAGATGCAGAATGGACGGTCATTTGGGGGCTTCCTCCTCTGTCCCCTGAGCCCACCCTCTTTGCCCGGTCAGGCCAAGGGGAATCCCAACAGCAGCTTCACCGATGAGAACCTGCGGATGGTGGTGTCTGACCTGTTCTCCGCTGGGATGGTGACCACCTCGACCACGCTGGCCTAGGGCCTCCTGCTCATGATCCTGCACCTGGATGTGCAGCGTGAGCCCGGCTGCGGGCTGGCGGGGCGGCTGAGGGAGGTGAGTACAGGGAGGGGCACCTGAGCTTCATTCAGACACCCCTGGCCCAGGCACTGCCTGAGCCAGGACCTGTCAGCGTGACCTTCCCCTCAGGTGGCCCAGCCCCAACACAGGACTCAGGAGAGGGTCAGGGCTCAGCTGCCGGCTTCTGACCCGCTGTGGGACACTTGTGTGTCCAGGCCGTGTCCAACAGGAGATTGACGAAGTGATAGGAATGGTGCAGCGACCAGCAATGGGTGACCAGGCCCACATGCCCTTCACCACTGCTGTGATTCACGAGGTGCAGCGCTTTGCAGACATCATCCCCCTGGGTGTGCCCCCATGACGACCCGTGACATCGAAGTGCAGGGCTTCCTAATCCCCAAAGTAGGACTGCGGCTGGGGCCAGGCTGGGACCCCAGGTCACCCCATCCTCGCTTCCACAGGCACAGCCTGCCCAGCCTGGGTGTGGGGTGCAGAGCAGGGGCAGGGCCGGCCTGTCTGTGCAGAGCCCCAGTCCAGTGGGGAGGACAAAGCAGAACGTGCCCCAGACGACCTGTGGCTGCAGGGGTGGAGGCGGGGAGGGCGCCCATGGAATGTGGGACTGGGCCCTGCCTCGGGGTCAGAGAGTTAGGAGAAGCTCCTGGGGCCGAGGATTGCTTGATGCCGTTCAGGTGCGTGCCAGGCACAGCGTGTGCCCCATGTGTTTGGTGGCAGGGGTCCCAGGTTCCTACGGGCCAGTCACCACTCACGCCAGGCATCTCTCTCCCAGGGGACAACACTCTTCACCAACCTGTCATCGGTGCTGAAGGACGAGGCGGTCTGGGAGAAGCCTTTCCGCTTCCACCCGGAACACTTCCTGGACGCTCAGGGCCGCTTCGTGAAGCCTGAGGCCTTCATGCCTTTTTCAGCAGGTGCCTGTGGGCTGCCCAGCTCCCTGCCCCCTTCCTTGGAGTCTGGGCGGGGTGGAGCCCAGGCCCCAGGCTCACTGAGCCCCCCTTACCCACCCACAGGCTGCCGCATGTGCCTCGGGGAGCCCCTGGCCCGCATGGAGCTCTTCCTCTTCTTCACCTCCCTCCTGCAGCGCTTCAGCTTCTCGGTGCCGCCGGGACACCCTCGGCCCAGCGACCACGGTGTCTGTAACTTCCTGGTTACCCCGTCCCCATACCAGCTTTGTGCTGTGCCCCGCTAGGGCCCGACACCAGGCCCCAGCCTTCTCCCCGGCCGGGGGCCCTGATGTCCAATAAACCAATGTGCTTTGCCCACCTTGGCCCCATCAACACTGCTGGCTGCCATGGGGCCTCACAGCCTCTCTGGGGACAGCCCACCCCGCCTCATCCATGCTGATCTGACCTCCTGGCCCCATTTGACAGATGGGTTTGTTGAGGTTCAGAAGATGTCAGCCAATCCCCACCAGTAACCCCAACACCCTGATGACTCAACTCTGGGCAGATTGGTGACAAGGACTGTGTGGTCCTGGCTTCTGGGGGAGGGGCCGGCCTGGGCTGTCCAGAGATGTCAGTGCGGACAGTGGGGTGCAGAGGGCAGCACTCAGCCTGGAGAACCACATTTCAGGCCCTGCTGAGCCCACCCGCCCAGCGCCCAGCAGCCCTGCCAGCACCATCCCGTTACCTGCCTTGACATTCGACACCCCAAGAAGGGAGAGAAGTCCAGGAGGGCCACAGAGTTGCAGTGCCAGGGTTACCACCCAGGGCTCAGTCATCAGGTGCCAGAACGTTCTCTGGGAAGGCCTGATGCAAGCCCAGGGGTCAGCCGCCTTCCTGAGCCTCTCAGTCACCCCACGGTAGGAATGGCCAGCTTCCCTTGCCCCTCAGGGACGCTGTGTCCAGGCCCTGACCAGTGAGCAGTCACCACTCAGGGCCAGGCTGGAGCCAGCAGATGACATTTGTCTGAGCTGCGACCCACGGCGCCGTCCTCTCAATGTCTGGGTCATGCAGGGCCCGCAGGTTTGGCCAGGGGCAGGGAGTGAGCCCCGTGGGCTATAGCCCTCCCCAGGGGTTGGGACAACCTTGGACCCATGTGGCAGTGGGGTGGGCAGAGGAGAAGGAGATGGTGGGGGCAGCCGAGAGGATGAGGCCCGGGCTCTAGTCCTTGCTCTGCCACTACCCTGTGTGACCGTGGGCTCCTACCTCCCTGTCCCGGGCTTCTGTTCCCTTTCTGCCAGGGGGAACGTTGCACCAGATGGCCACCCAGTCCTGTCTTCCTTCCCTGACCTCTGCGACTGACCCTTGCTGGCCTGGAGCCCTCACCAAGGGCAGAGACTGCTGTCCTCCACCTCTGTGCCCACCCCCACAGTTGGCCGGTCTGGACTGGGCACGTGGGCAGCGCCCTGTGGTTTCTAATGACCATCTGTTTAGCTGAGTTCTGGGCAGACCGTCTGGTGCACTTAGGGTACAGGCTGGGACAGAACCACGGACACTCAGAGCAGAAGCCACCCCAGGGCTTTTGCCAGGGGACCTACAGCATGCCTGACGGGTTCCCACCAGCGTTTTCCCAAATGCCCCGTGACAGGGAGCTGCCCAGCTCTCAGCACTACCGGGACCTTAGCCTGTCCCCTGGCTCTGAGTGGGAAAGCTGGCCGGGCAGGAGGTGGTCTTGGTCTTCCTGCAGCTGTGGGAGAGGCAGTGCGGATGCGGCCAGGCTGCGTTTGTCTGAGGAGACTGGGGTCCCTAGCAGGAGGCTCGGGCCCTGCAGAAGCAGCAGGATTTATTGGACACTTTTCATTCGTGGCTCTGAGTCTCGGGGTTGTCGCGGGCTGGGACCCAGCTCAGCCAGAGCTTCCTCAGGAGTGCGGGGACCTAGTCCCTGTGCCTTTGCTCCTTGCTCTCTACCTCAGGGACCTCTAGGAAGCCCAAACAGGCATTCCCTGCGGGTCCCCTGCTGGGAGGAACCTTGTCCCAGGCCAGGGATGAGCTACCCTCCTTGGCCGCCTGGGGGTCATGTGAGCTGTGATGACAGGGTGGGTGTGCTGGCAGCCCAGGGAGTGACCCAGGGTTCCTTTCAACCCTGGGAGGCTCACAGGACGGTCAAGGCATCCCGCTGCCTGAGCTTCTTCCCCCTGTATTGAGCATGGCTTCTTCATCTTAGGCTTGAGTGTTGACCGGTGGTAAACATTTTCCTTCCTTCTTGTCTTGTCCCCGACATCGGGGCAAGCTGAGAATAAATCCGTGGGGCTCTCTCATAGGCCCTACCGGACATGCAGACGACCAAGGCCCTGCCTGCCTGAGCAAGCCCTAGCCCGGTGCAACTCCGGGAAAACACAATAAAACCCAGGCGAGTCTCCTTTCCCTGCGCTCTCAGGCTGTCTGGGACCTGCTGGGCCACCGGCCCGCTGTCCCCCGTGGCCTCAACGATGAAGAAAGTCAGCTTTGCATTTCCTCTTGGTGTGTGGATGGTGTCTTCAGTCTTGGCAGCCACACCGAATTATGAGTGGGGCTCTCTCCTGCTTTTGCAGTGTGCCCGTAATAAGCATTCCAGGGGGTTATAGAACAAAGAAGTGTCAGTTTGAAAAATTCAAGTAGCATCAAACTTCCCAACAGCACCCCCTCAAGGGTGACACAATTAAAAATGTCTTCAAACTTCCACAGGAAAAATGACATGAATGTAGAATTCTATACCCAGCCAAACTGTTAGTCATGTGTGGATCAGGACATTTTAAGACATTAAAGGTCTCACCAACACTCCTCAGATGAGCAGTGAGGTCTGAAAATGGCACGCACGTCTCTGAATAGTCACCACGCCACAGGAGCCATGAAGAAATGGACAAAATCTTCGTTAACCACATGTCAACACACATGAGCATTTATCCAAGAAACATGGCTGTGTCTCCAAAAGGACAGCAGGCTTTGGAGTATTTTCACTTGCTCTTTTCATGTCCCCCACTGTGCAGGAGAGAGATGGCCCTGAGAAAGGACAGCCCGCCTTCCAGGTGACCCCTGGCAGCAGGCAGAGGGAGCCCCTGGGGCGGGAGCATTTCAAAGCCTCATTGCTGAAGAATTGTCACTGTTTCACATGTGTGCTAGCTCCCAGGAGGATGCCACGTGCAGGGCTGTCTGTATTTGTCCTGAGGTCTGCCCCAGTGTGAACAGCATTTTCCTCAAGAGAGCTTAGTGACAGTAAATGAGGGCCACCGATGAAAATCCGAGCTGCCTGAGGCAATGGACACCAGTTAGGGCAAATAATACACAAACCCAAACCCCTGAAAGAAGAAACTGGGCCGTGAGGTGCCTATAGGGGCTTTGAGAAGCTCCGTCCCCTTCCTGGGGGTGCAGGAGGCCACGCACATTCGGAAGGTGACATGCAGCTGTGCGCGTGATCAGGAAGATCTGGGCGCCTAAGCGCTCACCGCTGGCTGAGCTTGAGCGCCTGCGCCAACAGGAGGTAAAGACGAAGGGAACATTGTGAACTGCCCAGCTGGGGGCTGCAAGCGGGACCCCACAGGCGCAGAGTCCCTCGGCAAAGACCGGGAGGTTTAGGCTTCAGGCAGCCAAGGAAATCTCGGACAGGTCATTGCTGACCACTAAGACAACTGAGTAGAGACTTCAGTGGCCACACCCAACAAGGAAGGCAGACATTACAGAATTAGTTCAGAAAAGTCACCAAGCGAAGACACGACTACCACAGGGAAACACAACAGCCTGGTTAGGGAAGAGAGTCTGATTCCGGAGGTGCCACGTTCGAGGATTTGGAATGTCTACTTGTTAACAAACTGTTTTCAGACTTGCAAAGGAACAAGAAAGTGCGGCCCATACACAAGGGAAAAAGTAATCGGTGGAAACGGTCCCTAATGGTGAAATTACTAGACAAAGACCTTAAATCAGCTCATTTAAATATGTTCACAGAGGCCAGGCACAGTGGCTCACGTGTGTAATCCTAGCACTCTAGGAGGCCGCGGTGGGAGGATCACTTCAGGTCAGGAGTTTGAAACCAGCCTGAGCAAGAGGGAGACCCTGTCTATTCCTAAAAGACAAAAATTAGCCCGGTTTTCTGGTGCGCACCTGTAGTCCCAGCTACTGGGGAGGCTGAGGCAGGAGGATCACTTGAGCCCAGGAGTGTGGGGTTGCTATGGTGATGCCAGAGTGACAGAGCAAGACTCTGTCAAGAAAAAAAAGAAGAAGAAAGAATCAGTGAACATGGAGATGGGTCAACTTCGGTTGTCCCCCCGGGGAACAGAAACAAGAATGAAGAACCACGGACAGTCAGAGAGCAGTGAGACGTCATCAGACATACCAGCACACACATGATGCGAGTGCCAGGAAAGGAGAGAGACGTGAAGCACTAGAAGGAACATTTGAAGAGAGAATGGCTGAAAACTGGCCCAAATTGAGGAAAAACATTCATCTCTACATCTAAGAAGCTCAAAGTGCAAGTAGGATAAACTCAAAGCGATCCACACCCACCCACACCATGAACTGTCAAAAGACAGAGAAGTTTGAAAGCAGCAGTAGAGCAGCAGCGCCTCACAAGCAAACGCCGTCAGTAACATGAACATTAGATTTCTAATCAGAACCGTAGAGGCCAGAAAGCAGTGGATGACAAATCCCACAGGAAGTCACTGTGGGATCCCGGTAACAGACATCCTGGCTCCACCAGTTGGCCTGTCAGGGTGACTGGGGAGCTCTGAGAACAACCGTTGCCTCCCGACGGCCAGATTCAGACTTGGTACAGCCAGGCCAGAGCCCAGGAGTCTGGGCTGGGCAGTAGCTGGGTGACGGCCCTGAGACTCCCTGAGAGCAACCTCCAGATGGCAGAGGTCCCGCCCAGAAAACTGAGAGGCAGGACACTCTGTGCTGGGTCAGCACGTAGGGGTGTGTGTGTGTGTGTGTGTGTGTGTGTGTGTGAATACATGTGCCTTGAGTGTGAGTCGGTGCTCATGTATTGTCTGAGTGTGCAGGGTTTTGTGAGTGTGTAGATGGGTGTGTGTGAGCATGTGGGTAAGTATCTGGCCACGTACCAGGGTGCGTGTGATCAGGTGTGTTCGTGTCTGGGCGTGTCCAGCGTGCAGTGCCGAGTAAAGGGACTTGCCCCTTGGTCCCTCTGATCATCACAACCTCTCTAAGCCCAAGGCAAGTGCGGATGACAGACAAGGGGTTAGAGGCCTCTCAGAAACAGGCAGGTGAGGTGAACTAAGGGCAAGGACAGGTACTGGGGAGAGGTCATGACCACATTATGGGGAGAGGCGAGTGGCAAGGACCAGTCAGACCAGGGCTCTCCCAGGAGCCTGTACAGAGCTGGGGAGGTGAAGGTGGGGAAAGGGGCTACTTCTCCTGCTGTACCTGCTACACCCCCTGGCCTTGAGTAAGGCCCTGGGGAGGGCAGCAGCGACAAGGACCTCTGGATCCATCTCCCCAGCTACCCTGCCCTGTCCTGGCCCTGAACCCTCTGGCAGCACAGTCAACACAACAAGTTGGCTCACTGCACAGGGCAAAGGCCGGCGTCACCTCCCTTCATAAGGAAATAGCACAGAGTGTTCGGTCACTCAGGGTGTGCCAGGAGGGTCCTGCCTGAGCCTAGGTGCTTGGACTGCTGGAGTGACAGGTGTTACTGGAGGAGTCCAGTGGACAGGCAGCCATGGGGCTGCTGGCGGGGGACGTGCTGGTGCCCCTGGCCTTGGCCCTGGCCATCTTCCTGCTCCTGGTGGATCTGATGCACCGGCGCCCACGCTGGACTGCACGCTACCCGCCAGGCCCCATGGCATTGCCGTGGCTGGGGAACGTACTACAGGTGGACTTTCAGGACATCGCCTATTCCTTTGGCCAGGTGAGGGAGGTGGTGGTGGAACGCAGCAAGGGGCCTGGGCACCCCCCAGCAGGAGACACGGGAGGTGGGTAAGACACTGTCTGGACAAGGAGCTGGGCCCAGAAGAGGAAGCAGGTGTGAGAGGCTCCCTGGGGAGGGCATTTGTGCAGGGCCCGAGGGACAGTTTGGACTTTCCAAAGGAAAATGTCTGGGAGGGCAAAGGCCTGGAGGTGAGGCGGGACTGGGCAGTGGGTTTGCAAGCCTGTTGGACAGCACAGACTTCGGGAAGGCCCAAGTCCCTTCTGATGACACCAGAAGGAAAGGTCTGGGGAATGGGAGTGGGGGGGCCAGTGTCCTGAGCATCAATTAAATGAGGAAACTGGGGTTGAGAGAGGTGCAGTGACCGGTTCAAATGTTTTGTCGCTGTTGGTCCGTGGGCCTCAAGCTCACCTCCGTCACCCTCAGTTTCCTGAATTGTAACCTGGGATGCTAAGGGGGGCCTACTGTCAATTTCGGTCATTCTTGCAAGGTCATACAAAGCTTGGTTGTTGGATGCAAACCGAGCTCCTCAACCATAGAGAATCTGACTCCCAGGATCTGGAGTACACATCTTGTCCTTGAATCGGCGGGCTCCTGCCGGCCCCACGGTCTCACAGGGCTTATAGGGTGAGCCCGGGACCAGCACCGGGGGGGGGGGGGGGGGGCCGGCTTCACGAACGCCCCACCCTCCTCCTACAGCTGCGGCGGCGCTTCGGGGACGTGTATAGCCTGCAGCTGGCCTCGAAGCCAGCGGTCGTGCTGAACGGGCTGGAGGCCGTGCGCGAGGCCCTGGTGAAGCACAACGAGGACACTGCGGACCGGCCGCCTTCGCCCATCTCTGAGCACCTGGGCCACAGGCCACATGCGGAAGGCAAGTGACCGCGGGGACTGTCCCGGCGGGACGGAGCCAGGGAGCAGTTCCCAGGGACCGAACTGGGCCGGGGGCGCCTGACCCTGGGCTAGGGACGGAGAGAAAGGCCAGTGGGGGGCTTGGGGGACGGAGGGCGAGGGAACACCGTGCGTGGCGTGCGAGGACCGTGGGGACGGGGCGGGCAGGAGGAGCGAGTCAGGGCGGCCGCGCGGGGGCATCGGGCTCAGTGTGGCGTGCGGGGCAGGCAGCGTCCTCCGGAGTAGAACCGAGGTCAGGGTGGGCAAGGCCCACCTGGGGCCAAGGCCTGCCCAGCGCAGCTGACAGACAGCAGGCGACCAGCGTGGGGAAGCAACAGCGGGACCTGGCGGAAGGCAGGGTCAGAGTGGGCGGGGCCCCAGTCCCGCGGAGCGGCAGAGGGGAACTGGGCGGGGCGGAACATTCAGGGCCACGCCCACCGGCCCGCCCTACCCCAGGGGTGATCATGGCGCGCTACGGGCCCGCCTGGCGCGAGCAGCGGCGCTTCTCCTTGTCCACTCTGCGCTTCTTCGGTCTGGGCAAGAAGTCGCTGGAGCTGTGGGTGACTGAGGAGGCCGCCTGCCTCTGTGCCGCCTTCGCCGACCACGCCGGTGGGTGACGGGTGCAGGGACAGGGGAGGACAGGGGAGGACCCGGGAGGTGGGCTGGGGCCCGGGAAGAGGAGCCTCCCTGACCCGCATCCCGTCTCAGCACGGCCCTTTAGCCCCAACGCGCTCCTGAACAAAGCGGTGGGCAACGTGATCGCGTCCCTCACCTACGGGCGCCGCTTCGAGTACGACGACCAGAGCTTCCTCAGGCTAATGGAATTGGTGGAGAAGCAACATCAGCAGGAATCTGGATACCTGATGCAGGTGCAGGGGGCGGTAGAGGCTGCGGGAGTCTCTGCAGGGCAAACTCCAGGCAGGTGACTCTCACTGCAGCTGGGCCTCCACACGGGGGCGACCGGGGAAGGGCATTCCTGGAGAGCCCACTGCAAGAGGCAGGGCACCGAGGAGAAAGGAAATCTCAGACAAGGCTAATGGGAGAGGTCGCCCAGGGTCAGTGGGACCCCAGAGAGGGCCAAGGAGCCCGGGCCTCCTGGGCACGTTGGGAGCCAACAAGCGGATGAGATTTCCATTGTAGGTTTATCCTTGTGTCAGCCCAGGGACAGGAAACAGTGTGGAGACTCCCACTTGCAGAGGGACCAGGTCAAGGGTGGGGACAGGCAGGCGGTGCGTCCACTCTCGGTTTGGAGACAGGTGCAGGTGGATGCTGAGCACAGGAGGAACCCAGGACCCCTTCTCTGACTGCCACAGGTGGTGATGGCTTTCCCCGTGCTCCTGCGAATCCCGGGGCTCTCTGGCAAGGTCATCTCTGCACAGAAGGCTTTCATGGCCCTGCTCGATGAGCTGGTGACCGAGCACAGGATGACCCGGGACCCGGCCCAGCCACCCAGAGACCTGACTGACGCCTTCCTGGCTGAGGTGGAGAAGGTGAGTGCCGCTGCCAGGGACAAGGACAGGGGCTGCAGCTTGAGGGTGCCCTGAGAAGAGAGGCCAGGCCAGGCAGGGAGGAGCTGATGCACCACCCTATGACCAGGGCTGACAGATGCAGAATGGACGGTCATTTGGGGGCTTCCTCCTCTGTCCCCTGAGCCCACCCTCTTTGCCCGGTCAGGCCAAGGGGAATCCCAACAGCAGCTTCAACGATGACAACCTGCGGCTGGTGGTATCTGAACTGTTCTCCGCTGGGATGGTGACCACCTCGACCACGCTGGCCTGGGGCCTCCTGCTCATGATCCTGCACCCGGATGTGCAGCGTGAGCCCGGCTGTGGCTGGTGGGACGGCCGAGGGAGGAGAGTACAGGGAGTGGCCCCTGAGCTTCATTCGGACACCCCTGGCCGAGGCACTGCCTGAGCCAGGACCTGTCAGCGTGACCTTCCCCTCAGGTGGCCCAGCCCCAACACAGGACTCAGGAGAGGGTCAGGGCTCAGCTGCCGGCTTCTGACCCGCTATGGGACACTTGTGTATCCAGGCCGTCTCCAACAGGAGATTGACGAAGTGATAGGAAAGGTGCGGCGACCAGCAATGGGTGACCAGGCCCACATGCCCTTCACCACTGCTGTGATTCACGAGGTGCAGCGCTTTGCGGACATCATCCCCATTGGTCTGCCCCACATGACGACCCGTGACATCGAGGTGCAGGGCTTCCTAATCCCCAAGGTAGGACTGCGGCTGGGGCCAGGCTGGGACCCCAGGTCACCCCGTCCTCGCTTCCACAGGCACAGCCTGCCCAGCCTGGGTGTGGGGTGCAGAGCAGGGCCAGGGCCGGCCTGTCTGTGCAGAGCCCCAGTCCAGTGGGGAGGACAAAGCAGAACGTGCCCCAGACGACCTGTGGCTGCAGGGGTGGAGGCGGGGAGGGCGCCCATGGAATGTGGGACTGGGCCCTGCCTCGGGGTCAGAGAGTTAGGAGAAGCTCCTGGGGCCGAGGATTGCTTGATGCCGTTCAGGTGCGTGCCAGGCACAGCGTGTGCCCCATGTGTTTGGTGGCAGGGGTCCCAGGTTCCTACGGGCCAGTCACCACTCACGCCAGGCATCTCTCTCCCAGGGGACAACACTCTTCACCAACCTGTCATCGGTGCTGAAGGACGAGGCGGTCTGGGAGAAGCCTTTCCGCTTCCACCCGGAACACTTCCTGGACGCTCAGGGCCGCTTCGTGAAGCCTGAGGCCTTCATGCCTTTTTCAGCAGGTGCCTGTGGGCTGCCCGGCTCCCTGCCCCCTTCCTTGGAGTCTGGGCGGGGTGGAGCCCAGGCCCCAGGCTCACTGAGCCCCCCTTACCCACCCACAGGCCGCCGCATGTGCCTCGGGGAGCCCCTGGCCCGCATGGAGCTCTTCCTCTTCTTCACCTCCCTCCTGCAGCGCTTCAGCTTCTCGGTGCCGCCAGGACACCCTCGGCCCAGCGACCACGGTGTCTGTAACTTCCTGGTTACCCCGTCCCCATACCAGCTTTGTGCTGTGCCCCGCTAGGGCCCGACACCAGGCCCCAGCCTTCTCCCCGGCCGGGGGCCCTGATGTCCAATAAACCAATGTGCTTTGCCCACCTTGGCCCCATCAACACTGCTGGCTGCCATGGGGCCTCACAGCCTCTCTGGGGACAGCCCACCCCGCCTCATCCATGCTGATCTGACCTCCTGGCCCCATTTGATAGATGGGTTTGTTGAGGTTCAGAAGATGTCAGCCAATCCCCACCAGTAACCCCAACACCCTGATGACTCAACTCTGGGCAGATTGGTGACAAGGACTGTGTGGTCCTGGCTTCTGGGGGAGGGGCCGGCCTGGGCTGTCCAGAGATGTCAGTGCGGACAGTGGGGTGCAGAGGGCAGCACTCAGCCTGGAGAACCACATTTCAGGCCCTCTGGGCCCACCCGCCAGCGTCCAGCAGCCCTGCCAGCACCAACCCATTACCTGCCTTGACATTCGACACCCCAAGAAGGGAGAGAAGTCCAGGAGGGCCACAGAGTGAAGTGCCAGGGTTACCACCCAGGGCTCAGTCATCAGGTGCCAGAACGTTCTCTGGGAAGGCCTGATGCAAGCCCAGGGGTCAGCCGCCTTCCTGAGCCTCTCAGTCACCCCACGGTAGGAATGGCCAGCTTCCCTTGCCCCTCAGGGACGCTGTGTCCAGGCCCTGACCAGTGAGCAGTCACCACTCAGGGCCAGGCTGGAGCCAGCAGATGACATTTGTCTGAGCTGCGACCCACGGCGCCGTCCTCTCAATGTCTGGGTCATGCAGGGCCCGCAGGTTTGGCCAGGGGCAGGGAGTGAGCCCCGTGGGCTATAGCCCTCCCCAGGGGTTGGGACAACCTTGGACCCATGTGGCAGTGGGGTGGGCAGAGGAGAAGGAGATGGCGGGGGCAGCCGAGAGGATGAGGCCCTGGCTCTAGTCCTTGCTCTGCCACTACCCTGTGTGACCGTGGGCTCCTACCTCCCTGTCCCGGGCTTCTGTTCCCTTTCTGCCAGGGGGAACGTTGCACCAGATGGCCACCCAGTCCTGTCTTCCTTCCCTAACCTCTGCGACTGACCCTTGCTGGCCTGGAGCCCTCACCAAGGGCAGAGACTGCTGTCCTCCACCTCTGTGCCCACCCCCACAGTTGGCCGGTCTGGACTGGGCACGTGGGCAGCGCCCTGTGGTTTCTAATGACCATCTGTTTAGCTGAGTTCTGGGCAGACCGTCTGGTGCACTTAGGGTACAGGCTGGGACAGAACCACGGACACTCAGAGCAGAAGCCACCCCAGGGCTTTTGCCAGGGGACCTACAGCATGCCTGACGGGTTCCCACCAGCGTTTTCCCAAATGCCCCGTGACAGGGAGCTGCCCAGCTCTCAGCACTACCGGGACCTTAGCCTGTCCCCTGGCTCTGAGTGGGAAAGCTGGCCGGGCAGGAGGTGGTCTTGGTCTTCCTGCAGCTGTGGGAGAGGCAGTGCGGATGCGGCCAGGCTGCGTTTGTCTGAGGAGACTGGGGTCCCTAGCAGGAGGCTCGGGCCCTGCAGAAGCAGCAGGATTTATTGGACACTTTTCATTCGTGGCTCTGAGTCTCGGGGTTGTCGCGGGCTGGGACCCAGCTCAGCCAGAGCTTCCTCAGGAGTGCGGGGACCTAGTCCCTGTGCCTTTGCTCCTTGCTCTCTACCTCAGGGACCTCTAGGAAGCCCAAACAGGCATTCCCTGCGGGTCCCCTGCTGGGAGGAACCTTGTCCCAGGCCAGGGATGAGCTACCCTCCTTGGCCGCCTGGGGGTCATGTGAGCTGTGATGACAGGGTGGGTGTGCTGGCAGCCCAGGGAGTGACCCAGGGTTCCTTTCAACCCTGGGAGGCTCACAGGACGGTCAAGGCTTCTGGCTACCTGAGCTTTTTTTCCCACCTCCCCAGGTCAGGGAGGTCTGAAGAGTGTGGTCATTGTGACCCCCAGTCACTGCGCTTAGGGAGGAGGGGAAGGAGTCCTGGTGCACCAGGGCTGGCCAGCAGTCTTACCAGACGAATATGCAGCAATTTCCTTTTGGAACTGTTTATTTTCTTGAAAGTAAGAAGAGGGGCTCAGGCATGGGATGAGGTAGGTTCTGTGTTTATCAGAAAGGGAAATGGAGGCCCTACTCCACAATGAGGTGGGCGAGGTCAGGATCAGACCCGCTCCCTGCTCAGACTATGCTGCCTCTCACCTGCACACGTTGCCCCCTGCTCCGCTGGGCTTGAGGCCGCCCCCCACCCGCCACTGCCTGCCAACCCTCCAGTGGTCCGTGGCTTCTCCATAGGACCCTTACAAGGGACTTTCCAGTTGAAGCTCCGGAGCGCCCTTACCTGGGGTCCCTGCCACCTCTTTCTCAGTAGGAATAGGGCCAGCTGCTTTCTCCCCTGGCGACCTTACCTGCTCTTCCTCCTGAGACAGGATGTCAGCTTCCTCCCTGTGGGCAGCATCGTTCAGTCCTCCAGGTGCCCTGGGGGTCATGGCCTACAGGAGGAACAAGAGGGCAGACTATGAGCAGAAAGACCCCCAGAACACCTCATCCCTCCTCCTGTTCTCACACGTGGGGTTCCAGTCCTTTGTTTCTCCTAGAATGTCCTTTCCCAGGAGAGCCCCAGCCCCTACGGGGGAGGCCTCCTCACTTACCTCTGAGGCTGGCTTTTTCCCACTCTTCACTTTGGGTCTCTGCAGAGGGAAATAGGAGAGTTGACAGCTGGCTATGAGTGACCAGGAGTCCTTCCCTAGCCTAAAACCCATCCTCCCCAGGTGCAGTCCCCCTCACTGTGTCTGCCAAGAGTGCCTAGGACAGCAAGCCCACTCCAGGGCAAGAGACTTCCCCAGCCCCTTACCCACCTGAGTGGTCATGGGGTAGCATTTATCCATCAGCCCCACACTGGCCGTAAGGTCTCGCCTATGGGCTGCATGACAAGGAGAGTGGGAAGGCTGAGGTGAGGTCTGTCAATTTCTACATAAGCTACCGCCTTAAGAATACCAGGTATTTAAGGAAAACAACCATTAAAAGCTGTTTTCTTTTTTCTTTTTTTTTTTTTTTGGAGGTCTCACTCTGGAGTGCAGTGACATAATCATAGCTCACTACAACCTCAACCTCCTGGGCCCAAGCAATCCTCTTGCCTCAGCCTCCCAAGTAGCTGGGACTACAGGCATGTGCCATAACGCCCAGCTAAATTTTAAAATTGTTTTAGAGATGGGGTCTCTCTATGTTGCCCAGGCTGGTCTTGAAGTCCTGGCCTCAAGCGATCCTCCCAGCTTGGCCTCCCAAAGTGCTGGGGTTACAAGCGTGAGCCACTGTGTCCAGCCTAAAAAACTTTTTAAAAACTCTAATTGATGTCTTTAGAAAGGTCAAACTTTGCATTCATGAAAGAATAGGAGGCTCTAAAATAGAAACGTTCAAACAACCAGTATCACTAATTCTTGATAAATAAAATTATGACATAATAATGGGAATGAAAAACCCAATCAAAATATAGAAGATAAAGCTGCAAAGAATATTTCCCAGAAAGAACAGAGTGAGAAGCGGTCAGGAGCTCCAACAGCTAAATAGTTTAGATGTTTCGGAAAGAGGCAACAGAGATGACAGACTGGGGTGGCAGTGAGAAATGTCAAATAAATAAGTTCCTTTTTTGTCAAGACTAGTTCCCAGAGATGAAGGACACGAGTTTCCAGGCAAGAAGGAAACAGCAAGTATCCAGGACAATGGATGAAGGAGGACCCACCCAGAATTTGTCATCGATAAGTTTCAGAACATTGAGGATAAAGAGAAGAACCTAAAAACGTCCAGAGATACAAAGAAAAAAATCTCAGTTTTAGTAATTCAACTTTCATCAGACTTCTCAATACCAAACTTCAAAGCTATTAGACAACAAGGATCTTCAAAAAGGTGTCCTTATTCAGATTTTAAAATTTGCAAATGCCAACAACTATGATATAATTATATTGGAAGACTAGACAGAGGTGAAATGTGTGCTGGAGGTGGCAGTAAGTGTGCAGTGGTTACAAGCACTAAATCCTCATCTTCCATTGTAGGAGTTAAGTAGATAACATTTAAATCTGAAAAATCAAGGCAAAGCAGCACAGAAAATTTATCCTGTTCTATACGTGGAGGCAAAAATCAAAGGCTACAGCTGCAAAGGTAGGAAGCTGCAAAGATTGCCACCCGGGTTGTGGGAATCGGGGGTGAGGTGGGGCAGGGCAAAAGGCAGCTGGTATTTTAAGTCCTATAAAACTTCAAACTATGCACAGTAAGTCCTCACTTAATGTCATACATAGGTTCTTGGAAACTGTGACTTTAAGTGAAACTAATTTTACCATAGGCTAACTGATATAAATAAGAGGGAAGTGCCTGTGGCATATTTGTGGTCATAAAAACATCACCAAACTCCTAAATAAAGACCAAAACACTTCTAATACTTAACATTGAAATAAATATGAGTTTTACATACATTTAAGAAAGATTAATAATAACAAGATCATGATTTACCCAATTTTTGGTGAATCGGTGAATGACTGTGGTTGTAGTGGTGAAAATTGTCAGCAACACCTCCTGCCACCATGCAGTTCAAAAACAATCACCGACATGGTGACTCACTGAGTGCTTTCAGACCGCGTCCTTTACTGTCATGCATCCGTACGATGATCATCTAACTTCACGAGTTTTCATTTGGCAATAATTTGTATTTATCAATTAATTCATTCATTTTCCACCCCGCTTATTCCAGTTCAGGGTCACAGGTGGCCAGAGCTTCTCCTGGCAGCTCAGGGTGCAAGGCAGGACCCCACCCTGGACACACACAAACACACTCACACTGGGACAATGTAGACACGCTGATTAACCTAACATGCACGTCTTTGGGATGTGAGAGGAAACTGGAGGACCCGGAGAAAACCCATGCAGACGTGGGGAGGACACGCAAACCACACAAACAGTGGCCCCACCAGTAATCAATTGTTTTTGTCATCAACATTATAACGAAGTAATGTTGGGGCCTGGGGCAAGATGGCGGATGAGAAAAACTGCCAGCCAGAGCGTCTCTGCAAGAAAGACAGATTTTAGAAGAAAGTGAAAAAAAATAAACAGGCAGACAAACATAGATCAGATGAGGGTCAGAAGGAAGGTGCCTGAAACTACAGGAGACGCCACAGGAAGACGCTGCGGAGGAGAACTGGAAGGAGAAAGGCCCCGAGAGGCCAGAGGCGTGGAGACCAGCGACCAGGGTAGGTGGAGCAGTTAAACTTCCCCTCCCTTGCATCTGCGACTGCTGGGGGGCTCCTGAGCAGGTGGAGGGACCTGCCGACACCAGCCCAGAGACGGCCGCCGCCAGTGAGCGGTGAGCCTCTTGCAGACAGGGCACCAGGCTCCCAGCTGCCTCGGGCACCTGCCGGCCCGCAGACCCGAGCCCATCGGCAGGTGCCATATTGCTTCATTCTCCCCTTCCCCTGCCCTACCCGCGGCTGTCGAGAGAGACAATTTAGCTACCACCTGGAGACATCTGAGGGCAATGGGACCTTTCCTTTTGGGGCCCTACAGCAGACTGAGGGGTACTCAGACTGTGAGCTCCCTACCCGCCAGCCCTCCCAGGTGCAGCTTGCCTGGTGACTCTGGGAGAGCCGGGCAAATCCAAAGGTGGAGAGACATCAATCCAGCTTGGGCACTCTGTGAGTGACTTAAGACCAGCACTCCTCTCCCTGGCAGGGTCAGGGATTGATCTCCAGAGCCCAGGGCACAGGCCTGCAGACCTGATCCCAAACACCCAGGTCTCGATTGCATTGCCCGGAGACACAGAAGGGATATTTGTGAACGACCCTACTGAGGGTGTGTGCCTTCAGGGGCAGATCAGCGTGCTTGAGGGGCAACCCTCCTCCCAAGGGAAGCCCTTGCGCCCAGCTCAGGCTGCGATCCTGGGCAGGGAACTCCCCGGCCCACATCACAGCCAAGGGAGATCCGCTGGCTTGAGGTCCTGCCTCCTGGCAGAGGCCTGGGAGAAACGATGGAATAGGGGAGGGTGGAAGGGAGCAAGGCCTCCTCCAGACTGCAGGTCTCAGACAGCCCCACACCCAGACGCAGACTTTTCAGCTGAGTGGGGCCATTTCGGCCCCTCCCTGGCAGCTTTGCCCAGAAGCAGAGAACAGACTTTGACCCCTGCTAACAGCATTTGTGGAGCTTGAGGGCAGGCTCACCCTACCCAGCCCCACCCAGACACACTCCCACACCTGCCGCCACTGAGGTGGAGAATAAGGACACACCTGGAAGTCCCAGGGCCCCACGCACCACCTGAGGCACTAGAGCGCCTCTCCAGAGGAACAAAAGCTGGTTACAGGACCCAAAAACAACACTGCAGCCTGCCCCTCCCAGCAAGTGCCACCTACTGACAGGGAGGTCATTCTGAACACACTTTTAGTGCACCTACTGACTCATCATACAGGGTGTGGTCGAGTCTCCCCCACAAACACCACCTACTGGCTCAGAGACTAAACAGGGTGTGTCATCATTCAAACAAAAATCTAAAGGTAAGAAGCAATAGCTGGTCTAGATGGGAAGGAATCAGCAAAAAAAACTCTGGAAGAATGAAGAATCAAACAGAAAATTCCCCAAAGGGGAACACCAGCTCTCTAGCAACCAAGTTCAGAACACTAAAATGACAGCAGAAGAATTTGGAACATGGATTGTAAGAAAACTGAATTCTATGCAAGAAGAAATGGATAACCAACACAAAGAAACCACACACAAAAAAAATCCAGGACTTGGAAGAAAAACTCACTAAATAAATTCAAATATTAAAGAAAAATCAAACAGAACTTCTGAAAATGAAGAATTTATTCAAGGAATTACAAAACATAGTGGAAAGCTTCAAGAACAGGGTCGATCAAACAGAAGAAAGAATCTCGGGGACTGAAGATAACACCTTTCAATTAAATAAGTCAGGCACAGAGATAGAGCAGAGAAATAAGAGAAAAGAGCAAAGCCTACAAGAAATGTGGGATTATGTGAAGAAGCCTAATGTGAGAATCATAGGCATCCCTGAGGGTGAAGAAGAAAATACACAAGGATTGGAAATGTCTGGGAAATGCACGCCATTGAGTGAGAGGGCCGGAGACCCAGATTCCCACCCACTACTCTGCTCCTGGTGACTATCAGTATGCTGATGGCAGCAACCTGAAGCGATAAGGTTATTTTCAGGGCCAGCTTCATAGGCATGCAAACTGGGCAGACACACAGGGCCCCATGCTGATAAGGGCCACAGCTAGTCACCACCCCGTCCCTACTGAGGGACTATCAGAAGAGACCTAGCAGAGAGTCAGAACTTTCACCTTTGACAATAGGTAAAAAGGCAACCCCACTTCCAGTGTCAGTAGTGAGGGACTTCTGCCCTTTGCTCCCCAAGAGCAGTATCAGTGGAAGCCTAGTGCACAGCCAGAACCCCCACTCTCACTAAGCAGAGTACGAGGGGTCCCCACCCCTAGAGTGTCTACTGAGGCTGAGTGGGGAGCCTGGACTTCCACCCCCACTTGCAGTAACAAGGAAGCTCCTTCCCTTCCCCTGCTGGAGTGGTGTCAAAGGAAGCCAACTAAATAAGATCTACAATCTCATAACATAATACCCCGAATGCCCAGGTTTCAATCAAAAAACCTCTCATCATACAAAGAAAAAGGAACATTTCAAACTGAATGAAAAAAGTCAATGACTAGATGCCAACAGTGGGATGATAGAGACAGCAGAGTTATCTGACAAAACTTTTAATTATTTATTTTTTATTTTTTTTTTATTTTGAGACAGAGTCTCACTGTGTTGCCCGGGCTAGAGTGCCATGGCGTCAGCCTAGCTCACAGCAACCTCAAACTCCTGGGCTCCAGCGATCCTCCTGTCTCAGCCTCCTGAGTAGCTGAGACTACAGGCATGCGCTACCATGCCCGGCTAGTTTTTTCTATATATGTTTTTAGTTGTCCAGCTAATTTCTTTCTATTTTTAGTAGAGATGGGGTGTTGCTCTTGCTCAGGCTGCTCTCGAACTCCTGAGCTCAAACAATTCACCTGTCTCGACCTCCCGGAGTGCTAGGATTACAGGTGTGAGCCACCTCGCCTGGCCGTGACAAAACTTTTAAAGCAGCCATCATAAAAATCTTTCAATAAGAAATTATGAACATGCTTGAAAGTAAAAAAAAAATAAAGTCTCCTCAAAGAAATAGATGATACAAAGGGGAACTAGATGGAAATTTTAGAACTGAAAAATACAATAACTGAAATAAAAAGCTCAGTGGGTGGCTCAAGTACAAAGGAGAGGACAAAGGAAAGAAGCAATGAAACAGAAGATAGAACAATAGAAATTACCCAATCTGAACAACAGAGAGAAAATGGACTGTGAAAAAAGTGAACACAGCCTCAGGGACCTTTGGGACTATTAAAAAGAAAGATCCAACATGGTGCCATGAGAGTCTCAGAAGGAGAGGAGAAAGAGAGCAGGGCTGAACAAATTCTCAAAGAAAACTTTCCAAATTTGGCAAAAGGCATAAAACAACAGACTCAAGAAGCTGAGAGAATTCCAACTAGGTTAAACCCAAAGAAGTTCACACCAAGATACATCATAGTCAAACTTCTGGAAACAAAACAAAATTTTGAAAGTACCCCGAGCAAAACAACATATTACCTGTATGAGAACAACAATTCAAATGACAGCTGATTTCTTGTCAGAGACCATAGAGGCCATAAAGAAGTGACACAACATTTTTCAAGTGTTGAACTATCAGTCCAGAATTCCATATCCAATGAAAATACCCTTCAGGAATGCTAGGAAGAAAATTCTCAGATGAAGGAAAACTAAGAGACTTAGTCACTAACTAATACGCCCAATTGATTTTTTATAAAGGTGCTGAAGCAATTCAATGGAGGAAAGCTGACTTTTCAACAAATGGCTCTGGAGTAATCAGACATCCTCAGGCAAGAAAATGAACCTGGAACTAAATCTCACATCTTATATAAAAACTAATACAAAATGGACCATGGACTTAAATATGAAACATAAAACTTTTAGAATAAAAAAGTAACAGAAAATTTTCTGGACCTAGAACTAGGCAAAGAGTTCTTAGACTTGACACCAAAAGCACAATCCAAAAAAGGAAAAGAATTAATAAATTGGATTTCATCAAAATGAAGCACTTTTGTTCTGTGAAAGACCCTATTGAGAAGAGGAAAAGACAAGCTGTAGAGCGGGAGAAAATTTACAACTACATCTCTGACCAAGGACTAGTATGTAGAATACATAAAGAACTCTCAAATCTCAATAGTAAACAAATAATCTAATTAGAAAATGTACAGAAGACATAAAAACATTTCTCTAAAGAATATACACATGGGAAGTAAACATGTGAAAGGATGTTCAACATCACTAGCCATTAGGGAAATGGAAACAAAAACTGCAATGAGATATCCCTATACATTTATCAGAATGGCTAAATTAAAAAGTTGTTCCACCCAATGGGGAAGAGGATGTGGAGAGACTGGATCACTCATACATTGCTGAGGGGACATGCAAAATGATACAGTTGCTCTGGAAAACTGTTTGGCAGTGTGGTAAACAACTGTGCAACAACCATAAGACCCAGTGATTACATTCCTGGGCATTTATACTAGAGAAATGGAGACTTGTGTAGACACAAAAGCCATACACAATTTTTAGCAGTTTTATTCATAAAAGCCAAAAACTAGAACAACCCATATGTCCTCTTAGAGGTGAATGGTTAAACAAATCGCGGTACCTCCATACCATGGACTACCACTCGGAAATGAAAAGGAATAAACTCTATGCGTGTAACAACCTGGATGAGTCTCAAGAAAATTATGTTGAGTGAAAAAAAGCCCTGTCCAGAAGGTTATATACTGTTTGATTCCATTTATAGAACATTCTGGAAAGGAGAAAATAATAGACATGGAGTCCCCTTGTTAGGGACTAAGAAAGGGGAGAGGGAAAGGTGACATGAGGAATCCTTGTGATGATGCAAGTGTTCTGTATCTTGATGACATTAATGTCAATATCCTGGCTGTGATAGTCTACTCTAGTTTTATAAGATGTTACCATTAGGAAAAGCTGGGTAAAGGGTATACCTGACCTCTCTGTGTTATTTCTTGTACATGTGAATCTAAATTATCTTAATAAACATTGAACTTAAAATTTGTAGTATAATACAGGAAAAATTATAAAAGTCGCTCTCTCTTCCCCACAGGGACAGGAAAGGAAAAGGCAAGTATGAAGCAATGTGTGGCTTTGTATCAGGGCCCTGATGAATGTGTTTTCGGTTCCTGATACTTCCTCTTGCTTTTGGCGGCATTTTGGAGCCCTATGACCCCCATATGCCACTGGAATAAAAAAGACCCTCTACTCTTATCTCTTACTTTAAGGTGGTCTCAGGGAAGAGGGATACAAATAGATGCTGGCCATCTTAGGCAGGGGAGCTTTAAATTGAGGCCAAAAGTGGGGTGGCAGTGGGCAGGGAGGGAGGGAGGAGCAGAACACTGAACTGGAATAAGAAATTCTGGGATCTACTTCTTATTCCACTACCAACTATTAATATACAAATCCTTTAAATGCTGAGGGCTTCAATTTAACATTCACTGGGCACCGAGGACATTGGCAAGAGGGGGCTGGGTAGGTGGTTAGCCCTTATCCCATTATCTATCAACATCCATCACCAAAAAGAGTAATGTTCTTTGCTACAGAAAATCAACATTTCTCAATCTTGGGTAAAATGTGCATAAAAGCACCTTTAGAAACCTCTATTTGTATCCATTCATAATTACAATGTAAGTAAAAAAGAGGACGCTTAAGTTGCGGACAGTTTCAAGATATCTGCAGGATGTACTCCAACCATCCCTCCTGAACAAGACTGCCATCCTTCAGCTGCTCTTGGTCACTAGGTTCTACTCTGTGTAAGTGTAAGGCTTGAGACTAAAGAAAGTTAATGGAGGGCCTCTCTTCCCTTGGAGCTGTGGGGGATCCAGTTTCTCCTCAGCCAGGGATGGAGGCCGAGATCAGCCCCTGAGGATCATTGTCTGGACTGCCGCGAGCCGGGCAACCTTGTTTTCCTGCCTCACACATTCCCAGTTGCTGGGAGCCCCCACTGGGTTGACACCAGGCCTACTGACCCTAAAACCACACTGGGGCCTTCAGTGGCTGCACCGGGCACAGGGCCTGAGGCTTTCCTTGGGCACTGCCAGGCTCTCGTCAGCTGATCTTGGCCTGGGTTGCCCCCAGTGTAGCTTGGCCACCTGTCTGCCCCACAGACGGGATGTCTGCACGCCCAGCAAGCACGTGGTCATCCGCCACAGAGATGCCTGTGAGGGAGCGGCCCCTGGCCTCTAGCCCTCCTGCTGCCCTGCTTTGGCCCCAGCGTTCGTTACCAGGAAGGCGGGTATGCAGGGTGGGTCCTGTCATTTTGGAATGGAAGGTGAAGCCTTTGAAGGGCGGGGCATCGGAGGCCATCTAACTCAGAGGGAAGCTCTCTGTCTTCCCCTACCCGGGTTAGCGTATGTGCCAGCCACTCGGCCCAGCATCAGCTCACAGCTGCGTCTCCGGCCCCAGGGTCTGGCTCCGGATGGCGAGGCGGGCGGTGGTGAGGAAGAGCCGAGCGTGGGCGCTGGAGAAGAAGGAGCCGCGCCGGCGGCAGGGCAAGGCAGTCAGACCTGACACCCAGTATACTGGCCGCAAGCGCAAGCCACACTTCTAAGCAGTGGCCTCGTCCCAGTGGGACGGCTGTGGGGCCACACGGTGATGTCCTGTGTGGTCCAGCCTGGCACTTGTCTCTGGAAAGTTTTCAATATTGGAACGTTTCCTTCATCAGCTAACAAAGTATTTTAGAAAAGTTTCAAAGTTCTGAAAGTATTTTCTTCACTAAAAAAAGTTTTCTGGGCCGGATGCGGTGGCTCAGGCCTGTAATCCTAGTACTCTGGGAGGCTGAGGTGGGCGGATCGCTCAGGAGTTCGAGACCAGCCTGAGCAAGAGCAAGACCCCGTCTCTACTAAAAATAGAAAGAAATTATATGGACAGCTAAAATATATATATATATAGAAAAATTAGCCAGGCATGGTGGTGCGTGCCTGTAGTCCCAGCTACTCGGGAGGCTGAGGCAGGAGGATTGCTTAAGCCCAGGAGTTTGAGGTTGCTGTGAGCTAGGCTGACGCCACAGCACTCTAGCCCGGGCAACAGAGTGAGACTCTGTCTCAAAAATAAATAAAAACCATACAGTATGACAGCTATTTACATTTTATTAGGTACTGTAAGTAAGCTAGAGATGATTTGAAGCATACGACAGGTTATATACAAATACTGCGCCATTTTACTTAAGGGACCTGACCATCCTTAGAGCTCCTGGAACCATCCCTCACCAGGATACCTGGAAACAATGACTCCCTTGCTCCCCAAGCCTGCCTGCAGAACTGCAGATACCCTGCTCCTGGAAGGCCACCAACCAGGCACCCAGAGTCCCTCAGTACTCTGGGTCAGGCCCACAACCTGTCCCTCAGGAGAAGCTGGGTATCCGGAGGTTCCTCCAGATGGCACTGCTATGCAGGGGCAGGGAGGGCAGTAATAGCAAAATGCTGAAACTTGCCTACCCTTCTGAGTACAGTCCCCTCCTGGCTCTGGACCAGCTGGGCACTACAGCTTCCTAACTGGTTTCTAGAATTCTCACAAAGATGTTTTGGTCTTTGTCCTACCAGGCTTTCCTGGGGAACAAGAGCCTAGAGCTTCCTGGTCCAGGTGCTTCCGGGTCTATTTCCAAATGGCATCTCATGTGCCGGTGTTCAGAGGGCCCACCAGTGCACAGTGCATTTTATACTGTGACATGGGCAGTCCCAGTATTTGGGAAGGACAGCCTGGGTGTGTTTTTATGAAATAATAAATCCCAGGAACTTCTATACTGGTCATTGATAGAATATGATGTTGAAAGAGTGTAGAGCAGTTACTCAGAGCATGTGTTTTGGACGTGGACTCTGATCCTGCTCTGTCACTTTGACCTCATTACATGACCTCTGAGACTCAGTCTCCTGTGTGCCTTAGTGGGCTGTGGAAGGCCTGATGAGTCTGAGCACACAGAGTCTGAGCAGCAGTGCCTGCCATATGTGTGCCAATCAGTGGAAGCCACAGTTGCACAATGATTGCAGAAGGCCACAGGCCTCATCATTGAAGGTTGTCCTCGCTCTGGCCGTGCTGAATTACAGGCCCCTGGCATCAGGAGGGCACTGCCACGGTACAGGCCTGTCGCTGCCCTTCACACCTCATTAGGATGGCTACTTGGGGCAGGCCTGACACCTCAAAAAGCCAAGCGGGCCAGGCGCAGTGGCTCATGCCTGTAACCCTAGCACTCTGGGAGACTGAGCCAGGATCACTTCAGGTCAGGAGTTCAAGACCACCCTGAGCAAGAGCGAGACCCTGTCTCTACTAAAAATAGAAAAAAGTCAGCCAGGTGTGGTGGGGCGAGCCTGTAGTCCCAGCTACTTAAGAGGCTGAGGCAGGAGGATCTCTTGAGCCCAGGAGTTGGAGGTTGCAATGAGCTATGATGATGCCACTGCACTGTAGCCAGGGAGACAGAGTGAGAGCCTGTCTCAACAAAAAGACCAAGGGGAAATAAAGGCAATTTATCAACAGCCACCATATGATAAGCACCCACACCTCCCTGCAACCCTGCACCTTGATTTTCTGACAGTCCCAGATAGAAAGTTGCTGCCACCATTCAGCTGAGGCCAGATGGGAGGCCACAGCTGGGTCTGAGACTACCTTGGAGTATACATGGGTGTTGCTCTCCTGGTCAGTTAAATGACCTCAAAAGTCTTCCTCCCGACTCCTGTTCCCACATCCAGTCGTCAGCCAGGCTTGTAACCCCTCAAGCTCCAGCCACCTTCTTCCCACTGCCCCTCACCTTACTGCACAGGATGTCCCAGTGTTACCTGGGTCCCGTTGCCAGGGCCTTGCCCTGCAGTGCCTTTCCGTCCCTCAGTCTCTGCCAGCCAAAGCCTTCCAAGAAGGCTTCCCAGAAAGTCCTCTTCGAGCCTGAGCAAATGTCCTCACAACCCTCAAACCACTACTGGCTTGCCATGTTAGCTATCTGACCTTACTACTCTTCGTCATGAGTACCTTGGAGCACAGGCCCTCCTTCTGTTCCACCAAGTTCCTGTGCACCTCCCAGCACCAACCGCAAGTGGTATATCCAGCTTCAGTGGAGGGCTCCCTCCAAGACAATTCCACCACCCCCCTGCCCTGGGTAAGCACTGGGGAGGGCAGCAGGGGCAAGGACCTCCTGGCCAGTCCCTGCACCTTGCCTACCCTGGCCCTGAACCCTCTGGCAGCACAGTCAACACAAGTTGGCTCACTGCACAGGGCAAAGGCCGGCGTCACCTCCCTTCATAAGGAAACAGCACAGAGTGTTCGGGCACTCAGGGTGTCCAGAGAGGGTCCTGCCTGAGCCTAGGTGCTTGGACTGCTAGAGTGACAGGTGTTACTGGAGGAGTCCAGTGGACACGCAGCTATGGGGCTGCTGACAGGGGATGTGTTGGTGTCCCTGGCTTTGGCTGCGGCGATCTTCTTTCTCCTAGTGGATCTGATGCACCGGCGCCCACGCTGGGCTGCACGCTACCCGCCAGGCCCCATGTCAATGCCAGGGCTGGGCAACCTGCTGCAAGTGGACTTCCAGGATGTACCCTGGTGCTTTGGCCAGGTGAGGGAGGTGGTGGCGGAACACAGCAAGGGGTCTGGGCACCCCCCCAGCAGGAGACATGGGTGGTGGGTAAGATACAGTCTGGGCCGGGCGCGGTGGCTCATGCCTATAATCCTAGCACTCTGGGAGGCCAAGGTGGGCGGATTGTTTGAGCTCAGGAGTTCGAGACCAGCCTGAGCAAGAGGGAGACCCCATCTCTACTAAAAATAGAAAGAAATTATAAGGACAACTAAAAATATATATAGAAAAAATTTAGCCGGGCCTGGTGGCGCCTGCCTGTAGTCCCAGGGACTCGGGGGGTGAGGCAGTAGGATCGCTTGAGCCCAGGAGTTTGAGGTTGCTGTGAGCTAGGCTGACGCCACAGCACTCTAGCCTGGGCAACAGAGTGAGACTCTGTCTCAAAGAAAAAAAAAAAACAAAACACTGTCTGGACAAGGAGCTGGGCCCAGAAGAGGAAGCAGGTGTGAGAGGCTCCCTGGGGAGGGCTTTTGTGCAGGGCCTCAGGGACAGTTTGGACTTTCCAAAGGAAAATGTCTGGGAGGGCAAAGGCCTGGAGGTGAGGCGGGACTGGGCAGTGGGTTTGCAAGCCTGTTGGACAGCACAGACTTCGGGAAGGCCCAAGTCCCTTCTGATGACACCAGAAGGAAAGGTCTGGGGAATGGGAGTGGGGGGGGCCAGTGTCCTGAGCATCAATGAAATGAGGAAACTGGGGTTGACACAGGTGCAGTGACCGGTTCAAATGTTTTGTCGCTGTTGGTCGGTGGGCCTCAAGCTCACCTCCATCACCCTCAGTTTCCTGATCTGTAACCTGGGATGCTAAGGGGGGCCTACTGTCAATTTCGGTCATTCTTGCAAGGTCATACAAAGCTTGGTTGTTGGATGCAAACCGAGCTCCTCAACCGTAGAGAATCTGACCCCCAGGATCTGGAGTACACATCTTGTCCTTGAATCGGCGGGCTCCTGCCGGCCCCACGGTCTCACAGGGCTTATAGGGTGAGCCCAGCACCAGTACCTGGGGGGGCCCCGGGTTCACGGACGCCCCACCCTCCTCATACAGCTGCGACGCCGCTTCGGGGATGTGTTCAGCCTGCAGCTGGCCTGGACCCCGGTGGTCGTGGTGAACGGGCTGGAGGCCGTGCGCGAGGCGCTGGTGAAGCACAACGAGGACACTGCCGACAGGCCTCCCTCCCCAGTCTACGAGCACCTGGGCTACAGGCCACATATGGAAGGCAAGTGACCCCGGGGACAGACACAGTGTCGACGGGGAAACGGAGCGAGCCAGCAGTTCCCAGAGACGGAGCTGGGCCAGTGGGCGCCTGACCATGGACTTGGGACTCAGAGAAAGGCCAGTGGGTGGGTTGGGGGGCGGAAGGCCAGGGAACACACTGCCAGGGGGACCTAAGCCAAGTGGATGCAGCGGGGGCGGGACTTATCCAGAGAGGGCGGAGCCCCCGCCCCCCGGGCCGCGCGGGGACCGTCGGGGAGGGGCGGGCCTGAGCAGCCAGTCAGGGAGGCCGCGCGGGGGCATCGGGCTCAGTGTGGCGTGCGGGGCAGGCAGCGTCCTCCCAGAGTAGAACCGAGGTCAGGGTGGGCAAGGCCCAGCTGGGGCAAAAGCCACCCCGGCGCAGCAGACACAGAGCAGGCGACCAACGTGGGGAAGCAACAGCGGGACCTGGGGGAAGGCAGGGTCAGAGTGGGCGGGGCCCCAGTCCCGCGGAGCGGCAGAGGGGAACTGGGCGGGGCGGAACATTCAGGGCCACGCCCACCGACCCGCCCTACCCCAGGGGTGATCCTGGCGCGCTACGGGCCCGACTGGCGCGAGCAGCGGCGCTTCTCCTTGTCCACTCTGCGCTTCTTCGGTCTGGGCAAGAAGTCGCTGGAGCTGTGGGTGACTGAGGAGGCCGCCTGCCTCTGTGCCGCCTTCGCCGACCACGCCGGTGGGTGACGGGTGCAGGGACAGGGAGGACAGGGGAGGACCCGGGAGGTGGGCTGGGGCCCGGGAAGAGGAGCCTCCCTGACCCGCATCCCGTCTCAGCACGGCCCTTTAGCCCCAACGCGCTCCTGAACAAAGCGGTGGGCAACGTGATCGCGTCCCTCACCTACGGGCGCCGCTTCGAGTACGACGACCAGAGCTTCCTCAGGCTAATGGAATTGGTGATGGAGGCACTGAAGGAGGATTCTGGCCTCCTACGCGAGGTGCGGGCAATGAAGGGCTGCGGGAGTCTGAGCAGGGCAAGCTCCGGGCAGGTGCCTCCGCCTGCAGCTGGGCCTCCACACGGGGGCGACGGGGAAGGGCATTCCTGGAGAGCCCACTGCAAGAGGCAGGGCACCCAGAAGAAAGGAAATCTCACACAAGGCTAATGGGAGAGGTGGCCCAGGGTCAGTGGGACCCCAGAGAGGGCGAAGGAGCCCGGGCCTCCTGGGCACGTTGGGAGCCAACAGCAGGTGAGATTTCCATCGTAGGTTTATCCTTGTGTCAGCCCAGGGCCAGGAGACAGTGTGGAGACTCCCACTTGCGGAGGGACCAGGTCAATGGTGGGGACAGGCAGGTAGTGTGTGTCTCTGATATTGGAGACAGATGCAGGTGAATGCTGAGCACAGGAGGAACCCAGGCTCCCTTCTGTGACTGGCACAGGTGCTGAATGCTGTCCCCGTGCTCCTGCGCATCCCCGGGCTGCCTGGCAAGGTCTTCCCTGCACAGAAGGCTTTCATGGCCCTGCTCGATGAGCTGGTGACTGAGCACAGGATGACCCGGGACCCGGCCCAGCCACCCAGAGACCTGACTGACGCCTTCCTGGCCGAGGTGGAGAAGGTGAGGGCCGCTGCCAGGGACAAGGACAGGGGCTGCCGCTTGAGGGTGCCCTGAGGAGTGAGGCCAGGCCAGGCAGGGAGGAGCTGATGCACCACCCTATGACGAGGGCTGACAGATGCAGAATGGAGGGTCATTTGGTGGATTCCTCCTCTGTCCCCTGAGCCCACCCTCTTTGCCCGGTCAGGCCAAGGGGAACCCAGACAGCAGCTTCACCGATGAGAACCTGCGGATGGTGGTGTCTGACCTGTTCTCCGCTGGGATGGTGACCACCTCGACCACGCTGGCCTGGGGCCTCCTGCTCATGATCCTGCACCCGGATGTGCAGCGTGAGCCCGGCTGTGGCTGGCGGGGCGGCCGAGGGAGGAGACTACAGGGAGGGGCCCCTGAGCTTCATTCGGACACCCCTGGCCCAGGCACTGCCTGAGCCAGGACCTGTCAGCGTGACCTTCCCCTCAGGTGGCCCAGCCCCCAACACAGGACTCAGGAGAGGGTCAGGGCTCAGCTGCCGGCTTCTGACCTGCTGTGGGACACTTGTGTGTCCAGGCCGTGTCCAACAGGAGATTGACGAAGTGATAGGAAAGGTGCGGCGACCAGCAATGGGTGACCAGGCCCACATGCCCTTCACCACTGCTGTGATTCACGAGGTGCAGCGCTTTGCGGACATCATCCCCCTGGGTGTGCCCCACATGACGACCCGTGACATTGAAGTGCAGGGCTTCCTAATCCCCAAGGTAGGACTGCGGCTGGGGCCAGGCTGGGACCCCAGGTCACCCCGTCCTCGCTTCCACAGGCACAGCCTGCCCAGCCTGGGTGTGGGGTGCAGAGCAGGGCCAGGGCCGGCCTGTCTGTGCAGAGCCCCAGTCCAGTGGGGAGGACAAAGCAGAACGTGCCCCAGACGACCTGTGGCTGCAGGGGTGGAGGCGGGGAGGGCGCCCATGGAATGTGGGACTGGGCCCTGCCTCGGGGTCAGAGAGTTAGGAGAAGCTCCTGGGGCCGAGGATTGCTTGATGCCGTTCAGGTGCGTGCCAGGCACAGCGTGTGCCCCATGTGTTTGGTGGCAGGGGTCCCAGGTTCCTACGGGCCAGTCACCACTCACGCCAGGCATCTCTCTCCCAGGGGACAACACTCTTCACCAACCTGTCATCGGTGCTGAAGGACGAGGCGGTCTGGGAGAAGCCTTTCCGCTTCCACCCGGAACACTTCCTGGACGCTCAGGGCCGCTTCGTGAAGCCTGAGGCCTTCATGCCTTTTTCAGCAGGTGCCTGTGGGCTGCCCGGCTCCCTGCCCCCTTCCTTGGAGTCTGGGCGGGGTGGAGCCCAGGCCCCAGGCTCACTGAGCCCCCCTTACCCACCCACAGGCCGCCGCATGTGCCTCGGGGAGCCCCTGGCCCGCATGGAGCTCTTCCTCTTCTTCACCTCCCTCCTGCAGCGCTTCAGCTTCTCGGTGCCGCCGGGACACCCTCAGCCCAGCGACCACGGTGTCTGTAACTTCCTGGTTACCCCGTCCCCATACCAGCTTTGTGCTGTGCCCCGCTAGGGCCCGACACCAGGCCCCAGCCTTCTCCCCGGCCGGGGGCCCTGATGTCCAATAAACCAATGTGCTTTGCCCACCTTGGCCCCATCAACACTGCTGGCTGCCATGGGGCCTCACAGCCTCTCTGGGGACAGCCCACCCCGCCTCATCCATGCTGATCTGACCTCCTGGCCCCATTTGACAGATGGGTTTGTTGAGGTTCAGAAGATGTCAGCCAATCCCCACCAGTAACCCCAACACCCTGATGACTCAACTCTGGGCAGATTGGTGACAAGGACTGTGTGGTCCTGGCTTCTGGGGGAGGGGCCGGCCTGGGCTGTCCAGAGATGTCAGTGCGGACAGTGGGGTGCAGAGGGCAGCACTCAGCCTGGAGAACCACATTTCAGGCCCTGCTGAGCCCACCCGCCCAGCGCCCAGCAGCCCTGCCAGCACCATCCCGTTACCTGCCTTGACATTCGACACCCCAAGAAGGGAGAGAAGTCCAGGAGGGCCACAGAGTGAAGTGCCAGGGTTACCACCCAGGGCTCAGTCATCAGGTGCCAGAACGTTCTCTGGGAAGGCCTGATGCAAGCCCAGGGGTCAGCCGCCTTCCTGAGCCTCTCAGTCACCCCACGGTAGGAATGGCCAGCTTCCCTTGCCCCTCAGGGACGCTGTGTCCAGGCCCTGACCAGTGAGCAGTCACCACTCAGGGCCAGGCTGGAGCCAGCAGATGACATTTGTCTGAGCTGCGACCCACGGCGCCGTCCTCTCAATGTCTGGGTCATGCAGGGCCCGCAGGTTTGGCCAGGGGCAGGGAGTGAGCCCCGTGGGCTATAGCCCTCCCCAGGGGTTGGGACAACCTTGGACCCATGTGGCAGTGGGGTGGGCAGAGGAGAAGGAGATGGTGGGGGCAGCCGAGAGGATGAGGCCCGGGCTCTAGTCCTTGCTCTGCCACTACCCTGTGTGACCGTGGGCTCCTACCTCCCTGTCCCGGGCTTCTGTTCCCTTTCTGCCAGGGGGAACGTTGCACCAGATGGCCACCCAGTCCTGTCTTCCTTCCCTGACCTCTGCGACTGACCCTTGCTGGCCTGGAGCCCTCACCAAGGGCAGAGACTGCTGTCCTCCACCTCTGTGCCCACCCCCACAGTTGGCCGGTCTGGACTGGGCACGTGGGCAGCGCCCTGTGGTTTCTAATGACCATCTGTTTAGCTGAGTTCTGGGCAGACCGTCTGGTGCACTTAGGGTACAGGCTGGGACAGAACCACGGACACTCAGAGCAGAAGCCACCCCAGGGCTTTTGCCAGGGGACCTACAGCATGCCTGACGGGTTCCCACCAGCGTTTTCCCAAATGCCCCGTGACAGGGAGCTGCCCAGCTCTCAGCACTACCGGGACCTTAGCCTGTCCCCTGGCTCTGAGTGGGAAAGCTGGCCGGGCAGGAGGTGGTCTTGGTCTTCCTGCAGCTGTGGGAGAGGCAGTGCGGATGCGGCCAGGCTGCGTTTGTCTGAGGAGACTGGGGTCCCTAGCAGGAGGCTCGGGCCCTGCAGAAGCAGCAGGATTTATTGGACACTTTTCATTCGTGGCTCTGAGTCTCGGGGTTGTCGCGGGCTGGGACCCAGCTCAGCCAGAGCTTCCTCAGGAGTGCGGGGACCTAGTCCCTGTGCCTTTGCTCCTTGCTCTCTACCTCAGGGACCTCTAGGAAGCCCAAACAGGCATTCCCTGCGGGTCCCCTGCTGGGAGGAACCTTGTCCCAGGCCAGGGATGAGCTACCCTCCTTGGCCGCCTGGGGGTCATGTGAGCTGTGATGACAGGGTGGGTGTGCTGGCAGCCCAGGGAGTGACCCAGGGTTCCTTTCAACCCTGGGAGGCTCACAGGACGGTCAAGGCTTCTGGCTACCTGAGCTTTTTTTCCCACCTCCCCAGGTCAGGGAGGTCTGAAGAGTGTGGTCATTGTGACCCCCAGTCACTGCGCTTAGGGAGGAGGGGAAGGAGTCCTGGTGCACCAGGGCTGGCCAGCAGTCTTACCAGACGAATATGCAGCAATTTCCTTTTGGAACTGTTTATTTTCTTGAAAGTAAGAAGAGGGGCTCAGGCATGGGATGAGGTAGGTTCTGTGTTTATCAGAAAGGGAAATGGAGGCCCTACTCCACAATGAGGTGGGCGAGGTCAGGATCAGACCCGCTCCCTGCTCAGACTATGCTGCCTCTCACCTGCACACGTTGCCCCCTGCTCCGCTGGGCTTAGGGCCGCCCCCCACCCGCCACTGCCTGCCCACCATCCAGTGGTCCCTGGCTTCTCCATAGGACCCTTACAAGGGACTTTCCAGTTGAAGCTCGGGAGCGCCCTTACCTGGGGTCCCTGCCACCTCTTTCTCAGTAGGAATAGGGCCAGCTGCTTTCTCCCCTGGCGACCTTACCTGCTCTTCCTCCTGAGACAGGATGTCAGCTTCCTCCCTGTGGGCAGCATCGTTCAGTCCTCCAGGTGCCCTGGGGATCATGGCCTACAGGAGGAACAAGAGGGCAGACTATGAGCAGAAAGACCCCCAGAACACCTTATCCCTCCTCCTGTTCTCACACGTGGGGTTCCAGTCCTTTGTTTCTCCTAGAATGTCCTTTCCCAGGAGAGCCCCAGCCCCTACGGGGGAGGCCTCCTCACTTACCTCTGAGGCTGGCTTTTTCCCACTCTTCACTTTGGGTCTCTGCAGAGGGAAATAGGAGAGTTGACAGCTGGCTTTGAGTGACCAGGAGTCCTTCCCTAGCCTAAAACCCATCCTCCCCAGGTGAAGTCCCCCTCACTGTGTCTGCCAAGAGTGCTCAGGACAGCAAGCCCACTCCAGGGCAAGAGACTTCCCCAGCCCCTTACCCACCTGAGTGGTCATGGGGTAGCATTTATCCATCAGCCCCACACTGGCCGTAAGGTCTCGCCTATGGGCTGCATGACAAGGAGAGTGGGAAGGCTGAGGTGAGGTCTGTCAATTTCTACATAAGCAACCGGCCTTAAGAATACCAGGTATTTAAGGAAAACAACCATTAAAAGCTGTTTTCTTTTTTTTTTTTTTGGAAGTCTCAGTCCGTAGTGCAGTGACATAATCATAGCTCACTACAACCTCAAACTCCTGGGCCCAAGCAATCCTCTTGCCTCAGCCTCCCAAGTAGCTGGGACTACAGGCATGTGCCATAACGCCCAGCTAAATTTTAAAATTGTTTTAGAGATGGGGTCTCTCTATGTTGCCCAGGCTGGTCTTGAAGTCCTGGCCTCAAGCAATCCTCCCAGCTTGGCCTCCCAAAGTGCTGGGGTTACAAGCGTGAGCCACTGTGTCCAGCCTAAAAAACTTTTTAAAAACTCTAATTGATGTCTTTAGAAAGGTCAAACTTTGCATTCATGAAAGAATAGGAGGCTCTAAAATAGAAACGTTCAAACAACCACTATCACTAATTCTTGATAAATAAAATTATGACATAATAATGGGAATGAAAAACCCAATCAAAATATAGAAGATAAAGCTGCAAAGAATATTTCCCAGAAAGAACAGAGTGAGAAGCGGTCAGGAGCTCCAACAGCTATAGTTTAGATGTTTCGGAAAGAGGCAACAGAGATGACAGACTGGGGTGGCAGTGAGAAATGTCAAATAAATAAGTTCCTTTTTTGTCAAGACTAGTTCCCAGAGATGAAGGACACGAGTTTCCAGGCAAGAAGGAAACAGCAAGTATCCAGGACAATGGATGAAGGAGGACCCACCCAGAATTTGTCATCGATAAGTTTCAGAACATTGAGGATAAAGAGAAGAACCTAAAAACGTCCAGAGATACAAAGAAAAAAATCTCAGTTTTAGTAATTCAACTTTCATCAGACTTCTCAATACCAAACTTCAAAGCTATTAGACAACAAGGATCTTCAAAAAGGTGTCCTTATTCAGATTTTAAAATTTGCAAATGCCAACAATTATGACATAATTATATTGGAAGACTAGACAGAGGTGAAATGTGTGCTGGAGGTGGCAGTAAGTGTGCAGTGGTTACAAGCACTAAATCCTCATCTTCCATTGTAGGAGTTAAGTAGATAACATTTAAATCTGAAAAATCAAGGCAAAGCAGCACAGAAAATTTATCCTGTTCTATACGTGGAGGCAAAAATCAAAGGCTACAGCTGCAAAGGTAGGAAGCTGCAAAGATTGCCACCCGGGTTGTGGGAATCGGGGGTGAGGTGGGGCAGGGCAAAAGGCAGCTGGTATTTTAAGTCCTATAAAACTTCAAACTATGCACAGTAAGTCCTCACTTAATGTCATACATAGGTTCTTGGAAACTGTGACTTTAAGTGAAACTAATTTTACCATAGGCTAACTGATATAAATGAGAGGGAAGTGCCTGTGGCATATTTGTGGTCATAAAAACATCACCAAACTCCTAAATAAAGACCAAAACACTTCTAATACTTAACATTGAAATACATATGAGTTTTACATACATTTAAGAAAGATTAATAAAAACAAGATCATGATTTACCCGATTTTTGGTGAATCGGTGAATGACTGTGGTTGTAGTGGTGAAAATTGTCAGCAACACCTCCTGCCACCATGCAGTTCAAAAACAATCACCGACATGGTGACTCACTGAGTGCTTTCAGACCGCGTCCTTTACTGTCATGCATCCGTACGAAGATCATCTAACTTCACGGGTTTTTATTTGGCAATAATTTGTATTTATCAATTAATTCATTCATTTTCCACCCCGCTTATTCCAGTTCAGGGTCACAGGTGGCCAGAGCTTCTCCTGGCAGCTCAGGGTGCAAGGCAGGACCCCACCCTGGACACACACAAACACACTCACACTGGGACAATGTAGACACGCTGATTAACCTAACATGCACGTCTTTGGGATGTGAGAGGAAACTGGAGGACCCGGAGAAAACCCATGCAGACGTGGGGAGGACACGCAAACCACACAAACAGTGGCCCCACCAGTAATCAATTGTTTTTGTCATCAACATTATAACGAAGTAATGTTGGGGCCTGGGGCAAGATGGCGGATGAGAAAAACTGCCAGCCAGAGCGTCTCTGCAAGAAAGACAGATTTTAGAAGAAAGTGAAAAAAAATAAACAGGCAGACAAACATAGATCAGATGAGGGTCAGAAGGAAGGTGCCTGAAACTACAGGAGACGCCACAGGAAGACGCTGCGGAGGAGAACTGGAAGGAGAAAGGCCCCGAGAGGCCAGAGGCGTGGAGACCAGCGACCAGGGTAGGTGGAGCAGTTAAACTTCCCCTCCCTTGCATCTGCGACTGCTGGGGGGCTCCTGAGCAGGTGGAGGGACCTGCCGACACCAGCCCGGAGACGGCCGCCACCAGTGAGCGGTGAGCCTCTTGCAGACAGGGCACCAGGCTCCCAGCTGCCTCGGGCACCTGCCGGCCCGCAGACCCGAGCCCATCGGCAGGTGCCATATTGCTTCATTCTCCCCTTCCCCTGCCCTACCCGCGGCTGTCGAGAGAGACAATTTAGCTACCACCTGGAGACATCTGAGGGCAATGGGACCTTTCCTTTTGGGGCCCTACAGCAGACTGAGGGGTACTCAGACTGTGAGCTCCCTACCCGCCAGCCCTCCCAGGTGCAGCTTGCCTGGTGACTCTGGGAGAGCCGGGCAAATCCAAAGGTGGAGAGACATCAATCCAGCTTGGGCACTCTGTGAGTGACTTAAGACCAGCACTCCTCTCCCTGGCAGGGTCAGGGATTGATCTCCAGAGCCCAGGGCACAGGCCTGCAGACCTGATCCCAAACACCCAGGTCTCGATTGCATTGCCCGGAGACACAGAAGGGATATTTGTGAACGACCCTACTGAGGGTGTGTGCCTTCAGGGGCAGATCAGCGTGCTTGAGGGGCAACCCTCCTCCCAAGGGAAGCCCTTGCGCCCAGCTCAGGCTGCGATCCTGGGCAGGGAACTCCCCGGCCCACATCACAGCCAAGGGAGATCCGCTGGCTTGAGGTCCTGCCTCCTGGCAGAGGCCTGGGAGAAACGATGGAATAGGGGAGGGTGGAAGGGAGCAAGGCCTCCTCCAGACTGCAGGTCTCAGACAGCCCCACACCCAGACGCAGACTTTTCAGCTGAGTGGGGCCATTTCGGCCCCTCCCTGGCAGCTTTGCCCAGAAGCAGAGAACAGACTTTGACCCCTGCTAACAGCATTTGTGGTGCTTGAGGGCAGGCTCACCCTACCCAGCCCCACCCAAACACACTCCCACACCTGCTGCCACTGAGGTGGAGAATAAGGACACACCTGGAAGTCCCAGGGCCCCACGCACCACCTGAGGCACTAGAGCGCCTCTCCAGAGGAACAAAAGCTGGTTACAGGACCCAAAAACAACACTGCAGCCTGCCCCTCCCAGCAAGTGCCACCTACTGACAGGGAGGTCATTCTGAACACACTTTTAGTGCACCTACTGACTCATCATACAGGGTGTGGTCGAATCTCCCCCACAAATACCACCTACTGGCTCAGAGACTAAACAGGGTGTGTCATCATTCAAACAAAAATCTAAAGGTAAGAAGCAATAGCTGGTCTAGATGGGAAGGAATCAGCAAAAAAAACTCTGGAAGAATGAAGAATCAAACAGAAAATTCCCCAAAGGGGAACACCAGCTCTCTAACAACCAAGTTCAGAACACTAAAATGACAGAAGAATTTGGAACATGGATTGTAAGAAAACTGAATTCTATGCAAGAAGAAATGGATAACCAACACAAAGAAACCACACACACAAAAAAAATCCAGGACTTGGAAGAAAAACTCACTAAATAAATTCAAATATTAAAGAAAAATCAAACAGAACTTCTGAAAATGAAGAATTTATTCAAGGAATTACAAAACATAGTGGAAAGCTTCAAGAACAGGGTCGATCAAACAGAAGAAAGAATCTCGGGGACTGAAGATAACACCTTTCAATTAAATAAGTCAGGCACAGAGATAGAGCAGAGAAATAAGAGAAAAGAGCAAAGCCTACAAGAAATGTGGGATTATGTGAAGAAGCCTAATGTGAGAATCATAGGCATCCCTGAGGGTGAAGAAGAAAATACACAAGGATTGGAAATGTCTGGGAAATGCACGCCATTGAGTGAGAGGGCCGGAGACCCAGATTCCCACCCACTACTCTGCTCCTGGTGACTATCAGTATGCTGATGGCAGCAACCTGAAGCGATAAGGTTATTTTCAGGGCCAGCTTCATAGGCATGCAAACTGGGCAGACACACAGGGCCCCATGCTGATAAGGGCCACAGCTAGTCACCACCCCGTCCCTACTGAGGGACTATCAGAAGAGACCTAGCAGAGAGTCAGAACTTTCACCTTTGACAATAGGTAAAAAGGCAACCCCACTTCCAGTGTCAGTAGTGAGGGACTTCTGCCCTTTGCTCCCCAAGAGCAGTATCAGTGGAAGCCTAGTGCACAGCCAGAACCCCCACTCTCACTAAGCAGAGTACGAGGGGTCTCCACCCCTAGAGTGTCTACTGAGGCTGAGTGGGGAGCCTGGACTTCCACCCCCACTTGCAGTAACAAGGAAGCTCCTTCCCTTCCCCTGCTGGAGTGGTGTCAAAGGAAGCCAACTAAATAAGATCTGCAATCTCATAACATAATACCCCGAATGCCCAGGTTTCAATCAAAAAACCTCTCATCATACAAAGAAAAAGGAACATTTCAAACTGAATGAAAAAAGTCAATGACTAGATGCCAACAGTGGGATGATAGAGACAGCAGAATTATCTGACAAAACTTTTACTTATTTATTTTTTATTTTTTTTTTATTTTGAGACAGAGTCTCACTGTGTTGCCCGGGCTAGAGTGCCGTGGCGTCAGCCTAGCTCACAGCAACCTCAAACTCCTGGGCTCAAGCGATCCTCCTGTCTCAGCCTCCTGAGTAGCTGAGACTACAGGCATGCGCTACCATGCCCGGCTAGTTTTTTCTATATATGTTTTTAGTTGTCCAGCTAATTTCTTTCTATTTTTAGTAGAGATGGGGTGTCGCTCTTGCTCAGGCTGCTCTCGAACTCCTGAGCTCAAACAATTCACCTGCCTCGACCTCCCGGAGTGCTAGGATTACAGGTGTGAGCCACCTCGCCTGGCCGTGACAAAACTTTTAAAGCAGCCATCATAAAAATCTTTCAATAAGAAATTATGAACATGCTTGAAAGTAAAAAAAAAAAATAAAGTCTCCTCAAAGAAATAGATGATACAAAGGGGAACCAGATGGAAATTTTAGAACTGAAAAATACAATAACTGAAATAAAAAGCTCAGTGGGTGGCTCAAGTACAAAGGAGAGGACAAAGGAAAGAAGCAATGAAACAGAAGATAGAACAATAGAAATTACCCAATCTGAACAACAGAGAGAAAACGGACTGTGAAAAAAGTGAACACAGCCTCAGGGACCTTTGGGACTATTAAAAAGAAAGATCCAACATGGTGCCATGAGAGTCTCAGAAGGAGAGGAGAAAGAGAGCAGGGCTGAACAAATTCTCAAAGAAAACTTTCCAAATTTGGCAAAAGGCATAAAACAACAGACTCAAGAAGCTGAGAGAATTCCAACTAGGTTAAACCCAAAGAAGTTCACACCAAGATACATCATAGTCAAACTTCTGGAAACAAAACAAAATTTTGAAAGTACCCCGAGCAAAACAACATATTACCTGTATGAGAACAACAATTCAAATGACAGCTGATTTCTTGTCAGAGACCATAGAGGCCATAAAGAAGTGACACAACATTTTTCAAGTGTTGAACTATCAGTCCAGAATTCCATATCCAATGAAAATACCCTTCAGGAATGCTAGGAAGAAAATTCTCAGATGAAGGAAAACTAAGAGACTTAGTCACTAACTAATACGCCCAATTGATTTTTTATAAAGGTGCTGAAGCAATTCAATGGAGGAAAGCTGACTTTTCAACAAATGGCTCTGGAGTAATCAGACATCCTCAGGCAAGAAAATGAACCTGGAACTAAATCTCACATCTTATATAAAAATTAATACAAAATGGACCATGGACTTAAATATGAAACATAAAACTTTTAGAATAAAAAAGTAGCAGAAAATTTTCTGGACCTAGAACTAGGCAAAGAGTTCTTAGACTTGACACCAAAAGCACAATCCAAAAAAGGAAAAGAATTAATAAATTGGATTTCATCAAAATGAAGCACTTTTGTTCTGTGAAAGACCCTATTGAGAAGAGGAAAAGACAAGCTGTAGAGCGGGAGAAAATTTACAACTACATCTCTGACCAAGGACTAGTATGTAGAATACATAAAGAACTCTCAATCTCAATAGTAAACAAATAATCTAATTAGAAAGTGTACAGAAGACATAAAAACATTTCTCTAAAGAATATACACATGGGAAGTAAACATGTGAAAGGATGTTCAACATCACTAGCCATTAGGGAAATGGAAACAAAAACTGCAATGAGATATCCCTATACATTTATCAGAATGGCTAAATTAAAAAGTTGTTCCACCCAATGGGGAAGAGGATGTGGAGAGACTGGATCACTCATACATTGCTGAGGGGACATGCAAAATGATACAGTTGCTCTGGAAAACTGTTTGGCAGTGTGGTAAACAACTGTGCAACAACCATAAGACCCAGTGATTACATTCCTGGGCATTTATACTAGAGAAATGGAGACTTGTGTAGACACAAAAGCCATACACAATTTTTAGCAGTTTTATTCATAAAAGCCAAAAACTAGAACAACCCATATGTCCTCTTAGAGGTGAATGGTTAAACAAATCGCGGTACCTCCATACCATGGACTACCACTCGGAAATGAAAAGGAATAAACTCTATGCGTGTAACAACCTGGATGAGTCTCAAGAAAATTATGTTGAGTGAAAAAAAGCCCTGTCCAGAAGGTTATATACTGTTTGATTCCATTTATAGAACATTCTGGAAAGGAGAAAATAATAGACATGGAGTCCCCTTGTTAGGGACTAAGAAAGGGGAGAGGGAAAGGTGACATGAGGAATCCTTGTGATGATGCAAGTGTTCTGTATCTTGATGACATTAATGTCAATATCCTGGCTGTGATAGTCTACTCTAGTTTTATAAGATGTTACCATTAGGAAAAGCTGGGTAAAGGGTATACCTGACCTCTCTGTGTTATTTCTTGTACATGTGAATCTAAATTATCTTAATAAACATTGAACTTAAAATTTGTAGTATAATACAGGAAAAATTATAAAAGTCACTCTTCCCCACAGGGACAGGAAAGGAAAAGGCAAGTATGAAGCAATGTGTGGCTTTGTATCAGGGCCCTGATGAATGTGTTTTCGGTTCCTGATACCTCCTCTTGCTTTTGGCGGCATTTTGGAGCCCTATGACCCCCATATGCCACTGGAATAAAAAAGACCCTCTACTCTTATCTCTTACTTTAAGGTGGTCTCAGGGAAGAAGGATACAAATAGATGCTGGCCATCTTAGGCAGGGGAGCTTTAAATTGAGGCCAAAAGTGGGGTGGCAGTGGGCAGGGAGGGAGGGAGGAGCAGAACACTGAACTGGAATAAGAAATTCTGGGATCTACTTCTTATTCCACTACCAACTATTAATATACAAATCCTTTAAATGCTGAGGGCTTCAATTTAACATTCACTGGGCACCGAGGACATTGGCAAGAGGGGGCTGGGTAGGTGGTTAGCCCTTATCCCATTATCTATCAACATCCATCACCAAAAAGAGTAATGTTCTTTGCTACAGAAAATCAACATTTCTCAATCTTGGGTAAAATGTGCATAAAAGCACCTTTAGAAACCTCTATTTGTATCCATTCATAATTACAATGTAAGTAAAAAGAGGATGCTTTAGTTGCGGACAGTTTCAAGATATCTGCAGGATGTACTCCAACCATCCCTCCTGAACAAGACTGCCATCCTTCAGCTGCTCTTGGTCACTAGGTTCTACTCTGTGTAAGTGTAGGGCTTGAGACTAAAGAAAGTTAATGGGATTCTCATAATCTGATTAGTAGGCAAACGAAAGAAAAACTAACACTTATCAAACATCTGTGTGCACCAGACACTCTTCTAGGCACTTTAGGTTATTAAGTATGAAATGTCCAATTTCCTTAAGTTCTAAGTTTGACTGTTGGTATCTGACATTTCATTTTGACACTTCTTGTTTTATTTTTATTATGAAGATGCATCCTAAGTCTTTCAAATACACATTTTGGCTTGTGATTATCTTTCAGATTTTTTCGAGAGCAATTTTTGTGAAACCATGAATAAGTCAAACATTTGTGTTATTTTCGAATATGAGTTCCGTCATGGAACCAATGCTGCACAGACACCTTGAAGTATCAATGAAGTGTTTGGGAAGGATGTGACTAATGGATGCACATTATGTGGATGGTTTTAGAAGTTCCATTCTGGTTATTTTAATCTTGAAAATAGGCCATGTGGGTGACCTGAGACCAAGGTGGATAATGATATAGTGGAAGCGAATCCACCTCAACCTACACGTGAATTGGCAGCAAGTTTTGACATTACTATTCCAACAGTATTGGACCATTTGAAACAAATGGGCAAGGTAGAGAGGATGGATAGGTGGGTTCCACATGAATTAAATTAGCATCAGAAGAGAAATACTCTCGAAGCTTTCCTTTCTTTGCTGTCATGAAATAAAGGCAAACCATTTCTTTTTTCTTTTTTTTTGAGACAGAGTCTCACTCTGTTGCCCGGGCTAGAGTGCCGTGGCGTCAGCCTAGCTCACAGCAACCTCAAACTCCTGGGCTCAAGCAACCCTTCTGCCTCAGCCTCCTGAGTAGCTGGGACTACAGGCATGCGCCACCATGCCCGGCTAATTTTTTCTATATATTTTTAGTTGTCCAGCTAATTTCTTTCTATTTTTAGTTTAGATGAGGTCTCATCTTGCTCAGGCTGGTCTCGAACTTTTTTTTTTTTTTTTGAGACAGAGTCTTGCTTTGTTGCCCGGGCTAGAGTGAGTGCCGTGGCGTCAGCCTAGCTCACAGCAACCTCAAACTCCTGGGCTCAAGCAACCCTTCTGCCTCAGCCTCCTGAGTAGCTGGGACTACAGGCATGCGCCACCATGACCAGCTAATTTTTTTTCTATATATATTTTAGTTGGCCAGATAATTTCTTTCTATTTTTAGTAGAGACGGGGTCTCGCTCTTGCTCAGGCTGGTCTCGAACTCCTGACCTCAAGCGATCCACCTGCCTCGGCCTCCCAGAGTGCTAGGATTACAGGCGTGAGCCACCGCTCCCGGCCTGGTCTTGAACTCTTGAGCTCAAACCATCCACCCGTCTCGGCCTCCCAGAGTGCTAGGATTACAGGTGTGAGCCATTGCGCCCGGCCAAGGCAAACCATTTCTACACCATATTGTTATGTGTGATGAAAAATGGAGTCTTTTTGACAATCACAAGCATTCGGCGCAATGGTTGGATAAAGATGAAGGGCCAAAACACAGTCCAAAACCAAATGTTCATCAAAAAAAGCTATGGTGTCTGTTTGGTGGTCCAGTGCTGGTTTTACCCATTACAGCTTCATTAAACCTGGTCAGTCAATTACAGTGGATGTCTACTGCAACCAGTTGGATGAAATGATGAAAATGCTTAAGATTAAGTGGCCGAGACTGGTCAACAGAGACAGGCCAATCCTCTTGCAAGACAATGCTTGACCACACAAACAACACTGTTCAAACTACAGAAGCTGGACTTGGAAACTCTCTGTCATTCACCGTATTCACCAGACCTTACACCAACTGACTAGCACTTCTTCCAGGCTTTGGAACACTTCTTATAAGGAAAAATATTCAATTCTCAACAAGCTATGGAAAATGCCTTTCAAGATTTCATTGCCACTCGCTCTGCAGGCTTCTTTGTTGCTGGCATAAACAAACTAACGTTAAGATGGCAAAACTGTGTCAACAGTTTAGGCGCATACTTTGATTAATTGTACTGCTTCTTATTTGAGATATAATAAACTACACTTTTGATTAGAAATCAGACATTTCGGCCAGGCGCAGTGGCTCATGCCTGTAATCCTAGCACTTCGTTTGGCCAAGGTGGGTGGATCATTTGAGCTCATGAGTTCGAGACCAGCCTGAGCAAGAGTGAGACCCCATCTCTACTAAAAATAGAAAGAAATTATATGGACAGCTAAAAATATACATAGAAAAATTAAAAATTAGCCGGGCATGGTGGCGTATGCCTGTAGTCCCAGCTACTGAGGAGGCTGAGGCGGGAGATTGCTTGAGCCCAGGAGTTTGAGGTTGCTGTGAGCTAGGCTGACACCACAGCACTCTAGCCCGGGCAACAGAGTGAGACTCTGTCTCAAAAAAAAAAAAAAAGAGAGAGAGAAATCAGACATTTCCTCTTGTATATATTATCTCATTCAATCTTCCCAGTGCCGTATGGTAATCATCATTATCTTCATTTCACAAATGTGGAAAGCAAACTTCTTGGAGCAAAGGTAACTTGACATATAGTTTGTAACTGGTAACAGAGTCTGACTTTATTTATTTATGAAACAGGGTCTTGCTCTGTAGCCCAGGTTGGAGTGCAGTGGCACCATCACAGCTCACTGTAACCTTGAACTCCTCGGCTCAAGTAATCTTCCTGTCCCATCCTCCCAAGTAGCTAGGACTACAGGTGCACACCACAACACCCAGATATTTAAACAATTTTTTTTGTAGAGATGGGTGTCTCGCTATGTTGCCCAGGCTGGTCTCAAACTCCTGGGCTCCATTGATCCTCCCGCCTCATCCTCCCAAAGTGCTGGGATTATGGGCAAGAACAACTGTGCCTGGCCACAGTCTGACTATAAAGCCCCAATTCTTTTTACTATGTACTACATTGCTTCTACTTCTAGGGAGGTTATTTATTTTCTGTTCTGTTCTATTCTATCCCAATTTTCTAAAATCATAGTTTTTATTAAGGAAAATAGGATTTTTTTCTTTTTTAAGGTAATGAGAGCAAGAAGGCATCATTAATTAAAATCCGCTGGACTTTACACATTTGCAAAATCATCAGAGGCCATTTTTCCCCCAAGGGCTTTATTGTGATATAATTTACATACAATAAAATTTATCCTTCACCCATTTTAAGTGTACAATTCAATGAATTTTAGTATGTTTAAAAGTTGCATACTATCTTACAAACTAATTTTAGAGGATTTCCATCAACCTAAAAAGAAACCTTGTGCCTTTTACATTCACTCCCCATTTCCACTCTCAGGCTCTGACAACCCCTAATCCACTTTCTGTCTCCTAGATTTGTCTTTTCTGAACCCTTCATATACATGGGATCATATGTTCTGTGTTATTTGTGTCTAGCTTCTTTCACAGAGCATATTTTCAAGGTTCATCATTGCTGAAGAATATTCCATTATATGGCTATACCACACTGTTGATCCACTCATCAGTTGATTGCCATTTGGGTGTTTCCACTTTTTGCCTATTGTTAATAATGCTGCTATGAACATCTGCATACAAGTCTTTGTGTGGGGAAACGTTTTTATTTCTTCTGGGTAGATATCTAAGATTGGAATTGCTGGATCATATAGTAAGTCTGTGTTTAGCTTTTTTTAAATATGGGGTCTCACTATGTTGCCCAGTCTGGTATCAAACTCCTGGACTCAGCGGATCCTCCCACCTCAGCTTCTCAAGAAGCTGGAACTACAGGTGCATGCTATGGTGACCAGCTAGGTTTAACGTTTTAAGAAACTGCCAGACTGTTTTCCCACATGGCTACATTTTACATTCCCACCAGCAGAGTATGAGGGTTCCAGTTTCTCTACATCTTTGCCAACACTGACTATTGTCTGTCTTTTTTATTCTAGCCATTCTGGTGGGTGAGAAATGGTATCTCATTATGGCTTTGATTTGCATTTGCCTAATGACTAATGATGTTGAGTGTCTTTTCATGTGCTTATTGGTCATTTGCATATCTTCTTTGGACAAATGGTTATTCAAAGCCTTTGCCCATTTAAAGAAATACTTTGTTTTACAGCAGTTTCAGGTTCATGGCAAAATTGAGCAGAAAGTACAGAGAGTTACCATATACCCTTAGCCGCCACACACTTATAGCCGCCCCGCGCCCCCACCACCCATCAACATCCAGCATCACAATGGTATATTTGTTACAAGCAGTGAATCCATATCGACACATCATTGTCACCCAAAGCCCATAGTTAGGGAATGAGGGTGATAATAGAATTAGGATTCACTCTTGGTGTTGTACACCCTCTAGGTTTTGACAAATGTGTAATGACATGTATCCATTTTTAGTTATTTATTAACTTATTTTAGAGACAGGGTCTCTCTCTGTCACCCAGGCTGGGATGTAGTGGTGCAACCACAGCTCACTGTAACCTTGAACTCCTGGGCTCAAGTGATCCTGCTGCCTCAGCCACCTGAGTAACTAGGACTATAGGCATGTGCCACCATACCCGGCTAATTTTTTTTTATTTTTACTTTTGTAGAGACGGGGCTCTTGCGATATTGCCCAGGCTGGTCTCGAATTCCTGGCCTCAAGCAATCCTCCCACCTCAGCCTCCCAAAGAGCTGGGATTACAGGCGTGAGCCATTCAGACCAGCCCATTCATAGTATTACCCAGAGCAGTTTCATTGCCCTAAAAATCATCTGTGCTCCACCTGTTCATCCCTCCCTCCCCTCAGCCCCTGGAAACCACTGATTTTTTTTACTGTTTCCATAGTTTTGTCTTTTCTAGAATGTCATATAGTTGGAATCAGGCAGCACGTAGCTTTTTCAGATTGGCTTCTTTAACTTGGTAATATGCATTTAAGGTTCCTCAATGTCTTTTCATGGTTTGATAGCTCAATTCTTTTAGTGCTGAATAATATTCCATTGTCTGGATATTCCACAGTTTATCCATTCACCTGGTGAAGGACACCCTGGTTGCTTTTCAGTTTTGGCAATTATGAATAAAGCTGCTATAAACAACCATGTGCAGGTTTCTAGGTGGACATAATTTTCAGCTCACCTAGGTAAACACTAAGGCGTGCAACTGCTGGATCTTATGATAAGAGTATGTTTAGTTTTGTAAGAAACCACCAAACTGTCTTCCAAAGTGGCTGTACCATTTGTATTCCCACCAGCAATGAGAGTTGCTGTTGTTCCACATCCTCACCAGCATTTGGTGTTGCCACCTTTGCCCATTTTTAAAATTAGGCTATTTGTCTTTGCTGTTATTGAGTTGTAAGAGTTTTATATATTCTAGATACAAGTCCCTTCTGGAATATATTAATGTAATTTGCAAAAATTTTCTCCCAGTTTGTCCATTGTTTTGGAGACCATGTTTTTTTTAAATGAAAAGGAATGTTAAATACTAAACTCATGATAGTGGTTACTTCTGGCGAAGGCAGGAGCATAGATCAGGTTAGTATTTACACAGGTAGGTATCATTGTAAAGATGCTGTGAGAGGCAGAGCAGACTCTGGAGCTATCTGCCTGGGTTTCAAGCCAGCACTGTCAAGTAACTTAGTCTCTGTCTCGGTTTTCTCATCTGTAAAATGGGTATACCAATACTTATCTCACAGGTGTGTTGTTAGGCTTAAATGAATGTATCTAGAAAACTAAAAACAGTGGCTACCAAGGACATCCTACACTTTATATAAACCTTAACTGTATTACAACTTAAGTTGGTACTGGGATTCAAAAGTTTCCATTTTGTTATTCTGCTTTATAATTTATATACATTATATATGTTTGGTATAAATCATTTAAATATACAAATACATTTTAAAAGATAATAAGAAAAAAAGACATCTGATTTTTTCGCCCTTTAAAACGGGAAAGATTGGGCTAGATGCAGGGCAATAACCTGTGCCAGCAGGGGTCCCAGAGCTAAGCTCAGCCCTTGCCACTGGCCCTTCCCCAGTATTCAACAAGGTATCTGTCAACTGCACTTTCAGAAAAAGACCAGGAACCCTAGGCAAGAGTCAGGGCGGGGGAGGGGGGAGGACCTAATCTGGCAAGTGACCTAGACTCTGCACCACCTCAGCTTCCTCACCTGTAAAATGGGAATGCTGACACTACCAACCGCACCTAGGAGAGTAGACCACGTACAGTATCTTGAGCAGGCCGGTCCTGTTGTTAGCTGTTATTTCTGCCCTCACACTGCCAGGCTCCCCTTGGTGTTCGGAGATAACCTCAGTGGGAAAATGCCAGCAAATCGAAAGATACCCAGAATGGACAATCTAAGGCTCCTTCCAGCTTCAGAATTCTGGGCTGCTTTTTGCAGAAATCAGGAATTGGGATGCAAATGTCGTCGTCTAAAAGGCTGATGCTATAACCTACCTACGGGGGGTTGTGGAGAAGCGCCAAGAAGCTAAAGGTCAGGAAAGCGCTTTGACATATAAGCGCTAAGAGCGAGCTTGGTTTATAAACATGTATGTATGTTGCTGCAGAAAAGGCGCCGAGGGGCCGGGCCAGCGCCACAACAGCGCAGGCGCCATTATCTGTCTCAGCCGTCACCTCGGGGCCTCGCGGCCCGCGCGCAGGGACTGGGCGAGGAAGTTCTTCGGGGCCTCCGGGGCGCTACCGAGGAGCGCCGTGGGCGCTGCACAGCCGGACCGCTGGACGCGGAGAGAGGCCCAGCAGCCGCTCCGCAACCCCGGCGCCAGCTCCCAGCCAGCCTAGGGCCTGAGCGCCCCCTGGCGGCCGCACCGGCCCCTCAGAGCAACAGTTGGGCGGACGCACGGCCAAGGGGCGTTTCTGCAAATGAGCATGCGCATCCTCCACCACCCAGAGAGAGAGAGAGACTTCCCAGCCAATTGGAGAGCCCCAGAGCCGTCCTCCCGCCCACCGGGGTGTGGGGGCGTGGCGTTCCACTTTAGCCAATGAGAAAAGACATTCGTCCTCGGGCCCCGGCGCGGTCTGAGGAGCAGGTGACGTTGGGGAGGTGGTTTCCCTAGCAAGATGGCGGCGGGCGGCGTCCGCCGGGCGGCTGCTACGGCTAGCACCTCTGTGAAGCCCATTTTTAGTCGAGACATGAACGAGGCCAAGCGGAGGGTTCGCGAGCTCTACCGCGCCTGGTATCGGGAGGTGCCGAACACTGGTGAGAGTCAGCGGCGCACGTGGGCCCCGGAGGCAGCAGCTCAAGGTCGCAGCCGGCTCGGCCCACTTTTCTCTCGGGCCGAGCTGAGGTCACTAACTTGGCCAGAGGCGACTTCGGATGCTTCAGGGGAAGAGGGTCACCCGAGCATATGGTGGGCCCGACCTGGCGGCGGTGCCGGGGGTCAGACCAGCCGTGCCCAGCATCCGTATAGCCCTCGGCCCTTTGGTCTCTTTTGTCCCCCATAATTCTTACAGCACCCTTGGGAGGGAGGACAGAGGACTGTCAATGACGTACTCATTTTGTAGGTGAGACAACTGAGGCACCAAGAGGCGAAGTGACGTGCCCAAAGCCCAGAGGTAGCCTTTGGTGGATCTGGAACCCAAAGGCAACCCTAGAGTTCCAGGATATATTTACAGACGCCCATTAGGTTTTATAACCCAGTGGCTGGTAGGATTTCAGCAGTCATCCAGTTCCCACCCACCCTCTCCTTATAGGGAAAGAAACTGAACCAGAGAAGGGAAGTGACTTTTCCAAAGTGATGCAGTAGGTTAGTGGTACCTTTTCCGTTTCTTCCAGGCGGGATAGCTTCCCTCCCCTGCAGTCTCCCAAACCTTGCTTCCTAGGTCTCCCTGCCTGTAGTATTTATTGAATTTCTCTCCTTGCCCCCTGCTGGTCTGCCACCTACCATCTCAGAACCCTTCCCTTCACTTCAATGGCATAAAACCAGTCTGTTCACCTGAAAGATTAGTATGTAAGCTCCCAGAGTGCAGAGACTGTTTTCTTATCTTGGTATCCCCCTCAGTGCTGCCCATTGTACTAGATAAAAGAAAGGCTGGGGAAAATCTCATCTAAACTGTCAAGGACAGTGCAAATGTCAGGGACTGTCGATATTTTGTTATTTTCTTTTTTTTTTTTTTCCTTTTTTTTTTTTTTTTGAGACAGAGTCTCGCTCTGTTGCCTGGGCTAGAGTGAATAGAGTGAGTGCCGTGGCGTCAGCCTAGCTCACAGCAACCTTAGACTCCTGGGCTTAAACGATCCTACTGCCTCAGCCTCCCGAGTAGCTGCGGCTACAGGCATGAGCCACCATGCCCGGCTAATTTTTTTCTCTATATATTTTTAGTTGGCCAGATAATTTGTTTCTATTTTTAGTAGAGACGGGGTCTCGCTCTTGCTCAGGCTGGTCTCGAACTCCTAACCTTGAGCGATCCACCCGCCTCGGCCTCCCAGAGCTAGGATTACAGGCGTGAGCCGCCGCGGCCTTTTTGTTATTTTCTTGATTTGACTTAGTGTGTTTTAACATAGACCATCATGCTAGTCTGCAAGAGAAGGTGCTTTTGAGTGAGTTGAGCAGCACCGTGACCCTCAGGCTGCTACTTCCCTACTTGTATGTGAGAGGCTGTGGAACATGGTGCTTGGGAGCATGGACTGGTTTCCAGGCCCTGCCCTTTAGTAGGTATGTGACCTTGGGCCAGTTATTTCATCTGTGCCTCAGCTTCCTCATCTGTAAAATGGAGATAATAATAGTGCTTTTTTCAGAGAGTTATTGTATTAAACAGGTTAGAATATCTGAAGTGCTTAGAACAGGGTGGCACTTAGTTAATGCCCCTGAAATACTGGCTGCTCTGTTGTTATTGTTATTTAAAGGGCTTACCCCAGCAGGAGTCTCCATGCAGAACCCAGTGCTTTGATGTTTGAGAACTGTCCGCTCCAGAGTCCTGTCCTCAAGGTGACTTTTTGAAAAATTGCTAATGATCAGAACTAAAACCCACCTGATAACTGGGGAAGGAGAAAATTGGTCTGCTGGTTTAGAGACTATAAATGCCTTTGGGGGATGGGTGGATAGTAGGAATGTGTGTGTGGGGGGGGGGGGGGTGACAGTAGCAAGTGTGGGCGGGTACAATTCAAATTCAGATGTTTAAAAACTTCAAGAATACTTCTTTGAGTGTCCACAACCGTTTCTTGTTGCTGGTGGGAGGTTTGTGAAGGGTGAAAATCAATGGCTGAGTTGAAGATGGAAACCAGGTACCCTGGCTGTCATGACCCAGCTTTTTCTAAACTACCCCTTCCCTTTCTGTGTGACTTGCACAGATGAAAATAAATAAACTACCCCCTCCCAGGATCTTCCCTCGAAAACTGGGAAGAAAGTCTGGGAGTCAAAAGGGTCCTGAGAGGAAGGAAGGGAGAGCGTTATGGGAGCCTAGAGAGTGGGGGAAGAGCAGGGAAAAGAAGGGTCAAGGGGCAGTACACCCTCATGGGGAAGATCAGTGGTTGGAAGCCGGTCACTTGCTCAGGCCTGTGCTACACTGGTGTCATGGCCTCCATCACCATGATTCCAGCTGAGGAACCAAACCAAGGATTGGCAATAAGTGATAGTATTGATAACTAACATTTATTGAAATGCTTGCATATAGCTCATCACGATGCTAAATGCTTTACATTGCCTTATTTTAGGGTGAGGTCTAATTGTTTCCCCGCCTTATAGATGACAAAACCGAGGCACAAAAACTTGTGTCAGGTCACAACATTAGTAAGTAGGAGAGCCTGATGGTAAAACCCTAATACCTGGCTCTTAGCTCCTACTGTAGTGTTCCCTGAATCTGCCGGCACCCAGTTTGGCACGGGAGCAGAGGGACAGAACTGCCTTTGAATCTCTCCTTTGAAAAGCTATGAAATGCTGCCTGCTGGCCATAACAGGAGACTTTTTGTAGAAACAGTTCATTCATTTAATTTCTGTTTCACTGAGTACCTTTAGTACTCCAGGGTCAATACTAGATGTCTAGAGAGATACAAAAGTGAATTGGCTGGGCACGGTGGCTCACGCCTGTAATCCTAACACTCTGGGAGGCCGAGGCGGGTGGATCGCTCAAGGTCAGGAGTTCGAGACCAGCCTGAGCAAGAGCGAGACCCCGTCTCTATCAAAAAATAGAAAGAAATTATGTGGACAACTAAAAATATATATAGAAAAAATTAGCCGGGCATGGTGGCACGTGCCTGTAGTCCCAGCTACTCGGGAGGCTGAGGCAGAAGGATTGCTTGAGCCCAGGAGTTTGAGGCTGATGCCACAGCACTCTAGCCTGGGCAACAGAGCGAGACTCTGTCTCCAAAAAAAACGTGAATAAATCACGACCCTGCCTTCAGGGGTCTTAATGGTCTAGTCAGGGAGACAGACATATAACCAGATAATTAAACCCAAAGTATAATAGAGGTATGGGGAAAAAGTGCTAAACACTTTAAAAGCCAACATTTGTATCATGTTTACTGTTTATAAGGTGTTGTCACTTGATTTTTCACCATATTTCTGTAAAGGAATTAGGCTAGAGGTTATTTTCTATTTTTTAGGTGGGAAAACAGGCTGAGGAGGCTGTACCCCAGACGTGGTTATAGTTCCTAAAGGTCTGGAGTCCCTACTCAGCTTATTTGACTCCCAATCTCACGATCTTTTCTGTTACACCATGCTGCCTTCCCATCCAAGCATTGCCTAGTACCAAAGTGAATTGGAGCCAACAGCTGAGAGCTGTATCAGTGTTGTCCTTCCTAATCTGCCAGAGCCTTCTGGACTCAGAAAAGCCGTAACAATAACTTTGGGAAAGCACACAGAGACTGTGGAAAAGTCACCTTCATCCAAAAGGGGCACTTCCTTATCCTCCTTTTGAGCCTCTCAGATTTTTTCAAATTGAAGTTTAAATATTCAAGATTCAAAGAATAAGCCAGGAATCTATGAGCTGAGAAAGAATAGTTGGAATTGATTTACCCCAGAGTTTCTCAACAGCGCATTTGTTGTATGGGGCTGTCCCATACATTATACAGTGTTTAGCACCATCCCTGGCCTCCACCCACTAGATGCCAGTAGCACTCTCCCCATAGTTGTTACAACCCAAAATGCCTCCAGACATTACCAAATGTTCTGGGGGGCAAAATCATCACTGGTTTGAGAACCACTGGTTTAGACCAAAGAACAGTTCAGCTAGGCTATGTCTGTTTGCCTTTGCAGCTTTCTTACAGGTGGATGGGTATGTTCAGGGTGTTGGGATGCGAGGACGGAACCTAGGACAAAGCTGTGGAATTTCTCTCTCTAGAGACAAGGGTTCTTAACCTGGGAGCATGGCTACTCAGGGGATCTGTGACCTGCTGAAATTTTAAGCAAAACTTTTTGCATGTATGCACATGAACATTTTGCTGAAGAGAAGATTCATACACCCAGTGCCCTGGCATGTGGTTCAGGAGATCATGAGCTGGTGCTGATGGGCACCAGCTCCCATAAGTATGCCTAGAGGCACTTTGGTTTTTGTTCCCAAGGTTGGGCAGGAATCTGAAATGTTAATAAAAATGCAGGAGGCCAGGCATGGTAGCTCATGCCTGTAATCCTAGCACTCTGGGAGGCTGACGTGAGAGGATTGCTTGAGATCAGGAGTTTGAGACCAGCCTGAGCAAAAGTGAGACCCTGTCTTTACTAAAAATAGAAAAAATTAGCCAGGTGTGGTGGTGCTCACCAGTAGTCCCAGCTACTCGGGAGGCTGAGGCAGAAGGATTGCTTGAGCCCATGAGTTTGAGGTTGCAGTGAGCTAGGTTGACGCCATGGCACTCTAGGGCCACAGAGCTAGACTCTGTCTCAAAAAAAAAAAAAAACAAGAACGGTAAGCAGGGAGATTCCTCACATTCCTTTCCTTAAAAGAGCACTGAATTATAAACTAAAAAATAAAAACCAGCTTGGATTCTAGGCCCATGTTTGCCAAAGGCCACTTGTATGGCTGGCACGACCCCACAGTGCTCTAGGCCTCACTCCTCCCAAGTGTTAAGATTCTAAATTCCAGGTTCTGTATTAGTTCGCATTTGTTTTTTGCATCTCTTTGTCTTATTGTCCCTTTGTTCTTCTCTGAAATTCCTAATATAATATCTTTTTTTTTTTTTTTTTGGGACAGAGTCTCGCTCTGTTGCCCGGGCTAGAGTGCCATGGTGTCAAGCTCACAGCAACCTCAAACTCCTGGGCTTAAGCAATCCTTCTGCCTCAGCCTTCTGAGTAGCTGGGACTACAGGCATGCACCACCATGCCCGGCTAATTTTTTTCTATATATATAATTTTAGCTGTCCAGATCATTTCTTTATATCTTTTAGTAGAGACAGGGTCTCGCTCTTGCTCAGGCTGGTCTTGAACTCCTGACCTCGAGCGATCCTCCCGCCTCAGCCTCCCAGAGTGCTAGGATTACAGTCATGAGCCACCGCGCCCGGCCCTAATATAATATCTTGGTTACCAGCTTTCTGGGGGGGGAACCCAAATTTATAGTGTTTGCCATTTTCCATGGCATAAATACTCCCACCATGATTGATTTTTAGGCTGTCAAAAGTGAAGTCATTGAAGGCAGATTTGGGAAGAGATGTGTATAATTGGCTCTCTGTGAGACCCTACTTCATGGACACTAAGTTATTTCTAGCGTGTATGATCTTCTCTGTCCTCTCTGTTGTTAACATTTACCTATCAGTCTGGGGTGTCAGTTCTCCTATTAGGTTTATGCTATTGCTTATGCCCTGGTTGGATCAGAAACCTTGTTTTCTTTGCAATGTGGCACGATGTTTCCCTCAGCAGACGCTTTATTTTTTATTGCTGTCACTAAGTTATGAGTGTAATTAAAGATTGAAGCTTTATTGTTGATTAATCGAGTCACTAAGCGGCCCTCATGGTTTTCAGATTTGGTTGTGATAATTCTATAGACCAGAGTGGACATGTCTCAGGAACAGGCAGCACAGTGCTCATTCTGGCCCGTGAGCCTTGCTTCTGCTGTCCCACGGCCCAGTGTGCCTCTCTTGCTGGATCTGTATTCCACCCACCACACAGGGCCCTGTTTGTGCTCTCGTTGTCAACAGCAGATCCACTGAAGGCTGAATGTGCTAGGGGGTGGGAACACAAATGACTAGAGCCTAATTTTCAGAGCACATCCATATGCTTCATGTGACGTTCCAGGTCAGGGAGTCTGTGCCACTATTTTAGGTACTGACTTAATTAGAGATTGCTGAATATTTTGATTTTTTGCTTATATTCATAGCTGGCTGTCCCTCCAATCAGAATTTAACACCTAGAGAACTGGAGCTACATATTAAACTTCTCTCTCCTTCCCCCAAGTAACCTAATAATGGTATTAAATAGTAATTACTTGTTGGACTGAAGCCTCCCCTAACCTGCACAAACCCTCAACTCCAACTTTGTGTGGTACTTATAGCCTAATCCACATCATTTTACATTAATTTCAACCCTGTCATCTTTTGCTGATTGTTCCATGTAAAAATAATGCTAACATTTATTGAGAGCTTGTTCCACGTAGGGCACTGTTGTAAGCATTTTGCATTCTCTCATGGAATCCTCACAACAGCTCCGAAGTTACATGTGTTGTTATCATCCTCATTTCATTGATAAATAAATACACTCAGGCACAAGAAAGTTAACTTACACAGGATCATAGAGCTGATAAGTGACGGAGTGGGATTTGAACCCATGTTTTTCAGACTCTTGAACTGTGCTATTTTGCTGCTTCAAACGCAGTGGTCTTGTCTCTCCCAACAAAAGGTAAGCTCCTGGAGAGCAAACACCAGGTCTCACACTTCTTCACATTCTGAAGCACCTGACTTAGTGTTGGGCTAATGTTTGGTGAATAGAACGAATGGGTATCCTGTAGGTATTCAATGAATGTCCTTGACTCTAGTTTTTAAAAACATGTTCTAACCTTATAATTTCTACCCTGAATCATGTTTTTCTTTCTAGTACATTTATTCCAGCTAGACATCACTGTGAAACAGGGACGGGACAAAGTCCGAGAAATGTTTATGAAGAATGCCCATGTCACAGACCCCAGAGTGGTTGATCTTCTGGTCATTAAGGTAACTGACCCTCCTTGACCAATTTAAAAGATCAGCCATCTTGTCTAGTGCTTCTCAGCCTTCCCAGATGAACATTTTGTCTCCAGGTTTATTTATTTATTTATTTATTTATTTAAAGAAAATATTTTTCCAATGGTCTAAGAAGCCAGCAGATTGTCTCCAAGTTTAAAAAGCAACTGCTGGCTCAGCAACTGTTGCTCTGTGTTTCAAAAGAGTAGTTAACTTGGAGGTTATCACCTGGTTAAATAGATTATAAGATTGTTCAAGGGAAAATCCTAAGGCTTGCATTTTTTTTTTTTTTTTTTTTTTGAGACAGGGTCTCACTTTGTTGCCCGGGCTAGAGTGAGTGCCGTGGCATCAGCCTAGCTCACAGCAACCTCAGACTCCTGGGCTTAAGCGATCCTACTGCCTCAGCCTCCCGAGTAGCTGAGACTATAGGCATGAGCCACCATGCCCGGCTAATTTTTTTGTATATATATTTTTAGTTGGCCAGATAATTTCTTTCTATTTTTAGTAGAGACGGGGTCTCACTCTTGCTCAGGCTGGTCTCGAACTCCTGACCTCGAGCGATCCACCCGCCTCGGCCTCCCAGAGCTAGGATTACAGGTGTGAGCCACCGCGCCCAGCCGGACTCTTCTTCAACCTCATTCCTGGAGGTTACAGCTTCCCTTGGATCCCAGCCTATAGCTGGAGGAGGCACTTAGGTTGGCTGAGTCCTGTGTAAATGAGGCCAACTCTTGGGTCTGATTGTGTCTCCCTGGCCAGTCATATTAGCATCATGGGAGTTTCAGCATGGACCAGTAAATAACATGGATAAAATGTTAAGCAGAAACATAAGTTAAGCCAGTCAGGTTAGGCAGTCATGGGATAGGGGCCTGTTAACCTAGAAGTCTCTCCTCTTTGGACTAGTTAACAACAGAGTTAAAGAATATTTGAAAGGTCTCAGAGATCATTTAGCCCAACGACCTTATTGTCCAGGCACAGAAATGTTGTCTAGACAGAGTAATTCCTTGCCCAAGACCATTCATCAAGCCAGTGTTGACCAGAGAATAGAATCGTGGCCTTCAGTGTAGTATGCCTGTGACTGGCTTGACCGCTTTGACTGACAACCTCTCCCCTTACTTTTGCAGGGAAAGATGGAACTGGAAGAAACAATTAAAGTATGGAAGCAGCGGACACATGTTATGAGGTTCTTCCATGAAACAGAAGCACCAAGGCCAAAGGATTTCCTGTCCAAGTTCTATGTTGGCCACGACCCATGAAGGTGGAAAGGTGTATGTTGATGTTTCATTATTTTAGAACACAGATAAACTCATTATACGATGGTCACTTTGTGATAGAATTCTGTTGGTAAAGCAGTTTTCTGCAGTCTCATTTTTCGCCTGAACAAGTGGGGTCTTGGTATACACACCACCTGTTCTTTCCCTTTTCTTGAAGTGTGGTATTTGCTGCAAATTAAAATGGATTCTCTTTCTCAGAGCCTTGCATGTTGGTAAACAGGAGGGAATGAGGCCATCTGCTCAGACTGTCACACTGGGTGTGAGGCTGGATGACTTCTTTAATTTAGTTGTTTCCACAGCTTCCACGATTAGACACCTTGGTTTTAGGGCACAGATTATCCAAAGTTAACCAGCTCTTGCTGTCAGAGAGGGATCAGAGCAGCACTAACAGGCACAGAAGTAGAGCTGACAGGATGGGCTAGTTTTCCCTGGGTTCTGGAGAAAATGGAAGCTCAGTGGCCTAGCCCATCTATTCGCAACAAGCACCGGTCCTTAAAATGAAATTAACTCCCTTCCAGTTAGACACCTTGCTAGGGACACGGCTGTTTAATGTACACAGAATAGAAATATTCCTGTTTTTGCAAACTCTGGTGTAGCTCTCAGTGATAGGAGAATAAATGTCAACTCAGGTTAAAGAACTGATCTCTGTTTGCTTTGGATGGTGGTCTTCTATGTCCCTTCCCTGGGCAGTCCAGATGCTGGGGAAAGGGGTTCAGGATCTATAGGTATGATCATCCTGAGGGTTCCCAAACCTTTCAGCAACACCAAAGATCCCTTTGTTATCTTTTCACCTAAGGAAAACTCAGTGTTTTGGGTTTTTTTTTTTGAGACACAGTCTTGCCTCGTTGCCTGGGCTAGAGTGCTGTGGCGTCAGCCTAGCTCACAGCAACCTCAAACTCCTGGGCTCAAGCGATCCTCCTGTCTCAGCCTCCCAAGTAACTGGGATGATAGGCATGTACCACCATGCCCAGATAATTTTTTCTATTTTTAGTAGAGACAGGGTCTTGTTCTTGCTCAGGTTGGTCTCAAACTCCTGAGCTGAAGCGATCCTCCCACCTCGGCCTCCCAGAGTGCTAGGATTATGATTAGGGTGTGAGCCACGGAGCCCGGCCTTAGTGTTTTTTCTATTCTCTGATTCAACAACAATCACGTAAGACTTTGTGACCAAATGTGTGTGGGTTTCTGCCCACACATGAAGCAAGCAATCAATTCTGCAGCAGACACCAACTAGCTGTCTTTCAATTCAATTCTGACACTACCTGGAGATAGCGTCAGTTCATGACTGCCCCCCTCTTTGAGACACCAGCTGCAAGTTGGAGTCTCCACAACTTCTGACCAACTGGCTTCAAGTTGGGGTTCCCACAACCCCCTTTTTAGGTTCAATTCATTTACTAGAGCAGCTCACAGAACTCAGAAACATGTTCACTGGTTTCTTATAAAGGATACGTATGAAGAGATGCATGGGGCAAAGTATGGGGAAGGGGCTTGGAGCTTCCATGCCTTCTTCCCTGGTTGCACCACCCTCCAAACACCTCGTGTTCAGCTATCTAGAAGTTCTCTGAACCCTGTCTTTTTGTGCCTTTTATGGAGACTTCATTGGCTAGGCATGATTGAAGCATGGATGGCACATAGAAATGTGATTGTACAAAAAGGGAATCACATAATGGTAATAGACTGAGTAGGGAAAAGCCTTTCTGTTCAGATTCTCCTTGGGCTCTTTGTGTGGTATTTCTTCCTCCCCCGTGTGGGGCAGCACCCCTTCTGGAATGGAGGTCTTATGACCTACAGTCAGACAAGGTAGATCAGAGGATTTCTTTAGGGCCAGCTCCAAGACAAAGGTGGGGAAAGATTAGAGTCTATTTTCCGTTTCTATGGCCTGCCCTGGGGAGTAAAAGGAGCAGGTGAAAAGAGGGCAGGAGAAGGTCAGAGAGAGATGCTGTTTCCTGAGGCCTGATGTGCCCCAATATTGTAACAAGAGACTGAAACAAGGGCTTTGGGAGTTATGAGCCAGGAACCGTGGATGAAAACCAACATATATATTATAATACCACAGAACCCAAGTTTTGAAAGAATCATTCTAATAATGATAGTTAAGTAGTTGTAAGTTAATAATCAAAGCTCCTTATTATGGGTACATGATAATGAGCATTGCTGAACACAAAAAAGCGTGAGGATTTAGTACTTTTAGGGTTTTCCCAACAGCTTCTGTTGGGCTTTTGTAAATAATGAAAATAGGTCCCAGGTCCCCATAATAACCTTTGTAGATCCACAGGCACCTGGATATCCTGGGTTATGTATCAAAGACGTATGTTTCTCTGATGAAGAAGGGACAGCAGAGACAATAAACTGCAGCAACTAGAGCACACTCATACTGAGAAACTTCAGCTGTCATTCAGTCATACGAAGCTGACATTTATTATGTTTTTTCATATTTGGTTGCTTGCTTTCCAGTGCTCAGTGGACAGCACATCTTGGGGAACCTCCCAGAGCCTGGGCATCTGGGCTATGGTCATGGACCATGCAGGAGGCTTCACTGGACTGGGGAGGCTAAGGGCTTTCCCTGAGCCCTTCTGCTGACAGGGAAGGAAGAGAGGCTGAGAGCATCACCGTGTCTTAAGTTAGCGCCTTCTCCATTCTGAACTTCCTCCACGCCCTGGAAGAAAGGAAAGCAGCAGTGAACTGGGCAATACAGCAGTCTTCCATCCACATCCTGAAAGAGAATTCCACAGAGTAGTTTTATCAAAGATGGCAGGAGGAAGGCAGCTTTGAGTGTATTTGATTATGGATTCACATATTAACAGGGCATTCACCACAGGCCTGTAACTGGGGGCCCAAAGGTATAAAAAACATGTTCCCTGCCAGCAAACAGCTCATAGTCTAGTAGAATTTTGGTGTGTTTAAGCAAATATGGAGTGTTTTAAGAGAGGTACTGGTCACTCAGAGGAAGGAGGGATGAAGGAAGACTTCAGAGACCTCAAGGCTGGGCGTGGTGGCTCACAACTGTAATCCCAGTGCTCTGGGAGGCCGAGGCGGGAGGATCACCTGAGGCCAGGAATTCAAGACCAGCCTGAGCAACATAGTGAGACGCCGTCTCTACAAAAAATAAAAAAATTAGCTGGGCGTGATGGTGTGCACCTGTAATCCTAGCTAGGCAGGGGCATCACTTGAGCCCAGGAGTTCGAGGCTGCAGTGAGCTGTGATCATGCCATGATGCTCCAGCCTGGGTAACAGTGTGAGACCCTGTCTCAAAAAAACATTGAAGAATGGGTGGAATTAAGACAAAGAGCACTGGGAAAGAGCCTTTGACATGGGATGACAATGAGCCAATCAAAGCTTGGGGTTAGGTAAGAAATGGTGAATATCGGCCAGGCGTGGTGGCTCACGCCTGTAATCCTAGCACTCTGGGAGGCCGAGGCGGGTGGATCGCTCGAGGTCAGGAGTTTGAGACCAGCCTGAGCAAGAGTGAGACCCCATCTCTACTAAAAATAGAAAGAAATTATCTGGCCAACTAAAAAAAAATTAGCTGGGCATGGTGGCGCATGCCTGTAGTCCCAGTTACTCGGGAGGCTGAGGCAGTAGGATCACTTAAGCCCAGGAGTTTGAGGTTGCTGTGAGCTAGGCTGATGCCAAGGCACTCACTCTAGCCTGGGCAACAGAGCGAGACTCTGTCTCAAAAAAAAAAAAAAGGTGAATATTAAGGATAGTTATGTGGGTGGGAATATGGAAAATGAGACTGGGATAAGAGGTATGACCAGATTATGGCAAGCCTTGAATGCCAGGCTAAGGAGTCAGGAGCATCCTTATCTGTGATATCTGTGACAGTCATCCTGCCATGCAGCACATATTAGAGCACAGGAAGTCAACACAAGATAGCTGAATGGGAAGAGGACTGGAACTCCTGGGGGAAAGGTCTGTGAGCAGCATATGAACCAGGCTGTGATGTCCATGGACAGGCTGTGCAGAGCTTGGTAATTAGAGCTAACTGGGGAAGACTTGTAGTTTCTAAATTTCAACATGGAGCTGTTCGAATGATGCTGTTGGTTGGTGCTGTTGGCATATTGTCAAGAAGACATAGGATTCACTGAATGATACACTAAGGGCAACTGAAAAGGCTGGCTAGGACCCCCAAACTTAGTTGAAAGAGACCCCAGTGAATGTGTAAGTCAGTAAGCTAGTACCCTCATGCAACACAGGGAAAAGGCAAAATAAAAACATTAGCCGCCAAGTGGGTCAATTCATTAAAGCCTCTGCCCTGAGTGTGTGAATGCTGCTACCAGGCCAGACTGTATCACAGGTCAGATGCTCCACCCTGCTTCCTGCTCCTGGTTCATCTAGGGGTAAAGCAAATGTTACCTGTTAGTCATCATCATCATCGTCTTCTGGGACAAAAATGTCATGTTCCTCAAGTAGAGCAGCAAAGTTCTTGCTAATGAGTGTCCCAACATAGAGAAAGGGGATCACAATGGAGAACACGCGGAGAAGGCCAAAGGACATCTGCAGAAGGTCAGAGTGGTGGCTGTGAGCTCCAGAGTCCACTTTGGCAGGACCATAGAAGGCCAGGCCCTCTCATGGGCATTCCCTCCTATGGACCCCAGACCCATCATAAGCAACTTGATTTTAAAGCCCTTGGAAAAATTCAGAGCAAGAAAAATAATTAGAAAAGGAGATATAGTAATTGTTATGGCCACCAAAGTGAATATTGAAAAGAAAACTATAAGGCACTCTAGACATCTCAAAGTTAGGGCACAACCTAGATACCTACAGACAAGCAGGTGAGAAAGTAAGAGGTTTATGGTCAGTTCTACTTGAAAACACTAAAGACAAGAAAATGGATTACACAAAGGTGTACAGTTAAGGGATATTCTATACAGTTAATTAACAGGTTCCCTGATGCCTAAGAAATTTGATTTCACCACATTAAATTTTACAAACAGGTGTGTTTGCAAGTGGGCATGTCTTTACACTGTGACTGTTTACATGGACTGGGGGAGTGTCAGTAAAATCTCATCAGTATTTCCTCATATTTTCCTGGAGTTTACAAAAGAAAAGGTTTTCAGCTGTGCCTTTTTTTAAGGCCGCTCCTTCCCAACATAGACCATGCACCTTCTTTTCTTGCGTGCTGTGAAACTGCCCTGCAGTCAATTCTGTGAGTTAGCACAGGATAGACTAGCTTTAAAAGAAGTTTCTTAATTCTCACACAGCTCTGCAATCAAAAAGCAAACTTTTGTTTGATATAAGGGACTGTTTTCCATTTTCCTTAGAAAAAACCCCAGGGTATTGAAGGCACGGGAGAGCATTCGGTGGTGGATAAAAATAGGATCTGGTGGGAGTTGTACCAACAAGCAACCTGGATGCCGGGACCTAACTCAGCGGCTAGCCTCGGATACTGACTTCACGGCTCTGGCCCCAGATTCTTCATTTGTAAAAACAGTGATCGTACTAATTTCCTGCACATCTCTCAGGACTGCATATCACATGAATTAAATGCCAAGTGACAACTCATAGAAAGATAAGGTCCGTCCCACATACCCTTTATTTACAAAATTCTTTCACAATTCATTATTTCATTGCATCAACTCTATGAAGCAGAGCGGAGATTACATGACTTGTCTAAACTGGACCCACAAAGCTGAGTCTTCTGACTCTAGAGGAATAGGGCACCGCACCCCTTAGGAGAAGCTACTGCAAAATGCCATCTTTCTCTGCTTTTGCCCCCATCTTCTGTCTCCAAGCACCCAGCTCAACACGGAGTTCTAACCGACCATTTTCTCCCACCTGTCAAAATAAGCAACATTAGCGCAAAAATTTGTCCTTGGTCCGCCTTCCAGTCTAAAGCGATCGTATGATTGGCTTCTACTTCTGTCAATCAGCGTGGGCCCGCACTGCGCTCCCCACAACAATTGGCCTCGGCCCCTTCACCCCGCCTCCAGGCAGACACTCACTTTCACCGGTTTGGGCAAAATGGCGCCGCTGCGGGTAACGATGACTGACCGCGACGGCACTGGGCTCTGACCTGAGCCGCCGTCATTGCCACCTTTCCTCAAGCTTGGCCCGCTCCGGAGAGCCCAGAATCGGACGGGTGCCAGTGCTAGCCGGCGAGCCGCTCCGGAAGCCATCTCCCAGCTCCGCCCCTCGCCCGGGCACCCGGACCCCGCTGTCCGACGCCGGTGCCGCCCTCAGGAAGAACAGCGCCTCAAGCCTCGCGAGGCTTCTGGAGCACACGAGAAGCCCAGCCCTCGCACTTGCGCAGTGGCCCCAGTTCCTGCTGCGCTGGGAAAGGAGTCTGGCAGCGGCCCGACGTGGTGACATCACGAGAGCGAAGCCGACGCCCCAGTTCCCCGCAACTCCCGGCTCCGGGGGGCGGGGCCGTGAGGCCCGAGGGGACCCAGGGGAGCCCGTCATTGTTCGCGCGCCCAGGCGGCCGCGCCTGGGGAGCAGGCTTAGGGAACTCTTGAAATAAACATAAGGAACCGTTGCGAGTAACAGTAAAAAAACCTTTACTCAGTGTTATAATCGTATACAAAACACTAACAATAAAAAGATAAAAGCCGTAGTATCTGTGTATAAAATAAAGTGCAGTGGCTACGGGACTGGGAAAAATGACGGCGGGAACAGGCCCTGAGCAGCTTCTCAACCTGCTGGAGATAAGAGGCTCTGAGCCTCTGCCCGAGGCCCAGTTGGGTCCCGGTCGGTTTGCCCAAGGCGCTGCTGAGGGACAGAGGGGCTGGGAAGGGGCAGCTTTTATGTGTTTGGGAAGCGGGTGTCTCCAACCAGGCTCTGCATCTTCCCACCAGCCACTGCCACCACACCCCTAAGGCATCAGGCTGGTCTGGCCTCTGGCCCTGTGGACCCAGAAAAATAGAAGAAGATGTGGCACTCGACTGTAATCCCAGCGCACTGGGAGGCCATGGTGGGAGGATCACTTGAGCCCAGGAGTGTAAGACCAGCCTAAGCAACATAGCGAGAGACCCTGTCTCTATGAAAAAGAAAAAAACAAGCCAGCCATGGTGGTAAGTGCTGTCTCAAAAAAAAAAGAGAGAGAGAGAGAGAAAGAAAGAAAAACAAAGCACTTGGCAGGAATTTGGGTAAGTACACCCTGAATGACAAGCAGGACTGTGAAAAGAAGTCCCAGGTGATCTCACTAGCAGTTTCAGGAACAGGAACACTTTTATGGGAGCCCAGAGAGAAGAGTTTATCACAACATTCTGCGAATCCTGTGTCCAAGCTCCTAGAATGCCCAGGACTGAGAACCAAAGTGACAAACTGGCTTTCCCCAGGAAGCACACTGCCTTCCCACCTCTTCTTCAGCTTCTCACTTGGCAGCTCCAGGAGCTGGCTGCTGAGGACAGAGTACAGCAGGGGTTTCTGCTGACATATAAAAGCCACCAGCCCCTCCTGGGGCAGTGCCCAACACTATCTGTTGACAGGGCAGCCAGGGAGACAGGATGGGGGCCCCAACACTTTCTGAGCAGAATAAATCCCTTTATTGGCTGCAGGCCCTCTCCCTCCAAAAGGTCCTACCCAAACTGCAGGGTGGGGATCCCATGCTGAATCTTCCCATCCCTGTCAGGAAGAGCTGGGTCCCAGAAACCCCCATGAAACAATAAATCCACTTTCTCTGACAATGTCAGCCCCTCAAGCCAATACTACAGCTAATTTCCCGTATTCAAATGACACACCACTCCCCACATTGGAAATGGTGCTATAGAATCTGGTGTGTGAGTCAAAGGTAGCAAGACCTGTGGCCATGTAACAGTTCCCACTTCTTCCGTTTCATTAACGTCCCCTAAGAGAGGGGCAGTCCAGCACAGTCAGGAGACCCGGGTCTTGCTCTGTGGCTCTGAGCAAGCCACCTTTCCTCTCTGTGTCTCAGGAAATAAAGAGGATGGATGTAATGATTCCTCAGTCCCCTGCAGGTACAAGTTTGGATCTGGAACCTGGAGAATGCCTGAAAAGCAAGGAGAGAAACACCCCCCAAAAGCAACCTTGGAAATGAGTTAACATTTAACTTTTTCAGATTAGGCTGAAAAAACACTGGCCCTGGTGTCCTGACCAGCAGGACAGGGGCAAAACTCAAAGGGCCCAGGCTCAGGGCCTAACCTGTTCCTCACATCCTGCCTGGCTCCCCCGGGCCCTCTGCTGCCACCCCTGCCGCAGCTCCACAATCTCCTGGCCATACCAGTTGTGCAGGGTGGAGAAACAGGAGGTCTCAGGGGACACAGGGCTCTGCCCCCTGCCTAGGAGGAGGCTGGCAGGGCCCTGCAACTCCCACTCAGCCAACCCTCGCCCTGCTGACCTGCTGCCCCCTTCTTCAACTAAGCCCACGGGGTTGCAGTCTCTGGGGAGGGAGTGGCCGTTCTCCAGGCCCTGAGACCAACAGTCAGGAGCCTGGGGCTTACAGCGGCTGGAAATGGCCTTCCAGGATGAGTGGCGACGCAAGGCTAGGCTCTGGCGGGCGTCCTGCAACTGGCTCTCCAGCTCTCGTACCACCAGGCGCATGTAGCCAAAGCTTGCCCGGGACAGCGCCTTTACCCAAGCCTCCTGGGCCGCTGGTCCATCTGCCGCCAGCAGGTGTGGGCGCACTCCAGGGGCATCGAAGCAGATGGCGAAGGCAAACTCCTCGGGTGCTGGGGCTTCAGCCAGCTCCACTGTGCAGCCCTCCAGCACCACCAGGCTCAGCGGGGCCCGGCCCTCGCGACTCTCGAAGGAGAACAGCAGGTTGCCCTTGAGAACAAACCAGCATCTTCGGCCAGTGCCACTGGGGGTAGGTGGGGTCCCTGGCCCCCCCCAAGTACGCAAGAAGCCTGTGTGGTCTGCTGGGGAGTCGCTCAGTGCATAGTGGGCTACACTCCTCTCATTCAACTTCATGGCTCCCACAAGAACTGTGAGGTAAGAGAGGTGACATGGGATTAGAGAGGGAGGTGGCCCCTGTGGGAAACAACATTGGCTTTGCAGGAGACCTGGCCCCAGCCCTGTGGCCCCTACTCACTTGCCGTGTCCCTGAGGCTCTTAGTGTCTTCATCTGTGAAAAGGGCTGGTCTTTCCTTCCTTTTCTCTCAAAAGGACGTTGTGAGGATCATGCAAAAAAACTGGACATCAGAGGACACAGAGAAAAGGATAATGTGATTGTATCATACCAGGAGGTATGGCAGGACCTTGACAGAGCTTTCTAAAATTCAAAGAAACAGGCCCCAGCTGGGCTGAAATGGATCCCAACCCCATAGAAAACACTGTGTTTCAATTATCCCCTAACCTGGGGGCTTCTCAGCTCCAACTCTGAGGCCAAATCTCCAGGGTTTCCATGACCCACCCGGGCCTCTACTGGCCTCTCATTTGTGTACAGCACAGTTGAATCTTGTTTACCTAAAGGCAGAAGCTGAGACACAAAATATAACTTTAAAGAATTTACTTGAGGCCGGGTGCAGTGGCTCATACCTGTAATCCTAGCACTATGGGAGGGCGAGGCGGGCAGATTATTTGAGCTCAGGAGTTCAAGACCAGCCTGAGCAAGAGCGAGACTCTGTCTCAAAACAAAAAAAAAGAGTTTACTTGAGTCAAAGTGAGGACAGCTGCCCAGGACACACTTCCAAGTTGCCTTGGGGAGGGCTCTGTTCGGCCTTTGTTAGAAGCAGGTTCTTTGTTTTGTTTTATTAGAGAAAGGGTCTCTCTCTGTTACCTGAGCGAGAGTGCAGTGGCGTTGTCACAGCTCACAGCAACCTCCAACTCCTGGGCTCAAGTGATCCTCCTGCCTCAGCCTCCCGAGTAGCTGGGTCTACAGGTGCACTCCACCACATTTGGCCGATTTTTCTATTTTTTGTAGAGATGAGGTTACACTCTTGCTCAGGCTGGTCTTGAACTCCTAGCCTCAAACAGTTCTCCCACCTCGGCCTCCCAGAGTGCTAGGATTACAGGCATGAGCCACCACATCCTACAAGCAGGTTTTTAAAGGCAAAAAGGGACAAGGAATGAGCTGTTTGACAGGATTCCCACTGGTTTGCAGAGATAAGACTGATTAATTATTGGCTATACATTGTTGAACTTGGGGTATAAACTACAGGGTGTCCAGTCCATGGCACTTAATGGCTACTTGTCATCAGTTAGTGTAAAGCCCACCTAGCAGGTGGATTCAAAATGTAATTATTTAGCTCAAGAGGAGAGTGAGACTTGACTGCTGTCATATTTTAATGCCTCTCTGGGCCTAATAATTCAAAGGGGCTCAAATTCCTCAGACAAAAAGTTTCTTTTCTCTCTCAATCTGCAGCCTTTGGGGACAGATCGGGGCCAGGCAGGGCAGGCCTGCCTTATGAGGGCTCGGATGAGCACCCACTCTGCAAACAAGAGCGTGGCACACACACAGGGTATGGCTGAGAAGGACCAACCACAGTCACTGAATGTAGATGCCCCAGGGACCATAAATGGCACCTAATGCAACTGTCCTCCTAACTCATGGAAAACTAAGGCCCAAAGCAGTGAAGGGGAACTGCCAAGGTCACATTGGCCAGTGAGAAGCAGAGCTTGGTCTCCCAATTCCCTCACACCTTCTGGGGGAAGTCTTGGCCGTGATCCACTTACCGTCAGGGCTCATGGGGGAGGGCAGGGAACTTCTATTTGGCCACACAGCTTAACCCTTAGACCACGTGGTTCCAGGGAGCCTGCAAAACAATTCTCAAACCCAGTCAATCCATCCTAAAGAATGAGAACTCCTCCTCCTCCTCTGGGGTCCAGTGAAACCACCACCTCCACAGGAAGCCTTCTTTGATTCCTGATAATCTCCCCACCCATCTAGCCAGGTCAGGCACCTATAAGCACCTGAAGGGGCTGGGTGCCCTTGTCTTGGCCATTACACTCCAGACCTCAGCTCCCTGTCGCTGAGGCTAGGTCAGAGGTAGGCACCCTCACAGCTTCTAGCTTTTCCCTTCTAGCACTTGCCACAGTTTCTCTGTGGGCTTTAATTGAAGTGACCTAATCAAGAGGCCTTCCCTGACCACCAATTCTAAAGCAGCTCTGCCCACCAAGGTGGCCTAACCTAAGCTCACTGCCCAGCAGTCCTCTCTCTTGTGGTTTTGTTTCCTTCATGCCATGATGTTGTCGTGTGTGTTTACGGCACTGTTTCCAGCCCCAGAATGTCTGGGGTGAGACTTGGCCCCCAGGGTAGCCCCCTACATCCCAGCACTGTGCAGGGCTCAGAGAGGCCCTCGGGAAGCAGTTGTGTCCCCTGCCCTCCTGGAGCCTAAGGTGGGGGGGGCATTGTAGGTAAACAAAATAAACAAATAATAAATTAGTGAAATGACAGACAACGTAAGCGCGGTCAGGATTAGGGCTATGGAGAGAAGTAGCCCAGGCCGGGGATGGGAGGCGAGGCCGTCCCAGAGGGGTAGCCCGGGAAGCGGGAGGAGATGACAGACGTTGCCCGACGAGCAGCCTCACTGCTCATCCCGGGCCCAGCGCTGGGGCACCGGGGCGGGGCGCCCCTCCTCTCCCCGGCTAGGGGTGCCAGGCCCTCCCGCCCGTGCACCGCGTCTTCCCGGATTCTTTTGTTGGAAGAGAGGCGGGCTGGGGGCGTGGGACCGCCCCGCTAGCAGTGGGCCCCCACCCGGCTGTCGCCCTGAAACAGGGGTCGCCTCAGCCAGGATCTCCCCCGCGCGCGCAGCAGAGCCGGGGTGCGGGCTGCCGCCTGGGTTGCCCCATCCTCTGGGCGGGCTCTTCCCGCCGCGTCCCCGCGGCCGCGCCTTCCCGGAGCCCGCCGTGCCCCTCTCACCTCCCGCCGCCGACGGCGCCGAAGCCCAGGAGGGCAGCCCGCGGGGTGGGTCGCGGCCGCGCCCCCGGCGACCCCGCTCTAGACCCTGCGCCTCCGGGCCGCTGACGTGGCCGCGGGAGCCTGGAGACCCCGCCCGGGAGCTCGGGTTACAGCCCCCGCCCTTTCCCGCCCAGTACTCACTGGGCCTCGGGATCCGCGAAGCCGCCCCTGCATCCGCAAGGGAGGGAAACTGAGGCCCAAGAGAGCGATGACCTGCCTGAACCACAGAGCTGGTCGGTGCAGGTCGGCCTTGAACCCAGAGACCCACCTCAGGCTGTTCGCTGGCCTGGAACCCAGCCCCCCGCCCGGAGAACTCAGAGTCCTTCCTTCCTTCTCTTTGCCCTCTGGTCCCCCTCTCCCCACCCGGCCCACTTCTCCCCCAGAGCCAAGCCTGGCACAGCCTCGCTCTGGGCGTCTCCCAAGGGCGGGGCTCCTACACAGCCCGCGAGTTCCCGCAGAGTTTTCCTGGCCCCTGTGGACAGCCCATCTTTGCCTCTGGGAATTATCCATTTCTGCTTCTGCTGCCGCCCCAAAACCCACCCACAGCCTCCAGGCTCTACCTGGAGTCGGTCCACGGGTAGGCCTGCAGTGAAGGTTGCAGGAAAGAGCAACCAGATACAAGAGGTTGTAGTTTCCTGGAGGCTCTGGAAGCCTGGGGTGCTCTCAAACATTTGCCCATGAAATTGTGGGTTCCCACCTCATAGCCTTTGCCCTTGCAGTTCCTGCAGCCTACGGCACCCTTCCTTCTCACCCTCACCCAGGGCTCTGCTCCTCGGGGCTCCTTGCATCATTTGAGTCTCAGCTCAGATGTCCCCTCCCTGACAACGCAATGTACCGCCCCTCCATCTCTGCCACATCCCTGGGTTGTATGTCCATTTCCATCAAGCGCCACTACAGTAAACTTCTCTGCACTCAGGCTTTTATTTCCTGTTTATTATCTGTCTCCCACCCCCCAAATTTCATTCAATTAATGGTATAAACCATAATAAATGTTTTAGAAGGTAATAAATGTCGTGGAAATAATAGAGCAGGGTAAGAGAGATTGGGAATTGTAGGGGTGGGGAGGTTGCAATTTTAAATAGAATGGTCAGAGTAGGCCTCACTGAGAAGGTGACATTGGACAATCCTTGAAGGAACGGAGGGAGCCAGCCAGGCCAATACCTGGAGGAAGAGGATTCCAGGCAGAGGGAGCAGTCAGTGCAATGTCCCTGAGGCTCATTGTGTTTGAGGACCTGCAGGGCCAGTGTGGCCAGGAGGCAGTGGAGATGTGGGCAGAGGGGTGGGGTGTGGCTCTGTAAATCTGTGTGGCCTGTCACTCCAGACTGAGGTGAGCAGCCCTCCCAGGGTTCTGAGTGAGAGGTGACCTGAGCTCTGTTCCCAGGCCCACTCCGGCTGCTGTGGGGAGAGGGGACGTAAGAGGAAGCAGGAGCGAGGAGGCTGCTGCAATAACCGAGGTACGATGAGATGAGGGTGGCGAGGGAGAGGTGGCCAGACCTGGAGGGGGGTGCGAAGATAGGAGGGCGCAGGATCTGCCCAGGGATTGGCTGGGGGGTGAGGGGGAGAGGAGGACTCCAGGGTTTTGGCTGCAGCACCTGGAAGGAGAGTGTCCATTACCTGGGAAATGGAAGGTGGCAGGTGTTCACTTTGGGGCCCATGATGTTTGTGATGCCCAGTGGTCACCCTCGTGGAGGTGCTGTCGGGACACAGAAAAACGATACCCCAAAGTGTGGCACTTTGGTGTGCTGAGAACTTTCAACCGAAGGACACAGGAAGGACCTCAGAAGCAAAGTCTCTCTCTGCCCTTCTTTCTCCCTAGAAACTAGAATTCCTCTTCCCCAAGGTGGGTCACAGAAACTAGAAATGTTCCTTGAACCTCCCCTCACCTTTATGTGTAGGAATTGGCCTCCTGGTCTCCCCTGTCTGATGGATGACAGGGCATAAGACTGTCATTCTGGAAGGGGCGCTGCCCACTCCCAGGAGGAATGATCAGGACAGACCTTGCTGGGCTTCCCCATGCAGTCTATTACCACCAGACCCTTCCCTTTTGTCTAATCACATTTCTATGTGGCTGTCCTTTTTCCATGGAACCTAACCATAAAAATACAGTTTTCCCTGAGTCTTTGGGTCTCCTCACTTCTGAAGGCTCCCATGTCATGTAAAACTAGGATTCAATAAACCTGTTTGCTGTTCTCCTGTTAACCTGTCTTTTGCTATAGGAGTGTCTACCGTGACCCTCGTGATGGACGGGGAAAAATAGTGATATTTTCCTTTCAGCCCCTACAGTGCCCAGAAGACTGTATGGCACCCAGTAGCTTCTCGATAAATGCTTGATGGATGAATGAGGGACGGAATATGCAGAGTGCCCGTGGGAGCCGTCCCTTGAGTGTCAGGTGTGGGAGGAGAGCCTCCTGACTCTCCCACAGCTGTGTCCCCAACCTGGTTTGCTTTCTGCCGCCCTCCTGCTCCGAGTGTCTATCATCTTTGACTACCATTCAGAGCAGCTGACCAGGGGCCTCGCTTCAGGACGTGCCCTCGTTCCCTGTCACAAAGCCCCGGGCAGGGGGGCAGGTAGTCACTGCACAGCTAGTTACTGAGCGCCTGCAGGGTGCTGGGCACTGTCCTCGCCCTCCCGGCCCCCACGCAGGTGAAAGGACCAGCCTCCAGCGGAGCCGGCCACCAACAGGCAGGCGGGTGCCAGCCTCGGGAGCGCGCAGGGCGCGAGCTCGCGGGGGCGGGGCCTACGGAGGCTCGGAGGGGCGGGCGCCGGACGACCGGGGCCGCAGGGGGCGGGGCGCACGTTGCTAGGGGCGTTCTGATAGGTTGCGCCCCCAGAACGCGGCGGGCGGCGCGGGAGTGCGGAGCGCGCCGTGGGGCCGAGCGCGCCGCTAGGGTGAGTTCCGCGGGCCGCGACTCCGCCGTTTCGGGGGGCCGGGGGCGGGAGCACGGACGGCAGTCCGGAGTCGGATTCCGGCCCCGCGCCTCTGTTCTGCCTGGGCGTCCTCGAGCCCGTCGCCAGCCCGGCCGGCAGAGGGCCGCCGGCGGCTCTCGGGACGCCCAGCGCCGCGGGGAGGGCGAGGTCTAACGTCCAGGACGCCTTGTTGAGAGTTTCTGAGGGAAGAAACAAGGTCCGAGAAGTGATGCCTGACGGTGGGGTGGGGCAGTGAGGGCGACCTGGGGACCGAGTGTGGGGTCCACACAGAAGGTGCAGGGCGGCCGGGCTAGCGGGGCAGTGCGGCCCAGTGTTTTTCTGACGTTTCTTAGCTTCCACAGCCTTCGTGTAAAGCTGGTACGAGCAGAGCAGATCTCGGCTGATCCTCGGACGCTGAGCCGGAGCGATGTTGCTGAAGACAGGTACCTACACCAGCAGCCGCGGCTTTGGGCGGATAGCGGTGAGGGCTACATGGAGGAAGTTCCAGCCCTGTGGTGTCTGGGCCTTCTTCCCTGATTTGGGTTTGTGGGGAGATGAGTTCCTTTCTCTTATTCTTGGAGCTGGACCAGGAAAGGAGAAGGGGCTGCTCCACACCCAGGAATCAGTTCCCTTTCCAAAGAGGCCTCTTCCTTTCTCGACTCCTCTCCCCCAAGTGCAGAGGCCCTGCCTTGTGATAGCAGCATGTGCCGAGAACAGACCTGTAAAGTCCCTGCAGTAACTTCATCTTGCAGATAAGGAAACGGAGGCCTGAGAGGAAAAGGGCTCACCTACGTAAGCTGGTTGGGTGCAGGTCCAACCTGGCCTACCTCTTAAAGCCCTTCTGAGCCCCCTGAAAGGCCTGTGGTAGAGAGCACCTGGCCCCGGGCTCAGGAGCCCTGGAGTCTGGCCACCTCGTACAGACGGTCCCCCACTTATGGTTTCACTTTACCATGGCTTGAAAGTGACACACATTCAGTAGAAACTGTCTTTCAAGTACCCATACAACCATTCTGTTTCACTTTTAGTACACTCAATAAATTACGTGAGATAGTCAACACTTCATTATAAAACAGGCTTTGTGTTAGATGATTTTTGCCCAACTGTAGGCTAATGTAGGTGTTCTCAGTATGTTTAAGGCTGGGCCAAGCTATGATGTTCAGTAGGTTAGGTGTATTAAATGCATTTTTGGCTTGTGATATTTTCAATTTACAAGGGTTTATCTGGATGTAACCCCAGGGTAAGTCTAGGAGCATCTGTGCTGTTAAGTTCTGTGTACGGGGTGGGAGGAACTGATCAAGGCCACAGGAAGGATATAACTGCAGGTGTTAGTTTTGCCAATTCCAGCACTGCTGTGACAACAGCAAGTGGGAAGCCAGACCTCAAACACGTTGCGTTCCCCCAGACACCATCCTCCCACTTACTGTCCTGCAGGAGCAGGGAGAGCCATTTCTATCCTCATCCCAACAGTTGGGTTCCCCTAATATGCAGACAGGCAGCCTCTGCAGGGCTGAGCAGCATGTGGATGGGGTGGGATGAAGGACTGGGCTGTGGGAGCCACTCACAGTCACACACCCACGCCCCCCAGCGCTCTTGCTGGTGCTAGTGGCCCAAGTCCTGATGCTGGACAATGGGCTTCTGCGGACGCCACCCATGGGCTGGCTGGCCTGGGAACGCTTCCGCTGCAACACGAACTGTGATGAGGACCCAAAGAACTGCATCAGGTGAGTAAAGTCTGCACCCACTGACAAGCCCTGCCCAGGGCCCTGCAGAGTGGGGCAGGAAGTAGAGGGTCAGCTAGGAAAGGGGACAAAGTCAGAGGCTCCATCCCAGAGATTACAGCCAAAAGTGACTTGGGACATCTGACATGTAGCTTTATCTCCCATCTGGGGCCTCTGTGGGGACTGCCAGGTACCAGGCAGGTCACAAGGCAGGGACCTTTTGTGGATCTAGCCTCTGAGACAACTGTTACAAGGTCAGGCTAGAGCCAGACATGGTGACTGTAATCCCAGCTAGTGGGAAGGAGGCTGAGGTAGGAGGATTGCTTGAGGCCAGGAGCTCAAGATCAGCCTGGGCAACATAGTGAGACCCCATTACTTAAAAAAAAAGGCTGTGTCCCTTGTGGTACTCCTAACCCAGTCCTGCCCCTTGGCCTGAGGGCCAGATGGTCCCTTTTACCTCAGCTTGCTTATGGCTCATGATACAATCCTTGGTGGCCATTTACACTTGTGACCTGGCTTAGTCCTCAGCAAGGTCATGGTTTTTATAGCCCAGGTACACTCAGAGCTGTGGGTAAGGGCCAGGCTGGGCCACTGATATGCCCCATCCCTGCCCCTTGCTAGTGAGTGGCTCTTCATGGAGATGGCTGACCGGCTGGTGCAGGATGGATGGCGAGACCTGGGCTACGTATACCTTAACATCGATGACTGCTGGATCGGTGGGCGCGATGCCAGTGGCCGCCTGGTGCCTGACGCCAAGCGCTTCCCTCATGGGATTGCCTTCCTGGCTGACTATGTGAGCCCCAGCCCAGCCCTCAGCTTGAGGGCCAGACCACCCCTTTCGCTGTACCCTGCTTAGGGCTTATTTACACAATCACTGTGTGGAATGTCACAGTCTGGTGGAGGAAACAGACAAATGAACACCAACTTTTGGCCCATTGTGGTGGGTGAGAGCCCGAAAGACATCTTATTCAGGCTGGGATTCCAGGAATATTCCCTGGAGGAGGCAATTCTTGAGCTGATCTCAGAGAGATAGCAGAGGGGATGGCAGAAGCAAAGGCCTAGGGGCAAGAAACAGGATCTGGGAGACGTGTCTGTTGGAGGGAGGGATGGGCCATAGCTGGCAGATGCCAAGCCAGCAAGCTGGGACCCTCTCCTTTGGTTGGTGGGAGCCACTGAAGGTTTTAGTGGGCCCTGGTCAGAGGTGCCTGTGAGGAGGCTCCCTGAGGGTCCTGCCTGAGCCCACTGTGCTCTTACCCCCCGCAGGCTCACTCCCTGGGCCTGAAGCTGGGCATTTATGAGGACATGGGCAAACTGACCTGCATGGGTTACCCAGGCACCACACTGGACAAGGTAGTCCAGGACGCTCAGACCTTTGCTGAGTGGAAGGTGGACATGCTGAAGCTGGATGGCTGCTACTCGACCCCTGAGGAACGGGCCGAGGGTGAGCTCCTTGGCTGCCTGGGGCTGGTCAGGTAGATGGGGAGGGGCGGCCATGAAAGGCCCACCAGCACCCACCTGGCTGAGCTTGGTTGCTGGTGCAGCCCCAGGGGTGGGGGTGGTATTTCCAAATCCTCTTCACCTAGGGGCTGGGGAAATTGTGACTCCCAGGCTCCCTAAATATGGCGTGGCACTGTGGCCCACCCAGGAAGTGTTTGAGGCTCTGGGTACATGGGGAAGCACCTACTCTTTGGTGCCTGAATTTCCTCGCATTTGGTGGGGAAAGGTTTGGGCTGGGGCCCCAGAGTGCCTCCTATACCTCCTCAGTCCTGAGAAGAGGGGCTGGGCTTTCCCCAGGGTACCCCAAGATGGCTGCTGCCCTGAATGCCACCGGCCGCCCCATCGCCTTCTCCTGCAGCTGGCCAGCCTATGAAGGGGGCCTCCCCCCAGCGGTAAGTCAGTCTGCGCCCTGCCCAACAGCGCTTCCCACAGCAGGCCTCCTCACCTCCTGTGTACCAGGCCTCAGGGAGGTGGCCTTCCAGATCCAGATGTCACCGCAGCTGCCCACATTGCTGATTTGTAGGTGTTTAGAGAGAGGATCATAAGTACCCCCCCAAAAGGGGGCCAGCTCAGCCAGCCCAGGGTCTTAGAGAAGGGGAGGTCCCCATCAGGTGCACCGTGTGGGCTGGAGATGCACACGGCTGGTGAGGCCAGGCAGGTGGGCTCCTCACCGGGGGCCCCTTGGCACATTTGATGCTACAGAGGGTGGGCTCAGACCTTTGGACCTGAGGGAGAAGGCTAGCAGGTGGTGGGACTCCCACTGAGAAAACACAGGAGGCGGGTTTGCCATGGGGAGGGTTGTGGATGCACCAGCCTGGGCCCACACCACAGGTTGACCCTGGCTGGCAGGAGAGGGCAGGTAGGCTCCTGGCACCAGCATGCACAGAGGGAGGCCAGGGCTACCCCCACAGAGGCCTTCCTTGTCCCAAACATGCTGGAAGAGCCTGTTCTTTCCCACCCTGGGAGCCTCGTGCTGAGCCGCCTCAGCCTGGGTGGGCCTCTGTGCAGCAGGGTGTGGTTCTGGTGCTGGACTCTGCCTTCCCCGACATCCAGGTGAACTACAGTCTGCTGGCAGAAATCTGCAACCTCTGGCGTAACTATGACGATATCCAGGACTCCTGGGATAGCGTGCTCTCCATCTTGGATTGGTTTGTGCAGCACCAGGACATACTGCAGCCGGTGGCTGGCCCAGGGCACTGGAACGACCCAGACATGGTACCAGCATGGAAGGGGATGTCCCTAAGCCCACTATCCACGACAGCTCTGCTCCCCACTGCCCTGTGCTCTCTTCCTCTCTGGATGTTCACTGCCAGGTTCTAGGTCAGCGTTTCTGAAATGTGTCCCTGAACTGGTTGCATTAGACCCACCTTGGAAGCTTGTTTAGAATTCTGTTTCCAGGGCCCCACCCCCAACCTGCTGCATCAGAATGTTCAGGGGAGGGACCTGGGAATGCCCATTGTGAACGTCTCTGCAGGCAATTCTGACATTTCTTACCGTGTGAGAACTTGGTCTGCGGTGAAATGTCATTCCTCTGCAGGGTGAAGATCATGACTATTCCAGGCTCTTTTTGCCCTTTCCCAGTGCCTGGACTGGCCCCTCCCCATCTGCCTCTGACCCCTCTCTCAGTGTTCTGTACCCACTGTCCTGCAAAGTCTGCTCAGGCCTGCCCTGCCCTCCACAGGCACAGCTGGCTCTCAGTCCTGCTTCTAGCCCTTCCATCCTATCCCAGTCATAGCTCTGGTGACTTTTTTTTTTTTTTTTAAGACAGAGTCTCACTCTGTCCCCTGGGTAGAGTGCAGTGGCGTTGTCGTAGCTCACTGCAGCCTCAGCCTCCTGGACTCAAGGATCCTCCTGCCTCAGCCTCCCGAGTAGCTGGGACTACAGGCATGGGCCACAACGCCCGGCTGATTTTTCTATTTTTAGTAGAGATGGGGTTTCGCTCTTGCTCAGGCTGGTCTTGAACTCTTGAGCTCAAGCAATCCTCCTGCCTCAGCCTCCCAGAGTGCTAGGATTACAGGCGTGAGCCACCGCGCCTGGCCTTTTTTTTTTCTTTTGCAATTTATCTTACAGCTTTATAGTTATCTCTTCATTTAGTCAACAAACGTTTGCTACCTACAATTATAAGAATTACAAATACCAAACTGGCGGAGGGCAGCCTGGATGAGCAGCAGTTGGCCTGGTTAGGAGTTTTAGCTCCAGCTCTGCCACTTACCTTGGACAAGTTGCTTAATTTTTTCTGTGCCTCCGTTTTGGCAATTGGAAAATGAGAATAATAATAGTAGCTTACCTTATATACCTTTTTTGAGGGTTAAATGAAGTAACTTTTAAATGCTTGGCACAGTATCAGGCATATACATAGTACTTAAATTGTTATCGCTAAGTCCATAACCATGTTGCCTTAGCAATAATTGTGTCCTGACTATGGATTGGTTGCCTTGGGGTCAGGAGTCCCCCTTGGTCCATTCAGCTGTGGCTAGGACAGGTAGGTGGCCAGTGGCAGGTGTAGGGGCTGTGTCCAGGTCTGTTCCCTACCACTGCCACCCTGGGAGTATTTCTTGACTTGCACGTCCCAGCTAATAAACTTTCTGGCAACAGGATCCCATTTGATCATCTAAACCTGTGATGCAGCCAAAGCATATTATTATATGCCACATTCTTAATGGAAAAATAAAAGCTGATGCTCAGATGGAAGGTGACTTGACTGACTTGCCCCAAGGCCACACAACTGCAGAATGGTGTTGATTGATCCAGGCCCCCAAATGTGGCCATCCTTCCCTAATCCGTTTGCTTTTGCTTTGGCTGCAAGTTCGGGGACGGCCCCTATGCCCACCTCCCTGAAGAGGGCAGAACTGACTACTCCTCTCCTCTGCCCCCAGCTGCTCATTGGGAACTTTGGCCTCAGCTTAGAGCAAGCCCAGGCACAGATGGCTCTTTGGACGATACTGGCAGCCCCTCTCTTCATGTCCACAGACCTGCGTACCATGTCTGCCCAGAACATGAACATTCTGCAGAATCCACTCATTATCAAAATCAACCAGGACCCCTTAGGCATCCAGGGACGCAGGATTCGCAAGGTACCAGGGTGTGGGGGGGAGGGAAGGGGAGAGCTAAGGAACTGGGCTCCCCTGAGAGCAAGGCAGCCAGCCTGGAAGTCACCTGGAGTGCGGGAGGGAGCGGGGCCTCCACAAGCCACCCCTCCTGGTTGCATGTGGTTGGGGACTCTGCTGGGAGCTGCTCCAGCTGCCCCCCTCCCTGCTAGGTAAGAGCAGGGTCAGAGGAGGACAGCTCAAGGGAGTCTCGGAGGGGAGATGTCACCACGTTAAGTGCGCAGGGGAATAGCATGGCACCGGGCTTCCACACATACCCGTCATGGCCTGCAGTGAACTAGGGCTTCTCTCCAGAATTTAAGGAGTTGTTCTAGCCAAGGAATGCTGCTGTTACTGCTGCTACTGCTACTAGTGACTACAATTTATTGAGTACCTACTGTGTGCCAGGCATTCTAGATACATTTTCTCAGCATGCTAGATATTCTGTCTCTGATTTACAAATGAGGAAACTGAAACTTCAAGAGTCTAAGTAACTTTACCCCAAGGCTACACAATTGGCACAAACAAGACCAGTCTCCAAGTGTCACCCCAAAGCCTTTGCTCTTTACCAGATCCCTGACACTCTAGTAAGAAGACATCTACGTTGGCCTGTTAGGAACTGGGCTGAGAAAAGAAAAGATATCTACAGAACTATAGAAGGCCCCTACAGAACTGGTGATGCCCAGAGAGGGTGACTAATCCCTGCCAGAGAGCTGATGGTGGAGCTGGTCCTAGAGAACTTTCTAGGGGGTGGGGCAGATGGGAGTTCACCTCCAGCCCACCATGTGCCCTCCTGGGGCAGTCTTCACTGCCACTGGACAGTGCCCTGCGGCCCAGCACTGGCAGCTGCATCGGCCAGACCCGCTCACACACTGTGCTGTCCCCTGCTTCCCTGTTTGTGTTTAGCCCTCCTGTTGTCCTATGAGCTGCTGAGGCAGGACCTCCTGCAACATTTGCCTCTGTCCTAGCACAGGGCCTGGCTCAGTAGGCGAGGGTGAGCGTCCACTGAGTCAGGGAAGGAAGGACTGAAGGGAAGGTTAGGTAAGCTGGGGTCCAGGAGGACCGTGGCCTCTTCCCTCAGCCTCTGTGTGACATGGACCTATGGGCTGGGGGGACCCAGGGTTCAGGGAGGGCTAGGAAGGGGACTTCATGGCCTGTCTGAGCCAGGGACCCCAGCCAGTAGCCATCTTCTGTGCCCAGGAGAAATCCTACATTGAAGTGTTCATGAGGCCCCTGTCCAACGAGGCTAGCGCCTTGGTCTTCTTCAGCCGCAGGACAGATATGCCTTACCGCTACCAGTCCTCCCTCGCCCAGCTGAACTTCAACCGGTCCATGACGTATGAGGTAAGTGCCCTACTGCCTGCAGCCAGTGGCCCAGCCTCAGGCGTCGCTTTCCCCGGGAGGGCACTGCTGGGGGTGGTCCTTGCTCACACGAGGCCTCCCTGGAGCCGTGGGCTCCTCCTCTGGTAGGTGCCCCTGGGGCAGCTGTAGGCACTGAGGGCTGTGGCTGCTTCCGTTCTCTGCACCCGTGTTTTCAAGCTATGCAAACAGAACTGCTGTGTATAAACATGAGTCCCATTAATTCTAGAGCCGTACTCCTGCCCTCGTGGTCAGGCCTTGCTGGCACACGCAGTGTTTCCCGTGGGCTGCGGCCTTCTCCACTGCCTGTGTTGGACACCTGTTGGCCTTTCCAGTGGAGAAGTGATGGGAGAGTCAGCCCTCTCACTTCTGTAGGGAAAACTGAAGGCCTCACACAGACAGGCCAAAGCCCAGGCTTCTGCATCCTCTGAAGGGGTCTCTGTGCAGCCATTCTCATAGTGGCACTGGTGATGTCCTTCCCCACTGCAGGCCGAGGATGTCTACTCGGGTGATGTCATCAGTGGCCTCCGGGATGAAACCAACTTCACAGTGATCATCAACCCTTCGGGGGTAGTGATGTGGTACCTGTATCCCATCAAGAACCTGGAGATGTCCCAGCAGTGATGAGCTGGGACATGTGACAGGCTGTGGCAGCACCACTGAGCCCAGACCACGGAGCCTCAGCATGCCAAGGGCAAGTGGGCAGGGTTCTCTGCTCCCCAGGCCCGCTCAGAGGCCTGACCCCATCGTAACTGAAGTGCAACCTCAGGGCCAGGTCCTATGCCATACCCAAGTGTGAACCCTCTTGGAAACTTCTCTTGGGTCAATTTCCTGTGGCTTTCCGGGCCTCTACCTCGCCTGCATGGCCCCGCGGATGTTGCTCAACAACTGGGCCAGCCTCCTAAGCCCCCACGCCCATCAGGACTCTAGCCTCTGATCTTGTTGACTCTGAAATCAGGATTTGGAATTTTTCTAATTAGGAGTAGAGAAATCTGACCTGTTACCAGGAGCTCCCCTGAATCGTGTGATTGGCTTTCCTACCCAGAGAAGGCCTTGCAAGCTGATACCACCTGGGAGTGAGGGTCAGAAAGGAGACCTTGGCTCCCTCAGGTCACCAATAAAGCTGTTCTTTAATCAATTAGTGTATTACGGGTCTGAGGCCATGGGCACCTTCAGTTAGGGACCCTGGTGGTTCTACATGAGATGCTGGTTTCAAATCTCACCTCACAGGGAAGATGTATGGCATCTTCTGGCCCCTCATTTTCCAAAGTGACCTACAGCTTATACTTCCTAGAAATGCCAGACCTGCCTCTCACCAGGGAGCCATCCCTGCTCTGCCTGACGTGGTGGTGACGGTGACTGCACAATGAGGCAGAGTAGCAATGCTCCCAGGCCCTACAACTCATGCTCTGCCCAGCAGTGTCCCCTGGCCCAGCACTTCAGGCTATTCTCCTCTCTGGTGGTTCTGTCCTCACCCCCACTTCTCTCCCTTTATTATTTTTCTCCCATCTGAGCCTCAGAGGAGGTTCAAATTCCCCAGCTGTGTCCACAAACAAGTCCAGGGGTTCTTTGTGTCTTAAAATCTATTTCCTCTCCTAAGGAAAAAGAGTAACAGTCAAAGTGGAAGAACAACAAGTTCTTCACTTTGGCTCCTATTTCCCAAGCTCTCCTCCTTTAGCCAAGGCCACAGGGCACCTGTCTTCCCTGGTGGCTCTTTTTCCCATGTGGAAAGCTGGCGGCAGAGTAGGCTTGAATGTCGGAGCACCCAGTGCCCTGGGCCTTGCACTGTCCTGCCCTATGGGATCCACCCTGTGGGTGGATCTCCCACACTCCCTCCCTCAGGGTTTTGAGGTCTTTGCATTTAGAGTATAGTGTAAAGAACTTACAGCTGCACACTTTATAATGCCATTTAAGATTACTGGAACTTCGCTGATTAAGTCTAGAGTCGCCAGAGAAAGCTCCCTTTCCCCAGTTGATGTCCTGAGGCTGTTGAGTCTGAAAGGAGGACAGAAGCTTACCTCATCCCAGGCCTCTGTTCTTGAAGGCCTGGCACCTTGTGCATAGCTCCAGCTTTGGGTCTCAGTGATAGTGCTGTTCTAGCCAAACGGAGTCTCAGGTGGGAAAACCTCTTCTCTTTCCAGCTCCAGGAAAGAAGTCTTTTCCACCCCCCTGGATGTGGTGGAATATCAGGGTTGAGCCTGAACTCGACCAATTAATTCCCCTGCCTTTCAGGTCTTTTTTTCCTTTCCTTTTCTTTTCTTTCTTTCTTTTTTTTTTTTTTTGGAGACAGGGTCTGTCACCCAGGCTAGAGTACAATGGTGTGGCGTCATAGCTCACTGTAACCTCAAACACCTGGGCTTAAGCAATCCTCCCACCTCAGTCTCCTGAGTAGCTGGGACTACAGGTGCACACCACCATGCCTGGCTAATCCTTTGCCTTTCAAACTGAGATGGTTACTATGTTTTACTTGCTGTGTAACTTGTTCTTTTGTCCTGGGGGTGCCTGATTTATTCTGTCTTTTTGCCTTTCATTCTTTCAACACACATGCTGCCGATCTTCCAGGACATTGCTTTATTCCCTTTTACTCAAGGCCACTTAGGAACTCAATTATTTTTTCCCAGTTCAAGGCAACTTGCTTGGACCCAGGTGTTGTACCCTTTCTCTTTTTAAAAACTTTTTATTATAAAAATTTTCAAACACAAAAATAGTACAGTGAACTTCCATGTACCCATCATCCAGCTCCAACAACCACCAAGTTGTGCCATTATTTTGTCTCTCTCTTTGCACACACACTTTTCTGGTGTGTGAGCCAGAGTATGTGAAAGCAAATCTCAGAAAACCCTAAATACCACTATGCGTCTCTAACAGGGGCTTTATATGTGGTTGTGTGTATACACACACACACACACACACACACACACACACACACACATATATATATAAAACCTTCGTAGAATTTTTCTACCAAACAAAATTTTAAAATAATGAATAATCAGTCTGTGTTCAGTTTTTGCCAATTGTTTCAAAATATTTCTTTATTGTTTGTTTGAATCAAGATCCAAGCAAGGGGTCAGCAAAAATGGTTCAGTAAGAACCACTGAGGGTTTTCTGCCTTCATGAAAGTGTTGAAAAACCTGGTACATTTTATCAGATTCAGCTTTCACAGAACTTTGGAAATTAACCAAAGGCTTATAGCAACCCAGAGAGATTTCAGTTGAGAAAAACAATTAGATCGCAGTAAGAACAGCAAGATTTGTGGTGTTTTAATTTACCCTAGTACAAGATTTAAAATCAACGATTTTAAATACATTCAAAGAGCTGAAAGAAATACAGGAAAGAGTAAAAATTATGTCTCAACAAACAGAGAATAACAAAGAAGAGGTAGAAATTATTAAAAAGAAATTCTAGAATTGTAAAGTACAATAACTGAGAAAAAAATTCACTAGCAAGGTTCAATAGGAGATTTGACCAGACAGAAAAAGAATCAGTAAACTTGAAAATAGATCTGTTGAAATTAACCTATCTGAGGAACAGAAAGAAACAAGAATGAAGAACAATGAACAAAACCTCAAAGACCTCCTTTCTCATTCCCCAGCCATCTTGGCAGCTGGTCTTGGTTCGGGGCCATCCCACACCTAAGGCAGGAAGATGGTGGCTGCAAAGAAGACGAAAAAGTCACTGGAGTCAACGCTAGGCTCCAACTTGTTATGAAAAGTGTAAAGTATGTGCTAGTATACAAGCAGACTCTGAGGATGATCAGAGAAGGCAAAATGAAATTGGTCATCCTCGCCAGCAACTGCCCAGCTTTGCAGAAATATGAAATATAGTACTATGCCATGGTAGCCAAAACTGGTGTCCATCACTACAGTGGCAATAATAGTGAATTGGGCACAGCATGCAGGAAATACTGCAGGGTATGCACACTGGCTACCATTGATGCAGGTGACTCTGGTATCATGAGAAGCATGCCAGAATAGACTGGTGAAAACTAAATCATGCAAATTTTTTCTTTAATAAAACTTGCCAGAGCTTGATATAAAAAATCCTCAAAGACTTTGGGAAACCATCAAGTGTACCAATATACACATTAAAGGAAGAGAAAAAGAACATTTGAAGAAATAATGGTTGGAAACTTCCCACATTTGATATATTAATCTAATATCTAAGAAGCGCAACAAACTCCAAATAGGGTAAACTCAGAGAGCTCCACCATACCCAGACACATAACCAAACTCTCAAAAACCAAAGACAAAGAATTTTGAAAGCAGCAACACAAAAGCAACTAAGCATATAAGGGATTCTCAATAAGATTAATAACTGACTTCTCATCAGAAACCATGGAAGCTAGAAGGCAATGGATTGGCATATTCAGGGTGCTAAAAGAAAAAGAATTCTGTATTTGGCCAAAAAATGAAGGTAATATGAAGACATTCCCACATAACAAAAATGGAAAGAGTTCATGTATAGCCAGCCTGCCCTACATAAAATGCTAAAGGAAGTCCTTCAGGCGGAAATGAAAGGACACTAGACAGTAACTTGAATCTATGTGAAGAAATAAAGAGCACCAGTAACAGTAACTACACAGATAAACTATAATATAAATGTATTTCTTGTTTCTTTTTTATTTATTTATTTATTTTTTTTTGAGACAGAGTCTCACTCTGTTGCCCAGACTAGAGTGCTGTGGCATCAGCCTAGCTCACAGCAACCTCAAACTCCTGGGCTCAAGCAATCCTTCTGCCTCAGCTTTCCGAGTAGCTGGGACTACAGGCATGCGCCACCATGCCCGGCTAATTTTTTCTATATATATAATTTTAGCTGTCCAGATAATTTCTTTCTATTTTTAGTAGAGACAAGGTCTCGCTCTTGCTCAGACTAGTCTCAAACTCCTGACCTCGAGCAATCCTGAGCCACCATGCCCGGCCTACTATGAACAATTATATCCCAATGAATTAGATAACCTCAATGAAGTAGATGAATTCCCAGAAACAAACTACCAAATCTTATTCAAGATGAAATAGGAAATATGAATAGACCTATAACAACAAGTAGAGAGATTATCCAGTAATCAAAAAAGTTACTACAAAGAAAAGCCCAGGAACAGAAATCTTCACTGGGGAATTCCACCCAATGTTTAAAATGAAGAATTAACCCAATCCTTTACAAACTATTCCAAAACAATAAAAAGGAGGGGAACACTTCCTAATTCATCATATGAGGCTAGTATTACCCTCCTACCAAAACCAGGAAAAGACATCACAAGAAAAGAAAATTACAAACACTTACCCCTATGAATATAGATGCCAAATCCTCAACAAAACACTAGCAAATGGAATCCAGCATCATATAAAAAAGATTATACAACATGGCCAAGTGAGATCTCAGGAATTCAAGACTGGTTCAACAAATGAAAATCAATGGTAATACATCATATATCAATAGAATAAATGTATGATCATTTCAATAGATGCAGAAAACTCATCTGACAAAATTCAACATGCTTTCATGATAAAAATGCTCAACTGGCCAGGCATGGTGGCTCACGCCTGTAATCCTTGCACTCTGGGAGGCCAAGGCAGGAGGATCACTTGAGCTCAGGAGTTCAAGACCAGCCTGAGCAAGAGCAAGACTTCAGACCTCGTCTCTACTAAAAAAAAAAGAAAGAAAATAGAAAAAATTAGCCAGACATCATGGCATGTGCCTGTAGTCCCAGCTACTTGGGAGGCTGAGGCAGGAGGATTGCTTGAGCCCAGGAGTTTGAGGTTGCTGTGAGCTATGAGCTATGATAACACTACTGGACTCTAGCCAGGGCAACAAAGTGAGACTCTGTCTCAAAAAAAAAAAAAAAAAAAAAAAAAGAGCCCCAAGCAGTTCTCAGAAATTATTCCCCACCACAGTCCCTGGAGAGGCTACATGGAGAAAGAATCCCGCAAATAAAGCCCTTCCAAGTGAAAGAGACGCTTTACCTCCTCAAGTTGGAACAAAGCCATCTGTACTGACTTGGGTGTGAAACATAATAAATCAAGATGATTTTCCTTATTAAAAAGACTGCCCAGTTTATAGAATGAGAATAATAAGATGGTGGTTTAGTTTGTGTGTGTGTGTGTGTGTGTGTGTGTGTGTATACACACACACACACACACACACACACACACACACTAATACCTTAATCCTGGCTCCACTTAACAGTTGTGCAATCTTGAGCAACCTACTTAATCTCTCTGTTCTTCCATTTCCTCCTCTATAAAAGTGAGGATAATAGTTCCTACCTCATAGGATTATTGCTCAGGAATTAAATGAACTAATTTACGTAAAGCACTTAGAATGGCACCTGAATAAGTAATTATTCAGGCCCAGGCTTTTCTACATGGTGGTTTTTACCACTAAGCCTGGAGCCCTTAGGCATCTAAAAAGCTGTGGGAAATCACAGGCTCTCCTCCCAGATAGGTCCTCACCTCTTATCCCCTACTCTAGCCCTTTAAGAGTAGTTTTAGGTTTCCTAAACAATCAAGCAGAAACTACAGAGTTCATGGCCGGGCGCGGTGGCTCACGCCTGTAATCCTAGCCCTCTGGGAGGCCGAGGCGGGTGGATCGCTCGAGGTCAGGAGTTCGAGACTAGCCTGAGCGAGACCCTGTCTCTACTGAAAATAGAAATAAATTCTGGCCGGGCGCGGTGGCTCACGCCTGTAATCCTAGCTCTGGGAGGCCGAGGCGGGTGGATCGCTCGAGGTCAGGAGTTCGAGACCAGCCTGAGCAAGAGTGAGACCCCGTCTCTACTAAAAATAGAAAGAAATTATCTGGCCAACTAAAAATATATATACAAAAAAATTAGCCGGGCATGGTGGCTCATGCCTGTAGTCCCAGCTACTCGGGAGGCTGAGGCAGTAGGATCGCTTAAGCCCAGGAGTCTGAGGTTGCTGTGAGCTAGGCTGATGCCACGGCACTCACTCTAGCCCGGGCAACAGAGTGAGACTCTGTCTCAAAAAAAAAAAAAAAAAAAGAAATAAATTCTGGACAACTAAAAATATATATAGAAAAAATTAGCCGGGCATGGTGGCTCATGCCTGTGGTCCCAGCTGCTCGGGAGGCTGAGGCAGTAGGATCGCTTAAGCCCAGGAGTCTGAGGTTGCTGTGAGCTAGGCTGATGCCACGGCACTCTAGCTGGGCAACAGAGCGAGACTCTGTCTCAAAAAAAAAAAAAAAAAAACTACAGAGTTCCTATATACCTTCTCTTCTCCACTGTTTCCTCTATTATAAACATCTTGCATTAGTGTGGTAAATTTGTTATAATTGATGACAATATTGATATGATATTACTAACTAAAGGCTATAGTTCACATTACGGTTCACTCTTTGTGTTTTGTATCCTACGCTGTGGTCCCCAATCCCCTGGCCATGGACTGGTACTGGTCCGTGGCCTGTGAAGGACTGCGCCACAGAGCTCTGCCGCCCACCCACCATCCTCCCTGTCATTGGGAAAATTGTCTTCCAAGAAACTTAGGGAGGGGGGGGCCACAGAGCAGGAGATGTGGGGGAGAGTGAGCGAAACTTCATCTGTATTTACAGCTGCTCCCCATCACTGGCATCACTGCCTGAGCTTGGCTCCCTCCCCCTCCATGGAAAAACTTGGAAAAATTGTCTTCCATGAAACCAGTCCCTGGTGCCAAAAAGGTTGCGGATCAGTTTTCACCAATGTGTAATGGTGTGTATCCACTGTTACAGTATCATACAGAATAGTTTCACTGTCCTAAAAATAATCCTCTGTCCCTTTTTCCCCTCCTCTTACTGGAAACCACTCATCTTTTCACTGTCTCCATAGTTTTGCCTTTTCCAGAATGTCAGAGTTTGAATCGTACAGTAGGTAGCATTTTCACATTGGCCTCTTTCACTTAGCAATATGCATTTAAGATTTCTCCATATTTTTTCATGGCTTGAAAGTGCACTACTTTTTAAGTTGAATAATATTCCATTGTATAGATGTACCACTATTTATTCACTCAACTATTCAAGGACATCTTTGTTGCTTGCAGGTTTTGGCAATTATGAGTAAAGCTGCTGTAAACATTTGAGTGCAGATTTTTTTTTTATGGACGTAGATTTTCAACTCATTTGGATACACAGCAAGGAGCACAATTGCTAGAACATATGGTAATAGTATATTTAGTTTAGTAAGAAAGTGCCAAATTGTTTTCTAAAGTGGCTATACCATTTTGTACTCCAAATCAGCCATGAATGAGAGTTCCTGTTGCTCCACATCCTCACCAGAATTTGGTGTTGTCACTGTTGTGTATTTTTGCCATTCCAATAGGTGTATAATGGTATCTCATTGTTTTAATTTGCAATTCTCTAATGACATACGATGTTAAGCATCTTTTAATATGCTTCTTTGCCACCTGTTTATCTTCTTTAGTGATGTGTCTGTTCAGGTCTGTTATCCATTTTTTAATTAGGTTGTTTTCTTGTTGAGTTGTAAGAGTTCTTTCTATATTTTGGGTATGAAACGTGGCAGGATGTACCACCCTAAAATATACCATAAGGATTACTTAGAGCTAAAGGCAACCTGAAAAACAGCAGATGCAAGGAGGGCATTCTAATTTTCCCCCTTTCTCCCTGAAAATAGAGGATAAAAGTCACCATATAAAAGATGCCCTCCCTGTACTAGGAGAAAAGAAACATTTTTCAGTGGGGAGTCATGGTTGTGAGAATTCCATACAATCAGACCTTGTTAGAATAATTCTTATCTTCCTTTGGCATCCCCATGTAATTTACTTTTCCACAAATGCCTTTCTTGTTCAACCTAAATCAAAACATATAGGTTTTCCATTTGGGGTGGGGAGGGTCTTCATTTCCTTATCAGGACTCCCGTGTCATGTAAAACTTCCATTAAATTTGTATGCTTTTCTCTGTTTATCTTATGTCAGGTTAATTCTCAGGCCCAGCCAGGACGCTAAGAGGGGAAGAGTAGAGTTTTGACTTCCCTACAGATGTAAGTCCTTTACCAGGCAGCTGTTCTCCCAGACTGACACTTATTTTTTCATTCTCTCCATCTTTTTTTTTTTCTTTTTTCCCCAAGAGACAGGGTCTCATTGTCCCGGTGGGAAAGCAGTGGTGTGATCATAACTTATTGCAGCCTCAAACTCCTGGATTCAAGGGATCCTCCCTCTTCAGCCTCCCAAGTAGCTGGGACTACAAGCATGTGCCACCACACCTTGCTAATTTTTAAATTTTCTTTTTAAATTTTTTTTTCCTCGCTGTGTTCTCCAGGCTGGTCTTGAAGTCCTAGGCTCCAGTGATTCTCCTGCCTCAGCCTCCCAAGTCACTGGCATAATAGGTGTGAGCCACTGTGCCCAGCACGTTTTTTTCATTCTTTACAGTGTCTTTTGAAGAGCAGAAGCTTTTCATTTTAATGAATTCCAACTTATTTTTTTCTTTAATGGATCATGCTTTTGTTGTTTCTAAAAATTCACTGCAAATGCCAAGATGTTCTCCTATGTTATCTTTTAGGTGTTTTATAGCTTGGTGTTTCACATTTAATGCTCTGATCCATATTGAGTTAAATTTTGTGAAAGGTATACAGTGTATGTCTAGATTCTTCTTCTTCCCCTCTTGCTCCCCAACCTTTTTTTTTTTTTTTTTTTTTTTTGCACATGAATGTCTGGTTGCTCTAGCACCATTTGCTGAAAAGACCTATCCCTTCTCCATTGAATTACCTTTGCTCCTTTGTCAGAAATGTTGACTGTATTTGTGTAATGTATTTCTGAACTCTCCATTTTGCTTCATTGATCTACATGTCTATCCTTTTGCTAATACCACACTGTCTTGATTACCGTAGTTTTATTCCAAGTCTTAAAGTCAGGGAGACTCAGTCCTCGGACTTTGTTCCCCTCCTTCAGAATTATGTTGGCTATTCTGGGTCTTTTGCCTTTTCATATAAACTTTGGAATTCGTTGATATCCATAAAATAACTTGCTGAAAGTTTGATTAGAATCATGCTGAATCTATAGATCAAGTTGGGGAAAACTGACATCTGGACAATATTGAGTCTTTCTGTGCATGTACATGGAATATCTCTCCATTTATTTAGATGTCCTTTGATTTCTTTCACCAGAAAACTATTGTAGTTTTCCTTATATACTCTTGTACATATTTTGTTAGATTTATACCTAAGTTTTTTTTGTTTTTTTTTTTTTTTTTTGGTGAATGGTATTGTGTTTTCTTCATTTCAAATTCCAACTATTCATTTCTGGTATGTAGGAAAGCCACTGATCTTTGTTTATTCATCTAGTATTCTGCAACTGTGCCATAATCACTTAGTTCCAGGAAGTTTTTTTGTTGATTCTTTGGAATTTTCTACATAGACAATTATCTGTGAACAAAGTTGGTTTTATTTCTTCATTCCTAATATGTATACCTTTTGTTTCCTTTCCTTGTCTTGTTGCATTAGCCAGAACTTCTACTATGATATTGAATAGAAGCGGTAAGAGGCGACATCTTGATTTGTTCCTGATCTTAGCAGGAAAGCATTTAGTTTCTTACCACTAAGTTTGATGTTAGCTGTAGGGTTCTGTTTTTGTCTTTCATAGAGATGCTCTTTATCAAGTTGAAGATGTTCCCCTCTATTCTTAGTGTGCTGAGAGTTTTTTTGTTGTTGTTGTTGTTTTTTTTTTCAGACAGAGTCTCACTTTGTTGCCGGGGCTAGAGTGTAGTGGCGTCAGCCTAGCTCACAGCAATCTCAGACTCCTGGGCTCAAGCGATTCTCCTGCCTCAGCCTCCCAAGTAGCTGGGACTACAGGCGTGAGCCACCATGCCTGGCTAATTTTTGTTTCTATTTGTAGTTGACTGGCTAATTTTTTTTCTATTCCTTTTTTTTTTTTTTTAGTAGAGACAGGGTCTCACTCTTGCTGAGGCTGGTCTCAAACTCCTGAGCTCGAGCAATCCTCCCACCTCAGCCTCCCAGGGTGCTAGGATTACAGGCGTGAGCCACTGCGCCCAGCCTGAGAGTTTTTTTTTTTAAATCATGAATGGAAGTTGGATTTTTAAAATGCTTTTTCTGCATCTGTTGATATGATCATGTTATTTTTCTTCTTTAGTCTATTGATGTGATGGGTTACATTAATTAATTTCAAATGTTGAAAGAGCCTTGCATACCTGGTATAAATTCCACTTGGTCATAGTGTACAATTCTTTTATACATTATTGGTTAATTTGCTCATATTTTGTTTTGAGGATTTTTACATCTGTGTTCATGAGAAATACTGATCTGTAGTTTTTATTTGTTGTAATGTTTCTAACTGGTTTTGGTATTTGAGTATTTTTGGCCTCAGAGAATGAGTTAGGAAGTGTTCCCCTCTGCTTCTATTTTCTGAGACTGTAGAGAATTGATATCATTTATTCCTTGATTTACCAATGAACCCACCTGAGCCTGGTGCTTCCTTTTTTTTTTTTTTTTTTTGAAGGTTAATTACTTGTTAGGCAGGGACCAAATCTGCAGGTGGCAGATACAAGCCAGGAGGGCGATTCCTAGGGGTGGAGAAGCCAGGGAAGGGACTGCAGAAAAACACAGCTAATAATGCGAAGAGCAGGGACTTGCAGTTTTGCGGCACACACCTGTGGGAGCTGCAACTTCGTTATAACAACACCTGCCACTCATGTATATCAATCATCTAGTAACGTCCCACACCTCCCTTAAGCTCTGCCCCAGACCAGGTCAATAAAAGGAAACCACCGCGGGTGTCCTCAATGCTTTTCTCCGCTTGTAGAGACTAACTGGTTCCTCTCTGGAATGCACTTTCTGCTTTGCTTGGCTCTCTTTTTTTCTTTTCTGCAATACAAGCTGTTTGTGTGTAATTGCTTCTTGTCTGTGGTGGCTCAGTCACACCGGCCCTGCTTGTGAATTTTCCAAGCAAGGGGCCAAAGAACCAGGACAACAGTCTACCAAAAGGCTGGACCTGACATTTGGTGTCGAAACCCAGGAGCCTCTCTTTTGAAGGTAAGGTGATGGTATGTATGTGTTTTTTCGGGAGGTTGCCTTGTCGCCTCATCTTCCTGTCTTCTTGCTTTCCCGAGTCTAGTAAAACATGGCAAGTAGTGCGAATGTGGTACAAACCCCGGAGTTCCTGTCCTTTTTGTTACAACACTAGGACTCAGGAAGCAGCATTTTGGAAATCCAGTCCTGCTACATGCCAGCCCAGGGCTTATGGTGTCCCGACCAGCGGGGCATACAACGCAGGGGTGCGAGGAGGACTACCTGCTGCTGGTGAAAGAAAAGAGACAAGAGACACACAAAATGGAGGCAAGACAAGATTCTGATCAAGCCCCAAAATTTTATTGCTGGGTGGCTGCTTATATGCACTGTAGCGGGGGGAGGGTAGGAATAAGGACTCGTGGCAGCTGCTGATAGGAGGAAGGGTGGTGGTGTGATATGAGACGAGGGAGTGGGAGGGGTGTCACAGGCTTTGCGCGCGCTTTCTTTGTGCAAGAGGGAGGAAGAAGAAGTATGTAAGCTTAAGATGGCGCTTTGTATAAGATGGCGTTTTGCATAAGGCTAAGCTGGCTCCCAACATCTCCTCCCTTTCTGTTTTAAAACAAGAAGGAAGGTGAGCGTTAACCGGGTGAGGGAGCAGGGGCCTGGCTCCTCCCGTGGGTCGTCTGTGCCCACCAGTGATGGCTCTTGGTATCTTTTGGGGAGGAGAGGCAGAGCCGAACTTATTCCAGAGAATAGTAGATACCAACCTCTATGCAAGCCAGGCATGCTCTCAGGGATACCCAGAGAAAGTCGAAATTTTTGTGACCTTCCCTTGCAATACTTTGTTTTGCACTCATCCCGGTACTCATACCCCTCTCTTGTGAAGGGAGGGGGTAGACATGTCTCTGGTTAGCATGTCGTCCCCGTAGGGAGGGAGCCGTAGTAATCTTCACCAAAACCATCTTCTATTGCCAGTCGTTGGTAATGGATTTGGATAGGTTTAGCAAGGATAGCATCAATTTGTCTTTTTATGAGATCTGTAAAATGGCGAAATGCCCAGGGTCCAAAGGTTATAAGCAGAAGGAGACAAAGGAGGGGGCCCAAGATAGGGAGAAGGTAGGGGAGGAGTCCGTTAAGTCCAGTCCAGAGTGGGTTTTCAAATAATTCTTTTCTTCGTTTGATGAGATCTTCTTGTAATTTCTTGATCTTGTCTCGGACGATGCCAGACTTGTTGGCATAGAAACAGCACCGTTCCTGTAAGGCTAAACAAACGCCTCCCTGTTCCGCAGTTAGTAAGTCTAATCCTTTGCGATTTTGTAAGACAACCTCAGCCAGTGAATCAATTTGGTCTTGTAGGTCATTGATGGTCCCAGAAAGAGTTTGAACATCATTGATCAACTGGAGGGACAACTTATTATAGGTGTGGGTGGCAACCCCGACCCCTGCACCTCCAGTGGCCATAGCAGTTGTTATACCCAAACCTATAAGTAAGGGAATGGCCTGGAGAGCGCGTCGGTGATGCCCCACTGCCAGGTCAAAACTAGGGAGGGGGACAGGTTCTTCCCCGGGGATGATGGAGATGTCAGGGAGGAGGCTCGCTAAAATGCAGAGGCCTGTCCAATTGGTGGGGAGTACAGTGTAGGCGAGGTTGCCCCCACAGACAAATACCTGACCCGGAGGAGAGCAAACAGGGGTGGAGATGTTGGTTATGGTATGGCAGTTAGAGAAGGTAATAAATCCAACCTCAACATCGTAAGAGTTATTTTGAGATGGTCCTTGGAGGCAACCGGAGGAATTAAAGCCTGAAGGTTGCACTCTGAAAGGGGGGGAGAATGAACAATTGGTCCTATCGTCAAGGGGGATGTAGGAAACGTTATAGGTGGGGATCGCGGTAGGCAAGGGCGTTCCAGAGGTCACGCATAGCCAGCAATCTTGTGCAAGGGAGGGATTAGTGGCATTTAATAGAGAGAATGTGGTTTTGAGAATATTTTGTGTCTGTGGGTCTAGAGCAATATCTCTGGGTTTGGGGAGAGCAAGTGGATGATAATCTAAGAGAGGATTTAGGCGTTGGGCAAGTTCCTCTAGGCAGTGAGCGACTTGGGATTGTTTTTGAATGTCGCTGGGGCCCCCACCGTCCGATATATGAATTGGGGCAACGGTGTGCCAGCATACGTCCTTTCCAACAGTTCCCAAGCAAGATGCCTGAGCATATTTTTCTCCATCTAAGATACTGCCAAAGGTACCAGGGTAGTTTCTTTCTAAGATGGCAGTGTAATAGGTTTGATTATTAAGGGTGCATAACTGAGCAGAGGTGTAGCAGCTTGAATGGATTGCTGTGTAGACTGCACTCAAACAGCTGCTAGGACAAGGCCCAGGACGGCCCTGTGTGGAGGGAATAATTGTGGGCTTGGACACACAGGTCCATTGTTGTTCTGAAATCCCTGAGTATGTTTGACTATAGGCTAGGTAGGCTATTTTTGAGGAGCAGTCAATTGTTTTAGTATAAGAGGAGGGGGTAATCGTGGTCGTACCTCCACCGCAGTCACAGGGGTTCCCATAGAGGAGTCTTATGAGTTCCTGCGGATTTGGCGGGGATCCGAAGCCGGCGTATGCGCAGGAGGAGCATATGAGGAGGATAAAGAGGCAGAGCTTCATTGCCTGCAAGGAAGGAAACAAGTTTTCTCAGGGACTTGTCCCTGGATTGGCTGAATTATGTTAAATAATTCTTTTTAATAATTATTTATTATTTATATTATTATTAATAATTATTTTAATAATTATTTCATAATATAACACAATATAATATAATATCACAATTACAATCAGGATCATGATATTACATCAATTATCAATTACATTATCAAATATTGTCAAACATTATATCATTATATATCAATTATATAATTAATTTTATAGTCACATATTATATCACACTATAACATGTAATATAATATAATATAATCTTTAAATATTTTTTATTGGAAGGCCATGCATTGCCTTCATCTATTGTACCATTATATAGTTACTTTTGTGAAAACATTGTCTATAGTCATTTCTGCATTTTCCATGTTTCTTAAATAACTATCTTGTCTGACAACACATAATATAAAGAGCAATTATGAAAAACAGACATTTACATATACTTCTAAAGTCTTATTGAGAATATCGGGTTGGCATTGGATAAGAAATTATAGGTGCGGAGGCGACAAGAGGTTTTAGGGCTGCCCCGATGGCTACACCGATGGAGTGGGAGGCCCCAACTCCTGAGCATAATTTGATATAATCAGCAAGAGAGCCGTTACGATGTGGGCGAATTGCTTCTTGACAGGCGGGGTTGGCGTTTTCGTAAGCTAGATGTTTAAGAAAAACACTTTCGTTTTCTCCTTCCCCAACCAGTCGTTCTGCTGCATCTGTCAGTTTACTGATAAAGTCACAGTATGGTTCATCTGGGCCCTGGCGGATTTTGGCTAGGGATGTGGTGGCGGACCCCTTAGGCGGGAGACGGCGCCAGGCCTTCAAGCCAGCATTTTGAATTTGGGCTAGTAACCCCGGAGGGAAGGCGGCTTGTATTTCATTAGTCTGGTAAGGGGGTCTTCCTAAAAGTTTGTCTCTGGTCCAGGTCCTAGAAGTTCTATTTTCTGCATTGCGTTGTGCTGTTTCTCGGCAATTTTCAACAAAGTCGGTACGCCAGAGGACAAAATCACCCCCGGAAAGGGTGGCACGAGCTAGCATGAGCCAATCATTTGGTGTTAGCCATCGGTCGCTAAGGCCCTCAAGAAGTGCCATGGTGTAGGGCGCAGTGGGCCCATATAAACTGACCGCAGCCTTTAGATCTTTAAGATGTTTAAGATTGAGTCTGCGATATTTTTGTCCTGAATTATGGGAAGAGTCACCCTCAGGCTCCTCTGTGTCGGAGGCCTCCTCCGTAGAGGGCGGGTCCTGGGAGTCAGGGTTTTCTTGTTCCTCCCTCCCTTCCTCATCTATGTTGTCTTGATCAGGGGGTCTGGGGGCGCGACTTCGTGTAACTGGAAAGGCTAGCAATGGCAGATCGGGAATTTTTTGTTTCTTGGATGATGTACTAGAGTTGCTGAGAAGAAGTGAGCCGAGCTCACTCTCGAGGGCTCTAAGCTCTTTAACTACGCTAATGTGTTCCCGTTTTTGTCTGAGTGTTTCCCTAAGGGAGGAAATTTGTTGGGTTAGAGAAGAATTTATTTGTGGCGGGGGGGTCATTTGGAGGACGTGCCTCGGGCGCAGGGCGTAAAAGGTTTTCAAACGGTGGAAGTGGTTGAGGGAAGTGATAAGGGGGGGGTTTGTGGGGAGCGGAGGGTAACGGATGAAGAACTGGCGCAGTAAGCCGCCAGGGGTCCTCCTCATCATGGTAATGAGCCGCCTGGTCGTCTAAGACTTCCTGGTCCTCAGGAGGGAGCTGATCATCGTGAGGAGGGGAGGAAGTGAGGGGAGGGTATAATTTTGGGACCTTTTTGAGAGTTTCTTTGAGGGGTTCAATATTGGAGTTGTCAGGCTCTTCCGGCATACTTATGGTAACCGAGTGGCAAGCCGAGGGGGGGCGAGAGCTGGCTTTAAGAGCCGCTTCGCCCGTCTGGATTATATGTTTAATGTCCGAATCTTGAGAATGAATTTGTAAAATATCATTAATTAAGTTCCAGTAGGAAAAGGTAGACACAGGGACCTTGCTAGGGCCAAAGGTGCGATAATAGTCATTGAGGCAGTCACCAACCCGTCTCCAGCACTTTTGATCAATGGTGCCCTCTTGAGGGAACCAGGGACAGACATCAGCCAGGAAACTAAAAAAACTACGTAAATCTTTCTTTTTAGCCTTAATTCTGCGTGCCTTGAGGGAATCCTTAAGACCATTAAGGAAGAGCTCATGCGAGCTCAATTCTTGTCCCATTATGATCACCTACTCACCGTTCCGATGTCTGCTGGGGCGGCCAATCCAGCGACGATCAACGCGGAGTCTTATCCCGTGGGCTGATGGCTCACGGGCTCCAAGCGAGCTCTTGGGCTCAGGGGGTGCAATCGCGGAGTCTTATCCCGTGGGCTGATGGCTCACGGGCTCCAAGCGAGCTCTTGGGCTCAGGGGGTGCCCGGCCGGGGCGTCTTCTGAGTAGGTGCCAACAGCGCTGTTCCGTGCCTCGAGCCCCACGTTGGGCGCCAGTTTATGTCCCGACCAGCGGGGCATACAACGCGGGGGTGCGAGGAGGACTACCTGCTGCTGGTGAAAGAAAAGAGACAAGAGACACACAAAATGGAGGCAAGACAAGATTCTGATCAAGCCCCAAAATTTTATTGCTGGGTGGCTGCTTATATGCACTGTAGCGGGGGGAGGGTAGGAATAAGGACTCGTGGCAGCTGCTGATAGGAGGAAGGGTGGTGGTGTGATATGAGACGAGGGAGTGGGAGGGGTGTCACAGGCTTTGCGCGCGCTTTCTTTGTGCAAGAGGGAGGAAGAAGAAGTATGTAAGCTTAAGATGGCGCTTTGTATAAGATGGCGTTTTGCATAAGGCTAAGCTGGCTCCCAACATTATGGGACTCACCTCACTCTTGGTCAGTGGGCTGCCCACTCTCTGTGGTTTGTCCTCAGGCTGAGGAAATAGCGGAGGGGTTGAGGGGACACCCTGCTGGAAAACTTCCTGACTATAGTGAGGCCCCTACAGTAACGTAAGTGTTCTCCCTCACCCCTATAATTGTATCTTTGTTTTTCTAACTAAAACTTAGTTTTCTAGGACTATGTCCCCATGACATCCCATGCTGTTTCAGACTTAAAGAACTGAGGGTAGACTGAGCCCTACCATCTGCCACCTGGTGAGGGGGTGGGGAGAAAGTTTTCACCAGGTCTCTGGAGCAGAGCGGGGTGCGGGGGGTGTCGAGCACAGAGACGGGACATGGCGACCCCATGGTGAAGTACTGCCCAGGAGAGGGATGCCTAAATGGGTGGCGGCTGACGTGTTGGGACTGGGATGCCTGGTTTCACAAGTAGTCGCAATAAGAGATTTTTGGGCACAGCCCAACTAAGCAAGCCCCGAGCCAAACCTGCTGGACGTGGGGACACTTGGTGCAACAGGTAATCTGCTCTTGGTCTATTCTGTTCTCTTCCCATAGAGACAATGGGGCAGGAAACCTCAGTCCCCACCAATTCTCCCCTGGGATGCCTGTTAAAAAACTGGAAGACACTTGGACTCAACAGCCTCCGTGAAATGAAACTAGTGGTTTTTCTGCAACACAGCATGGCCCCAATACCAACTGCCGGGCGGAGAATCCTGGCCTGAGAATGGGAATCTTAACCCAAATACTATCCTACAATTAGATCCCTTTTGTAGAAGGGAGGGAAAGTGGTCAGAAATTCCCTATGTTCAGGCCTTTATATACCTGAGAGATGCCCCCCAATATTGTGAGTCCTGTGTGGAAAAATCAGCCCACGTGGAAGGGCCCACATCAGGTCTCCTCTGTCCCCACAGGAGTGAACCCGAAGGGAACGGAGAGCTGGTACGCACTTGAGAGCTAAACTGGTGGACGCTCGGAGCCCAGACACCAGCAAGGACGCTGAAACCTACGAGTGTGAACTAAGGGATTAAAGGTGTCTTCGAAAAGGTGAAATAATTAAACCTGACGGGCTATGCCACCACAGATAGTAAAGAATCCATATGTATATTTCCTGGTCTTATGTCAGCCTCTGCTAGAATCCTCTGCATGTCAGATATATTGTGCCACAAAGGCCTATTTTCAAGCACTCCTAATTTTCACATTTTCATTATGATTTCATTTTTCCTACAACTTTTTTTTCACTTATTACCAAGTATGACCTGGTTGCTACCATTCCTGGGACCTTTAATGGCCATTGTCCTTCTATTAATATTTGACTCATGCATTTTTATCCTCCTTACTAAGTTTGTGTGTCTTTAAGGCTTCAACAGTTCCACGTGAAACTTATGCTAGCTCGGGGATTTCACCCCATATCTGAACAAGGTAATACTACAATACATGGAGTCGCTAGATAAGGCTGCAAGTAACTTACACCTGTAACTCTTAAAAGAGATCATGGAGCCTGGAGAGCATTGTCTCTGTTCAGTTTGAAGCAGCTACAGAAGATGGACCTTTGGCCCCAAAGATTTTCAGGCTCCGTATCTCTCACGGGGAATGTTAGGCAGGGACCAAATCTGCAGGCGGCAGATACAGGCCAGGAGGGGCAGTTCCTGGGGTGGAGAAGCCAGGGAAGGGACTGTAGGGAAACGCAGCTAACAACTGTGAAGAGCAGGGACTTGAGGTTTTGAGGCACACACCTGTGGAGCTTCAACTGCGTTGTAAGAACACCTGTCAATCATGTTGATGAAACATCTGGTAACATCTCACACCTCCCATAAGCTCTCCCCCCAGACCAGGACAATAAAAGGAAACTACCTAGGAGTCCTCAATGTCTTTCTCTCTCCTCTTGTGGAGACTGACCCATTCCTCTCTGGAACGTACCCTAGGTTTATATAGCTCCCTTCTTTTCTGCAATACAAGCTGTTTGTGTGTAATTGCTTCCTGTCTGTGGTCGCTCAGTCACACTGGCCCTGCTTGTGAATTTTCCAAGCAAGGGGCCAAAGAACCAGGACAACAGTCTACCAAGAGGGGACCTGACGTTATTGATTCCATTTCTTTGATATAGGGCTATTGAGGTTATTTCTTCTGGTGAGTTTTGGCTAGTTGTGTCTTTCAAGGAATTGGCCCATTTCATCTAGGCTACCAAATTTGTAGCCATATAGTTATATAATCCTTATCCTTTTAGTATCCATGGGATTGGTAGTGATTTCCTCTTTCATTTCTGATATTAGAAATTGTATCTTTTTTCTTAGCCTGGCTAGAGGCTTTTAAATTTTTGATCTTTTCAAAGAATGAATTTTGATCTTGGTTGTTTTTTTTCTATTCCTGCTATGGCTTGAATGTCTCCTCCAAAACTCACATTAAAATTTAATCACCAATGTGGTAGTATTGGAAAGCAGAGGCCTTTAATACGTGATTAAGGCATGAATTCTATATGCTCATGAATGGATTAATCCATTTATGGATTAATGAGTTAACTGATTAATGGGCTCTCACAGGAGTAGGACTAGTAGTTTATAAGAGAGAGACCTGAGCTAGCATGCTCAACTTCCTTCCCCTGTGCTTCCACTGAACTCTGCAGAGAGTTTCCCCCAGCAAGAAGGCCCTAACCAGATGCAGCCCCCTCAAACTTGGACTTTCCAGCCTTCAGAACTATAAGAAATAAATTCATTTTGTTTTTTTTTTTTTTTTTTTGAGGTCTCACTCTGTTGTCAAGACTAGAGTATGGTGGCACCATCGTAGCTCACTGCAACCTCAAACTCCAGGGCTCAAGCAATCCTCCTGCCTTAGCCTCCTGAGTAGGTGGGACTACGGCATGTACCACCATGTCTGGCTAATTTTTGTATCTTTTGTAGAGACAGGGTCTCACTATGGTGCCCAGGCTGTTCTTGAACTCCTGGCCTCAAATGATCCTCCCGCCTCAGCCTCCCAAAGTGGTAGGATTACAGGCGTGAACCACTGCGCCTGGCCTCAATTTCTATATAAATTAGCCAGTCTCAAGTATTCAGTTATCACAACAGAAAATGAACTAAGATGATTCTCTTTTCAATTTCATTGATATTTGCTCTAGTTTATTTTCTTTTCTTTCTATGGTTTCCTAAGGTGGAAGCTTAGGTTACTGATTTTAGATCTTTCTTCTTTTCTAATAACCGTTATGCAGTGCATAATGATGTTTTGGTCAACAATGAACCTCTTATACAACAGTGGTCCCATAAGATTATAACGGAGCTGGAAAATTCATATCACCTACTGACAGTGTAGCTGCCATATGTTGTTACCTTCTCTATGTTTGGACATACTTAGATGTACAAATACTTACCATTGTGTTAACAATTGCCTATTGTATTCAGTACAGTGATATGCTACGCAAGTTTATATTCTAGGAGCAGTAGGCTATACCATATAGTCTAGGTGTGTTTTAGGCTATATACCATCTAGGGTTGTGTAAGTATACTCTATAATGTTTGCACAGTGATAAAAATTCCTAATGGAGCATTTCTTGATGGTTTGAAAAGTTCCGTTCTGGTGACTCTGTCATCCACTGTATTCACCAGACCTTGTACCAACTAATGACAACTTATTCCAGGCTTTGGACCACGTCTTGCAAGGAAAAAATATTTGATTCTCAACAAACTGTAGAAAACGCTCTTTTTTTCTGGTTTTATTCAAGTTTGCTTTTTGTTTAAACCAAACTTAAGGAGATTGAAGTGTTGCCAAATCATTAATCATTTTATATTTCTGTAAATGAGACTTGTTAACACGATTTGTTCAGTTCCTCAAGAGTGCCTTACGATAATAATCTTTGATATATGCATAACCAGTAACTTTTTTCCTTATGCCCTTCCTGGGATATTTTTGCTTTTGTGAGCCTTGAACTGGGAGCTTGGCCTTATGTCCTAGAAAATGCCTCCTGCAACTTCATCGCCACTCGCTCTCCAGGCTTCTTCACTGCTGGCATAAGCAAGCTACCATTAAATAAGACAGCAAAACTGTGTCAATAGTTTAGGCGCATACTTTGTACTGCTTTTTGTCTGAGATATAATAAACTACACTTCTGATTCAAAATTGGACATTTCACATTTAATGACCTAATATTTTTTCATACATTCATTCAATGCTATAAATTTCTAAGCAGTATTTTCATCTTATCCCACAACTCTAAGTTGTATTTTCATTTTCATTTGTTTAAAATATCTTTTAACTTCTCTTACAACTACTTCTTTGACCCATGTGTTATCTAGAAGTGTGTGTTTAATCTTTAAGTATTTGGGGATTTTCCAGCTATCTTTCTGTTAGTGGTTTCTAGTCTAATTCTGTTGTGGTCTGAGAGTATACCCTGTCTGATTTCTCTAATTTTAAGTTTGTTAAGGTGTGTTTCGTGGCCTAGAATGTGGTCTATTTTGGTGAATATTCCATGTAATCTTGAGAAAAATGTGTATTCTGGTGGGTGAAGTATTCTGTAAATGTCAATTAGATCCAGTTGATTGATAGTGCTCTTCAGTTCAACTATGTCCTTACTGATCGTCTTAGTCAGTTTGGGCTGCTATAAGGAAATACGATAGTGTAGATGGCTTAAACAACATTTCTGGCCGGGTATGATAGCTCATACCTATAATCCCAGCACTTAGGAGGCTGAAGTGGAAGGATCACTTGAGGCCTGGAGTTCAAAACCAACCTGGGCAACATAGTGAGACCTTGTCTCTACCAAAAACAAAAACACAAAAAAAGCTGGGTGTGGTGGTGCAGTACCTCTAGTCTCAGCTACTCGGGAGGCTGAGACAGGAGGACTGCTTGAGCCCAGGAGTCTGAGGTTGCAGTGAGCTATGATGACACTACTGCATTGCAGCCTGGGAAACAGAGTGAGATCCTATCTCAAACAAAAAACCCCATTTTATTACTTACAGTTCCAGAGGCTGAAAGTTGACATTGGCATGCCAGCAGGGTTGGGTTCTTGGTGAGGGCCCACGTCCCAGTTATGTCCTCACATAGCCTTTCCTTGGTGCATGCACACAGAGATCTCATGTCTCTTCTGTTTATAAGGGCATTAATGTCATCATGGGTGCTCTACTTTTTTCTAAACCTAATTACTTGACAAAGGCCCCATCTCCAAATACCATCACATTTGGGTTGGTGGGGGAGAAGTTATGCAAATATTCAGTCCATTGCACTGACATGCTACCTGCTGGATCTGTCAATTACTCATAGAGAGTTGTTCAAATCTTCAAATATAATAGTGAATTTGTATATTTCTTCTTGTATTGCTATCAGTGTTTGCCTCATATTTTTGTGATTTTTTGTTAAGTGCATATACATTAAGGATTGTTTTATCTTCTTGAAGATTTGACCCTTTTATCATTATGCAATGCCTCTTTATCCCCGATAATTTTCCTTGCTCTAAAATCAGCTTTGTCTGAAATTATTATAGCTATTATAGCTTTCTTTTGATTAGTGTTGGAGTATATCTTTTTTAAAAATTGTGATAAAATGCACATAACATAAAACGTAACCATTTTAAGTATACAGTTCAGTGGTATTAAACATTCATAATGTCATGCTATCATCACCTCATCTACTGCCATAAATCTTTTCATGTTGTAAAACTGAAACTCTATACTCTCTAAACAGGCCGAGTGTGATGGCTCACGTCTGTAATCCTAGCACTCTGGGAGGCCAAGGTGGGAGGATTGCTCGAGGTCAGGCATTCAAGACTAGCCTGAGCAAGAGCAAAACCCTGTCTCTACTAAAAATAGAAAGAAATTAGCCGGACAACTAAAACATATATATAGAAAAAATTAGCTGGGCATGGTGTAGTCCCAGCTACTTGGGAGGCTGAGGCAGGAGGACTGCTTGAGCCCAGGAGTTTGAGGTTGCTGTGAGCTAGGCTGAGGCCACGGCCCTCTGGCCCGGGCAACAGAGCGAGACTGTCTCAAGGAAAAAAAAAAAAAAGGCCGGGCGCGGTGGCTCACACCTGTAATCCTAGCCCTCTGGGAGGCCAAGGCGGGTGGATCGCTCGAGGTCAGGAGTTCGAGACCAGCCTGAGCGAGACTCCATCTCTACTAAAAATAGAAATAAATTATCTGGGCAACTAAAAATATATACAGAAAAAATTAGCCGGGCATGGTGGCACATGCCTGTAGTCCCAGCTACTCGGGAGGCTGAGGCAGCAGGATCACTTAAGCCCAGGAGTTTGAGGTTGCTGTGAGCTAGGCTGACGCCACGGCACTCCAGCCCGGGCAACAAAGTGAGACTCTGTCTCAAAAAAAAAAAAAAAAAAAATATATATATATATATAAATACTCTCTAAACAATTAAGTTATAGCTATCAATTATAATTAGTATAATAATAATGAACAATAACTCCCCATTCCTCCTTTCACCCAGTCCCTGGAAATCAATATTCTACTTTCTGTCTCTATGATTTTGATACAGTACTTATCTTCCTGTGACTGGCTTATTTCACTTACCATAATGTCCTCAAGTTTCTTCCATGTTGTAGCATGTGTCAAAATCTACTTCCTTTTTAAGATTGAATAATGTTACATTGTATGTATATCCCACATTTTGCTTATGCATTTATCCATCAGTGGACACATGGGTTCCTTCTACCTTGTAATTGTGAAATAATGCTATCATCATGGATGTACAAATATCTGTTTAATACACTCCTTTCCATTCTTGTGTAAATATATTTAGAAGTGGAATTGCTGGATTGTATAGTTATTCTGTTTAACTTTTTGAGGAACTGCCATACTGTTTTTCCACAGCCACTGTACCATTTCACGTTCACACCAACGGTGCTTAAGTGTTCTAATTTCTTCACATTCTAACCAAAAGTTGTGATTTTTTTTTTCATAGTAGCCATTCAAATGAGTGTGAAGTGGTATCTCACTGTGGTTTTGACTTGCATTTCCCTAATGGCTAGTGTTGAGCATCTTTTCATGTGCTTATTGGCCATTTGTATATCTTACTGGAAGTTCTATCTAAGTCCTTTGCCATTTTTGAATGAGTTTGGGCTTTTTTTTAAAGGAGTTCTCTATACATTTTAGATATTAATCCCTTATCAGATATATGATTTACAAATATGTTCTCCAATTCTGTGGGTTACATTTTTACTCTATTGACAGTGTCTTTTGATGTACAAAATTTTAAAATTTCCACAAAGTCCAATTTGTCTATTCTTTCGTTGCTTGTGCCTTTGGTGTCATACCCAAGATATTGTCAAATCCAATGTCACAAAGCTTTTACTCTATGACTTCTTCTAGGTTTTATAGTTTTAGGCCTTACCACTTATGTCTTTGAACTATTTTAATTTTTACAGTGGTGTTAGGTAAGGGTCTAATTTCATTCTTTTGCATGTGGATATCTAGTTTTCCCAGCACCATTTAAAAAAAAAAACAAAAAACAGCTTTTCCCAATTGAATGGTCTTGGCACCCTTATCAAATCATTTGAGGCTGGGCACAGTGGCTCATGCCTGTAACATAGCACTTTGGGAGGCCAAGATGGGAGGACTGCTTGAGGCCAGGAGTTTGAGACCAGCCTGGGCAACTGAGACCCGATTTCTACAAAAAATAAAAAAATTAGCTGGGCATTGTGGCACATGTCTGTAGTCCCAGCTACTCAGGAGGCGGAGGGAGGAGGATCACTTGAGCCCAGGAGTTTGAGGTTGCTGTGAGGTATGATGATGCCACTGCACTGTAGCCCAGACAACAGAGTAAGACCCTATCTCAAAAAAACAAACAAAAAAACCAAAAAAATCATTTGAGCATATGAGTACTTATTTCTGTGTTCTCTATCCTAGTTCATTGGTCCGTCCATATGCCTGTCTTTATGCCAGGATCACACTGTTTTGATTATTGTAGCTTTGTGCAAAGTTTTGAAATCAGGAAATATGAGTAGGGTCCCTGGAGATAGAACTCACAAAAACGTTGGGCCACCCCCTAAGACTGGGCCACAATGAAGTTGATAACTCTCTAGCTTGTCCACACTGAACTTTCACAATCCGTCAGTTACAATTTAAGTTTTCCTACCTTGGTATAGGCTCCAGTGGCAGGTTTCTGTTCCTGAATTTTTGTTCCTGTTAAGTTATGATTCGCTGTATCTACCTGTCTGTCCCCAAATTGGGGGCAGAAGTTTATCCTATGACTTCAATTCTGACACATCGAAAAAGAGTTAATTTTCAATTTGTTCAGCTTTTATCTTCTAGTGAAGATGGGAGTGTTGACTTCCCAGCTCCTTATATGCCAGACCAGAAAAGCCTCATCTCCTTTTCAGGAATCGATTTGTGAAGAGATAAGGACTTGCAGGTAAGGGATATTTGCACAAGGGACCAACTGATGTCCTTACAAGGTTGGGCCACATGTCCAGACCAAAAGTCTTCCTGGTACGGGCATCAAAACAATACAGGCAAGCTTCTCGACGGCTGACTAGTGGCACCCCCACTCACTTCCTCTGGAAAGAAGGACCAAACAGCAATCACACATGGAATGGAGCCAAGGAAGTGACAGGGAACCTGCGAGGCACAGAACAAGAGGAAAGTGAATCAGCAGGCTGGCCGTGGTTGAATCTGCCCCACCATCTCCAGAAGACACTCAAGGTAAAAGCTGGGATGGATGTCACATGTTTTACTTCCTATCCCACAACTAGGTAACCTGTGCAGCAGAATAATTTTTTGCAGTATTAATTTGGATTGGGTCTCTACATTTTACACATACACATACGTGATTCTCAAGCAAGCAGCCAGCCACTGGGTAAGGAGAGCCAAGTCCACGTGAAGGCAAAGGCTTTCTATTATCTTCTGTAGAAACCCAAATCCTGGGTTAGGGTTAGGACCAGTGCTTGAGAGGTAGGTGGAGGGGGAGACGCAGATCAACAGCACAGAGGAGAGAGCGGAATCTGGGAGTTTGGGGTAGGAACTGTGAGTTTCTTAAGGAGTAGGCATCGGGGTCCTACTCCCTGCCCCTCAAGGACAAATGGTATAGAGAGTTGGATCTCTGACACCCAGGTTCAAAGCCCACCTAAGATTCTGGGTTCACAAGGAAACAAGCTCTTAGACTTGATGGGACTGCCAGGACTGGACCGTGGCTGTTTCAGAAGCAGTCTGATGAGTGGAAGGGCCTGGATACCTTTGTTATACTCTTGGAACTTGGCAGGAGCCCCAGCAACAAGGCAGATGATGGTGGTGGTCTTGGTAACAATTATATTTAAAGAAAACAAAGGCCTGCAATATTTCTTGTATATATTAATCTATGAATTGAAAAACCACGCCAACTGTAGGTTTTCCTCCTGATACCTTGGGGCATTTGAGCCAGGAAGGCTCTGCTCCAGCAGGCTAGTGAGCATCCACTTACCCAAGAAAAGGAGTATTTGGAGGCTTATTTTGTGAGTGGCTACCAGATAGTGCAGGACTTCTTTCTATCCCTTTGAATTCCTAATAGGAAATAAGACAGCAGAGCACATTTTCTATATTGCAGCTGTGGAATACACAGGAAGAAGAGTGGAATCCACCAGCCCAGGGAATGAGTCAGGAAGTAAGTACTCAAATGTCAATGGGGACCCGAGGAACTCAGCAAATGAATGCTTTAACCATGTAGCAGGCTTGGCTAAATTTGCTCTGCATTTGTTCTAGGCAAAGGAAAAACCAGGTTCCTTTGAATAAATAGTACACAAAGCAGTTATTACAGGAAGTACTTCTTATAGAAAGAATCTGACTGAGTCTTTAGGGGAACACCAGGCATGCCACACAGCACCACGTGGGTCCAAACTGTAGTTCTGCTCGGTCTGTCCCTCTACAGTCACAGCCTTTGGTTGCGTTAGGGCAGTGTGTGGACCCAGTACCCTTTGCAGGGGAGAACATGATGGAATTCCATCTTCAAGAGACTTAGACCTGCTACCCTATTTAGGTCACTGGACCTCACCTCAAATCCACATGGTTCAAGTATGCATGAAGAACAAAAGATAAAGCCTAGTTTTTACCCTTTTAAAATTCCAATCCCAGAATGTTTGCTAGATAACAATTACTTACAAAACTATTCTGGTGTGAAAAAGGCCTCACCAATTGACCCTGTTCCCAACTCACCATCACATTCCTGCAGACACTGAAAAGCTGAATTGAGGGAGCCTTATTCCTGCTCTAGTTTGGAGATTCTCTTCTCTCTTCCTCTCCTTGTCACTTTTGCCCATGTACAGTGGTTTGGAATTGAGAAAAGAGAAACTTTTATAAGAAAAATCTTGTCACTTTCCTCCAAGAATTTTAGAAAAAACAGAGCCAGATCCTGTGACCTATGTTTAAGATCCAGTATGGTCTAGTATTCCCTGTTTGGAACCTTTAGAAAAGGTTTAACCTATGTTTTCCCTTTTTACTTCTTTATTTCATGCCAGTTGCCTGGGCAAAGGGGCCATCCTTGTGTTTTGATGTTCCAGCTTCCTAGACCCATGACTTTATGCCAGTAATTTCTGAGAGGAAGCAGCAGCTACTTTCTACATTATCTATCATACATCTTCTTCAAGAAGATCTCCCATTTTCTTTAAACTGGACATAAAGCACTTTTTCTTGGAATGGGAGGAACAATGGTCTTTGACTTGTTTTCATTTTTGGAAAAAGCTTTAAGGTCTAGCATACATCAGATACACAAGCCTATTCTAATATCCCATGGTTCCAGAAAGTGTTTCCCAAAGTTTGTTCAACTGAATAATAGTTTCCCCCAAATGTTTACTGAATAAAATATTCTAAGGTCAAATAATTTTGAAAATCTCTCCCTCCTGGAGATTTGTGATGTTCATTAATATATTCAAGGCCCTGAGGAGTAGTAAGGTAAAGAAAGCAGGTGCCTTGGCTTTTTCAATGACATTTGACCTAGTAACTCCCTTTTCACATAACATCCATTAATATATACCTGACTTCCTTAGGAAAGGCTGTCTTTGAGAACACAAGAGCATCTGCTTTCCTCATTTTTACAATGAGAATCAATAACTCTAACCTGTGTTAAGGAAATCATTCAACATTTTTAACAAAGCTCTATATACAAAGAAGTTAATTACAAAGTTGCTTGTAATAACAAAACCTGGAAACAACCCAAATACCTTAAAATAAGGATTAAGGAAATACATTATGATGCAATTGTGTCACAGAATATTATGTGGTCACTAAAAATATTTGAGAGGTTGTTAAAAATCTATGGAAAAGTAAAATATCTGTTGAAACACTATATGTAGCATAGTTTCAACTACATATAAAATGTACATAGAAAACATACAGATTTAAATGTCTTCTGGGGCCAGGCACGGTGGCTCACACCTATAATAATAGCACTCTGGGAGGCAGGAGGATAGTTCAAGACCAGCCTGAGCAAGAATGAGATCCTGTCTCTACTAAAAATAGAAAGAAATGATCTGGACAACTAAAAATATATATAGAAAAAAATTAGCCGGGCATGGTGTCACATGCCTGTAGTCCCAGCTACTCGGGAGGCTGAGGCAGGAGGAGTGCTTGAGCCAGGAGTTTGAGGTTGCTGTGAGCCAGGCTGAGGCCACGGCAATCTAGCCTAGGCAACAGAGCGAGACTGTGTCTCAAAAAAAAAAAGTCTTCTGGATCCAGTAATATTGTGGACTTAGAGCTCCTGAAAGTTTCCTGCTATATGATACCTAAAAATACTTGCTATAATATTTTTTCCTTTTAGGTGGCTTGATAAACCTACAAGAAAATAAGGAAAGGTCAATGAAATTAGGAACTTGGCCAGCATGGGAGAATGGTGAGCTCTGAAGGGGCTGAAAACCTTGAAACAGTATGGAATAATCTAGAATAATGGTTATCAGCAAGGATGGTACTATCCCCTGGAGGGCATTTAAGAAATACGTGGGAGCATTTTTGGTTAGCACAATTGGAGGCCATTGCTGCCATTTAATGGGTGAGGGGTCTAGACATCCTGAAAGGCATAGGGTACTCCCTCATAACTACTAACTCTCCTACACCCCCCCTCATTGCTTTCAAATGGATCTCTGGCCACTGATTAGGTGAAACACATGTTTATAATCATTTTAGGTTCTAGGCTCACCCTGTTTTACATAATTTTAATATAAACAGAACTTTTCAGGAGTTCAACCACTGTATAAATTAAGGAAAAACTAAACTGTGTTTTATTTGGAAATTTTTTTAAGGATTATTCACCATTTTGGAAAACATTACCAATGATATGGCTATGTTGCATTGGTGACGTGAATACCATATCAGTTAGCATTTCTAGTGTTTATACCTATGGTGAATCTACATATGGCGAGGGAACACTTGATTACTTCATTGTCTTCTAGTGTGCTGAAATCTGAGCATTTATATATTAAAATATTTAAAATTTTATGAACTATTAATTTATTTGGGTTGAAATGGTATGGAATCCTGGCCGGGCGCGGTAGCTCACGCCTGTAATCCTAGCCCTCTGGGAGGCCGAGGCGGGTGGATCGCTCGAGGTCAGGAGTTCGAGACCAGCCTGAGTGAGACCCCGTCTCTACTAAAAATAGAAATAAAAATTATCTGGACAACTAAAAATATATATAGAAAAAATTAGCCGGGCATGGTGGCGCATGCTTGTAGTCCCAGCTACTCGGGAGGCTGAGGCAGTAGGATCTCTTAAGCCCAGGAGTTTGAGGTTGCTGTGAGCTAGGCTGACGCCACAGCACTCACTCTAGCCCGGGCAACAAAGTGAGACTCTGTCTCAAAAAAAAAAAAAAAAAAAGAAATGGTATGGAATCCTATTCAATTGTCTACAGATTTCATTGAAGTGGAGTAAAGTAGACATTATAAAATATTCATCATAAATATACACATATAAACATTATAAACGGGGGCAGTCTGAGGTTGAAAATCACTGCAGTGTATACTCCCTACAACTTGCTTTTCTCATTTAACAGTAACAGGTCTTAGAAATTTTTGCATATGTCACATTGGTATACCATATTCTATTCATATATTTCCTATTAATGAACAAATATATTTATTTCTAACAGCACAAAATTAGAAATAACCTAATGAAATCTTTCCACATGCATTTTGTGCACATGTGTAAATATTTCTCATGGGTAGATACTGAAATCGCTATATCAAGAGTTTTAATATTTGTAAAACTTTGGAGACAAAGTTTTCTCATTTTCAAGTTACATTTCCCTATACTAGTCAGGTTGAACCTTTTTTTTTTTAAAGACAGGTTCTCATTCTGTCACCAGGCTAGAGTTCGGTGGCATCATCATAGCTCACTGCAGCTACAAACTCCTAGGCTGGGCTCAAGTGATCCTCCTGTATCGGCCTCCCAAGTAGCTGGGACTAGAGGTGTGAGCCACCACACCTGGCCAAGTTGAACATCTTTTAAAATGTTTCTTGGACATGCTATTGCCTTGGTTATCTGGCAATTCCTATCTTTTGTCATTTCATTTCTTTTGAGTTGATTTGTAGGTACCCATATATTCTAACTATAAATTTAATACATTACTTTCTCAGTCTGTTGCCTATGATTTAACTTCTATTGTACAGAAGTTTCAAATATTTGATAGTCAATTTTATCAAACTTTTCCTTTATTGCTTCATTGTTTTTGGCCTTCTCACAGAAGGCTTTCTTTTCAACAGCTGTATAATACTCCATTGTGTGGATGTACCATAATTTATAAAATTCTCAATATTGGAAATTTAGGTTGTTCCATCCTTTCACTAACATAGCTGTTTTTCACAATGTTTAAGTGTTCAACATGGTATTTTTAGCACATATCTTAGTGCCAAGCATAATAAATGCTTCTTCAATGGGGATAGGAAGAAAGGCAGGAAACTTTTTCCAGGCTCACATTCAAGATGGTTGTTTAAAAATGCTGCCCAATGTCAACAAAATTATTGGGAATAAGCCCTACAATAACTCTTCCTTTTAGCCTGGCTAATCAAGAATTTACTCTGCTTCTAAAATCTAGGCACATTGAGAGGCTGAGGCAGGCGGATTGCCTGAGGCCAGGATTTCAAGATAAGCCTGCTCAACATCTCTACAAAAAACTTAAAAATGAGCTGGGCATAGGAGCATGCAACTGTAGTCCTAGCTACTGGGGAGGCTGAGGCAGGAGGATTGCTTGAGTCCAGGAGTTGGAGGTTATAGTGAGCTATGATTGTACCACTGCACTCCAGCCTGGGTGACAGAGCAAGACCCTGTCTCTTAAAGACAAAAATAACAAATCTATACACAGAATTAAAGCCTCACCTTCCTCCTAAGATTGCCCTTCCAAGGAGTGGAACAACTACCTATGACAGGCCTGTGATCACATACCTGAGTCCTTCTTATCCTGACTTCAATTTTAGGATGCCTCTTTGCTTGGTTAGTCTTTCAAGGTTTACATCTTAGAAGGTGGAGAATGCGCCTGAGAATATGAGGTAGAAGGAAGCGAAGCCTCATTTTCCAGAGTCTGGGCAGCTACAGCTCCAGCAGGCGGGGCTCCATATCGCACAGGTGGGCCTTCATTTCCCATAGGTGGGGCTCCATACTCTGGAGGCGAGGTGCCATATCCCATGGGCGGGGCTCCATAGACAATTACTAGGAATTATAATAAGGAAAAAAATTCAGTTACCCTGCAGTCAAGGAATACGTAAGAAGGAAAAAGAACTTTAAAAATAATGCTGAAGCAGTCTGCACGAAGTGGCTTATGCCTGTAATAACAGCAACTGGGGTGGCTGAGGCTGGAGGATCACTTGAGCCCAGAAATTTCAGGTCACAGTGAGCTGTGGTTGGGCCACTGCACTCAAGCCTGGGTCACAGAGTGAGTGAGACCTTGTCTTTTAAAAAAAGTAAAAGGTTGGAGAAAGCATACTATGCTAATCAAAAGAAAGCTGGAGTAGCTACATTAATCTCAGAAAAAGCAAACTAAGATGACTTCAGAATATGGAAAATTACTGAGGTTAAAAAGGGCATTACTTAAATGATAAAAGGGTCTATTTTTCAAGAAGACATAATCCTTAATGTGTATACATCTAGAAACAGTGTCAAAATTCACAAGGCAAAAACAAAGAGGGGTGGGTCGAGGTAGCTCACGCCTGTGATCGTAGCACTCTGGAAGGCTGAGGGAGGAGGATCTTTGAGGCCAGGGGGTTGAGATCAGCCTGAGCAAGGGCCAGGCCTTGTCTCTGCTAAAAACAGAAAAAAATCAGCCAGGTGTGGTGGTGCGCATCTGTAGTCCCAGCTACTTGGGAGGCTGAGGCAGGATGGCTTGAGCTCAGGAGTTTGAGGTTGCAGCGAGCTATGATGATGCCACTGCAATCTAGCGGGGGTGACAGAGCAAGACTATGTCTCAAAACAAAAAAACTGAAAGAACTACAAGGAAAAATAGTTGAATCTACTATTATAGTTGGAGACTTGAACATCTCTCTAAGTAATTGACAGATCCAGTAGGCAGAAAATCAGTAAGGTCATAGTTGATCTAAACCATACCATCTATCAAGCTGATTTGTTTAAAATACTCTGATAATTTTAAAATACTCTGTTCAACAACAGCAGAATACACATTCTTCTCAAGGTTGCATGGAACATTTACCAAGATAGACCTCATTCTGGGCCTTAAAACAAAAATTAAATGTTTAATTAACATTTAAAAGAAATCATACAAACATGCTCTCAGACCATGATAGAATTAGTCTAGAAACTAATAACAGAAAGGTAGCTGGAAAGTCCCAAAGTACCTGGAGATTGAACAACACACTTCTAGATAACATGTGGATCAAATAAAATTTCTCCTGTTGAGACTTAAGGTATTTTAAACCAAATGAAAATTAAAATACAGCTTGCTTATCAAAAGTTGTGGGATGCAGTGAAATCCCACAAATTTATAGCACTGAATGCAAACATAAGAAAAGAAGAAAGATTTAAAATCAATATTCTAAGCTTCTACCTTAGGAAACTAAAGAAAGAAGAACACTGTAAGCCTAGAGCTGGTGGAAGAAAAGAAATAATAGAGCAGAAAATAATGAAATAAAATTGAAAACACAGAAATAGTCAATAAACCCAAAAACAGTTTCTTTGAAAAGATCAATAAAGTAGATAAACCTCTACCCAGACAAGAAACAGAGAAGACACAGGCCAGGCATAGTGGCTCATGCCTGTAATCTTAGTACTTTGGAAGGCCAAGGCAGAAGGATCACTTTTGAGGACAGGAGTTTGAGACCAGCTTGGGTAACAGAGCAAGACCTGTCTCTATAAAAAAAAAAAAAAAAAGCTTCTACTCTTCAAAACACATTGTTAAGAAAATAAAAAGGCAAGCCACAGACTGGCAGAAAATTTTTGCAAAATTCCTTTCTGGGAAAGGATGTGTATCTAAAATGTACAAAAAACTCTTACAACTCTACAAATAAGAAAACAAATGACTCAATTCAAAGACAAAAGATCTGAACAGACGCCTCATAAAAGAAAATATATAGATGGCAAATAAGCATATTAAAAGATGCTCAACATCGTGTATCATTGGAATTACAAATTAAAACAATGAGATACCACTACACATCTATTAGAATGGCTAAAATCCAAAACACTGACAACACCAAATACTGGTAAGGATATGGAGCAACAGGAACTCTCATTTATTGCTGGCAAGAATGCAAAATGGTTCAGCCACTTGGAAGACAGTTTGGTGTTTCTTACAAAACTAAGTATACTCTTACTACATGATCCAGCAATCACACTCCTTGATATTTACCCAAATAAGTTACATCCACACAAAAAACCTGCACACAAATGCTTATAGCAGCTTTATTCATAATAACCAAACACTGGAAGCATCTGAGATATCTTCAATAGGTGAATAGATAACTAAACTGTAGTACATCCATACAATGGAACGTTATTCAGTGATAAAAAGAAACGAACCATGAAGCCACAAAGAGGCATGGAGGAAGCTTACATGTATATTGCTAAGTCAAAGAAGCTGGTCTGAAAAGGCTATGTATTATATGATTCCAACTATATAACATTCTGGAAAAGGCAAAGCTATAGAGACCATAAAAAGATCAGGGGTTGTCAGAGGTTCAAGAAGGAAAGGATAAACAGGTGGAACACGGGATTTTTAGGCCAGTGAAACTATTCTATATGATACTATATTGGTGGATGCATGACATTATGTACTTGACAAAGCCCATAGAACTGTACAACATAATGTAAACTATGTACATTAGTTAATAATAATGTAGCAATTTTGATTCATTACTTGTAACAGATGTACCACACTAATCCAAGATGTTAAAATATCAGAAACTCTGCATATATTTTGAGTAATATGGGAACTCTCAGTATTAACTGTTCAATTTTTATATAAATTTAAAGTTGTTCTAAAAAATAAAACATTAAATTTTTTTTAAAACCCAAGAGCTTTACACTTATATGTGGAAGCTAAAAAAGTTTATCTCATAGAAGTAGAGAGCAGAATAGTAGTTATTAGAGGTTGGGAAGGGTAGTGGAAGGGAAATAGAGGATGGTTAATGGATACAAAATTACAGCTAGATAGGAGAAATAAGTTCTAGTGTTCTATGTACTGTTCACTATAGGGTAACTATAATTAACAACAATTTATTGTATATTTTCAAATAGAAGGAGACAGACTTTGAGTGTTCTCAACACAAAGAAATGATAAATGTTTGAGGTAGTGAATATGCTAATTAACCTGATTTGATCATACACACTGTATACATATACTGAAATATCACACCCTACCCCATAAGTATACAATTATTGTGTGTCAATTTAAAATAATAAAACCAAAAAAAAAAAAAAACTGATCCCAGAGCTTTAGATCACCCAATTTTGTGGACTGCTTGCCCACTGTCAAGGTATAATGAGCTTTCTCAGTAGTTCTCAAACTTTTCTGATTGCAATCAACCAAGGTACAGTAAGAGTATGTAGATTCTTCCTACCATTCAGTGTAAGTAACAAAATACCATTGTACAAGCATATTTAGGGGAGATTTTTGTATATATGATAAGCAATATGTGCATTTGGTTCATGTGTGAACCACAATGCAAATGTGCCTTAAAAAGTCTAATTTTATTTATTTATTTATTTTAAGGCTGGTCGAGTGAAGCAGTGGGAATGGAGAAGGAACAAAGGAATTTGTAACTGATTGTGATCAATTAGTGAAAAGTCCAATGTTAGAAAATTATTGATGCATTTAGACATCATTACACACTGTAGGACATTAAACTAAACTGATAATGAGAAAATAATATACAATAATTAGATCAGTTTTTAAATGATAAATTTCATGTAACAAACTTTTCGTAAAAGGAGAATAACAACCATTTGATGTGCACATACATGATAGTTTTGCAATTCAGCCAGACTTCAGGAAAAATACCAAATTAGAGTTTCTAATAAAATTGTAGCAGACTTTTGGCCTCTGAGAAGATGGAGTACACACACTTTTCCCTATTCCTCCCACTAGAAACTCTAAAAAAAAAAAAAACCAAAAAACCCTGTACATTATATATAATACAAACATAAGACTTTCTAAGGTAAAGAGAAGGCAGACCAACTAGGAACCTTGGAACCCAAGGGATAACATGGTGGTGAGTTCCTGGGCCTCATATATCTCATACGTGGAGCTGAAAAAGCCAGTAATCTGGAAACAACAACAGGTACAGACAAAATTTCCAGCAAAAGCCTATTCTCTAGTCAAAGGATTAAGAAACAGGGAGCCTAGCAAGAAAGAAAACATTTAGACAATAGCTGCTCTACTCCACTCAAACACCACAGAGAAAAGCTGTGGCCCCATCCCCACCATGCCAGTAAACACCAAGTGGAGTGCCTATACACTGTCATCCATCTAATGTGGTTCCAGTTGTATGTATAGAAAATATTTAACATCACTATAAATGGGGAAAGAGAAAAGGAAATAAGATGCCTATAAATAAGTTATGTATATACAATGTACAATATCTAGAGCAATAACTAAAATAGCTATAAAAAGGGATATACTCAAAACCATGATAAAAATAAAAATGGAATTCTAAAAACTGTTCAAATCACACAAAGGAAAGCAGAAAAAAGGAAACAGAGAAAACACACAAAAAACCAAAAAATAAAATGGTAGACCTAAGCCCTAACATTAATTGCATTAAATGTAAATGGCCTAAATACACCAATTAAAAGAGATTGGAAGAGGAGAATTAAAAACATCCAATTATATGCCCTCTAACAAAAAAATATATAACAAATATAACAATAAAGGCAGGTTAAAAGCAAAAGGATGAAAACAGATACATCTTGAAAACATGAATAAAAGAAAAGCAGGACTGAATGTATTAATATCAGATAAAATAGACTTCAGAGCAAAGAAAATTATCAGAGACAGGGATATTATTTAATGATAAAAAGGTAAATTCACTAAGACATGTAAGCAACACAGGTGTAACAGCAAATGTTTATAACAAACAGAGCTATAAAATATGTGAGGCAAAAACTAATAGAACTGAAATGAGAAACAGACAAATCCTCAATGATAGTTGGAGACTTCAACAATGCTGTCTCAATAATTGATAGAACAACTAGACAGAAAATCAGCAAGGATGTAGAAGAGATCAATGACCCCACCAATTAACACTATCTGATTGACATTTATAGAACACTCTACACACAACAGCAGAATATATATTCTTTTCAAGGGCCCACAGAGCATACATGAAGATAAACCATTTCCTGGCCCATAAAACAAACTTTAAGGAATTTAAAAGGATTGAGTCCAGATGCAGTGGCTCATGCCTGTAATCCCAGCACTTGGGGAGGCCATCACTTGAGCTCAGGAGTTTGAGGCTGCAGTGAGCTATGACTGTGCAACTGTATTCCACAGCTTGGGCAACAGAGCAAGACCCTGTCTCAAAAAAAAAAAAAAAAGGAAAAGAAGAAATTATATTTCTATATACTAGCAACAAACATGTGGACACCAAAATTAAAAATACAATGCCATTTACTACTGCTTGAAAAATAAATATATGTAGATGTAATTCTATATATATATACTTTATAGGTGTAATTCTAAAAAAAATCAGTATAAGACTTATATATTTAAAACTAAAAATGCTGATGAAAGAAATCAAAGATCTAAATAGACGGCAAGACATACTATATCCATGGATTGGAAGACTCAACATAATGAAGACATGAAGATCTTAATTCTTCTCAATGTGATATACAGTCCCAGCAAGGTTTTTATACACATAGACAAGATAGTTCTAAAATACATATGGAGCTGGGTGACGTGGTGCATGCCTGTCATTCTACCACTTTGGAAGGCTGAGGTAGGAGGATTGTTTGAAACTGAGCCACATAGCAAGACCCTGTTTCTACAAAAAAATTAAAAAATGAGCCAGGCATAGGCTGGGCGCGGTGGCTCACGCCTGTAATCCTAGCACTCTGGGAGGCCGAGGCGGGTGGATTGCTCGAGGTCAGGAGTTCCAGACCAGCCTGAGCAAGACTGAGACCCCATCTCTACCAAAAATAGAAAGAAATGATTTGGACAGCTAAAAATCCATATAGAAACAATTGGCCAGGCATGGTGGCGCATGCCTGTAGTCCCAGCTACTCGGGAGGCTGAGGCAGTAGGATCGCTTAAGCCCAGGAGTTTGAGGTTGCTGTGAGCTAGACTGATGCCACGGCAGTCACTCTAGCCCGGGCAACAAAGCGAGACTCTGTCTCAAAAAAAAAAAAAAAAAATGAGCCAGGCATGGTTGTGGACACCTGTAGTCTCAGCTACTCAAGAGGCTGAGGCAGGAGGATCACTTGAGTCCAGGAGTTTGAAGTTGCAGTGAGCTACAGTGATGCCACTGTACTCCAGCCTGGGTGACAGAACAAGACTCTGTCTCAAAAAAAAAAAAAGAGAAAAGAAAGAAAAGAAAAGAGCTTTTTCTGACCCACCACCTATGGTGGGACCGCCATTGGGGAAGACCATCACTCTCAAGGTTGAATCCTTAGATATAATTAGAAAATGTAATGGCTAAGATCCAGGATAAGGAAGGAATTCCTCCTGATCAGCAAAGACTAATTTTTTTGCTGGCAAGCAGCTGGAAGATGGATGTACTTTGACTACAACATTCAAAAGGAGTGCACTCTTCATCTTGTGTTGAGACTTCATGGTGGTGCTAAGAAAACGAAGAAGTCTTACACCACTCCCAAGAAGAATAAGCATAAGAGGCCAGGCATGGTGGCTCACGCCTGTAATCCTAGCACTCTGGGAGGCCGAGGCGGGTGAATCGCTCAAGGTCAGGAGTTCGAGACCAGCAAGAGCGAGACCCCATATCTACTAAAAATAGAAAGAAATTATCTGGCCAACTAAAATATATATAGAAAAAAAAAAGTTAGCCGGGCATGGTGGCACATGCCTGTAGTCCCAGCTACTTGGGAGGCTGAGGCAGTAGGATCGCTTAAGCCCAGGAGTTTGAGGTTGCTGTGAGCAAGGCTGACGCCACGGCACTCACTCTAGCCCCGGCAACAAAGCGAGACTCTGTCTCAAAAAAAAAAAAAAAAAAAGAATAAGCATAAGAGAAAGAAAGTTAAAATGGCTGTCCTGAAATACTATAAGGTGGAGGAGAATGACAAAATTAGTTGCCTTCATTGGGAGTGTCCTTCCGATGAATGTGGTGCTGAAATTTTTATGGGCAGCCACTTTGATAGACATTATTGTGGCAAATGTTGTCTAATTTACTTCTTCAATAAACCAAATGACAGGGCCGGGCACGGTGGCTCACACCTGTAATCCTAGCACTCTGGGAGGCCGAGGCAGGAGGATCGTTTGAGCTCAGGAGTTCAAGACCAGCCTGAGCAAGAGCAAGACCCCGTCTCTACTAAAAAAAATAGAAAGAAATTAGCCGGACACTAAAAATATATAGAAAAACTTAGCCAGGCATGGTGGTGCATGCCTGTAAGTCTCAGCAACTCGGGAGGCTGAGGCAGCAGGGTCATTTGAGCTCAGGAGTTTGAGGCTGCTGTGAGCTAGGCTGACGCCACGCGGCACTCAAGCATGGGCAATAGAGCAAGACTCCGTCTCAAAAAAAAAAAAAAAAGAACTGCATGTGAATCCATAATTATCTCAAAATTGAGAGTTTAATTTTAAAAATCCTAGTTCCAATAATAAGATATCCAAAAAGAAATTAAGAAACAATTCCATCTATAATAGCATCCAAAAGAATACCTATGAATAAATGAAACCAAGGAGGTGAAAGATTTGTTCACTGAAACCACAAAATATTACTGAAAGAAATTAAAGACCTAAATAAATGGAAAAATTCCATGTTTATGGATTGAAAGACTTAATATAAAGTTAAGATGGCACTATCACGTAAAGTGATCTACAGATTCATTGCAATCTCTATCAAAATTCCAATTGTCTTCTTCCCGGAAATGGAAAAGCTGATGCTCAAAGTGGACCAGCAAGGGACCATGAATAGTCAAAACAATATTGAAAAAGAAATACAAAGCAGGAAGACTCACACTTCCCTATTTCAAAACTTATTATAAAACTACAGTAATCAAAACAGTGTGGTATTGGCATAAGGACAGATTTAGAGATCAGTGGAATAGAATTGAGAATCCAGAAATAAACCCAAATATCTATGACCAGCTAATTTTTGACAGATGCCAAGATCATTCAATGGGAAAAAACAGTATCTTCAACAAATGATTCTGGGACAACTGGATATCTGCATGCAAAAGAATGAAGTTTTTCCCTAATCTCACTCCACAGATAAAAATCAACTTGTAATGAATCAATGACCTTAATATAAGAGCTAAAACTATAAAACTATTAGAAGAAAAAGTATACAGATAAATCTTCATGACATTGGATTTGGCAATAGATTCTTAAATTTTACACCAAAAGCATGAGCCACAAGAGAATAATAGGTGGATTTGATAAAAATTAAATTTGTACATCAAAGGACATTATCAAGAATGTGAAAGGTAACCTAAAAATATTTGCAAACTCATATCTGATAGGGGTTTAATATCCAGAATATATAACGAATGCTTATGACTCAACAACAAAAAGACAAGCGACCCAATTTAAAAATGGGTAAAGGACTTGGATAGACATTTCTCCAAAGAAGACATACAAAAGGGCAACGAACACATGAAAAGATATTCAACATCACTGGTCATTAAGGAAATGCAAATTAAAATCACAATGAGCAGGAATTTGAGACCAGCCTGAGCAACATAGTGAGACCCTGTCTCTACAAAAAACTTTAAAAATGAGCCAGGTATAGTGGTGCTTGTGCCTGTAGTCCCAGCTATTCAGGAACCTGAGGCAGGAGGATGGCTTGAGCCCAGGAGTTTGAGGTTGCAGTGAGCTATGATGATGCGACTATACTCCAGCCTGGGTGACAGAGCAAGACTCTGTCTCTAAAACACACAAACAAACTACAATGAGATACCACTTCACACCCACCACTAGGATGGCTTTAATAATTTTTTTTTTTTAAAAGAAAATAACAATTATTGGTGAGGATGCAGAGTAAGAGGAACATGTATACTTACATAAGAATGTAAAATAGTACAGAAAACAGTTGGTGGTTCTTCAAAAAGTTAAATATAGAATTACCATATGACCCAGTAATTCCACTTCTAGGTATACATCCAAGAGAAATAAAAACATATGTCCACACAGAAACTTATATATGAATGTTTATAGCAGCTATTATTCATAATAGCCAAAAGGTGGAAGCCAAATGTCCATCAATGAATGAATTGTACTATATATGAACAATGGAATGTTATTCAGCCACAAAAAGGAAGGAAGTACTGTTACATGCTACAACTTGGAGGAACACTGAAAACATTATCCTAAATGACATAAGCCAAACATAAAAAGTCACATATTGTATGATTCCTGTTATGTGATATTCAGAATAGGTGAATCGATAAAGGTAGAAAATAGATTAGAAGATAGCAGGGAATGGTGGAGGGGGCAGTGGGAGTATAGAGTGATGAAAAAGTGGGTTTTCTTTGTATTTTTTTTTTCTTGTCTTGTTTTTCCTTTTTCTTGCCTTAAGTCTATGAAGAAAAAGTTTTGAAACTAGAGAGAACTGGTGGTTGCATAACATTGTGAATACACTAAATACTACTGAATTTTACACTAAATACCACTGAATTTTAACCGCTTTAAAATGGTCAATTTCATGTTATGGGAATTTCACCTCAATAAAAAAAATTTTTAAACCCTAGTAACATTTACTTTTAGATTATGAATATTAGATTTTAATAACCTTTAAAAACCAAGATAACTATTTAAGGTTACAAGTAATTAGCCTTTAGTTGTACACAAAACTAAAAGTCCATGGAGAAGCACATCACGCTCCAAGGAGAACCCAAGAAAGGGCCTATATTTTGGAGTCTGTTGGCAGTGTTAGGAGACCTTTTGTGGCCCACTAGTAGGAAGTGGACCACATTTGAGAATTACCTCCCAGAAACCTGACTCACTGGTAGTGGACAGGCATAGCTCTTAAAGGGCCCAAGGCTGAGTACTCTGTGGGTTGAAGGGCATGGTACAGCATGATGGCTAAGCTAGTGGGAAATGGGAAAGGGGGAAGTGGGCAAGAAAATACATTTCTGCTCAGGCTATAAGCAGGACGTGACCCTTCCCACTAACAGGAGTTGCCCCAGTATGCTCTATGTTTGTACATATCATTAAAAGTAAGCCTGAAACCAAAACCCAGTCACTTGCTGACTTGCCATTGGGTTTCAGTCTGGAAACAAAGTAATGGATTCAACCATACTCCAACTCCTCAACCTCTGCTGCTTCTCCTATAGATGAGTTGAAGGCAAGCCTGCAATGAATAGCTCTTTGAGCTACTGGTATATTTTTCCACCTCCCAGGAAGAACCTCCCTGCCCTAACTTACCTGAACAAGGTGTCTGTGGAGTGCACACATTCCCCTGACCAGTAACATAAATTTGTACAGGGCCGAACCAGGCATTTACGGTTCTAAGTGGAACTCCTTGGGCAGCTGAGAAGACAAGTTTGGCAAATAGGAAATCTTTTAATTCTTTTAAGTCAGAAGTATAGCAGTTATCAACTGAACATTTTAACAGAGTATTAACCACCATCTTACATGTGTATCCAACAATGCTCTTGGGATACAAGATAAAAGATAAATATGACCCTTGTCCTGAACCACATGCTTCTTAAGGGCAGAGATTATGTGTCATTTGCCTGTGCTTATTCCAGGCCTAGCATGGCACCTATCATAATAGATATTCAGAAAAAACTTCTGAGTGAGGATGCTATCAAGTTGGCAAGATACACCCATTAAAGACCAATGTAAGGGCAGTGTGGTACAGAAGAAAGCACTCCTGTCTCCCTCTACGTCTCTCTTACACATTTGTGATGGCTTTTACGGCCTGCCTAGATAGTCCAGGGTAATCTTGCAGTCTCAAATCTTAAATTAATTACATCTACAGAGACCCTTTTTACAAAAAGGTAACATTCACAGGTTCGAAGGATTAGAACATGGACATATGTTTGGGATCCATCATCAGCCTACCACACTGAGTTCTGGCCTATGGCATGCGACCAGAAGTAATATACATAGCTTTCAAGCCTGGCCTGCGAAAACTTCCCAGATGAAATCTTTATTCTCTTCCCCTCTCTGCTGGCTATAAAAAGAGGCCGTGGAAGCCATGTGTTAAAGATGGCAGAGACTCTATTACCCTGGGTCCCAACTACAGAACAAAGCCTCATCCTGCCCCTACTGATTGGCCTTTTTGTAAGCAGTAATATCTACTGCCTTAAGTATTTTTTTTTTTTTTTTGAGACAGAGTCTTGCTGTGTTGCCCGGGCTAGAGTGAGTGCCGTGGCGTCAGCCTAGCTCACAGCAACCTCAAACTCCTGGGCTTAAGCAATCCTCCTGCCTCAACCTCCCAAGTAGCTGGGACTACAGGCATGCGCCACCATGCCCGGCTAATTTTTTCTATATATATATTTTAGTTGGCCAGATAATTTCTTTCTATTTTTAGTAGAGACGGGGTCTCGCTCTTGCTGAGGCTGGTCTCGAACTCCTGACCTCAAGCGATCCACCCACCTCGGCCTCCCAGAGTGCTAGGATTACAGGTGTGAGCCACCGCACCTGGCCTGCCTTAAGTATTGATAATTTAGGGTTTATCTGTTTTGGCAGCTAGCATCATCCCAACCAATTCACTATAAATCTAAAGTTGCCTCTTTACACCATTACCCTCCTTTTCAATACCTTATCAGTGTCCCTTATAGTACTCCCCACAATAAATAATTACTTTAGTCACTTACATGTTTGCTTATTTTGTACATGACTCTCACTATAAGTTTAATAAAGGCAGGGACTATGTATGTCTTGTTCACTGTTGTGTTCCCAATTATCTCATCTATTATTTGGCACACAATAGGTACTCAACATATATGAGTTAAAAACATAAATCAAAGAGCCTTAACATACCAACTCTGCAGAGAGTAAGGGAATCTTTCCTGGTCAAAGGATCATAAAGCATGATTAGTGGTTAACTCCAGGGACCTCAAGGGAGTCTATCTAACAGCCCCGGCTTTTTGTGGGAGGGAGGACTAGGTTCCTACCTGTAAGCCATGATATAATCAGAAGACTGAGAGCAGTTTCAGACATTGGGCCCAAGTTTATGTAAGTCGCCTAAGTCCTTTTCAAGTGGCTGTGCAACTGCTGGGACCTTGAACCTAGCTTTGCAGGCCAAGAAGCAGATCTTAATGAGAGCACAAAGAACCCCTGAAGTTGTCTGACACTTAGCCCTAAAAAAGAAACCCTCCTCAGTACTGTGAGGCCAAAAATAAGAGTGAATTCAAGACCCAGTATGCAACCATCCTGAGTTCCCCAGCCGCCTGCACCAAAGAAGGAATGGACTTCCAAGTGTCCCCAGACCCTAAATTTCCCATAATTGTACTCCTCTGTCTTCCAGGATACTTTGTTATCCAATTTCAGGCTTCCAGATGCTGTCTGCCCTCTGGACTACCAAAGAGCTGTGGGTTGGGTACAGCTTCTGAACTTCTTGGTCTCTCCATCTTTATCATTAAAGGTAACTATAAAAAATTTTCTTACTCCTCAACCTCCTGTAATGTGGTTCTTCCACTACCCTTCTTCTCCAGCATTTTGCTGAAATCTCTTTTGCTACAATCAACAAACTCTAATTACCACATGCAATGCTCACTTTTCAGTCTTCACTTTACCAAACATCCCTAAAGCAGCTGACACAGATGATCACCCCATATCTCTTGAAACTTTCTCCTCCCTTGACTTTTGGGATAGTAAACTCACCTCCTGACTCTCCTCATTCACCTCAGTCAGCCCCTTCCCAATCTTTGCAGCCACTCATTCTCATCCCTTCTGTTAAATTTTAAGGACTCTTGCAACTCTATCTTCAATTCACTGAAGAAGCCCATCACTCACATGGCTCCAGAGACAACCTGTGTGCTAAGGATTTATAAATCAGTCTCTAGATGCAGCTCATCTTTGTAGTTCCAAATTCCATGTCCAGTACCCTCTAGCATCCCCATGTACCTCACCCTTAATATGGCATAGGGGTTAAGAGTGTAGGTTCAGGAGAACACAACATCATTTATGTAGCATTCCTGACAAAATGCATGACCTGAATATAATCATGAGGAAACAAAGAAACCCAAATGAAGGGACATTCTATAAAACAGTAAGTCTGATTTCTTTTTAAAATGTCAATGTTATGAAAGACAAAGAAAGCCTGAGTTCCAGATTAAAGCAGACCAAAGAAATAGGACAACTAAATTCAATGTATGATACAGAATTAGATTCTGGATTAGAGGTAGAAAGTGCTATTAGAATTAGGAACAGTAATGGGACAATCATTTGAATTTGAATATAAACTATATATTAAATAATAGTATTGTATCAGTATTAAATTTTCTGAATTTGATAAGTACACTGAGGTTAGATAAGAGAATACACTTTTTTTTTTTAATTTCTTTTTTTTGAGACAGAGTCTCACTCTGTTGCCTAGACTAGAGTGCCATGTCATCAGCTTAGCTCACAGCAACCTCAAACTCCTGGGCTCAAACGATCCTCCTGCCTCGGCCTTCCGAGTAGCTGGGACCACAGGCATGCACCACCATGCCCAGCTAATTTTTTCTATATATATTTTTAGTTGTCCAGCTAAATTTTTTTTTATTTTTAGTAGAGACAGGGTCTCACTCTTGCTGAGGCTGGTCTTAAACTCCTGACTTTGAGTGAGCCTCCCACCTCAGCCTCCCAGAGTGCTAGGATTACAGGTATGAGCCATCGCATTTAGCCAAGAGAATACCCTTGTTCTTAGGAGATACACACTTGAATATTTAGGAATGAAGGAAATGATCTTTGTGACTTCCTCCCAAATAGTTCAGTAAGAACAAAAGCAAAAAAAAAAAAAAAAAAGAAATAATAAAAAGCAAATGTGGGGGCCGGGTACAGTGGCTCATGCCTGTAATCCTAGCACTCTGGGAGGCCGAGGCGGGAGGATCGCTTGAGGTCAGGAGTTCGAGACCAGCCTGAGCAAGAATGAGACCCCGTCTCTACTAAAAAAAAAAAAAAAAAAAATAGAAAGAAATGATCTGGACAGCTAAAAATATATATAGAAAAAGTTAGCCAGGCATGGTGGCATATGCCTGTAGTCCCAGCTACACGGGAGGCTGAGGCAGAAGGATTGCTTAAGCCCAGGAGTTTGAGGTTGCTGTGAGCGAGGCTAACACCACGACACTCTAGCCTGGGCAACACAGCAAGACTCTGTCTCAAAAAAAAAAAGCAAATGTGGGAAGATATTAATAATAAGTGAATATAGATGATGGGAATTCATTGTAATATTCTTGCAACTTTTCCATAGATCTGATTTTTTAATAACAAAAAGTTTAAAAAGAGAAAGAGGGTAGGTTTAGAGTTCAAATTCTAGCTCCATCACTTGCTGCCTATATAGCCTTGGAAAATTATATACATCACTGACTCAGTTTCCCCAGATTTAAACTGGGAATAACGATAGCACCTACATCATAAGGTTTTTGTGAGTATTAAGCTGACACATGTAATGGGCTTCAAACAGTATATGGTAAATATTCAATAAATGTTAGCTAGTATTATTATGTCTAAAATTTAACTAATTTCCTCTCCAGCTTATAGTGTTGACCATGATTTCTAGCATCATGATCCATTCCGTTTTCTAAGCTAGAAACTTTACTCTGTCCTTCTGTGTGTCCCTGGCACTTTGTCCATGCCTTTATTACAGCATGTGCCACAAGATATGATAATATATCTGTATATATCTGTCTCTAATAGATTATGTTTGTCTTAACTAGATTGGAGTTGTGAGTGGAAGGCAAGGGAGAAAGGAGAAAAGCTTTCCAGACAGGAGAAAATAGCACGAAGACTCAGAGATAAGAGAGAAAAAGCATAAAGAACCCCAGAGTGTGATTGGAGTATAAAAGGTTAGAGACTGAGGGGCATGAAGTGAGGCTAGATTGAATAAAAATATAACAGAAAAGATTGTTTGTAGTCTAAGTTTGAAAGAGTTCTCCAGTGCATCCATTAGATCAGTGCTGTAGGACTTGACAGTACATCTCTCCTCTCATGGAAGACAAAGACTAAACCTAAGAGAAGCAAAGGCAAGGCCAGAGAGAAGAAAAAAAAGCCATACCAGAGGAAAAGTAGCTAAGGCAACTGGGGCTACCTGACCTCAAGAAGAGACTGGTCAATGGATATGAGACCAGTATTTAAATGGACAAAAGACTATCAGGTATAATTAGTCATTTAGATATCTGATCATAAGCTCCCACTAGATTGTAAGCTCCTTCAGGACAGGAAGGGACTGAATAATCTTTGTATTCCCAGGATGTAGTGTGGTAGTTGGCATATAATAGGTATGCTCAGGAAATGCCTGCTGAATACATGTGCAAATACCAACTGCCTAACTGCAGAGGCAGCAAACCTTGGCTGAGTAGAAGTCCTGCTTTAATTCCACAAGCCTTAAAACCCCAAAGCACTTAATATCTTTAACAGCATCACTCACCAGCAGAGGCAGCTTTGCTCATCAATTGGGCAAATGTGATGGCACCTCCTCTTCTGAAGACTAGTTTAAAAGTAGCCTGTCCTTCCCAGTCACCTGAGGGGAGAAATGGCACACACTAACTAAGAGACTGGTACAGCTGCCAACAGAAGGTACAGGGGCTACTGCCCAAAGAAGCAACTACTTGGGAACCCTAGCTACTTGGGAGGCTGAAGTGGGAGGACAGCTTGAGCCCAAGAGTTGGAGGATACAGTGAGCTATGATCATGCCACTGCACTCCAGCTTGGGTGACAGAGTAAGATTCTGTCTCTCAAAAAAAAAAAAAAAAAATGAATAAATGAATAAAGGACTGCCCAAACAAGCAAGGTATCTTTCATTTGAACTCCAATATGAGCCAAATCTGAATCCTAAACCTTCTAGAAGATTTTGAGGGGGAAAAAAAAAAAAACCACACTTCTGAAAGGGAACACTTACCATATGGAGCTGCCTGAATAGTTCCTTTAATGTAGTTTGCAGCAAAGAGTGGTTGTTCAACGGTGCAGTTCTTCATCAGGTCAAATGGCATCATAAAAGACAACATGGGATCATCGACTGAGCGTGAAGTCAGGAAAATCACCTAAGCAAGGAAAGAAACTTTGGAAAAGGAATGCAGAATTTGAGACCTATAAGAGCAAGCTCAAGGCTGCTTTGGCATCCTGGCCTAATTGAGAAACATCACTCATTTTCTTCCACTGCCCCTCAACATGGAAAATCCCAAAGTGCAAATGTTTTAAAACACTTTGAAAGTCAATGTTTAACTTCCCTCCATTTTAAGGAAAACAAATGCAGAGTTAATCAGTAGATTAAAGTAAAAGTAGCAATTACCCGGTATGAAGTGAGAACCAACGTTCCCCGCTTTGTACCATTAAAGAAGTTGGAGGCCTCTGGTTGCTGTGGGAAGGAGAGCTCTACATCTGGAGACTGCATCAAGAGACTGTGGCAAAGGACAGGCAGACAGAACATAATTTAGAAGTTATATAAAATGATATACATAAAGCTCTTAGCACAGTTCTTATCTCGGGGTAAGCACTCATTAAATGTTAGCTGTTGCTACTGCTACTATTATACTATTTTATTGAAATAAAAAGGAATTCAAGCTGGCTGTTGTGGCTCACATCTGCAATCCTAGCACTTTGGGAGGCTGAGGCAGGAAGAGCGCTTGACGCCAGGAGTTCGAGACCAGCCTGGGCAACGTAGCGAGACTGTTTCTACCAAAAAAGATTTAAAAATCAGCCAGGTGTGGTGGCATGCACCTGTAGTCCTAGCTAATTGGGAGTGAGATCTTGCCTCAATAAATAAATAAATTTGTAAAAATAATTTTAGAAAAGAATTCAAATGATCTTATTCTCTGACAATTCACTCTTACTCTTCTCCCTCTTTGGCATTGAATTTATTTTCTTTTTCTTGTCAAACATACTCCTATTCTCAATGTTTGTTCATTAATTCTCATGCTTCTCATGCAGTAAGTGTAAAGCACTGTGTTACTGGCAATATTTTGACTCTGGTAGAGAAGGTAAGGCATGCAGACTGCCCCAGCAACCTCTGACATGTTCCCTCAGCCTGTTGGGTTCTCCCCGCACTCTTAACCTGGAAAACTTGGACTCCTCTTATTCTCAATCATAGAATCCTGTTGGGTTTTTTCTTTCTTAATAATTATTATAATATATATGTGTTTATTTGTTCAATGTCTTCCCTAATGATTATTAGGGACAATGTCTGCCTTCTTTGCCACTGTAGCCCTAGCAAACAGCAGGTGCTACTAAATTATTTATTGAAAGCATAAATGAGGCCAGGTATGGTAGTTCATGCCTGTAATCCAAGCACTCTGGGAGGCTGAGGCAGGAGGATCCCTTGAGGCCAGGAGTTTGAGACCAGCCTAGGCAACATACCTAGACCCCATCTCTAGAAAAAAACTAGCCAGGCATGGTGGCACACGCCTATAGTCCCAGCTACTTGGGAGGCTGAAGTGGGAGGACAGTTTGAGCCCAAGAGTTTGAGGATACAGCGAGCTATGATCATGCCACTGCACTCCAGCTTGGGTAACAAAGTGAGACTCTGTCTCTTAAAAAAAAAATAAATTAATGAAAACATGAATACAGATCACAATGCAAACAATATGTGACATACATAATGTAAATGGTACAAAAATGTCATAGCAATTTAGTGGAAGGAGAGATTAGTTTTGGTTGAAGTAATTAGGAATGACCTCATAGAAAGGCTGCACTCTGAGCTGATTCTTAAGTGATGGGCAGTGTGGTTCAGCAGGCAGAGGTGAGGGTAGGGGACAATTCAGATGGGGAGCAAATAGCATTAATGGAGGTACAGCAGCAGATAATGAAAATCAAACCGAATACTTGGGAGAAGCCTATTGGTGTGGCATCATCAAAACATAGTGTGGGAATGAGGTTAGGAGCAACAGTGAGATAAAGTTGGAAAGCCATGCTGGGATTAGAGCTTAAAGACATCATTTGATTGTCTATCAAATGGAGGAACTGTGAACTTCAGATTTCTCAGCAGGGAAATCACATGATCAAGAAGGTGACAGTATATTGGAGAGATCAGTTTAAGAGTTCCTAAAATAGTCCTGATGTAAGGTAATAAGAACCAGAGTGATAGTGTAAAAATAAAAAGGGAAGGGTTTTTTAAAACATCATGAAAATACAGGACATCAGCAAAAATAGTGAAATAGGAAACTCCAAATGTCAGTCCAATCACAAAAGCAATGAATAAACTGGCAAAAACTGTCAAAATCAAATTAAATTTTTCAGAACTCTAGAATCTAATCAAAAAATTATAGCAACTACGAGAACATTTAAACAAGACAAAAACAGCTGAATCTCAGTAAGCGAGCTTAACTGACCCTGATATCATGCCCAACTGCCGAGCTTGGCAGCAGCTCTGAAGACATCAATCTACATTTCAAGTATAGGTACCAAGTACTGGAGAGAGCAGAACAGATTTATTCTCAAAAATTGTGGTTGTTTGTTTTAACCTGTCTGGCGGCTCCTTGAAGGATTGGCTCAAAGGACAAGTGACTAGTTTAGAATTTTCCCAGGACTGACAAAGCTACCCAGGGGCATTTGTCAAAAATATTTCAAGGCATATGTATTATTTGCTGCTATCTGGGGCAAGGGATGACAGTTAGGGCAAGGGATGACAGTTGGGGCAAGGGATGACAGTTGGGGCAAGGGATGACAGTTGGGGCAAAAAGTAGACAAATTGAAATTTGAGAGGCAAGGCTGGGGAATTAGATGCACTGAGAAATAAAAGATATGAAAAGCCCACACATGTTCCTGGGAATCTAGAAAGCCACACACATACTTGTCTAGGGCTGGGTTCATGCTAAACAAACAAACAAACAAAAACCCTGAAGAGGTCCTAAGGTTTCCCCTCTGGCTGACAATGAGACTCTACACAAACAAGAAGTAAAGGCTAAGGCAGAGTTGTAAACTGCCTGGCTGAGTGATAAAGGCATACTCATGCTCCAACACACACACAGCCTATTGGCAAAGGCTGGGAGATTTTTTATTGTTGTTTCAGACATATAAGGAAATTTTGGTCAGATCACTAGCTGACAACTGAGCTGGCAGAACTGAGACTTCAGTGACCACATATGACAGAGAATACAGACTTTACAAAATTAGTCCCAAAAGTCACTAAACAACAGCTACAATGAGCAGCAACAATATACCCTGAGGAAGAGGGAGAATCTACTTTCCATAGTGACCACATTTTAATATTAAAAATATCCAGTTTTCAACAACAACAACATCACCAGGCATGCAAAGAAACAAGAAAGTATGGCCTGTACACAAGAGCAAAAGAAATTAATAGAAACTGTCCCTGGGGAAGCCCAGATATTGGATTTACTAGATAAGACTTTAAATAAACTATTTTAAATATACTCAAAAATTTAAAGGAAATCATGTCTAAATAACTAAGGGAAATAATGAGAAGAATGTCTCACAATTGTGAGATATCAATAAGAAGAATATCAATAAGAAAGAGAAATTATAAAAAAGAACCAAATAGAAATTCTGGTGAAGGCTACAGTAGTTGAAACATTGGAGTCTCAATGGAAGGAGGATTGCTTGAGTCCAGGATTTTGAGGTTGCTGTGAACTAGGCTGATGCCACGGCACTCGAGCCCAGGAAACAGAGTGAGACTCTGTCTCAACAAACAAACAAAAAAATCAATAACCTGATTAAACAACGGGCAAGGGTCTTGAATGAACATGTATCTCCAAAGATGATACACAAATGGCCAAGAAGCATATGAAAGGATTCTCAGCAACATTAATCATCAGAGAAATGCAAATTGAACCCACAATGAAGTATCACTTTAAACCCATTAGGATGGCTACTATAAAAATAAACAAACAGAGCTAGGTGTAGTGGTGGCTCATACTTGCAATCTCAGCAACTCAGGAGGTTGAGGCTGGAGGATTGCTTGAGGCCAGGAGTTTGAGACCAGCCTGGGCAATATTAACAAAACCCCATCTCAAAAATTTTTTTTTAATTAGCTCGGCATGATGACATGCACCAGCAACCAGAAGGCTAAGGCAGGAGAATCCCTTGAAATCAGAAATTCAAGGATGTAGTGAGCTACAATTGTACCACTGCACTCCAGCCTGGGCAACACAAATGAGACCCCATTTCTTTAAAAAAAAAAAAAAAAAGAGGGGGGGGGCAGGGAGAGAAGGAGCCAAATCAAGACTACAAGGTGGATGCCTAATGATCTCCCCTAGAAACTCTCCCCAAATTGCCCTTGTTTAATGAGAGGAATGTTTAATGAGCAGGAGCATTGCCATGGTGGAGACTCTGATGAAGCCTTCCCAGATGTTTTTCCAGTAAAGCTTTGGCTAACTTTTTCAAAACACTTTCATAATAAGCAGATTTTGTTGTTGTTTGGTCCCCTCAGAAAATCAACAAGGAGGCCGGGCACGGTGGCTCACGCCTGTAATCCTAGCCCTCTGGGAGGCCGAGGCGGGTGGATTGCTCGAGGTCAGGAGTTCCAGACCAGCCTGAGCGAAACCCCGTCTCTACCAAAAATAGAGATAAAAATTATCTGGACAACTAAAAATATATATAGAAAAAATGAGCCGGGCATGGTGGCGCATGCCTGTAGTCCCAGCTACTCGGGAGGCTGAGGCAGTAGGATCGCTTAAGCCCAGGAGTTTGAGGTTGCTGTGAGCTAGGCTGACACCACGGCACTCACTCTAGCCCTGGCAACAAAGTGAGACTGTCTCAAAAAAAAAAAAAAAAAAAAAGAAAATCAACAAGGAAAACGCCCTTTGCATCTCAAAAAACTACTGCCATGACTCTTGCTCTTGAGTAATCTGCTTTTGCTTTCACTAGACCACTTCTACCTCTTTATAGCCATTTTCATCGTGCTTTGTCTTCAGGATAGTACTAGTAAAGCCACATTTCATCTCCTGTGACAATTATTTAATGAAACCGTTGAGGATCTTCATCCCACTTGTTTAAAATTTCCATTGAAGGCTCTGCTCGTCTGCAGCTGAGCTGGGCACAATGGTTTTGGCACCTACCAAGTGGAAAGTTTGCTGAACTTTAATTTTTCAATCAGAATTATGTAAGCTGAACCAATTAAGATGTCTATAGTGTTGGCCATTGTTTCTGCTGTTAATCACCATCCTCTTTAATTAGGGCAACAACAAGATAAATTTTTTCCTTGCAAATTGATGTGGATGATCTGCTGCTGCAGGCTACATCTTCAACATTGTCTCTTCCCTTAAAACAAGTTATCCATTTGTAAACTGGTGATTTCTTTGGGGCATTGTCCCCATAAACTTTTCATAGAGCATCAATGATTTCATCATTCTTTTTTATTTTTTGGCCCTACTGACCCATCCCTGATTTTACCATTCTTCCACCCAAGTTTCACCCCAAGTTTGATGTTTGTTCTTACTTCAATTGTAGCAGAATTCATATTGCTCTGAAAGGGGTTTCTTTTCAAACTGGTGTCTTATCCTTCTTAGTGTTTCAAACTAGATCCTGTTCAAACATGTTATAACAAGTTAGTACAAGTTTATTTTGATGGAAAAGGATTCTGAAATCCATGCACAGTTTTTTAATAATTTGCATTTTTCCATGAACTTTTTGAAGACCCCTCACAGAACCAAACTTTTCCCTCTCAAGCTATTTCTTTACAGTAGTTTCTATGCAGGAAGCCAAAGCACTAACAGGGTCTTATCTGGTAAGGAGAAAGCAGAGAAACAGTCCTTTTCCTTTACGAGGAACACCTAGAGTAAAGGAGTTAATGCACAGTACCTAAATTCAAATCCAAACCCAAGCTCTGCCACATGTTCTGGCCTAAGGATTTTGAGCAAATTACTTCTTTGTTTAAGCATTCCCACCTGTGAAATGAGGGAAACCTGTGAAATGAGGGAAATGGTACTGATCCTCATCGTAAATACAGTGGTTACAAGTACAGTATAAAGCTCTTAGAACAGTGTGTAACATATTTAAGTGTGCAATAAATGCTATTATTAAGTATTTAGGAGCACAGACCGGACCCCATAAAGATAAGTCAAAGGACCATAAAATCAGTTTTCCTGTTATAATTGTTTAAAAACATGCTTCATTCACCATTTCCAACACACAAATGGCAAAGCAGAGACACACATAGCCTGAATGTGAAGACACTGAAACACCAGATTAGAAATGAATTCACAGCACAGAATGACAGGTGCACAGGTCAAAGTCCTTTCAGTCAGCGCGCCCTGAGATATCGCGGTCAGAGTGGCGAATAACCATCTCCTACTACCAAACTGAACGAATCAGCAGAGGTACTTCGGAACCAAGTGAGGATGTACAACCAGATTTAACGCCCTGAATAAATCTGTCAAGAAAACGTTCTGGGGGAAGGATGCATAGGAAAAAGATCTGGACAGCAGCATTTGGTAATGTCTTCTTGGATTTTCCTGACAACCGCATTCAAACTGACCTGGGTGTGGTGTGCTCCGTCTCACCAGAGCACAGCACTGGGCTTGAGAGTCTCACTGCTAAGAGAACGAAAAGGAAAATGAGGGCAAGTTAGAGCAGAAAGAGGGGCAGAATTCAGAACTGCACAGCTGGGGAGACTGAAAATGACTGTGGGAAAGGGGGGGAGGTGGGAAGGAGGGGAGCGGAGGGAGGCCTTGGTGCTTGAGTGCGCCCCAGAGGTGAGGGTGGCGTCCCCCGCGCCCCGCCCCCACCCGGCCCCCTCAGCCTGACCCAGGCAGAGCCAGGAGCTAGCGGCGGGCACCGCCCCGCGCAAGGTGACGGGCAAACCCACAGCGCTGCACTCCGCCCAGCCATCCCTCCTTTTTGTTCCCGATCTTGGATTGGTCCTGTCAGTAATACAGTAAGAGCAGACATCTCCCTCGTTGGGGCGAAGAGGAAAGCGGGCTTTGGAAAGTTCGGCAGGACAGGGAGAGGGGCCCCAACAGTTCGGGATCTTTCTAGAATGATCCACACTCCACCTCCTCCACCCTCTTGTCTCCCCAAAGCTCCAGACCTTGTTCCTAGGAGTCGGGGGAGGGCCGCCACCACCCTACAAAGTCGCACGCTCCCAACGGCAGCCGCACCGCGAGCCGGCTGAGAGGCCAACCGCTCAGAACCGCCAGTCCGCTCCCACCTTGCTTCTGAAGAGACACACGCCGTTGGCTCCGCGCGCCCGCCCTCCACACGTGCGAGAGCGCGCCCGCGCGCCCGCCTGCGCGATCTCGAGATTCCGAACACCCGGGAGGAGGTGCGCTCTCAAATGTCGGGGGCGGGGCTAATAGTGCCACGCCCCCCAAAGGTGGAAAAGTCCCTGATTCGCTGAGAGCTTGCGAGCCGCCAGGTCTACCCCATTCATCTCCTCCCTATCCTCCCTCCTCCGACAGCAACAGGGGCTTTCCGTCAGGCACCTTTCACCATAGGCGATGATGACCCCGCGGCGGTCCCCGGTGTGACTCTGGTTCACCGCCATCTTGCTTCAGGCCCCTTCCCACCGCCCCGCAGATGGGAAGGGGCAGGGGCTCTGAAGGGGAGGGCGGAGATTATGGCGCAAGGAGGAGGAGTCAGTGGGCGAGGCGTCTGGTCACGTGAGGGCGCAGTGGTCAGAGGGCCAGGCGGAGTCAGGATTGAGACACGCCCCTGACGGGAAAGGGGCGGGTCCAGGGAATTGTCTCCGCCCCCAGAGGGTAGAGGGCTGTGGTGGGTGAGTGGCCTCATCGACCCCACCTGCCCTCCTGGCCCCTGCCTTCGTGACTATTACGTTTCATTCAGTTTAAGATGCTGTCAAGCATAAGGTGCATCGTTTTTTTCATGTACCACTGAGAAATAAGTTGCCAAATAAACTGACATGCCATGCATTGCAAATGTATCCTGACTTCAGAAAATTTGTTTTAAAATACAATACTTATTAGAACAAATGAAATACAATGGCAATAGTGTGAAGCAGTGGAACAAGCATTGAGGTCTAGTCCCTATCCTGTGGTGGCAGCTATGGGCAACCATGAGCGAGGTGATTAAGCTCTTTGGACTTCAGTTTCTGCATCTGTATGAAGGCATTGATCTAGAAGAGCTCTTAGGTTTGTTCTAGCAGTGACATTTTATGGTCACTGAACTGCTTTATCACTCACATTTCAGTTCTGTTCATCTCAGTGTCATGATGCCACTCCAGTTCCTGCCCTCATCATGTTATAATACTTGAATGACTCCAAGAGCCTCTTGCCTCATCTTCCACCAACTTTGACCCCTCCAAACCACTTCCCACCATTCACCTTGCACTCACCTTACAGAATGTTGAGCCCCAAACATAACTGCATCTAGTCACATTACAGAAATAATATGCAGGGGAAAGTTGCATTATTTGCTGGATACAAATGAGAGTGTGCACCTCAAAGAGAGGAAGGATTAGTTTGAGTTCAAGGAAAACACAAGCTAGTGCTTAAGTTTAAATTCTTAAAGTATTCACTGTAAAATAAGCAGTTCTCTAGGCAAGACAGGCCCACTTCTTTCATTGAATTGGTCCTTATGCCTTCAGGAAAAAGCAGAGAGAAAGCTAGGAAGTTAATTGAATGAAAATAAACATCATTTTCACTGGAGACAGGCTGTGCAAAGCACAGCATCCCTCAACATCAGGTGTGATAGCTCCATCTCTCATTTTAGATACAAAACCCCAGGAAATGATGACTGGGGTCTGACCTCATGCCAATTGAAGATGAACTGACCTCACAAAGTGTTCCTGTTTCTAACATCTGTGGCTACTTCTTACCAAGATGGTCCCTGTCTCACCCTCCACACATGGGTGAGATGGTGTAATGGCTGATTTGGTCAAGGAGCACAAATAAGACAGGCCAAGCAGTTACTGTTCAAACAGCAATGTTTAGTTGTACAACACATAAAGTCTAGCAACATTCACAGGACCACTTTGAGTGTCTGTTGGCTTGTTTTCAGTTGGGAAATTTAACCATAATGTCACCATAAGATTGGCTGGGACTGGTAACATTTAAGAAATGGGTCGTTCTTGCATCCCCTAGGCTTGGGCCTCTTGCTCCATCAGGACTTGGTTGTAGATGAATGGCCCACAAGTCACCAGCCTTTGAGCAAGTTGTGTCCAGGTGGAGGTGGTAGTGGGGTGGGCAAGGGGGTATTCTACAAAGACACAGTGTGTGGGGCAGTGGCAGCCAACATTCGCAAACATTCATGCATCTGATGGGGGCTTTGCCCTTCGTCAGGTATTTTCCATTAGCCTATAGCAACCACCTGTGGCCAGGTTAATTCATTACTCACATTAATGGGATGGGGGTGGGGATAGGAGTAAGCAGGGCAGCGGGGAAGACATCCCTCTTATTGCTAAGTGGACAGAAGGGTGCTATTTTTCTTCCTAGATTGTACATCTTATGGGGTTCTGGGGTTTTGTGTGTGTGTGTGTTGTTATCTTTTTAAATTTGGGGATAAGGAAGTCAACTCTAGCAATGTCTGTTGGGGAACACCACTGTTCCTCAGTGGCTGCATTATGGGGTGGGGAGGGTATGTAACCACACTCTGGGCCAGCCACAAGTGGTAATTTTTCAAAAAGTGGTCCTAGCCCTTGCTCCCCAACATCTATAGTGACCCACCCTTATGAATACTTTTAAGCAATGAAGGAGACACTCTTGTCCCACACTGGGGCTCACACAGCTGATCTCAATGAATCTGACAAGCAGAAAAAGTTGCTTTCTTGACCCTCTCAGGAAGTCAAGAGTAGCTCATGCAGATGAATGGACAGGGAGCAATGCCATTGCCCTTCAGGATGGTTACAAGTAGCTGGTATGGGTTTGCAAGGGCAGAAGCAGCTCTTGATGAGTTCTTTCACCCTACAGATGGACTGGGGCTGGCTGACACAGATGATGGAGTGGGGCAGCGCTGGCAGAACTCCATTCCACTGGGAGGAGAGCAGTGGATTAGATAAATGGAGGACGCAACTGTCCTAAAGAGACAGCTGGCCCCTCCCACCTGCTGAGGGCTGAGAGGGGCTGAGGCGGTGGGCTGGACAAGCACAGCGCTAAAAAGGGCTTGGCCCTGCAGCAGGACAGCCGAGAGGGATGGAGGGAGAAGCAGCACTTGAAATGGCCTTCATTCAGCCGTGGGGCAGGGGGTGGCTGGCACAGGAGGAAGGACAGTGCCCAGGAGGCCTTCTCCCTGCAGGGGAGTTGAGAACGTGGAGGTTGAGGTGTGGAGACCAGCAGCTGGCAGCAGACATACAAAACAGCTTCTCCAAGGGGAGCTGAAATCAAGGATCAGGGGTGCCTGGCACCATACTCCTATCAGCCTCTCCAATGCACACCACCCACACCCCTAGATCTTCCTCTGCTGGTCCCAGGTGTCCAGTCCCACGTCTCCACACAGGACTGCTCACTGGAGCAGCCAGGGATCCCTTTTCTGTTGAAATGTAGCAACCTCTGGGCTACAGCACTGCAGCTGTTCTATCTTGACAAGGGCCTACCCTGTAACTTTGTGAGCAAGAGAGGATGAGGGCTGGATTGGTAAATAAGCCTCCAGGAAAGACCGAGACCGTAGCTTTTGGATCCATGGTGATCTGATCACCCCACCTCTGTCTCCTGGTCCACTGAATCTTGGATCTTAAGTCTATGATTTTTCCTAGCACCTGAGTGATAAAGGACTGTGATTATAAATGCTGGGATTCAGAGGACCAGTTAAATACCTAGGTTGGACCAGGAGATGGGACAGGAGGTTGTATGAGGTTATTGTAAACAGTATCACTCGGTGTTTTCCCTTTCCTAAGGCTAAATTGTTTCCCTAGCCCCGAATTTCAGCAACCTTACAGATTAGAGGAAAAGAGTAACTTATTTATACAACCAACAGGGGAAATATCTGCATTAATAAATACAGGGCTTCAGGGAAAGGCAAGAAGAGGCTAAATGTATGGTGGCGGGTATCACTGGGAATGTCTACAGTAGGAGGGGAATCAGGGAAAAGCAGAGAAAGACAGACATAAATGTAATTAGCTTCACAAAAGTGAGGGAGAATTGAGAAGAGGTAAAATGGAAGTGAAGTATGTATGAGACAGGGAGCAACAGAGAAGCCAGCTTAGAACAGAGAGAAATCCAATGCAGGGAAGGGAGATGTGGTCTAAAATTTGTCTCTGAAGCCAAACCACCAAGAAACGTAAATATTGTATATTTTTTCTGATACTTCTTTAGAATTAGTTCTTCTAGAACTTAATGCCGTCGCAAAAGGTTCTCCCTTGACCAGCACATGTGCTTGCTTTCCCCCGGCCCTGGGACCCACATACTCACTGGGCTCCCTGTTTGCCTTGGCTGCCCACAAACTCAGGGCCCATTTCAGTGCTTGATTGCAGAAACTTTCTTCCCAATTCCTCGCTACGGCTCTGATTTCTCTAGTAATCTCAAGTTTCTGCTGTCCCATGCTTTTAGTTGTGATCGTATTTGAGGGTGGTCTAAAATCATTTTTGAAAGTAGACTGGGCATAAATTCTAAATATAGAAATGAAGCTACTAAAATGGATTAATCTAAAGAGCAGGGGAGAGGGAGGGAGGAAGGAATGTATGAAGAGAGGAGGGAGAGGGAGAAAGAAGATGAAGTGGGAAGCAACGCAGGCAACTGGCCCAGAAGCAGAAGCCAGGTGAGTCTGCAACGATGACACGGTGGTGACTTCGGGACAGTGAACACGACACAGACTGGAGGGTGGAGCTCCACTTCCTAGACATTAATTCTTTTTGCAGGAACCCAGCTCTGGCCTACTTCTCTGCTCTCCTATGACCTTCTTGTCCCCAGGAAGCCCTAGCCTTACCCTGACTTACAGGGAAGGTTGTCCTGAACTCCCTGCTCCCACCAGGTCTAGCTCTGCTGCCGCCTATCCCTGGAGAGTCTCTACAGCCCCAGTTTGTGGGCAGGTTCGGAGATAAGAGTTGCCTGTGGCTTACCTGCTCCCATCATTTCTAAGTGAACCCCCCACCCCAAGACCTCTTGAGTGAAGCACATGGCCTTGTTCTGGGACACAAGGAAAGGAGACAGATAATGGACAGTCATGGAGGAATCAAACTTACAAGGGACTTTCCAGGGAGGGCAATGAAAATAGCTCACCCCTGCATGCACACACACACAGGCGCACTCTCTCCCTCTCGCACACACACGATGTAGACAAGGTGCTCCACAAACACCAGACATGCCTGTGGGACAGAGTTGAAAGGAAGAAGGTGGTTGGCGGTGGTATTTGGGATGTGTGCATGTGGAGAAGTGGCTAAGTGTGATGACAGAGAAAGGGTCATCAGGGGTTACTGTCGTGGCTTTCCTCTGTGTCCACGCTCACCGGAGGGAGGCCTCCATTGTCATTGAGCCGCTTGGCCCTGTAAGTCTCATAGTGGATGTTGTGTGTCACTTCCTTGAGGTCCTGGAGGTGGGTCCTAAAGGACACAGGGTTTGAAGAAGACAGATGCAATTAGGGGCAGGAAGACACATACCTGAGGCTAATACATCCCTCTGATGGACACTGGACCCAGTGATTGGGACCCACTCCCAGGAGCCAGTGATGCTTCTACATCCCCTTCTGCTCCGAGGCCGGAATTGGAACTGGGCAGAAAGCTCTGTCAGACAGACCTGGAGACTCAGAAAGTGAATCTGAGCAGATGGCCCTGACCCGAAATAATTCAACTTGCCATCTGGGCTGAGGGTTGGCAGGGGGACATCTTACCTGATGACAAAGTCTCGAAGCAAGGCAAACTCACAGTGGTTGAGGTTTTCCACTATGAAAAAAACAAAACCAAACAAAACAGGTGGTCATTTCATTAATACAGCAACACCCAGGAGGTAGACTTCTATTCAGGTCATGGAGGCATTTCGGAGACAGCCAAAGGTTATTCTGTAACCCTTCCAGAGGTTTGTTCGCTTCCATGCACTGGATTTTATTCATTGAACAAATGTCTATTAAGCAGCTACAGTAGGCACAATGCTGTTCTAGACTCTGGAATAATAGCTAAGAGGGACTGTTATTTTTCCCATTTTATAGAAGAGAAAACTAATGCATAGGGATTGTAAGAAACTTGCCAAAGTCTAAGACATGGCTCCTATCCTTAAGGAGCTTAAAATCTGATTGGAAGAAAGTAACACACATAGAAAATTACAATTGAGCCATCTAAAAAAAAGTCATGCACTAGATGATAAATCCAATTCAACATAGATTAAGTACCTAGTATTTGCAAATCACTTGCCAAGGATTGTGGGAGCAGCACGAGGATTAAGACATGAACCCTCTAGAATCATAATCTAATGAGTGAGACAGACATTCTCATAAATAATTCCAATTCAAAGGAGATGATAAGAAAATGCCCTTAAAAAAACCCAACAAAGGGTCAAAGGAAAAGGAGACAATGTGAGACCATGGATGATCTTTGGTTTTGTTTTTTGGGTTTTTTTTGTTGGTTGGCTTTTTTGTTTTTGAGACAGAGTCTCACTCTGTTGCCCAGGCTAGAGTGCCATGACATCAGCCTAGCTCACAGCAACCTCAAACTCCTGGGCTCAAGAGATCCTCCTGCCTCAGCCTCCCGAGTAGCTGGGACTACAGGCATGTGCCACCATACCCGGCTAATTGTTTTTTTTTTTTTTTTTTTTTCTATTTTAGTTGCCTGGCCAATTTCTTTCTACTTTTAGTAGAGGCAGGGTCTTGCTCTTGCTGAGACTGGTCTCGAACTGCTGACCTCAAGCGATCTTCCCACCTTGGCCTCCCTGAGTGCTAGAATTATAGGCATGAGCCACCATGCCCAGCCAATCTTTGGTTTTGGAATCAAAATATCTGAGTTTGAAAAGCAAGTTTCACCACTAACAAGTTCTGTGACCTTGGGCAAGGCACTTAACCTGAGATGCCAGTGGCTCAGCGGCTTACATTCTGAGGACAGGAACACCTGCCTTGCTCCCCTCCTTAGGTTGTTGTATTGAACAAGATCATTACCGTGATTCTTTGACAACTTCCAAAACCATCAAGAACTGCCCAAGATCACATCCATTCATAACAACATGGAAATGGCAACATCTGAACAACCCTTCAGCAGCTTGTCAGATAACATCCCTTTCATGTGAAAACCTTTTTCTGGCTTTCCCAGTCCTTACTAAACTCCTCTAACTAGTTGAGTCAGTGCTAAATCAGTCTCATTGCTTCCTGCCTGTGTCATGTTCTCAATTAGATTGTAAGCTCCTTAAGGGCAGAATCTGGCTGGCATTCATTTTATAGCATATATTTATAGGTGCCCTGACCTATAGATGCTTAATAAATTGTCACTGGATAATTGATCAGTAGCCAGTTCTTCCAGAAGATGCATTGAATTACCTTCAATGATCCCCCAGGGAGTTTTTCTGCCGAGGACCCTCTTGCCATTCACTTGGTACTCCTTGTCACTTCCCACCACAGCGAAAGGCATGCTCTCCTGCTGTACAGGGACAGAAACACAAACCAGACACATATGCACAGTCCCCCTCCTACAACTTGAGCATCCAAGGGCAGGGCAGCATAGGGTCCTCTAGCCTTGAACCACACATTTCTGATGCTCATTTAGTAATACCTGCCTCTTGAAAACAGCACTGGCCTGGGAGTCAGGAGGTCAGGAGTCCTGGGTCCAACCCTGACTGCACCACTGCCTGGCTGGTTAACCTCAGTAAGTCAGCTTGCCTTCAACTTTAGAGCACTTCATACTTTTCACAGTGCTTTAACATATTTTTTGTTGCTATTGTCACAGTTTTAGAGACAGGAGCTCACCCAGGCACTTCTGGGTTCAAGTGATCCTCCTGCCTCTGCCTCCCAAGTAGCTGGGACTATAGGCACACACCACTGCACCCAGCTCACATGTCTCCTGTGATTTGGAACAACACTGAGTTAGCTAGAACAGACCTCTCTTAAACAATCCCCACCCAAGCAACAGCCAGACTCACCGAAGCTTTACACCATCTCCCGTGAAACCTGCTAGCAGATGCCCACGCCCACTGAACTTCCAGAGCGCGAAGCCACTTTACGATATTCGTGGGCACCTCTGCTCTGCCAAGTGGGTTGTTTGTTCATCAAGAACAAGTTGTTTGTTCCCATATCTATTTGCCTGCTTTGTATATTATTGTAATTGGATAAATTAACTAATATATAAATTAAAGACACATGCATGTGGAGAGTTGCTGCTCTGAAAATTGTGTCTGGGTACAGTAACTCACACCTATAATCCCAGTACTTTGGGAAGCTGAGGCAGGAGGACCACTTGAGGTCAGGAGTTCAAGACCAGCCTGGGCAACAGAGCAAGACCCATCTCTACAAAAAAGTTTTAAAAATTAGCTGGATGTGGTGGCACACGCCTGTAGTCCTAGCTACTTGGGATGTGGAGGCAGGAGGATGGCTTGAGCCCAGGAGTTCCAGGCTGCACTGAGCTATGATGGTGCCACTGCACTCCAGCCCAGAGAACAGAGTGAGATCCCATCTCCAAAATAAAAAAAAAAAAAAAAATTAAGTTGAATGTTTCAGAAAGACTTGATAAAGGTGCATTGTTTCACATTAAGAGTGGATTTATCCTCAAGGAAGAGGCCTTGGCTCTACGTGAAAAGAATGTTTAATGAATGTGATATATATGTGTTAAGCTATTTTAACTTAATAACTTCATAAAATCTTTAAACATTTATGATTTGTATACATCATTAAAAAAATCATTTTATTTCAATTGAATTTTTCAACTAACTGACCAACTACCAGTCTCAACTACATCAGATAGGGGGCTTCTGCTACAGTATCCACCCTGCTTGTTTTTTAGAGACAGGGTCTCACTCCATTGCCCAGGCTGGAATGTAGTGGCGCGATCATAGCTCACCGCAACCTCGCGCTCCTGGCCTCAAGTGATCCTTCTGCCTCGGGCTTCCCAACGCGTTGGGATTATAGGCGTGAGCCACCGCACCTGGCCAGATTATCCACTCTTGATGGAGGAGGAGACACAAGACCAAAACTGAGAGTGATATGTCTCAAGTTACAGTGGATTAATAGAAAAGCCCAGACCAGATCCCAGGATTCTGATGTGGAATCATAGAACTGTAGGAATTTAGAATTGAGAGGACCTTAGAAATCACATAGGCTGATGGTTTCCAAGCCAGATTCATGGAGCCTAAAGATTCTCAGCGGGGATGCTGGCGGCTGCTGTGGGGCAGGAAAAGCATCTCTGCTTGCATATTTTGTATATTGGAGTTCTGAGATTTAACTTTTTAAAAAGTTTAAAAGTTCTTTAGACACAGGAAGCCTATAAGCCACTCACCTAGACTAACTCCTACATTTTATAGAAGGGAAACTGAGGCAGGGTCTGCCTAGAGCATAGACTTCCCTGAACCCCAGCTGGATGCTTTTCCTGCCTGGTGCCCCTTCCATCACCCCCCACTCTGGTTTTGCCAGACCCTGTGGGGGAAGAGGAGGCTTTTGTGGGTCAGGCAAGGTGGGACAGGGAGTATGGCAGGAGATAAGCTGGTAGGCAGAGGAAGTACACAAACCCGTCCCAGGGGTTCCGGGGGGCATCTGTGTGATGAGCAAAGCCCCAGGCACCCACCCTGATTTTGTCATTCTCTGTCTTGTCCTCCAAATCTTCATCAAATTCCTTCTGGGGGTAGAATTCAATGCCATTTACTTCAAGCTCCTTGCGAACCTAGAGGCACGGAGGAGACGCAAGATAGCCAAGTGTCAAGACAACAGAAGAGGAGTTATGTGTGCATGAGCTGAAGTCGGAGAGATGGATCCCGCCTTCGATGATCCACAGTCATCTCTGAACTCCAAGACCCCGGGCAGCAGGAAGGTCCTGAGTAAATGCAAGGCCCAGTTACGTGATGACCACAGCCTAGCTCGAGAGGAGGACGAGTCCAGGGCTTCAGGCCCCTGGGTCCTCACAACCAGCTTGCTCGTCTCAGGGTCCTTAAGACTAAGATTTAGACAAGCAGCACAGCTGAGTGCAGATCTCACTGGGCAGTGCTCATGCCCCTACATGTTATGTTCCTGTTTGCAAGGAAGAGAGTTGAGGCCCTCCCCACCCCAAGCCTCTCGGTCTGCCCTCTTTCAAGGTCTTCAAGGTCAGCTTAAGTCTCACCTCCTCCAGGAAGCCATCCAGGACCCCTTCATTGTTCTATTTGATTGCAAATTTATTAAAGGAAGCAACTGTCTTTTCATTTCTCTGGAATCCCTCCCCTCCCCCAAGCCCCTACCCCAGGCATCCAGCACAGGGCTGAGCTTATAGAAGATGCCAATAAGGACTGGCTGGCAGTGGCAGTTGATTGACTGACTAGTCTAGTCCTTCAAGTAACCTAACATTTGAGGAGTGATCCTCATGTTCATGGTGATGCAGGTATTCAGTGGTCTCCACAGGTTGGCTTGGAGGGTGGAAAAGAAGCAGCTGGAGCTGCACCAACTCATTTCTATCATTGGTGCCCAGATACCACCAGCCTCAGCCTCTTTAATGGTTAAGTAGGAGCTGGGGTGGAGAGTTGGTGGGGGTGGGTGTCGTGGTGGGGGTGAAAGAATGACAAGGGCTAGGAGATGGCTTGGACCCAGAGGAGGGGAAGGAAGGGATGGAGACAGGAAAAGGAGAAAGGGGGCCTTCTCACCCTTTGCTTGAATTCAGACTTCTCCTCCAGGGTCATGGTGTCAGCCTTAGCAATGACAGGGATGATGTTCACAACTTTGCTGAGGTGTTTCATGAACTCGAGATCAAGAGGTCGCAAGCTGGGGCCCAGAGAAGGTGGGATGTCAGAGCCACCTTGCCCTCCCCCACTCGGCCACTGCCACCGCTCCAGGGCACCGTTGGAGAAGAGGACTGGGCTGGCCACTGGCTGAGGCCAAGGGGCTGCCCACTCTCCTCTCTGACACACACCCAACTGCCTCACTCTCTGCAGAGCAGTCACGCCATTTCCCTTTTCCTTCCTCAGTTCCCACACAAATCCTGCCTGTCTTCGAGCCCCCTCAAACCAACCCTCCATGGCATCTCTTCTGACCTAGGGATTTCTTTCTTCTGGGAACATCTGTGGACTGCTGGCCTCACCCATATGTCCCTGTGTTCTGGTTGCTAGTGTGTGTCCTATTTTGCCTCAGCCCAGCCCCCACAGTTAGTCCTGCTGGGCCCAACTGAGAGCCTTGCCCCTCCCAGAACCTGAGGGCCCAGCCTGCCCCCTGCCCCAGGCTCTGGGGCCACAATCTGGCTCTGTTTTGCAACCAGGGACTCATTAAGTCAGGCTGCCTGATGGTTCACTCTGACCCGGGTCAAGGCCTAGGGAAGGACCTCTTATTGAGTCCCTGGGCCCAGCCCAGGGTTTTTGTTTCATATCCCTGCTCCCTGTGTCACTGAACACCTGCTCAGTATCTGGTTCCTATAAAATTTGGGGTCTCCCTTGCTTGTGCCATCCTCTTAAGCACTGAATCTGGCCCAGCAGCTGGGCTTAGTAATGAGTTATGAGATGCACACCCCCGCAGGAAGGCTGCATGCTGGCCTGCTGGGATCCCCATCCTCTGCCTGCTCCTGGCATTTCCTGCATGGGGCCCACCTGTCACTCATGACTGGAGTTCCCAGCACACTCCACTTGTGGTCGCCCTTCCTTTCTAGACACCTGGCTCCTCGTGCTGGGTTGGCCACCCTCCAAGTGCATATAGCTAGCTGGGTTCCACATCCCACCAAAACACCAGCCCAATCCAGAAGCCCTGTCCCCACCTCCTTGGGGCAGTTCTCTCTGCTGGCACAGTCTTGTTGTGGTGCTGGGACAGCAGTGGGCAAGAGGGTGGCTGACATTGGTCAGCTTTAACTTCCTAGCAAGAAAGTCAGACTTTCTTGTGGGAAGCCTGGGGAACCCCAAAGTTACAGGGCCATGACTATATTCCAGCCCACCTGGCCCTCCCTAGCTGAGTCAAGATATAAATTATCCAATCCAGAATGGGGGCAGCTGATGCAAACCAGAGCCAGGCCCAGCAACAGGGGTGGGTTGGTACATACGAATGTCCCGTGGGGGAGATGAAGTAGAGGCAGCAGTGGACACGAGTGTCAGGGATGCGCTTCTTCCTGGCGATGTTCACCTCCTCCTTTAGGAACTTCTCGTACTGCTCATTGATGTACTTCTCAATGGGTTCCCAGCTGAGGGGTGGGGAAAAGTAGGTGGGTGCATCAGGACAGGACCTGGGAGCGCAGCTTGGGCATGCTTAGGTAGCAATCGCCTCATACCCCTCTCATTTCCCACCTCCCCTGGTGGGTCTAGGATACCTGCTGGCAGATTCTCCCTCAGCACCCCTCACCATGGCTTTCCTGGCTGGTTAGTAAGCAAGGGTGGAACTTCCCAGGGGATCTAGCTTCTGCCTAGGCTATGGGAAACTGCAGAGAGCATGGAGGAACTGATCCGTATTCATTCTCAATGTGAATGAATCTGCAGCATGTGAAGTATCTTCCTAGCAGAGTGTTTAGGGTGAAAATCTCAGAGGCAAACAGATACCAGTTTTCATTGTTGATCTGGTCTCCAAAGCCCGGGGTGTCGATGACAGTCAGCTTCATTTTGACACCGCCTTCCTCTATCACTGGGGGCGGGGGGGGGTGGTGAAAAGAAAAGGTATCAGAGAGGTCAGTCCTGCAGCTGACCCCAGGTGCCCTGCAGCCTGCTAGCCAGGGAGACCCAGGCCTCTTATTTTCTTCAGGACCAATTGTTGGAGAATTTGAGTTCAAGGGTCTTTCTCACCTCAACACCTTCCCTCATGCTGTTCCCTGCACCTGGAATACCCTCCTCCTTTCTACCTGTCTAAATCCTACCCATGCTTTATCATCTAGCTCAAGTCCCGCTTCTTTGCATTCCAGCACCCCCCTTCCTGAACCAGCAGTCTAAGGAGTTTGCTTCATAGAGTATAGTGCTCAATTCTGTTGCCTTAGGTTGCCTTTCGTTTGTCTTACTCCCTAATAAGCCCCATTATTTCCCCTTTCTGGCAGAGGTCCCCTCTGAACAAAGCCCACCAGGGTCCCTGCCTGGTCCTCACCATGCCCAATAGCTTTGATCTCCACCGTCTTGGGGATCTTCTCCTCCCGGTTCCAGCTGGAGGCCTTGCGGCTCACTTGGGATTTGAAGAGTGTGTTGACCAGTGTTGACTTGCCCAGTCCACTTTGGCCTGCGGTAAAGCAGGAGGAGGAGGTAGGGAGACCCCACGTCCACCTCCTGAGTCTAACAGCCCCCCATGAGCTTACAGAATTCTAGAACTGTAATTCAGGCCAACTGCCCGTGTGACCACTCCTTGGGGGATGCAGAGGCTGCATGGGGACAGCAGGCAGGTGGGAACGGCTTCCTGCTTACTGGAGAAGGCCATGGGAAAGCGTCAATTGGATTCCACATTCTCTCTTTCCTGGAGCCCCAGGACCACTGGGAAAGGGGACAATTCCTGCATCTGTCTGGTGTAGCAGTTTTTTGTTTTATTGGTTTGGTTTTTTGCTTAGGTTTTCACTCCTTAATAATATTAAAAGTAAAAAGAGAATTACCTTGCATTCTGATACTGCCTCATAGTGCATAATGCATGTTCACACCTGTTAACCAAATTCATCTTTGTACCTGCCCTATGAGTCCTGCAACAGAGCTATCTTTATCCCCAGTTGAGATAGATGGTCCTAGAGAGATTGATCCTCTTCTAACATAAAACATGTACAAAGCAACATAACTAATAAATGTGACACCAGGAACTTGGACCCAAAGAACCTCTTGGCTCCATATCCATTCTTAATTCTAGTGTAGCAGTTTTTTAAATTGTGCTCCCAGAAGCCCCAGTGTCCTGTGAAGATACACGAAGAGAGGCCACAGCCCCCACCTCCACTGCCTTCACTATGGCACTCTTTTCACCTGGTTTCCACATGCAGTTTTGCAGAAGATTTCATCTCAAGGAAAAGTTCCACAGCTAAAAATCGTTTGAAAACCACTGGTCTGGGCAGTGCTTCTCAAACTCTAACGTGCACAAGAATCCCACAAGAAAGCCTTGCAACCGACAAGCAGTGTCAGAATCGCCTGCCGCTTTTAGGACATGCAGAATCTCAGGCCCCACCCCAGACCTGTGATTTAGAATCTGTGTTTTAACTGGGCTTCCAGAGGAATCATATGGACAGTAAAGTCTAAGGAATGCTGGCCTAGAGCATTCTTGTGGAACATTAGAAAAAGAACCAGGCTGGGGAGTAAGGGCCTAGGGTTCTAGACTCAATGGTGCTACTTCCCCTGAATGCCTTTGGATTAGTCATGTTTGCCCCCCTGGGCCTCAGTTTCCTTACTGATGGGATGGTGGGGACAGAGGGAATTGGAAGATACCAGGGATGACAAATAAGGTGCATTTCTCCTTCCAGCTGACCAGCTGGTGGTAGCCACCTGGACTACTATGTTAAAAAGGCTACATCTGGGCTCAGGACTGAACATGTGCCATGACTGTCCAGCAATGTCTGTCAGGAGCACCACTGGAAAGAGAAGTGGCTCCCAGGTCTTGAATTTGCCATTCTTGGTCTGGGATGTTTTCTAAGGTCATTTGTTCATTAAGTATTCTTTTTTTTCTTTTTTTTTTTTGAGATAGAGTCTCGCTCTGTTGCCCCGGCTAGAGTGAGTGCCGTGGCGTCAGCCTCACTCACAGCAACCTCAAACTCCTGGGCTTAAGCGATCCTACTGCCTCAGCCTCCCAAGTAGCTGGGACTACAGGCATGCGTCACCATGCCCAGCTAATTTTTTCTATATATATTTTTAGTTGGCCAGATAATTTCTTTCTATTTTTAGTAGAGACGAGGTCTTGCTCTTGCTCAGACTGGTCTTGAACTCCTGACCTCGAGCGATCCTCCTGCCTTGGCCTCCCAGAGTGCTAGGATTATTATAGACGTGAGCCATTGCGCCCGGCCCATTAAGTATTCTTGAGTGCCAAGTGCTGTCCTAGAAGTAGAGGTACAATAGTGAACAAGACATCATTCTTACCATCAAGGAGTCATTTTTGTGTGAGAGAGACCAAAACATGAGCAGAAAATTACAATATGTTGCAATAACCACCATGAATGAGATAACCACAGAACACAGCACTGCAAAGGGAATCCAATCCAGTCTCTCTGGGATCAATACAAACTTCTAGGAAGATGCAACAACTAAGCTAAAACCTGAAAGATGACTTCAAATGAGCCATGAAAAGCAGGAAGGGAGTTCTAGAGAGAGGGAACAGCAAATGCAAAGGCTCAAAGGTAGGAAAGAGCATGGCAAGTCAAGAACTGTTCCTTATGAGTGAGGAGTAGAATGCTAGATGCGAAGTGGTCAGAGATGAGTTAGAGAGGTAGTGCCAGGACAAACTTGGTGTCTAAACATATCCTGAGTTTAAAAGAGAGTTGCTAAAGAGATTTAAGTAAGATGGGAGACTTGATGAGTTTTGTAAGTTGGAAAGATTCTTCAGGCCGGGCGTGGTGGCTCACACCCGTAATCCTAGCACTCTGGGAGGCCAAGGTGGGCGGATCGTCGGAGCTCAGGAGTTTGAGACCAGCCTGAGCAAGAGCAAGACCCCATCTCTACTAAAAAAAAAAAAATAGAAAGAAATTAGCTGGACAACTAAAAATATATATATATATATAAAAGTTAGCTGGGCATGGTGGCGCATGCCTGTAGTCCCAGCTACTCGGGAGGCTGAGGCAGTAGGATCGCTTGAGCCCAGGAGTTTGAGGTTGCTGTGGGCGAGGCTGACGCCACGGCACTCTAGCCCAGGCAACAGAGTGACACTCTTGTCTCAAAAGAAAAAAAAAAAAAAAAAGATTATTCAATCACTGGTGGACAATAGATTGGAGAGAAAAGGAGACAGAGAACCAGTAGGGTCAGTGCCACTCCAAAGTGTGGCCTGTAGCCCACCTGCCAGGGTCCATGAACCATCTGCTACCAGTTTGTACCAAGAGGTAAATCAACTATGTCACTGAGCACACTGTTCAGGTCAGCTGATGTTTTTTATAACAAGACATTCCAGATGATTTACACTCTGGCCCAAGCTCCAGCTGAACTTATCTTGCTGCAGGTCAGCACTCTGAGCTGCACAGTGTCGGGTGACCATGGCAATCCAGGTGAGAAACCTAGCTCGTCCTAGGGTGGCAGCAGGGGAGATGGAAGGAAGTGAGCAGATGTAAGAGATATTGATGAGATAAAATGGACAGGACCTGATGGTTGATTGAATTGGAGGATAAAGGAAGAAGAGGAAAGAAGGATGATGCCCAGACCCCTGTTTCAGCATGGAGGGAACGCCTCACTGAGATGGGGCAAAGGTGCTTCTTGCTCTTACATTCTGTGACCCTACTCAGTAACCAAATCCCTGGAAATTCTCTTGGAGTTCTAAAGCACTACAAAAGATAAAAAATAAGACCACCCTTCATCCCATCTGCCCACCAGCTCTTGGAAATAGAGGACATTGATGATTCTCCAGTGTCTCAAACCTGAAAGCAGGAGCAAGCAAAGCTGCCTGCATACACCCAGCTGGTGGTGGGGCCAGGCTAGCCATGCACCCCAAGCTCCCACCCCTGGATCAGCTGGTCTTGAGGGGAGAAAGGGGTCAGGCCTTTGTGATCAGCATGGTGAAATGCTCCCTTCTAGGAAAAGCTCATCCTAGAGAAGTCAACACTGAGGCCGTTCTGGGGAAAGAAATGTGATCCTCCATGCTGCCCACCACAGGCCTCCAGTGACCCCATGGCTCTCCATACCAACGACCATGATGTTGAAGTCGAAACCGGTCTTCATGGTCTTCTTGCGCATCTGCTCAATGATGGTGTCGATGCCGATGTAGCCCAGCAAGTTGGAGTTGATGCTGACGGGCTTCATGGGCACTGCCGGCTTAGGCCTGGGCTCAGGCACCAGCTCTGACATGGCTGCGTCCGTCCTGGTCTCTGGGAATCCTGCAAAGCCAAGGTGGGAGGGGGCAGAGGGGTGGGCAGGAGGAGAGCAGAGGTCACATGAAGGCCACAGTATTTTTCTTTTGATACAGAATCATATGGAGCTGGGACTGGAGGGGATACTAATGTCATCTAGTCCAGGTCCCTCATTTCATAGACGCAGAGACTGAGGCCTAGAGAATAAACGACTCTCAGGAACACAGAGCAGAACAGTCAGATACAAAATCTGGACCAGTACTAGGTTCCCTAGCTGCTGGGCCAAAACACCACACCTGTGTGTCTAACCAGGGTTTCTCCACCCTGGCACTACTGACATTTGGATAAATCCTTCTTGTGGGGGTGCTGGCCAGTGCATGTGGGATATCTAGTGACATCCTTGGCCTCTACTAGATACCAGTCATAGCCCCCCAGTTGTGACAATCCAAAGTGTTTCAAGACAGTACCAAATGTCCCCAGGTACAGCAACACCACCCCAGTTGAGAACCACTAGTCTAAGAAATGTCTGAGGTTATTCAGAACTGAGTCCTGCAGAATCCTGGACTGATCTATTGACTGTCACTGGCTTCAGCTGCTTCATCTTTTAGAAGCAAACAGGGCTACCTTCCCTGCAGAGTGGGCATCCACACCCATCTCCCAGCCTCGGTGTCCTCTCTGTTCCATGAGCACCGCTGCAAAGTAGGGGTGTATGTACCTCAGACACCCTCCCATAGTTTTGAATCTGTGGGACCAGGGGCCAGAGGGGAGGAGACGAGAACCAGATGAGAGCCATCACTTGCCTAAGATGACACAGTGTGCTCCTGGAATGGTGGGTGGCAGAAGAAAGGAGAGGCTGAGGAACCAGCCGCTCCCAGTGGGGAAAGGCAGGTGTCCCTCTGGGTCTGGCAGAAATCTGTGGGCTTCCTTTGCTGGCCACTGCCCACCAGGGAAGGTTGCAGGATAGAGCAACTCCATTTCCCCATCCATAGAATGGGTGGGGGGAAAGAGCCTGGCTCTGCCACTCGTCACCTCTGTGTGTGAGCAGAGGGAGCCTGCTTCTTCCTCTGTAAAATGCTAGGATCATGACTAGGGCTGTGGTGAGCACTACACGATGATGCTTAGGAGCACTGAGCGCCGTCCTCACAGTCCCAGACCTTCCTGCCCCTGCCCCTTTCAAGTCCCCCAGCTTGTCTAGAGGGGAATGAAACGGTGCATGTGAAAGCACTTGTCAAAGGGAGGTGCCCCACATGCTAATTACACAAGCACCATTATTAGACCCCACGCTCTCTCGAGGACACCCTCCGGCTTTGCCGTTCTAGAATCCTATGGTTCACAACTACAGCCCTGAAGAGCCTCAGCCTTACAGCGAGGCCCCATGGAGCAGCAGATGGGCAGGAGGGAGAGGGGACAGCAGTGCTCCCTCCCACCCCTAAACCCAGCCAGGAGTCTGCCCTTGTCCCCCACCACCTGGTCCTTCCACCAGTACTGGCAAGACCCTCCCTCCTGATGAGAAACTGTTCTTTCCTTTGTCACTCTCAGGCACAGCCAAATCTCACAAAGCCTCGGGACCTCCCCAGGGCCTGGTGTGGCTCTCTCTTGCATCCCAGGAAGCTGTTGCCAGCCAGGAAGCTCCAGACGGCAGCAAGATTGGCTCAGCCCTGCAGCAGCTGACTCTCAGCAGCCTGGCCCTGCTCCTCCACTCTTGCACGTGGCTCACAGCCCCACTCGGCACACCTGCACTGGGGCCACTGCCCCATTTTCCTTCCCCAGCTGCTCTGGCAGGCTGGCTTCTGCACGGCCCTCAGGCCTCTACAGCGGGGCACATTGGGGCTCCACACCTGTGTTGTGAGATAGACGTACCTGGGGTGGGGGTGGGGAAAGTGAGTCTGGTATTTATTTATGAGGGGTTTTGTAGGTATTCTCATAAAGTGTGTGTCCTCACCATGGCCTTCTCAGCCCGGGCCGTTAACTGCAGCATCCTACAAGAGCACTCCCAAAAGACAGACCCTGACTAAGTTGCCAGGTTCCCAAGCAACTTCTAGGGGGCTGCAGCAAGCCTGCCGCAGGTCCAGGACACAGTGGCTCTCACTTTCATTCTTCTACTAAGCACATACGAGCACCCATTGTGTGCACTATACAGAGCACCTGCTGGCAGGTCAGCCCCCTCCCAACTACATGCCAATTACATGCCAGGCACATGCTGACAACAGCCACCTATCAGTCACAAGTACTATAAACATGCTGCAGGTCACTGTGCCCCATCCCGCCCCTGGCTGAGTCCTACTCCGCCTTACCCTTCAGCTCCAGTGCTGCCCCAGGAAGGCCCTCCTGTCTCACGGAATGCCTCGGCCCGCTGTGGGCACACTGGCACTCATCACACTCACTCACTCACTCATTCCATCCCATCCAGTCCATTTCATATGCTGTCAAATGGGGGTCCGCTCCAGCCAAGCCCTAGACTAAATGCCAAGGACACTTTTGTACTCCAGACAAGGTCGTGGCCCCTGAAGGCCCACTGTCTGGCAAGGGAACCTGACAAGTTCACGAAGACGTCTAGAGCACAGAACAAATGCTGCCCTGGAGCTGGATTCTGCAGCTCCGTCCTCTCGCACTACAGCTCCCTGGTCCTACCATGCTAACCTCAGATGGCCAGCTGACCCAGGCTTGAGTCCTGGCTGCCTGACCTCTGTGAGCCTCAGTTTTCTCCTCAGAAAAGTGGGGGTGGTACCTACCTTGCTAGGTGGCTGGGAAGGTGATACAAAACCATGGACATAAATTACCTGGCACTGAATATGTGCGAGTTCCCACCCTTCTTCAGGGCAGAGGCCATGTCTTATTGATCTCTGTGCCCCAATGTAACTAGCATACCACAGGCACTCAGCAATGAATGAACGAATAAATGAAAACCCCAGGAGGAACAGGTGTCACTTCAGAGCCATCACCTTTCTTTTCCCTCAGATGCTTCTCCCTGTACAGAGCAGCCAACCCCTGCCCAGCAAATGGCTGGCCACAGTCTCCGGTTAAGAGACCTCCTCCCTCCCGGCAACAGCGATCAGAGTGAAGAGCTCAGGATGGAGTCACAGCAGGACGCAGCTCAAGTATGCCACCCTGGCTAGGTGGTCCTTAGTGCCCCCACTAAGCTCCCAGCTCTCCCATGGTCCCTGGAGAAGAGGGGATCTGTCTGCAGCACCCTCTGCCAGGAGCTACAGACCCCATCGGTGCTCCAGGGAGAGGCACTGTCACCTGACTCAGCTCTGGTGGAGTCCCCCACAGAAACAGTACCTCATTCCCATGCTAAGCGGGGACCCTCGTGCTTTCTTTTACAGGCAAATGAATGGCTTTGTCTTTGTCTGGCCCAGGGACCCCACCCCTCTATTGAGAAGGTGGCAGTTGGAGGAGGGGACCTTTCCAAAATAGCACCTGCCACCCTGGCTTAGTGCTGGCCCCCCTCTTCCTTCTCTCCTGAGCTGGGGATCTTCCCCAGCCCCCAGCAGCCTTCAAGACCCCACCACCGCCCGCAGAGACACTTCCAGTCCACCCCAGCTCCAGGCCTGGGCTCTCGGAGGAATCACAAAAGATATTAGTCTTTCCCCATTGGCAGTAGCAAAGGACACCCCCTTCCCCCATCCCAGTCCTCTGGAGGCCAGCGAGTTCCCTTGGAGACCACCAGCTGGTGCCTGTCTCAGCGTGTGCCTGCGGAAGGAGGGGAAAAGGGGATTTGTGTCAGCGCACAGGTCTCTTCTCTGACCGTACGTGGCCCTGGTACCTGTGCCTGGTGTATGTGTGCGTCTTGGTGTATTCCAGCGTGGGGCTTTCTGTGCGCATCTGTGTCCGTGCTTGCGTATCCGTGGCCCCCTGTATCTCCCCGCGTCCTGTGTGTGCCTTTCTCCAAGATTTTATCCCTCGAGGTATATGCCACCGTGTGTGCGTGTGTCCGCGCATATGTCACCGCGCGTGGGCTCCGCGGCGCAGCAACCCTCCCCCTGGTAGCACCGCCCGCCGCGCTTTTCGGGGCCACAGCCTCCTCCTGGAGGGCGCCGCTGGCCCGGTCGGCCGCCCTACCTTTGGACATGAATCCTCCTTTGTCTCTGTTCCTCCGCGAAGATGCTCGGGGCGCGGGGTTGCAAGGCTGAGCAGGGCGCGGGCTCCCCCTGGGCCGAGCGGCCCCTGCAGCCGGGCCTCGCCCCTCGGCGCTCTCCGCCCACCCGCCCAGCCCGCGGCCCCGCCGCGCCGCCCCTGCGCCCCGCGCCGCCGCGCCCGCCCGGGACTTCGCCTCGGCTCGCTCGGCGCCGCGCTGCTCCTGTCCGCGCGCACCGATGCCGCCGCCGCCGGCCGCCGCCGCTGCCACCCGCACCACGTGACCCGTGCGCCCGCCGACCCGCCGAGGGCCCCTCCCCCTCCCGCGGCGCCAGCGCCCGCACATGGGAGCCGGCCTTAGGTCCCGGCTGCGGGCGCCCAGCAGGCGCGCAGAACGCCGTGCCTGCGGGCTCCGGGTGCCCGCATCTGAGGCCCGGCCCCTTACCCTCTGGGCTGGGGACGGTGGGGGGCGCAGGGGACCAGTGGCAGCTGCCCACGGCCGTGCGCGCGCGTGAGTCACGCGGTGGTTGGGATGCTGCGCTGGCTCGCCGCGGTCCTGCCCAGGCCCGGAGCCTGTGGAGCCCTGAGTCGGGGCCCGGGTTCCAGGCGCTGCTCCGAGATGATGAGCCCTATAACCTTGGGCTAGTCAGGAACTTCCCTCAGCCTCAATTTATCCATCAGAAAAATCTTTCCTGCATTCGGTCAACATAAACGGACAGTACATTGCCAGGCCATGGGGCACAGGGATGAGGATGGCCATCCCTGCCATCAAAGGTTCTGGGTCTAGTGGAGGAAACAGGAAGCTGGATTGTCCTAGTGCAGGGGGTTGGGGTTTGCACAGGGTACTGTGGGTGCAGGCATGTGGGCACCCTGGGGAGAGAGAGGTTGTGGAAGATCTTCTGGAGAAGGTGAGGGCCGAGATGGGAAAGCCAACGGAGGCAGGAGGGAAGAACGAAAGGGCATCCTGCACAGAGGCCAGGAGGAGGCCCAGAGGTGAGAGCTGCGTGGTGTTGGTGACCAACCCAGAGCTCTTGGGTGCAGCTGAAGCAGAGAAAATTCCAGAGAGGTACATAGAGTTAAGAGGCTGGAGAAGTCCGCAGCCTTGGATGCTAGGCTGGGGAACTGGACTTCAAGGGAAGGTAATGGTGAGTCATTGAGGAATATTAAGCCCAAAGTGCTGCCATCCAGGATGTGAGGCCCTGTGGCAGCTGTGTGGAAGGGGGAGGGAGGTGGCCTCACAGGGGCAGAAGGATGGAAAGGAGGGACAGACAGACAGACAGCTGGATGAGCTTGCGAGAGAAAGATGAGGGAAAGGAGGACACCCAGGTTTCTAGTCACAAGACAGAAGGTGGGCGCTGCCTGCGGCTAAGGGAGTGAGGTCAGGGAGGCAGGCGGCAGTTCACAAAGAAAAGGGAGGCCTGTCTCTGGACATGTCCAAGAGATGTCTGGGTAGAGGAGTCCAGCAGGTGGTGGCTGTCCCTGTCCACCTTTCAGGAGAGAGGGCCAGGCTGAACATGGAGGTTGCACAGGGAGACCAGAGCCGGGGTGAGGTCCCCTGTCTGAGTGCGCAGAGCAGGATGAGAAGGGATCCAACAGCCCAAAGACCCGATTCAGGTACTGGGCTGGATGCTTGCCATGTACTTTTCCAGACCCGGAATCTCTGAGCCTTTGAAATGTTGGGAATGAGGCTGCCCTATGCAGAATTCCAGGATCTGGGTTCCAGTCAGCTTACTGCCATCAACCAGCTTTGGTGTGACTTTAGGCATGTCACAAACTCTGAAACCAAATGAACTTCTGGCCCTTGTGTTGACCTGTTTATCGTTCCGTGTAGGACTTCCATATATATTAGCACAAGTCTCCAACCTACCTTTCAGGACTAAAGGGCTAGGGGTGAGGGACCAAGGAAGAGACTTCCAGCTAAGGCACCTTCTGAGCAATAGATACCTTCCTAAAAGGCTGAGTGTGAATGGATTTAGAAGGTCTCAGGTGCAGTCACTATCTCACACTCAGAGGAGCGCTGCAGTGGCGAGCACTGTTAGACAAATCACCGCTTACTCAAGCACTGGTCAGTATTTTCACATAGGAGGTTTGGCTTTAAAGCTGGCCTCACCTACTGATCACCTGATTATTCCCACTCTTCAGGAAACAACGAAACAACCCTGGGAGATGCTAAAGGGAGGACTCAGCATAATCACTGCTCCACAAGTTATCCAGTAAACTTTCCTTCTGACGTCTGACCAGTAAGTTAGGACCCAGCTCAGGGTATCCCCTCTGTGTTCAACCCGTCAACCCCTATACCCTTTTCCCCCAAAACCCATTCAACTCTGACCTTAGCGTCCTCCCTCCCTTTCCCAGTTCTCCAAGCATGACCCACTTCCATACACCCCCTGCCCTCCAGCAGCCCAGTGCATCCCCAGCCCATCTCTCTGCATTTACCTTTGCATTCTCTGGCCAGGTCCAGAGTGGCAGTCTCTGTGGCTTGGTCTAGGGCAGCACCTGTTGCAGGGTGGTCCAGGGCTGGGGCTGTGCTTCTGCTTGACATCACCAGGCAGGTAGCAATGTCCAGTGTGGTCAGATCATTAACCCTGTCCAGTGGGGTCTCCCCAGTGGCTGGGTCTGGGGTGACTGGTACAACTGAACCCATGGCTGTGCCCAACCTGCTTATGTCCAAAGCAAGAGAATCCATAGCTGTGCCCAGCTTGGCTCTGTTTGCTCTCGCCAAAGCCATGGCTGTTTCCAACCCAGTTGTGCCCACCGTAGCTATGGTTGTACCCAGCTTGACTGGCTCTGGTATTGCCAGATCCATGGCTGTACCCCCTGCAGTCATATCTAGCTTGGTTGTACCTGCTGTAGACAAGTTCATGGCTTTGCCTAATTTGGCTGTAGCTGCTGTAGCCATAGTTTTGCCCAGCTTGTCTGGCTCTGGGGTTATCAAATCCATGATCATGCCTGGCTTGGTTGTCCCTACTGTAGTCAAATTCTTGGTTGTGCCTGCTGTAGACAAGTTCATGGCTTTGCCTGATTTGGCTGTGCCTGCTGTAGATAAGTCCATGGCTGTGCCCAGCTTGGTTTTCAGAGCAGGGAACTCTGTGCCTGTGTCCAATCTGGGTGTGTTTGGTGTGGCCAAATTGGTAGCCAGGCTAGGTCTGTTGGTGGCCACTGTGGCTAAATATCTGGCTGTATCTGTCCTTGTGTCCACAGCATTCAAGTTCATAGTGGCATTGGCCCTTTGGGGACGCACCCGAGGTCTGGGGATACCCCTGGACCGGGTCTTGCCTCTTGCCGAAGCAGCTCTGGTAGGCATGTGGGCAGTCACGGGGACAGGGCGCCCCCGACCTGCTGGGTCTGGCCCTGCAAGGACTGGCTCACTCCGGGCTAACTGGGATTGGAAAGGTAAGGCCAGGTGTGAACTCACCAGAGGCTTCTCCACTGTGGGCATCCTGCTGTGTGTGGTCAGAAGCGGGTTCCCTGGGCCCTTGGAGTGGACCCTGCTCCCTGGTGTTAGGGTCACAGGTAGTGAGCCTGAAGCAGACAGCCTCCCTCCTTCGTGGGTAGCAGCCTTCTTTCCTGGGGTGGGTAACTCTTCCCAGTGAGAAAGTAGGGGCTCCAGGGGCCGCGGCTGGCTGTTCTGACGGAGCGTTAAGGAGATGCAGCTGAGCTTCCTGGGCACAAGGCTGTTGGCAGGCAGGGGGCTCAGGGAAGCCCCTGGGACAATGCCAGTCTCCTGTGGGGGTACACTCTGGGCCTTGGTTCCAAGGCCTGGTCGGCTGGAAGTCTGTGGGATATGGCTTTGGGGGAAGGCATCCAGATGGATAGTCTTCCTGAGGACAGGGATGAGGGGGGACGCTCCTCCAGGGAGCCTTGAGGGGCGGGTAGGGCACCCCAGCATGTGACTGTGGGAGAAGGAGGTTCCAGGGCCTGGGCCCCCATGCGGCTGCATCTCTGGAGGAGCAGGAGCAAAGCTGTGGTCCATCCAGGCCTTTTTTCTTTCCCTGAGGCAATCAACAGACAGAAAGGGCCAGGCAAGGGTGAGCTGCTCAGGCCTGCATGTCTCAGCCTCCCCCTCCAGACCAGCAGCTAGCACTGCCAGGTCTGAAGGGGGCTTGTTTTGGGGACTGTCCAGTCTCCTTAGTGGAGTACACATGTGTCTTCCTCCAGTCCTCCTACAGCTCCTACCTACTGCAGACTCACACACACCCAGCCAGCTCCCACGTGGAGGACTGCCGTGCGTGCCAAGAACAGGCTGCCCTGGCAGAGGGAACTCAGGCGGGGCTTACCTCTCCTCTGCCTGGGCCTGAGCATGGCCCCTCTCTCTGTGGACAGCTCTGTGGAGGTCACATGTGTGTTGAGGGACTCTGGAGGAGGGCAGTGGTTACTGGTGACCTATCTGCCTCTCTCTTCCAGAAGGAGCCAAAGGGCTCTGGGTTCCCATCCACAGCAGCCGAAACAGGAGTTCAGGCATCCAGGTAGGAGGCCAAGAGATGACCGATTGGGCTTGAGAACAGGGTCTAGACCCGGGGCCCCTGCCCAGAACCAGGAAAGAGCCCTGCGATGAGCCGGTGATGGAGCCAGAGTCAGAGCCAGAGCTGAGCGTGCCCTGGAGAAGGCGAGCCGTGGAAAGAGAAGTAATGAGTGTTCACAGGAGATTTTCCAGTGAGCAAGCCACAGTCCCTGCCCTTGAGGAGCCTGCCGTCCCGGGGTGCAGGGCAAGGAAGTAGGCAGGGCTACGCCAAGGGAAGTATTAAGGGTAGGCATTAGCTCCATCTCTGGTGCCAAAGGAAGGAGGCTGGGCCCGAGGTTGGGCTATTCATACAGAAGGCCCAAAGGTGAGAAAGTGTGGCATCTTTCTGGAGATCCAGCATGGGCGTCCTAGGCTGTATCTAGGACTGAGGAGGGAGACAAGGGTCAGGTGAGCTGGGGACCAAGCCAGGCGACAACAAGGCTTAGCCCTTGGAAGATGACCCAGTCAGATCTGCAGGAGGGAACAGTTATGCAGGGACAGTGTGACAGAGAGATCAGAGAGGAACAGAGGCAAGGAGGCAAGGAAAGCCGTGAGTACATAGCTGAAAGCTCCATGGGCTGTGGAGGTGGGGTGGGCTGGGCAGGCTGCATGGCACAGGGGAACCTGGAGGCAGGGAGGGGGCAGGGGGGTGGTGTTGAGGATGCTGGTCAGGACTCTGTGGTCTGAGTAGATGGGCCATTCCCTGAGGTGGGCTCCAAGGCCCCCAGATGGCCAGCTCATGCCCACCGTGGGCTCCATGTAACTCACCCTCTGGTACAAAGTTGTTTCAGTTGCTTTCAACACAGCAGGCTGGGACATGCTGTTTGGGGGACCAGGCCAGGGCTGGCAGGAGGGCTTAGTTCTGAACACAAGGGGCTCTTGGGGGCAGGGAGTTATCTTATAGTCAGGTCCCCAAGGTCTGGAGCAGGCATAGGGAAAGCAGGACACCGGAGGGGTCTTCATCATTCCTCACAATTCCTCATCAGTTCCTCCTTCATCCCTCTACAGCCACATATTTGTACGCAAGACTGTCCCAGACTCCATCCTTCCCACCTGGCATAGCCCTGTAGCCTTACTTTCCTGCCCGCCCATTCATAACCACGTACACCTGGGTGTGTACACACTTACTCTGCGCTTAGCCACAAACACACAAACATCCACCCTCAGTGTGTACACCCACATGCAGAGGGCAGGCCAGAGGACAGGGTTTCTGAGATTGATTTGTTCTACTGTCCTCAGTTCCCCGTCCTCTCTCTGAGTCCCCACCCCTCCCTGGATAGGTCCTATCCTTCACGCACCCACACACACATACCCACCTACCTTGGTCAGAGGACAAGAGGCATCCAACGATTCTGGGAAGCTGAGGCAAGGGCAGGCCCCTCACCCCTTCTGTGCCCTGACTCTGGCCATGGGGCCTGGTCCCTCTGTTCCCCTCATGGGCTTCCCATTCAGCCTCTAGGCCACAGTCCCCAGGTGCAGGGCCTGGCTCTCTCCCGACCTGTCCCAACAGTTACATCCCAGCAGCTGGGCTGGGCTGCGCTCTGTGGCAGGGAGGGGCTGGCTTCTCAGAGTGGGCGTCAGTGAATGGCTGCTCTGAGCCTCTGGAATCCTAAAAGGCCATGGGAGGCTGGCAACGGCCAGGACTGGGCCCTGGTGGGGGGGCCCTGCAGCCTGCCCTCCCCAAACCTGCCCTCCCCTGGGTAGAACAGGGATACTCCAAATTTGGCCTCACCCTGGGGGTCTCAGCACCAGCCTCACTTCTGCTTTCCCTCTGCAGTCCCCCATGCCCTGTTTAATTCCGTGCCCATCCTGCCTGCCCACCTTGTCTTTCCTCAAGCGAGCCACAGTTCCTGGAAGCTAGAGCTTGGGTCTTTCCCCTTCAACGGCCCCTGCTTGCTCCAGCTGGTCCCTGTACCGAGACCCCGAGGGAGTGAAGATGACCCAGCCCTGGGCCTGCCCTTGAGGAGAGCCACAAAGCCACCTAGTCTGGCTCCGGCAGATAATAATGACGGCAACAAGAATAGCTGCCATTTACTGAGCACTTGCTATGATATATGCCAAGCACCGTGCCAGGGCCAGGGCAACGCTCACAGTCTGCTCAGCAAGGCGGTGTGTAAACAGATGCTTACGGTGACTGCCCCACGGCAGTGATGGTACACGTCCTCCACACTCACCCCGAGTCAGGAACTAGGCTAAGCATTCTCCTGGCATCTCCGTTAATCTTCACCTCGTCACCTGCTTTTCGGTGACGAGAACATTGCAGCCACACAGCGCCGTGTCTGGTCTAGTTTCCCGCGTGTCGCTCTCTTTGGCGAGTGAGCTTCTGGAGTCGCGCTGGCCAGTAGAACTTTCTGTGATAATGGAAATGTTCTATCTCTGTGCTGTCCAATACAATAGCCACTAGCCACAGATAGCTACTGAGCACTTAAGATGTGGTTACAGTGACCAAAGAACTGTATTTTAAATTTTATTTCATTTTAATTTGTGACTACCATATTAGCTCAGTTCTGAAGGGACTAGATTTTATTCTTCTCTGGGTCCCAGGGCCTGAGGGAAGAATCAGTCTCAGCAGGTTTCTGTAGAATGAATGAATCAATAAAATGATTGAATGGTGAGTGTGTGGACCTAGGACCCTTCCCTCTTCTTATCCCTTCTCTTCCCTTCCAGCTTTAGGTTTTCAAACTTGGCTGTGCTCTGGTTACCGGGGCAACCTGCTGGAAGTCCTAGTGGGTGGGGGAGGGGACCTGCCTGGGTTCTCCCTCCCCCCCTCCTTGCTTTGAGGCCCTGAGGACCAGCCTGACTTGGGGAAGAACAGAAGAGGCTGAGAAAGGAGACGGCACAGTTCGCCCAACAGACAGGGTGGGTAGGGGCCGCCGTTACTGGGCCCAGCTCCGTGGATGACATCATCTCCGTGAGACAGAGCTGAAGTCAGGGGCCCTGGCTTCTTTCCCCACTTTGGCCAACAACTCAGATCACTTGCCCTTCTGGGACTCCGTTGACTTTTCAAATAGGGATCAAACGCCCTTGTGTGGTCTCTTCTGGCTTGAAGATCTAGAATTCCTCCATCTTGCTCCCCGCCAAGCTGTGCAGGGCTTGAGAGCAAGGCCTGAGTGTTGTTCAGCTCTCCGTTCCTCCTGCCCATCTTCTGCTCTCTCTGGTGTTGAGTGGCTTGGAGGACACTGCCTACCCAGTATCTACAAACCTGTGTTCAGCTGACCTCTAGTGGCCCAAAGTGACAATGACCTCCTCGTGTCTGTACACTTTGTTCTTTCCCACCAAAGGAAAAACTGATTGATAGGCCTGGAAGTGGCCTCAGAGGACAGAGCCCTGCACCGAAGCACAAAATCATTGTGGTGCCCTCCCAGACAAGTGGCATAGGCTCTGGAGTCTTTCCAGCCTGGCTTTGTTACAGCTGTGTGGTTTTGAACAAGGCACTAAATCTCTCTGAGTTCCAGTTTCATCTGTAAAACGGAGATTATATCGGTCAGGATGGGTTAAGTTATGCTGCAGTAACCAACCATTGCAAAGTCTCAGTGGCTTATAGTAACAAAGGTGATTTCTCATTCAAGCCTCGTGTCCACTGTAATTTGGGTCAGCTAAGGTTCTGCTCCCTGCTATCTTCACTCTGGGAGCCGGGATGATGGAGCAGCTGCCTTCCAGTGCATTGCTAGTCGCTGTGGCAGAAGCAAGGAGAGAGCAATAAATTGTGGACTAGCTGTTAAATGCTATGGCCTGTACTCACTTCTAATTACAACTAATTGGCTGGAACTAGTTGTATGGCCCCACCCATCACAAGGAGGCTGGGAGGTATAATCCTACCACGTGCAGAGAGCTGGAGAGCCAGAAATATTTGGTGAACAGCACTGAGGACCCACTGGCATGGTTGCTGTAAAACCGCGATGAGAAGTTGCTGGAGCAGTAGCAGTCGTGCAATGAGCTTAATCCATGTGAGCCATTAAAAATGTTGCTTTGGAATTCTGATTTGCTTTTTTATTTATCCTCTATGATTTCTTCTGACTTCCCCATCAGTTGCAGCTGTTTACAGCTGCACAGAGAGGAAATGCACTTGCCAAGGTTCACACAGTGAATCAGTAACGGGACCTTCAGGTCTCCAGACTCCAACTTCTGAGCTCCTCCCACCTTAGGGGGGAGGGAGAGAAGCTCTGCCTACTGGGGTTCTCTGGGAGAGTTGTTGACTGAGATTGCGACAGTCTTTTGAGGGAGCCTGCAGCCTGTGCCCGAAGCTGTTCTCTCGGCCTTCCTGAGCCCTTCCTGCTCAGCCAGAGTGGAGAGTCGAGGGGGTGGAACAATGAGGAGTCTGTGCCGCACTCGGGGGCTGGAGTCCGAACATTGTAGCCATTCCTATGCAGGGACCCTGCACATTCCCGCCTCCTGTCCTGCTGTTCTGAGCCAAACCCAGACACACTCGTCCTTCCCTATCCTGACAGCTCCCAGATGGTGGGAAAGCTCCCAGGACCCTGCAAAACCTCCCAAAGCATTTTAAAAACCTGCACACAGCCCAACCCCCAGGAAGCCTCTAAGCCTCTCTAAAATCTTGGTCTCTAAGCAAACAGGCAACCCCTGGCAAGACTTCCAAAGAGACTGGCCCCATTCATCCAACAAGCAAGCTTTCAAGAAGGCCCTGCCCAGTGCCAAGCAGGCTGCAGGTGGAGCTGAGAAGATGCAGTCACTTCTCTCCACTGCTATGTGAACAAAATCACAACATAAGATTAGGGCTGTAATAGGGAAAGCTGCTGGTGGGGTTAGGGAAGGCTTCCTGGAGGAGGTGGCAACTGGAAGATCATCAGGTTCTCTCCCTGGCTCTAAGTTTTACTTGAAAAGCCACTTTCTGATTGTTCAATCTCCCGTCCCACCACTTGCTCACTGGCGTTCTGTGCTTCAGCCACACCACTCACAGTCTCAAAAAGGATTGGTTCTCTCTGGCCTCAGGGGCTGTGCACTTGCAGCCTTCTCCCTTTACAGGGAGAACTGTCATTCAGCCTTCAGAACCCAGATTAGTAGTAACATCTTCCAGGAAGCCTTCCTTGACAACCCCCTTCCCCAAGAGTAAGGAGCTTCTTCAGTTCTGTTTTTGGTTTCCCATACATCCTTCTCTTACTGCAGTTAGAGTTTTATAATTTATCTGTTTACACATCTGTCTGCCCCTCCAGTTTGTGAGCTCTTTTTTTTTTTTTTTAAAGCCAGTCAAATTTAGCAGTGGGGGGTTGAATACCAACTTTAGTGACACTAATGTTAGTAAGTTCTGCTAACTACCATCAGACCAGCCTGTGAGCTCTTTTGATTCAGGGACTACATCTTGTCTTTGCATTGTTGGTGCCACGCCTAGTCCCAGGGCAGGACAGTACTTAGCATGCCTCTGTGGCATTCAAAAAGATAGCTATATGACACACACCATGTAAACAGTGCTTTCTCCCCACTCTCTCCTTTGACATTTGCCCCCACCCAGTGGGCTGGCAGGGCAGGAGTGATATGAAACTAAACGGGTCTCTACAGAAAACCTGACATGAGCTGAGCACAATGCCAGACACTAGCAGGGGACACTTATGTGGGCTTTAATCATCTGTGATCCTCAGTGCCTGGCACACAAAAATGTTTGATGGATTCAGCTGTGCTTCTGAGAGCTCAGGGAAATTGCTCAAGGATGTGCAATTTAAATTAACAGTTTTATAGGATTTATAATCAAGCCCTGACCTCAAGTTGCTCCTAGTCCAGTCATCTGGCATGCCCTGGTAGACAGAAAAATCCTGCCTCCGTGGGCAGTGGCCTGTTTCTGTAGGCTCTGCCATATGGGTCAACCTCCCCTACCCCACTGCATTGCTTTTACTATGCCATCTGAGACATTTCTTTTTTGTATTTAGAACTAGAAAATTTGTCTCTCATGAAGAGTTAATCTCTCTCTTCTATCACATAACAAGAATAAAATGATCTCTTTGTGTTTCCCTTTTCCCTCTGGCTGCCAGGAAGCTCAGAGACAATTAATAATTTACGGTAGGAGTCAGAGTAAGATTATTTCCTTCTCGCTCCCACGTATGTGGCTCCTTCACCTGAAACCCTCTTGGGTCCTTTATGGGAAGACCAGGTGTAAATAAATAAATAATTCCTGGTTTTCTTCTGGGGAGAAGACCAGGTTTGAGAACTCAGGGATTGGGTGAATCCCTCATCCTCCCCAAGCCCCAGACTCCTTGTCAGCAGCCCAGGATGGGGGACCTTTTTGCTGCCAGCCCTCGGATGGAGGCAGCTCCCCTGTGAGTAGGACTGGCCGCTTAGAGGCCTCCGGCAGGGTCACAGTCAACACCCTCCCTGCCAAGGCTGTGAAGCTTATGATCACGAACACGTTCACACTTCAGACTCTGTGTGGCTAGAAATTTTATTTTTAAGGAGTCAGAAAAGAAGATGCTGGTGTGAAATCTCCTGACTTGTAAATGTTGGCAACTAATTTGCATTTTTTCAAAACAGTGTTGGAGACATACCAAACTTGGCGGGGGCAGGCCAGATCTAGCCTGAGGCCCTCCCCAGCTCAGCCAGTCAAGCCTAATCCAGCTTCAAAAGGGTCTGTTTGGTGTGGTCAGGCTGTGGGTGGGGGAGAGGTTTATGTAATTTCTTCTGAAACCTGTACAACATCCCAAGAGAGCGGCCTTGTTCTGAGATGACCCAAGCCCAGGTCACGTTGACCAGTTCAGGTGGGCCCTGACCCAAGGTGGACCACACATAAGACACTGCCCCACCCTTGGGCACTTGACCTAAGAAGAGCCAATGAATCCCTCCCCTGAGATATGTGCACCTGAGGCAGAGTGAGGGACAGGTAACTCTCCAGCGGCCAGGGCTGTAGGATAGAAAACTTGCCAGCAGTTGGCTGTTATGTTTTCCATGATGGAGGTATGAGGGTCGTGGCCAAAAGGTGGGCACACAGAAACAGAAATAAAAAGTGGTGAAAGAATCCTAAAGGGGTCTATATACCTGACTCTAGCTGTCCTGAGCCCCTGCTACCTTCCTGTCCTAAAGGGCCAAACATCCCAGTGTCCTCATGTTACCCAGCCTTCTTGCCCAAAGTAGGCAAGTACGGTTTCTGTCCCTTGCATCATGCCAACCTAATGTACATGGGCCCTTTCCAGTCCAGTCTCTGATCACGGCTGGGGACCAGTTTTCTGAGAAACAGGTGCACCACTGAGCTTCTAGACCTGGCCCACACCCCTACTCACCGAGAAACTGAGGCAGTGTGTGGCTAGCCACCCAGTGGGTGGTGTTGGTCCCCTCCCATTCCTGCGTGGGGTGATCTGAAAGGCAGTGGAAGGGACCCACCCTCTAATGGGTCCTTAGAGAACCCACTCAACTGCCCACCCACTTCCACCGCATCCTGCCTCCCTGGGCCGTCCACACTCAGAGCCCCAACTCACAGGCTCACCAAACTCTGCGGGTTCCTGTCCACCCTCCTGCCTCAGACTTCCAGTCCCAAACCCGGGTGGCAGCTACCGCTCGGGTAGCCCTAGGTGTTTCTCCTCTCCAAGCTTGTTTCCTCCTGTACAAAACAATGGCCTCAACGCCTCTTGTTTTCTCACCCAGCATCCTTACCCCTTCCTTGGGTAACTGCCACTACCTACCCCCCACCACCCTCAGTGCACGTGATCTGCAGAGCTGACTCTGCCCTTTGGGTGGGTACAAGAGCAGCCTGGCCAATGAGGGTGCCTTGGAGCCAATGGGAGTCTACCCCGAGCTCACGAACTGGAAGTGCGGAGGGTGTATAAGCCTGGGCCTGTCCCAGCCACCCTCTGCCCACATGGAGAAAGTCCACCTGAAAATAAAACCAACACAAATGACTGAGGAACACACACAGGGAGAGAAAGACCAAGAGGTGGAGTGTGCTGGCGACATCCTCCAGCCCTCAGGTCGAGCCGAGCCTGAGTCCAGAACCAAACTCCTTTATTTCAGCTGTTTTCAGTTTTGTCTCTGTCACTTGTGGCTGGGAGAGCCCTGGGTGGTAGTGAGGGGAAGGCAATTCTGGCTGAGCAGCTACCTGGTGTGGGAAGGGGTGTGGGGAAATTTCTGAGAAATGCAAAATGCTCTGCTGGGTGAGAGGTTAGGGTGGTGAGGGCTGGGCCTAGGTTCGTGAAGGGAGAGAGGTACCTGGGGCACAAAATTTTAGAAAGCGGTGTGACCCTGAAGTGCCTCTCTGACCTCACCCTAGTCCTAGCTCTGCAAAACAGTTCATGCAGTCCCTGGGTTTGCGGCATGGAGGAAGAGCCCCCCAGTTCCTCAAGGTGAGAGAAGCCTTTTCCCTCCGTGACTCTCAAGATGGGGCATGTGTAAGACCATTGGTCTAGAGTTAGCAGATCTGGTCCAAATCTCAGTCCATTGCCCTGTGACCTCAGGCAAATCCCCACTAAAATAAAATGGTAGCTGTCTCCATGTGTTCTGCCCCCTTTAAAGGAGGTGGACTTTTTAAATGGACACAAGGCCACCCCCAGCTAAAGGCTATATTCCCCTGCTGCCCTAGCAGCTAGGGGTAGCCATGTGACTAAGTGTTGACCAGCGGGCAAGTAATGGGTGCAACCATCAGAAAGTGTCCCTCCAGGGAAGGAGCACCACTTGCACCCTCCATCCGCGCTGCTGCTCAGGATGCAGATGAGCCATCTGGGATCATGCCAACCAGGCGACATCCCAGGCATGGCAAAGCAATGAGAGGGCAGCACCCTGCGTGGAACGGGCCACCAAACCAGCTCTGGACAACCTCTCTGTGAACAGCACCATGACAAAGGCATAAAATTCTGTTTGGTTTAAGATTCTGTTGTTTTGCATCTCAGTTGGTACCTAAATTTATATCCTAACTGGTACTTTACCTCAGGGATTCGAGTTATCATTTTTGATTGTCCTAATGGGAGGGGGTGAGTGCTAAGACCAGGGATACTAAACATCCTACAACGCACAGGACAGCCCCCCACAACCAAAAATGATCTGGTCCAAAATGTCAATACTGCTGCTGTAGAGAAACCCTGCTCTAACTTCTCTGAGATGTAGTGTTCCCATCCCTAAAATGGGGACTACTGAGCCATCATATTTTTCATGAGGACCCAGCGAGTTGACAGACATGATCTTACTTTCAGGAAAGGAGACAGTCCTGCAAAGATAGTCATGAAGTCTTTATTATTGCAAATAAATTAAGATGGAAGCCCCAGTGGAGGAGAGTGAGGCAGGTTGCCAATCTATGTCCAGTGTGAGGCAGTGAAGGCTCCACACAGGAGCAGGCTCCGGGGTAGGCCTGGGGGTTTGGAGGGGCCTGGCTCAGTGGGGGCTGGGCTTGGCCTTGGAAATGTGGCACAGCGCAGGGAGGGCAGGAGCTCCACCAGCCACCTCAGCCCAGGGGACGGGGAAGGGATAGGAAAGTCCTGCAGAAGGAGGAGGCTGGGACCTGCTGCAGACAGTCCTCACTGCCTACGGAGCTCACCCTGTCCCCACCACCTCCTGCCCTGCCTGGGGCCCCCATTCTCTCTCTGTCACACACACACATCTCCTCCCCATGCCTGCCCACTCCCCCCAGACACTCTCTCTCTCTCTCTCTCTCTCTCCCTCCTCCTCACCCCTCCCCTTCCCTATAGTCTCACCCCTCTGTGCACCCCCACCACATACCCTCACCAGTTCCAAGCCTGAGCCCAGAGGGGCGGGGCTGGGCTAGACCAAGCTGACATCTCTCCAACTGAGGCCCTTTCCTTGGGTCAGCTTTGAGGCCTGCCACGGGAAGCTGCAGGGCTGGCGCCACTGGGTAGAGTGGGGAGCTGGTGTAACTGGGCATTCCGTGGGGAAATGGGGGAGCCAGAGGCTCAGGACAGGCAGGGGCAGCTATACCTGACTCCAGGTGGAGGGGCAGAGTGCTGGGTGGCACAAAGGCACTGGGAGTCAGGGAAGGATGTCCCCTGAGCTGGGAGAGTGGGCGTGGGGTGAGTTGGCCCGACAGGAAGAGCAAGCCCTGGACCAGCAGCCCCAATTCATCAAAGCACCCAGGTGCCCCACCTCCGAGCCAGGGTCCTCTCAGAGCACTAGGGGCCTCTGCTGGGAGGGCCCGGGCTGCAGAGGGATCCCGGAGGACCGAGAAGAGGTCGTTCTCCCTCTGCCTCGAGGGTCTCCAGGTTGGGCGGCTTGGGGAAGACCCCCGGTGCCCGCCGCCCGCCACCCCCGCACGAAGGCTCAGGCCTCAGGGCCGCCGAAAGCCAGGTTGTCCCGCACCATCAGTGTCTTGCGGAGGTCACGGTCCACCAGGGGGCGCTGCATGCGCCACTTGTGCGCCTCCTGCAGGCCCGGTTCGAAGTAGTAGATGCAGGCGCCGAAGCCCACCAGGATGAGGACAGAGATGACCAGGTAGACAGGCACGAACCAGTCCAGGAAGTGCGGCATCGTGGTGGCCTTGGCTGCCGAGACACAGGTCGTGAGAGCCAGCGCAGATGCCCCTTGTCCCGCCCAGAGGGAGACCTGCAGGCTTCACAGAGCTAGAGGCCCAAGAATCACTTTCCAGATGAGGAGACGGAGGCCCAGGAGAGTAGGGCGCCGGGCAGTGGCTCATCAGGACCACATGGTGACTCGGCCCCCCAGGCCTCCTGACCAACACGGAACTGTCCCCGTCACCTGGAGACACCCAGCTCCCTACTCAGCCTTTAAGAAGGAGACTTAACAGCCAAGAGCCACCCTGGCTCAGTGCCCTTGGGCTAGTTGCCTAACCTCTCTGGGCCTCAGCTTCCTCCCCTGTGGAAGGGGAAAGGAATGCAGCCTCTGCACAGGTCCTAGTGAGGATTCACGGGGTGACTATCCCTGGGTGGGCCTGTGCAGGGCACTCAGTAAAGCACAGGTTGGGCAATAACTCCTCTGCTCTCCCAGTGCCCCTGAGCCACCAAGCCCAGCCCTGACTGTGCAGCTGTGGTGGCTGCCACTTCCAGCGCTGCCCCCCACCATGATGAGTGGGTCCCCAGCCACCTACACACACTGGCCAAGTGTGGCCTGGTGAAAGTGTAGTGAACAAACACCCATCACAGGGGACCTGGTTGATCAACAGAGTCTCCACAAGCCCAATTTCATAATTACAAGGACGTGAACACTGGCACCAAAAAATTGGAGCAACGGGACTTTAAGGTTGCAGTGAGCTATGATGATACCACTGTACTCTAGCCCAGGCAACAGAGCAAGACCTATCTCCAAAAAAATAAATAAATAAATTGGGCGAGATACTCAGAGCCTTGGTTTCTACATCTATAAAATAGGAATAACAGTACCTAGGTTGTGGGGCTTATGTGACTGCTGAATGGGTTATTTTATGTAAAATGCTCAGAACCAGTGCATGGAACATAACAAGTGCTACACAGTAAGTTTGTTCTCATTCTCTGAGCCTCAGTGTCCTTATCTGTAAAACAGGCATAGAAATAGGACCCACCTCCTAAGGGCACTGTGAATTTTTAACAAGACAATGCCTAAAGAGCATGTCACACCACGCTGCTTGGCACAGAACCAGCACTCAGTAAACACTAGCTATTGTTATTTCCAGTGAACCAGAGGCGGAGAGAGCAGGAGACTGAAAGGTAGTAAGCAGGTGTAAGGTGTTTCACAAACGTTACACACACCCAGACTCCTTAGAATTGCCCAAATGTGCCCCCATCCTCCACACCAACCTCACCAGCCTCATGTCCCACCCTATGTGCCACCACACACCACTTCTTGTCAGCCACCTAAGTGTACCTGCACGTTATGCAGTTTCTATCTTTGCATAGGCTTTCATTGTGCCTGGAACGTCGTTTACATTCTTGTTCACTTGGCAAACTCCTATTCATACTTCAAAACCCAGATCATCTGCTCCAGGGATGGGATGATGCAGGGCTGATTTAACCCACCCCCAAACCTTCCCTAGGTATTGGAAAGGGGAATGGTGAGCAGCCCACTTCTGCTTGCCTGGCAGGTAGAGCTCTGTTAGAGCATTTCCACAAACCTCACGGCAGGCCAGCCTTGCCCCCTGCCCCAGATGAGTGGGTCCCTGGCCACCTGCACACACTGTCCAATGTGGTATCACTGTCCACATTTTACAGATGAAGGACCTGAGGCCTAGGCAGTTTCACTAACTTGCTGTGGGTTCCCCAACTGGGAAGTGGCAGAGCTATACCCCGAACTCCAGTGATGTCCTGAGGTGTGAGTCCTCCAGGGCAGGGAAAGACACTTGAGCAGGATGAAATGAGCAGAGACCCATTTGCTTCTGCAGAGGGAAACAGGGGGAATGGACGGAATGACCTCCAGGGCAGGTTGGAGAGAAGCCCCAGCTGACTTCTGTCTCCAAACCCCAGCTCCTCCTGTCCCCCTACTCCCAGGTGGGTCTGTGAGGTGAGCTATGACCCCAAGGAAAGGAGAGATGCTGCTTCCGGGTCCTGTACCCATCCAGAGCCCCTCCCTTGCCCCCCAAGGTTCCCATTGGCTGTTTTGCGGCACAATGTCTCAAGGTGGCCTATTTGTGGAGGAATAATATGAACAGTACATTAATTGTCCAAATCAGGGCTAGCGCAGCTGGGCAGGGGTAGCATGTATAGGACCCAGCACCCTCCTAACCATCTGCCTTTCTGGAGAGCCAAAGAGAGACAGTTCAGAATTGCCTGGTGCTGCCAGGGTTGGTGGAGGTGGGGAAGGGGGACCCCAGGCAGGAAGGCTGCTTCAAACTGGCTTGACTAAGGCCAACGTGATTTGTGCCCCCTCCCCAGGCCCAGCCAGGACCCCAGTTTCCTTCCAGCTTAAACATGAGAATGGGCGGCTGGGGCAAAACAGAAGCCATTTCAGCTGCAATGTTGTGGGCTATGGAGCAGAGTTCAGGGTCTCCAAACTTCTCCAGCCCTGAGTACAAAATCCCAGGCATTCTAGGGCAGAATGAGGACCCCCAGACCTTTTTATGACTTCTCAGGGGACTGGCCTCGGTGAAGAAGCAAAACACTCACTGGCCTTCTGGGTGACCTTGCACCATTCCTCATTCTCTCTGGGCCTCAGGGTCCCTGTGCACAGTGACAGGGTGGGGATGAGGTTTACCAGATGATCCATAAGGAATTTTCCAGCCCTATTCAGCCAGGATCCTAGCCAGGACTGTGTAAGGATAGCAAAGCCCCTCTCCTTGCCTCCCAAGCCACTGGCACCACTTGGTGTCCCCCGCGTGCCGCAGACCCACCTCACGCCTGCAGACGCCTGTTCCAGGGGCTCTGTGCTGAGCACACCACCTCAGCCTGAGCAGCTCAGCATTGGCCCATGGACTCAGTCGCAGCTGCTATCCCCAGAGACACTGCCATCTGCGCTGCCCTGGGTGCTGGAGGTAGAGATAGGGCGAGGCCAATGCCCCTCATGGGAGACGGAGCTTCTCAGATCCAGTGGCTCTGATTGGGCCAGGAGGGGGCAGTCCTGGGCTGGCTCAGCACCCTCCTACCTCTCCCTGCTCATCCAGACCTTTCCCTCTACCCCCCACACTCCCCCACTCTCAGGATGGCAGGAGGTGGGACCTGTCTCAGCCAATCAGCAGCTTGGCAGAGCAAGGGCTTTATCCTCTGTTGCCCTGGCAACCAGCCTTCTCTTCTGGATCCCTCATACTGTGCACGTGGTCCAGCAAATGACAGGGAGGGCAGGGTTGGGGGATGCAGGGAGGGAGAGAGTCACCCAGCAGGCCGCTGGGCCCCAAGCCTGGTGGGCCTAGGAGGAGAGGACCCTGGCTGATAACTGGGAGAGTTTGGCAGTTTGCCGTTTGGGAGAAGGGAGAGATTGGAGTCCCTGGCAAGTAGAGGGGGACACAGAAGCAGTGGCCAGTACAGCCAATGAGGGTCATATGTTATAGAGGGAAGAACCAAGACTGAGGCTGAGAGTCTGGACGCATTGGCTCAATATAGGATTTACTATGCGCCAGACACTGTCTTCAGTGCTTTATTTATGTTAACTCGTTTAATCCTCAGCCAAGGAAACACAGCAAGGAAGTAGCAATGCCAGGGTCAGAGCCCTAGCCTGGCCTTCAGGCCCCCCACAAAGGGCTGCCCCTCCCCATTCTGCCTCAGCAGCCCTGCGGCTCCCCTGACTAAGGTACAGCCAGCACAGGCATCAAGCACCCCCTATAAGCCAGGCAAGGCCCCACAGGTCTCTTCCTGCAGTCCTCCCAGCTGGGCTGCTGGTGACGGCCCATTTTGGAATGAGCTACAGCTCAGAGAGGTGAAGCTGCTTGCCTTGTCCTTCTAGGTCACTCAGCTTCTCAGTGACTAAGCTGGAATTCAAAGCCACAGGGTAGGGTTGGGGAGTCGGGGGTCCACCTCCCAAGCCTGGACCCTCCCCCACCCCCTGTCCAATGGATAGAGTGTCTGCCAGGTGTTGAGTGCCCAGCCAGCATTCCATAAACAGCAGTGGTTATTGTCTCAGGAGGAGAGAGCAGCCCCAGGGGCCCACAGTGCAGGGAAGAGGCTTCAAGGAACCACCTCACAAGGGAGTCCATTCCCAGAAACCTGAAAACAGGCAGGTGGGACAGGCTCTGGGTGAGGTAGGTTTAGGACCCTGCGTCCCCTAACCCACAGATACCCTGCCAGCTCTGGGACCACCTGGAGGCTCTGCAAGTGTGGTGGGTCCTTTTCCGCATATGTGGGGCAAAGAAAGTGATTTTGAGCTCAGAGGGATTTTATTTGTATTGAGGTATAAGGTACATACAGCAAAACACACAATCTTAAGTGATGAATTTTTACTTTGTATACACCTGTGTGTCCACCATCCATATCAAGATAGATGTCTCCATCACCCCAGAGAATTCCCTCCTGCCTCACGCCAATCAATACTCCCTCTCACCAAAGGTACCCACTGACCTGACTTCTCTTACCACAGATTCGTTTTGCCCATACTTGGGTTTCATATCAATGGAGTCATACAGTATGCACTCTTTTGTGTCTGGTTTCTGTTGCTCAGCAGAACGCTTTTGAAATTCATTTGTTTATCTGTTCACCACAGAAGGACATTTGGGTTGTTTCCAGTGGGGACTATTATGAGCAAAGCTGCCAAAGTGCTTGTAAGAGTTTGGGGTGGGAGGGCAGAGAAGAGTTGAGGGAAGGATTACAAAGGGGTGGGAGGAAACATCTGGGGGTGATAGATACGTTCAGTATCTTGATTGTGATGGTGGCTTCTTCTAGATACAGATGTAAAAATTTATCAAATTGTATACTTTAAATATGTACAGTTTATTGGCCAGGCACGGTGGCTCACGCCTGTAATCCTAGCACTCTGGGAGGCCGAGGCGGGTGGATTGCTCAAGGTCAGGAGTTCGAGACCAGCCTGAGCAAGAGCGAGACCCCGTCTCTACTAAAAAAAAAAAAATAGAAAGAAATTATCTGGCCAACTAAAATATATATATAGAAAAAAAAATTAGCCGGGCATGGTGGCACATGTCTGTAGTCCCAGCTACTCGGGAGGCTGAGGCAGTAGGATCGCTTAAGCCCAGCAGTTTGAGGTTGCTGTGAGCTAGGCTGACGCCACGGCACTCACTCTAGCCCGGGCAACAGAGTGAGACTCTGTCTCAAAAAAAAAAAAAAAATATGTACAGCTTATTATGTCAATTATACCTCAATAAATCTGTCAAAAATATGATCAGTGGCCTGCAGGTATTGTTTTAGCCACTAATTCTTTATTCATACAAAGCTTATGGGGGGCCAGATGCCGTGGCTCATGCTTGTAATCCTAGCACTCTGAGAGGCCAAGGCAGGAGGATCGCTCAAGGTCAGGAGTCACCAGCCTGAGCAAGATCGAGACCCTGTCTCTACTAAAAATAGAAAGAAATTAGCCCAACAACTGAAAATATATATAGAAAAAATTAGCCAGGCATGGTGGCACATGCCTGTAGTCCCAACTACTCAGGAGGCTGAGGCAGGAGGATCGTTTGAGCCCAGAAGTTGGAGGTTGCTGTGAACTAGGCTGACGCCACAGCACTCTAGCCCGGGCAACAGAGCGAGACTCTGTCTCAAAAAAAAAAAAATTTATGGGAAGCTCAATATATAATAGAGATAAAGCCAAATTTGCTTCTGTAAAACAGTGGGGTGGGGTGGGGTTTCTGGACACCACCCACTCAGATTCCAGACTCCCTCATGGTGCCCCAAGGCATCTCCCTAGGGCTCCACAGAAGCCAATTAGAAAAACACGGGCCCAGAAGTCTCTGATGGCCCTGCGAGCTCTGGGTGTTCAGGACATAAGAACCTCCAGGCCTGGGTCTGGCTCCCTGTCGATCCCTACCCTTTATCACAGTATGGATCCTACACACAGCTAGTTTCTTCCCCACTGCCCACATGACAAGCACCAACTCACCTTTGGCATCTCAGCCTATGATCACCTCCCCAGTGAAGTGCAGCATGGGCTCCCAGGGATGCTTCATGCACCTTCACCTGCTGCTCCCCAGACGGCTCTCACCTGCTGTAGTGCCTTTGTTTTTCACTGTCTGCCCAGCTGCCACTGGTAACTCCCAGAAGCAGGATGACCCGTCTGGTACCTGGGTCCTCAGCACCCACCAGGAGGCCTGGCCCGAGGCAGAGACTCAGCACAAGTTGATCAGTCGGTCTCAGCTTAGCCCCTCCTGGAAAGTCCTGACCAGGTCCAAAGTCTTTCCGTGGCCCACTGTTCTCTAAGGGCTCGTCTCCTGGCCCTCAGTCACCCCTCTAGCCTCACCTGCCCCCACTTTCTCCGCACTCCAACTGCTTAAGCCATTGGCCTCCTTGTGATTCCTCAAAGGTGCCAGGAGTGCTCCCCGCTCGGAGTCTTTGCACTTGCGGTTCCTTCTGTCTGAAGTCTCTTCTTCCTTATACTTCATGGGCTCCTCTCTCACTGAATTCCGGCGTCTGCTCAAATGACACCTTCTTGGGAGAGGCCTGCCCTGGCCTAAAGTAGCTTCGTCCCACCCATCACTTCTCCTGCCCGCTTTACTTTGTCTTCATAGCACGTCCTGCCACCTGACTTTCAGGAAGTCCCCTCCGCACCTCAGGCCGTGAAGAAGAGAAGTGAAGAACGACCCCAAGCTTTTGTTCTGAGCAGCTGCAAGGACAGAGTCAGCTGAGATGGGAGAGGACATAGGAGGGGTAGGTCTGGAAGGAACTGAGTGCTGTGAATGTCCAGGCCGGTAGCTCACGCCTGTAGTCTCAGCTGTGCGGGAGGCTGAGGCGGGAGGATGGCCTGAGCCCAGGAACTGAAGGCCAGCCTGGGCAACGTAGCCAGACTCTGACTCTAAAGCAAACAAAAAAGAGAGTACTATGAATGAGTGTGAATGAATGAAAGTGAACAAATGACTCATCGAGAACTTTCTTTCTCTGAAAGTGTGGAACAAAAGGCCTGTACAGCACCTTACATTCCTTGGGTCAGTGCTGCAAAGCCCCCTCAGAAAAGAAGGTAGCGGTTCCTTTAAGAGAACCCGATAAGCCCCGCCCATGGAGGGTGACGAGCCCTAAGCTGAGCACTGAGGGCCGGAGTCAGGGCGGTTTGAAAGTCTGGCGCGCATCGCAGGAGCGGAGGTTTGGCTTGCCACTGGGATGTCGGTGTTGAGGCCACTGGACAAGCTGCCCGGCCTGAACACAGCCACCATCTTGGTAGGTGCCGGCGGCTCATCGTCCCCTCCCTCCTGTCCCCCGCTGTTCCTCAGAGGCCTGGCTTCTGCGCTCTCGGAGGCACTGGCGCGCTGTTCCGGCGGGCCCAGCTCGACCCCGCCCACTTGCCAGTCAGAAGCTGGGAAAGAGTTCGCTGCGCACCTATTGGTGGATTGTCACTCGGCTTCAGAGAGAGGCTACTCCGATTGGTTCAGAATGTGGCTCTCCCGCCCACATCGCTCCTCAAGCCTGGACTTGGTTTTCCCTCATCCCAGGGTCTGGATCCCGCTAGAGACCAGGCGGTCCGCGGGAGGGCTGGAGGAGTAATAAGTGCGGTGCCAGCAGGCCTGGAGCGGGTCCACACTTCGGGCCCTCAACCGAGCCTCCTCGCGGGGGTCCTTTTCTTGGGAAATGGCTCCCTCCAAACTGCCTTGGGGCGGTGGCCTGATCTTCCAGGGAGATCAAAGTGCCAAGCCCTCCAGAGGGGCTGCTGTGCCCAGCTCTCAAACAGTCACTTTCTCTCTCTGGGCAGCTGGTGGGCACAGAGGATGCTCTTCTGCAGCAGCTAGCGGACTCGATGCTCAAGGAGGACTGCGCCTCCGAGCTGAAGGTGTAAGTAGCTGCAGCTGTGGCCTGAACTCTGGCCTGGGCCTGAGGGACAGGGGAAGCAGCTGCCAGGGGGTTGGGGGACAGGGAGTGCCTGATGGCTAACTCCTCCATCTTAACACGCCATCTGCCCTCGCTGAACCTGCCCGTCATCCCGTCCCAGAGCTGTCTCCTTCTCTTACTTCAGATGTGCATACCTTAGACAGGACCCCCTTGAGTACGCCGTCTAAGGTAGCCTCCATCACTCTCTGTCACCACACACACTCTGTTTTCCTCAGGGTACTTGTCACCATAAGAAATTACCTGTCCACCTGTTGGTTTACTTGGTCCAGTCTGCCACCTCCATAGACTGTCAGCCCCTTGGGTGCAGGGACTTTGGCCCTTGTTACTGGTGAATCCCCAGTGCCTTGAGCAATAACTGGCACAAAGTAGATACTCAATTAATAATTGTTAAATTAATCTGGCTAATTCAAGATTCAAAAAAGCTTTTGAGGGGAGAGGATACCGGAAATGTCTAGAGGTAGGAAAAGTGGAAAGCAAGAATTCACCACTAAATATGGTAAAGTGAAGCTGAACTACAAAATCTTCTTTCTCCCAAACTCAATGAAATGAATTGGAAAATAGCAAAAATCAGCAAAAAAATTGGCAGCAAAAAATTCTGGCATTGTATGTCTGCTAACCCTACTCCAACTAACTGTACTCCAATGACAAAATTCTAAGAATTCTTTAATACCCCCCCAAATTTGGAGAAAAAATAACTAAAGAAGTACATTTTATTTTCCTTTTTCTAACTGGTAAGGGAGTAGAAACAGCTGCTGTTTCAGTCGGGTGACTGAGAATGTGGAGGTGTCATTCTCCCTAATAGAAAGATAGGCCCAGGAGTCCATGTTGAAGGAGAACAAATCCAGAGGGTATTTCCTCTGTGGACATTGGAATGCCCTTACTAGGTAGAATACACCTTGGTGCGGCACTTTAAAGAACCTCTGTTGAGGGAGTATAATCTTTGCCCCCAAAATAAAGACTGTTTGTTCATTGGTCTCTCTGTGCTCCATCCACCTCACCAGGCTCTCAGACTACAGAACATCAAACACAACCAACAATTTCAAATCCATAGCTCAGAAATGGGAAAGGATTAAAAAATGCATTTAATTAGTATTGGGGTAAGTGAAAAATGTGGACAGAATTGCCTACACTGAACAAAAACAAGATGGAAAGAAGTGTCATGGGAGCCATTGCAAAAAAAAAAAAAGGGCAAGTCACATTGCATACAAAAATCTAAGGAAAAACCCACTCTAGAAAAAGGAGAAATGTTTCTCTTTCAGTGTTCTGTTTTGGGGAAGTCCCAGGACAGTATAGAAAAACCTCCCTCCAAAATGAGAGGCAGCCAAGAGGCCAAAGAGTGACTTAGACATGTCCAGCATGGTGAGTTAGTTGAGTTGATTAGAGGTTACTTACAAGGGCACTTGCTGGTAAGCCCCACAGGAATTTCTTCCACAGGAGCTTTCTTGCATGCAAAATCCACATCTGTCCACCCTGAGGTGTTGCCTTAAATCTCTTCCCCATGAGTAATGCAAAGTTTTTATGTTGTTTCTTTCATTGTTCATGGTGAAGCGAATAATGCAGGCACAGTACCATTATCATGCTGTCATGCAACATGATATTACAATTTTCCACTAGGCAGGGATTTTAGTATTGCAGTTAGCTAAAGGGCACTGTTGGACAACCAAAGCAGCTCTAAAGCAGTCAGGGCCAGTTTGAGCCAACTGTTCAAGGCAAGAAAGTGCTGGGCACCTTTCCAGGGTGGTAGTTGTGACTTTGTAACAACTTTGTTGAGCACTCCAGACTAGCACAGCACACAGTGTTTCTGTTAATGTGGTGGGAAACATATTTTTCCCTCATCTGTATATTGAAAAAATTAATAAGAACATGAATTTTAAAAAGAAACATTCAAAGACCAAATGATAAAAAACAACAGAAAGAGGAAAAGGGAGGTTGCAGAGCTAAGGGTAAAAAAGGAGGACCCAAAATATTACCATTTGAGATCCGTCTGATAAATACATAGAAATAGGATCAGAGTGGATGTGGTTGAAAACTTTTTAAAAATTATTTACAAAGAAAAAAGATTTGAGAAATCATAGTGTAAGTGTTCAAAGATATAATAGAAGAAAACTTCCCTGGAATGAGTGAAAAGTTGAATTTTTCCATTAAAAAGGCTATATATATCTTGGTTGAGGAAAAATGGTTACAGAACACTTGATGTCAAGTTATATCCTAGTTAAGTTATTGAACTTAAAGGATAAATAATGTTTCAGGCTTTTAAACAGGAAAAGCAAATCACCCATGTCGTCATGTGTTCATTCTATTTGGAAATATTTCTCTCTGAGTTAGCGGCACATGGCAAGAATCAGGATTGTGCTTTTTGGCCTCTTGCGGTTGTGTGGGGCCATGTGACTAGTTCTAGCCAATGAGTTGTGAGCAAAAATGATTATCATTTCACTACTGAAACATTTAATTGCCAGAGAAAGACACCGTCCCCCCACCCTGGGCCATTTGCCTCTCCCACAGAGATCAGCGGTGTTATGGAGTGGCAGTTTTGTTAGCCTGGGTCCAGAGTTATAGTTAGAACAAAATATAAATGTATATCATAATAATAATGATGATAGAATGCACATTTATGAGTCTTGTCCAAATGGTAGGATGAAGTATAGAGAATCAATCCCATATAGATAAAATTGAAGCATATAGTTTAAAAACATGCCAACTTCTTAGTGTTTTTCATAATCTTTTTAAAATTGGGCTCCTTTAGGAAATAATCTCTGTGATTTAAAAAAGTTTATCCAAAGTTCATCAATTTTTTCAGTTCAACTTATTTTGCTTCTATTCCATTCAAATTAAATTAATACTATTATCCTGTTTTTATATTACATTTATTCTCTGAATAGGTATACATTATGTACATGAAGAGATATTTAGAAAAATGTTATAATGGTAATAGTAATTTCCAGGTGACTGGACTTTTGGGGGGGGGTATAGGTTTTTTTTTAACTTTTGTGGTTTTTGTACTTTTTGCTATTTCTTGCATTATAATCTGGGGGAAAGGGAAATGGGTAATGGTAATATGTGGAAATGGGCAGCAGTAGAGCATTCAAGAAAAGCCTTCAGGTGGGTATTTGATAACCGGAGACCAAGTTCAGATGAGAATGACTTGCCCACGATCACATAGCTGGAAATTGACAGAACTGGGACTTGAGCCCACATCTATCTCATGCCAGAGGGGTTCAATCTTAGCCCTTAAACTTCACAGGTCAACACCTCCTCTTCTAAGCCAGGCCTCCCTCCCAGCATGCAGTGTAGCTCGCCCCTTGCCATCTTTTATCCAGACCTCTCCCTTGCCATGATGGTTACCAAACAGATCCCCTTTCTGGAAAAGGGAATCAAACAGGAGTGATCTGGATAGGACTGGCTCTGCCCTGCCTCTGTACTCACCCAGGGAGTCTTGGCCACGGGAGTCTTGGTCAGGTGAATAGGTGAGGAGCCTTTGACAGCTTCTTCCCCATGAAGGGCAACGTGTGAACAGTCACTGTGAGGGGGGTACATATATGTTTAGTCCTGCAGTTTCCTGTTTTTCAGCCACTTGGCAAGGTCCCTCCCGTTGCCCGCCAATGTGAATCGGCCCCGAATTGACCTGATTGTGTTTGTGGTTAACCTTCACAGCAAATACAGGTGAGAGCCAGAGGACGGGCTGTCGGGGCTCAGGCAGACCTGGCTTGAGAGTGTGCTGGGACAGTGACCTCACTTGTGAAGGGAAGAAGGGAAGGGGAGGAGGCTAGGAGAGGCTGCCTGGGGTCAACCTACAGGGTGAGGAAGGAAGAGCCAGTGGCTAGCACATAACGTTTAAAAGACACTATCTGTTTGTTTAACTAATGCTCTGTGAGGCCTACTCTGTACACCTGACAGCAGGCACATAGATGAACGAAATGGTCCCCTTGTCCTCAAGGTGCTCCTAGTCCACTTGGGGAGGAGGCTGGACTTTTGAACAGACAATGATGGTATCTGGGATATGTAATGTAAAGCAAGGAAGCACTGGGATATGGGAGCCCAAACAAGACCTCTGATGGCCAGGAATTAGGTGTGGGAGGTCAGGGTAGATTTTCTGGTGGAGGTAACATCTAAGTCAACACTTGAAGCTGGGTGTAGTGGCTGATGCCTATAATCCTAGCATTTGGGAGACCAAGGTGGGAGGATCACTTGAGGCCAGGAATTTGAGATCAGCCTGGGCAACATAGTGAGACCCTGTTTCCACAAAAAATAAAAATTAGCCAGATGTGGTGGTACATGCCTGTAGTCTCAAGCTACCGGGGAGGCTGAGGCAAGAGGATCTCTTGAACCCAGGAGTTTGAGGTTGCAGTGAGCTGTGATGACACCACTGCACTCCAGCCTGGGCAACAGAGTGAGACCTTATCTCAAAGGAAACTATGTGAACAATGAGTTAGCCAGGTAAAGATGGGAGTGAGTTCCTTCTGGGGGTTGTTGACTGAGGCTAGGGAGGGCCTAGGGTCCAGCACAGAGACCAAGGCAAACACCTAGTTATGTGGTGGGGGTTAAAGGCTGTGGTAGAAATACTTAGGAACCCAGCAGTGTGGAGATACCAGGTACAGGTAGCATCAGGACTAGTTGGAACTAGCCAGCAGGGCTTTAGGCCCACAGTAGGACTGAGAAGAAGCTGAGATCTGCCATGATTGCCACGGGATAAGATCTGTTTGCCTCAGCAGATCTGTTGCTCTTTGAGTGAGGCCTCTCTGTTCACTGAAAGGGACACTGGCCCAGTCTTTGGAGAGATCCTGCTCTGCAGCCACCCTTAGCGGAAGGATCATTGTTTCTGTTGGCCTCAGGCTGAAACCTTGGCTTGGGCCACCTGGCCAAGATGTCTTTTTGGCCAGGAGACAACAGATTCCTTCATCTGTCCCGGGACACCAGTGAATGAAAGCCTCACCCCAGGAGGTCAGAGCCCCTTGTTTGGAGGGAAAAGAGCATTTCCATACAATCATATGACTAAATCATTATAACTAATAAGAGAAGCACTTTGGTAATACCCATCTATATTTTTAAAAGACACATATTGTGACCTAGCCATTCACTTCTAGGATCTGTCCTACAGAAATATTTGCTTGAATGTGCAAGGGTACATGTAAAAGAATGTTCATGCTGCATTCTTTGTAATAGTGAAAAACTGGAGACCACTTAATGCCTATCACTGGGAAAATAGATTATGGTATGCTGTGTAGTCATTCTGAAGAATGTAACAGATTTCTATGTACTGGTAAGGAGTTTGATGACATGTGGGACCCAACTAGATGCTTATACATACCACTGTCTATTTGCATATGAAAAAATTCTAGAGAAATTACATCTCAAACTGTTGGCAGCAGTTTCCTCTGAGGAATCAGAGTAAAGGGTATTGCTGAGAGAGTGGGACTTCACTTTTTACACATACTTCCATATTTACCATTTGATTATTTTACAAGCATGAGTCACTTTACAATTAAAAGTAATTTTGTTTTTTTGTTTGTTTTCACTTATTTTTTATTTATATGTTTTAGAGACAAGGTTTCAACCTTGCAGTGCAGTCGCCATATCTCAGTGTAACCTCGAATTCCTGGGCTCAAGCAATCCTCCTGCCTCAGCTTCCCAAGTAGCTGGGACTACAGGCATGTGCCAACCACGCCCGGCTAATTTTTTAATTTTTTGTAGAGATGGGTCTCACTATATTGCCCAGGCTGGTCTCGAACTCTTGACCTCAAGAGATCCTCCCACCTCAGCCTTCCAAAGTGTTGGGATTACAGGTGTGAGCCACTGCTCCTAAAAGCAGTTTTTAAAAAATGAAAGGATAAAATACTTCTCCTGTCACCTTCTTCTTATTTTCTGGCCTGTCTAGGATCAGAGAGGCAGGGGTTTCTGCTTTTTCTGTCATAAAGTTTTCTCTTCTGGTTTGTTTTCTCACCCTGGCCTGGCCACCCCAGCCTCCAGAACACAGAGGAGTCCCTGCACCATGTGGACACCAGCTTTTTCTTGGGGAAGGTGTGCTTCCTCGCCACAGGCGGTAAGTAGGTCCCTCACCTGCCACTGCCCACCCCCAACCAAGGGAAAACTGTGGCAGTTGTAGGCTCCTTGCTGAGGCAGCCTAAGGGATGGTAAGAACATGTGCATTGGAATCTGACCTGTTGTCATCTTGCTAAAAGTGAAATTCTGCTGTTGCTTAGAGTTGCCTAGTGGCTCCCTGTAGCTTTCAGAGTAAAATCCAAACTCCTCTAAAGACATGAAGTATTTTGCAGTTTGGCCTCTGCCTTCTTATCTAGTCTATTACTCTCTCATTCTTTGAGTCAGCTTGTAGTTCTCTAAAAAAGTCCTGCTGTTCCTGAGGCTTTGTAATATTAACAGTGGAAATAACAATAGCTAACTTTTATTGAGTTCTCACTGTGAGCCAGCCACTGATTATAGTTGCTTTATTTTTTATGTCATATTAATCTTTGAGGTAGGTATTATTATCTCAGTTTTTATAGCTGAGGAAACTGATCATGAGATTAACTTGCCCAAGGCCCCCATGGCTAAAAAGTGGTAGAGCTAAGGTTCACACCTAGATAGTCCTATTCCAGGGCCTGTCCTCTTAATGATTACTCTATGGCTTCTCTCAAATACTTTTTTCGTCTTTGTCTTGCTAACTCCTACAAATACCTCAAAACTCAGCTCCAGTGTCACCTTTGGCACCAATGACATGTACGACCTATCTGCCTCCCCAGCTTAAGTGTCAGCTTCTTGAGAGGAGGGCCTGGCATAGATTATTCTCAATAAGCATTGGTGAATAAATGAAGGCCAGGTAGTTTCTAGGTATCAACTCATTGACTCTGTAGAGTAACCCAGTGGGGTAGGAGCTATTATTATCCTCATTGTCTAATTTGATAGTCTTGACTACCCAGAAAACAAGGTAGAACAGGATTGTCACCCATTGACTAGAAAGAAACTGAGACCCAGAGAGGGGAAGTGAGTTACATTGCCCAGCACTTACTGGATTACAGCTGTGAAGGAAGAGATTACAGCTGTCACTCTCATGGCTTCTTTGCAGCTGGGCAGGAGAACCACTGCATCATTCACCGTCACACCGTTGTGAAGCTGGCCCACACTTACCGAAGCCCTCTGCTCTTCTGTGACTTAGAGGTGAGGAAACTGATCACAGTGGCTTATGTCACACTCAAGTACAGGGGAAGTGCAAGGGGAAAGGGCAGTCAGCACACAGTGTGCATGTCAGGAACGCTTATTGAAGGATCATCAAGTAGCCAAGTGAGGTGGCTCCTGATGTGGAGGGGGACACAAGGTTCTGCTTTGAATCCCAGCTTTTCGGCTCATTGGCTGTGACCTTGGGCAGGTTACCTGAAGCCTCGGAGTACATCAGTGCAAAGTGGGGGTCGTCTTGGATGCCTCTTACGTGCCCAGCTCTATCATTTGTTGCCCTGCTTTTTCTTTTGCTTGTTTCTCTGTACTTATAACTAAGTCCTATATATGTATTTGTGGGTCCTTGTTAATATCTCACTCTCCTGCTGGGGTGTAAGTGTCTGTGAGGCCAGGTGTCATGTCTGTTTCATTAACCAGTGCATCCTTTTGTCCCCCTGGCAGCAATAAGAATGCATGACGTTGCCCTTACCTCCCTGGATTACAGACCTTGTCCAGTCCCAGCCCAGGCCAGGGCACCCAGCAGGCAGTAGGGCTGTTTGTCGGGTGGGTAGGTAGAAGGCTGGATGGATACCTGTGGTGTTGGTCCTGCCCTTACTAGTTTTCTTGGTGTTTCTCACGAGGTGAGCCTAACCATGGGGTGACAAAGCAGATGTCCATTTTGCTGACGTGTTTTGTTCTTCAGCCTCTTTTTATGCAGGATGAATCCTGAAGATTTTTTGCTAAACAGTCCTTAGCAGGAGTTGATGTGCCCTCCCTTGGAGGTCTGCTGAGGGATCTCATGGCCCAAGCTGCCCCACCATTCATGAGGCCTGCTTGGTTGCTTTGGAAATCTGTTTACTGGTTTTGAGGTTCATTTTGAATGTTGTGTTTCTGCTCTGTTCCGGGTGGGTCTTGCCTTCCCAAAGGCAAAGTGATGTAATGCAGAAGGATCAACATGTGATCCTTCCCCACCGTCTAGCCCAGCAGTTCTTATTCTGGGGTCAGTGGACCCCTCTGGTCTGAAGGCAGAATTCAGGGGATCTGTGAACTTGGATGAGGAAAAAAATTACTTCTTTTTTTTCTACTGCTTTCTAAGTGAAATTTAGCACTATGAAAGAGCACTAGGAAAGAGATGTCAGTAGTATTAGCAGAGTCTATGACTGTTACCAATAAAAATGGCAAACAGCCAGGTATATTGCCTCATGCCTGTAATCCCAGGGCTTTGGGAGGCTGAGGCGGGAGGATCTCTTGAGGCCAGAAGTTTGAGGCTACAGCCTGGGCAACATGGTGAGATACTGTCTCTACAAAAAAAAAAAAAAAACAACAAAACAACAAATTAGCCGGGCATGGTGGTGTATGCCTACAGTCCTAGCTACTTGGAAGTCTGAGGCAGAGGATCGCTTGAGCCCAGAAATCTGAGGCTGCAGTAAGCTGTGATTGCACCACTGCACTCCAGCCTGGGTGACAGAGTGAGATTCTGTCTCTAAGAAATAAAGAAAAGAAAAGAAAAGAAATAGCAAATGTTTTTATATCACATTAGGATTGGTCACATCTCATCACTACTTCAATGTGACAGTAGTCGTTAGACCTGGCCCTAGATCAATGCATTGATAAAGATACACATACTACTCTATCACACATTTTGTTTTTCATGTTTGATGACTATTTTTAGAACCCCTGACTAGATCAATGCTCTGATCTCACGGATGGGACCCTGAGGCCTTGGCACACCTGAAGTGCCTGCCCCTGCCAGGCTTTCCTCACAAGAAACCTCTGAGGAAACAAGAATAGAAAGAAACAGCAAGTAAGCCGTAGAGCCAGCCAGTTGTATAGCCTTCTGACAGTGTGGCTTTGAACAAGTCACTTTACCTCCCACAGAGCTTTCGTTTTCTCATCTCTAAAGGGGAATCGCGATCATTGCGCCACAGCCCAGGCATAGGTGGTGCCAGGTGGTGCGGTTCTGTCTGTGGCCATGAGGTGGCAGGCCATACCAGGTCCTAGGTTCTCTTCTGGCCTGAGAACTCTCAAGAAAGGTGTCTGTAGGGAGCAGGAGGCCCAGCCTGTTTCCAGCCAGCAGCAGGGGCTGCAAAAATGCATGTTCAGAACATAGACCCGTGTCCCTCAAATGAAGCACCCAGTGTTTGGACCATAATTTCTCCTCACGCTTGTGTTATCCTTTTCAGAGCACACTCTTCTGCATAATTGAGTTTGAGCCTTACCATATCTTGAGGCTTTTGCATAGCAGGTATTATCGGCCCCTTTTACAGATGAGGAAACCCACTTGGGGGGTGTGATTCACCCAGAGAAATAATTGCCTAGGTCTGCTGTTAGAGCTCTGTGCTGGTCCCTGGGAACACAGATGAGTCAGATATTGGCCCTGCCCTCGTGGAATCTCCTGAGATAGCCAGATATGTAATACATGCAACAGCAGAAGGATTTGCTGGGCTTTGGAAGCATGGCAGTAGAATTCAGTCATTTCTTCCTATACATCATGGGCAAAGTCGTGATTGTGCTCAGACTTGGGTTTTTGGGCCGTGTCTCTGGAGTGATGTGTGGATTGGAGGAGGCCTGGCCAGAGGCAGGAGACAGGTTGTGGAGCCTGAGCTAGAGCAGCAGCAGCTTGGAGATAGATTTTGGGGGCAAAAGCCACAAGGCTTAGAATGAGAAGATTTATTCAGCAAATATTTCTTGAATGTGTACAGTGTGCCAAGCACTGTTCTAGGCACTAGGACCACAGCAATAAACAAAACAGTCAAAAATCCTGGCTTCCTTCTAGTTGAGGAAACAAACAAGGTAAAGAAGTAGAATGCGTAATGTGTTAGAAAATGGGGATGTGACATGTCAGGTGGTGGTAAAGGGGCAAGATTTAGATAGGGTGACCAGGGAGGCTCTACTGCAACTGTGACTTTTAAATAAAGACTTGAAGGAAGTAGGAGGGTGAGCTGTGGAGATGCCTGGAGGAAGAGCACGCTCAGCAGGAGAAACAGCAAGTGCAAGTTTGGAACTTGCCTGGTGAGTTCAGGGTCCAGCAGGGAGGCCTGAGTGCCTGGAGCACAGCAGCGAAGGGCACAGTGGTGGGAGATGAGTCAGAGGAACAGTGGGGCCAGAGCGGCAGGGCTGTATGGGCCAAAGTAAAGGCTGTGGCTTTTACTCCAAGTAAAACTGGAGCTGCTGGAGGGTTTGGGGCCAGCGAGGGATGTGCCCTGACTTGGGTTTTAAATGGATCCCTCTGGCTGCCAGGAGGAGAGTAGACTAAAGGGAGGCAAGGGCAGAAATAGGGGACAGTTCTAGAGGCTCTTTCTAGAAGAGTTAAGAGTGGCCTAGACTTGGTGATGGCCAGGGAAGAGGGAGATGGGCTGTTCTACAACACTGGCTGTTTCCAGGGAAGAGCCAGCAGAACATGCTAATGGCCAAGATGTGAGACATGAGAGGAAGAAGAGTCCACAATGGCTCTGAAGATTTCAGCCAGACTGGCTGGAAGGATAGAGTTGCCCTTGGCTGAGATGGGAAGACCATAGGTGGGGCAGGTTTGCGGGTTGGAGCATGCTAAGATTAAGGTATCTATTAGGCATCTAAGTGGAGAAATCGAGTCAGCAGCTGCATATGTGTGTCCAACATTCAGAGGAATGATATGGAGATGTAATTTGGGTGTCATCAGCAATTAGATGGTTTTAAAGCCACGGAACTGGATGAAGCCACCCAGGGGTTGTGTGTGGGAGAACAGAGCTAAGGACTGCCCTGCAGGCCCAGCATTTAGATGTGGGCAGAGAGGAGGGAGCAGCCGGTGGGGTGGAAGGAAACCTGCATGAGTCTCCTGGGAGCCAGGCAGAAAAAGCGTTTCACAGAGTGAGGGAGTGGCTGCTTCACATTCTGCTGAACAGTCCTGTTGTCCCTGCCTAACCCCACAGCTCCCCTAGGCCCACCAGCCCTTCAAAAGCCCTGATAAAGGAGCTCCTTTGGGTTGGTACCTCCTGCTCCGTGGTGAGGGTCACTCTCTTTCCTCCCTTCTTGCCACCCCTCTGAGTATCTTTCTCAGATCCAGGGTAAGTGAGTCCGTGGGGCCCGTGCTGCCTCGGACTGCCTGGTTCAGAGCCCAGCTCTGCAGTCACTAACTGTGTGACCCTCGATGGTTTACTTGGCCCAGCCAACCTTGTTTGCTAAGCCTTCGTTTCCTCTTGAGCAAGGGGTCACAGTCGCTGGGTATCTCTGCAGGTTGTTTGACGGATCGTGTGAGCTGAGGTGGTTGGAAGCTGCTTTGGGAGATGTGGCACGAGCAAGGCCATGGCTGTGATAGGCAGTGGTGCCCTGAGCTGCCCTGTGCTTTCGTCTCCAGCTCTGCCTCTAGCAGCCCTGCAGCTCCTCCCAGTAGGGGGGCAGGCCTGGCCACCCCATTCTGTCTAACTGCTGTTCTCCGCTCTTCCCTGCAGGTGGAAGGCTTTCGAGCCACCATGGCACAGCGCCTGGTGCGCATGCTGCAGATCTGCGCCGGCCACATGCCTGGTGTCTCAGCCCTGAATCTGCTGTCCCTGCTGAGGAGCTCCGAGAGTCCCTCTGTTGAGGACCTATGAGGGCCACTGGCCCCTGGGCTGCCCCTCTCCACAGCCTGGTGCCAGCTCCGTAAATGTTTGCTGTTGGTAAAGACCAGTCAGAGCTTGACAGGCCCTGGGTCAGCCGGCCAGTGGTCTCGCAGGCTCCTGCGGGGCCTGTGCTCCAGCGGGGAGTGTGGGGCAGGAGCGGGAGGGAGCCCAGCTAGTGGGACTCCAGCCCCCGCCCACGCTCACTTGCAGAGCCCTGTGTCTGTAACTATCTGACACATTACATCGCCACTTAAGATTTCATTTGAACAAAGGGTCTGTGGCTAAAAATTTTGAAAATCACTGGTCTCATCTACTGCGTTGACGTTGCAGATGAGGAAACTGGCTCAGAACAATTAAGAGTGGGCTGGAGCAGGGAGCATGGACTCCTGAGCCCAGTCTGACTCACATGCTGGCTCTGCTGTCACAGAACCTCGCTGTTGCGTCTTGAAGCTTCAGTTTCCCCAGGTGTCAATGGAGATGGTTCTGCTCACCTTGTCACGTTGTGAGGATTGAATGAAATGACTGGTGAAGAGCCTGAGACCTTGTGACTCCGTACACTTGTTTGTGTATTTGCCGAATTTCATAATGCAGTGTGTTAACGCCTTGCATGGTGCCAGGTAGGCACCCAATGAACAGTTACTATTTGAAATCACACAGAGCAGAGTTCTGAGGTTTTTGCATAAACATCAGAAGTTTACGAAGTGAGAGAAGCACTGGAGGGCTGGGTTTGGGCTGGTGGCGAGAGACTGGTGAGGTTGCTCTCCTTCTTTGAGTCTGATGGGAAATTTGTAGAGGTGTTGAAATCACACTCCAGAAATCCCGTCAGCCAGGGCAAGGCTCCTCGCCACTACGCGGAGGCAGGCTCAGCACCTGGGAGCTTGGGAGTGAGGGGGGTCTGGTGAGAGAGACCCAGGAACAGCCAGGTCCTGGCTCCCTCAGAGCATAACGGTGCCCTCGCCACCCCCATGCTGCCCAAGCCTGGGCCTGTCCTCCACCTCAGGCCTCAGGAAGGACCCCGCTTGAAGCCCTGGGCAGTGCCAGCACCGCAGGCTCTACCCGGACATCACCACAGCCAGGGTTTGTGCTCTGGGCTGTAGGTGTCATGGGGATGGGGCCCGTGTGCCTCCTTCCTGCAGGTGCCTTCCGGAGCTTAGCCCAGGCCCTGCCCCTGGTGCTCAGCGAGGGTTTGTAGACACCTGGCTGACTGAGGCAGCCCCTTGGGCCCCGCTGAGGACCTCAGCTGCGTAGATTCCGGTTGAGGCCCCACATGTCACCTGACATTGGCAAGGCACTTCATGCTTCACAGAGCTCTTCTCACACAGCAGTAACTCCTGTCGCCTCCTGGCAGACCTGTGAGGTTGATGATGTGTCCCCATTTCACAGTTCACGAAACTGAGACCACTGTCATCAGAGGTGTATCCTCAGTCACACGGCTAATTGGTGGCAGAACCAGCCCTAGCCCTCTGCCTTTCCCCTCCAGTTGTTTTCCTGTGTGTCTAATCGTTGAGTAAAGGTTTGGGCACCTCCGCTGGGCAGCCCCTGAGCTGGGAACACAGAAGGTGGAGACAGGCTTTGCACCTGAGACAGCAGCAGTCTACAAGCGCAGTCTCTTAAAGCCGTGGTCCTCGGGATGGGACCACGGGGACGCTGTTAGCACTACGGGGAGGGCTCAGGAGCAGCAGGTAGCAGAAGAGCAGAGGCCTCACCACAGGAGGGACAGGGACAGGTGTGGGCATGAGCAGGCCTTCAGCCAGCAGCAAGGAACTCCCTTGGGCATTTGGTCAGGGTGGAAGGACAAGGCTGGCAGAAAGAGGTGAAGGTTTGTGTTGGTCCCTGAAGGGACGGGCGGCAGCAGAGGTCCGGAGAAGGCCAGCCTTCCCAGAGGGCTCAGGACTTCTAGAAACACATTATCTCCAGCCCTCTCAGTATCCTGGGCCATAAAGGGTGGAACCTTACAGGTGGGTGGGCGGTAGGGTAGGTCTTTGGGGGGCTGGTGGAGTGTGGTATCTGAGCAGGGGAGGGAGGCAGTGTGGACACAGCCTGCCCCTTCCTCTGGGCATGTCGCTTTGCTGGAGACACAGGGAGGCCTTCCCCACACCCCTCACTCCCCAGCCAGCATGGGGCACACCTCTCTCTCTCAGGTCCCTGTGCCACATTTTCTTTGCCACCTGGTACCATTTAACAAGGGAAGCGGCATCACATTCTCCAGCCAAGGATCTGGGAGCCTTCCAAGCGCTGGGGGAACATGATGCTGTCACTGCTGCCAGCTCCCAGCTGAGCTTGGCAGGGGCCCTAGAACCGAGAGGCCGCCCGCCCTCTGGGGTTGGGGGCTGGCCTGCCCCTGCTCACAGCAGAGCTGAGCCACACTTCAGTGGCAGTCAGGTGCCCTCTCAGACTTGCTGTCCCTGGAAGGCTGGGGATGGGTGGCCAGGCAGTATGTTGCTGCACACCATCTGGAGGCCAGTGACATTGTCCAGGAGGCTGTGACTGAGGGAAGTAATGGAAGGCCAGTCTATGTCTGATGTGTGCCTGGAATTGGTGCTTGGCACAGTGGTGGGGGCAGGGAGACAGGAGAGGCCAGGCCTAGCTGCTTCCTGGTGACGTGACCTCTGGCAGGTCACTTGCCCTCGAGGAGCCTCAGAGACCCTCATGTATACAATAGGGTCAGGCCTACTAATGTCCTTCTCCCCAGCTGACAATGAAGAAGCCATTATTTTAAACATAAAGCTTTAAGCAAAAGTAAAACCTCTCAGAGTGGCCATGGTCACAAGGTGGTCACAATGGAGGCCGTTCCTGAAGGTCTGAATGGGGGATGTGGCCCTTCAGCTGGGCCTGGAAGCCACTGGGTCGATGTGCTCTGAGCCTGGAGGCAGGTGGTGTTTGGGCCCTGCTGTCTGGATGCGGTGTCTGAGGCTCTCAGGGGAAGGGCTTGCTCAGGGTCACAGGTTCATTTGTGCCCACTGGGGCACCTGGGTGTGGGCAGCCCTTGGGCCCACCCCAGGGAGCTCACGTTCTCTGTAGGAGGTGGTCCAGGCCCAGGTGTTTTGCCCCAATCTGGTCATATTTCCCATCGCTGCCAAGGAGGCCGGGCCTTCCTAGCAAGGAGGGGGCTCTGCAACATGTCCCCCATGTCTCCTGCACCCCCCCAGTGAGCAGAGACAAGAACAGCCTGGCCACAGAGAGGAAGTGGTGGTGCAGTGGGAAAGGACCCAGCCTTTGAGTCCCACCAAGCTGGGGTCTGTGGCCACCTTGCATTGTGACGGGGGCAGCCCACTTCCCTCTGTGTGCCCCGCTGCCTGCCGCACCCTCGCCCTGGTGAGGCTCAGAGAGGGCTGCTGGTTGTGCTCAGAGCTGTGGTGGGCCAGGTGAGCCTGGGGGGTTCTTAAACACAAAGCCCTGCCTCGGGCTGCCCCCCAGCCCGGCCCACACACACCCATGGGTGCTGGGCCAGGCCTGCTGGCTGGGCTCCAGCACAAAGGGACCTTTTCCAGAAGGTACCTGCTGGCTTAGCCCCCTTCTCTCCACTCTCCCCTGGGGCCAGAAGGATACAGGCAGAGAATGGTTGTGAAAAGACTTCTCACAGACACTTGGGGGTCAAGGGAGTCAAGTGGGGGGCACTGCTGGGCCCTGCACACCCCAAATCTGTGAGTCCCGTCTGAGTATGACACTGAGGACCAGCTGAGGAGGCAGAGAGGGTGGGCAGTCCCTAGGGCCTGACTGCACAGGAGGCCCCCCTCTCACATCAGGGGGAATGAGGAAGACATTGGGGAAGGCCCTGGGAGCTAATGTTTGGTGGCTGCCTGGTCTGACTACAAAACTGCCCTGCAAGCCCCGGGCGTGGTGGCGCCTGTAGGCCCAGCTACGCAGGAGGCTGAGGCAGGAGGATCACTTGAGCCCAGGAGTTCAAGGCTGCAGTGAGCTGTGATGACACCACTGCACTCCAGCCTACGCAACAGAGCCAGATCCTGTCTCTGAACAAATTTAAAAAAGAAAAACTGCCCTGCAAGGCCGGGCCCAGAGGTCCCCCAGCACTTGGTCCTCTCATATTATGCGTGGCCGTAGGCCAGCCTGCCTTGAAGGATTACAGACTCCTTGAGGGCTAGACCTGACCACCACCCCACCTGCCACCCACTGCAGACAGAGGACCCCATAGGAGAGTTTGGGGCTGAGGAGCTCCCTGGCTTGTCCCTTTCCTCCTGTGTAAAGTAAGCACAGCCATCTGCTCCCCCACATGGTTGAGGGGAGGGTTGCAGGGCCAGGCTTCGCACCCTGCCTTCTTCCTGGTCACCGTGCCGTTCCCTGGGCCTTGTCTGCCCCCGCCAGACATCCTTGGGGATCGCCTTCACCTCTGTCCCCTCACCTCTGTCCCCTCTCTGTTCAAGACCTACATCTCACCAGGCCTTCTATGACTCCCCTGTTTAAAATCACACCCCCTAATTCCTTGGTACCTTTCTCTTCTGGATTGTTCTCCACAGCACTTCTTATCTCCTCACCTACCATATTGTTTCCTACTAGTCTCTGTGGTTCCCTGCTGTTTCAGCAGAACCTAAAACACTGCCTGGTGTATAGTAAGTGCTCAGTTAGTGTTTGATGTCTGACCAGAGGTGTCTGCACATGGGTTTGGCCTGCGCATTCACACAGGACCAAAAGCCTGCAGGAGACCCAGAGCCAGCAGACTTCTCATCCCCCCATGTGGTGCCCTGAGTGAGGCGGGGGGGGCTCCCTGCTCCTCTCCCTCCCCCCAACCGTGGCCTCGAAGCCCCCCTCCATGCACCTGCTGGCCCTAGGAGGTGGGGGCTCCACTCCCTGTGGCTGAGGGGCTATAGTCTCCTTTGTAACCTCACTTAAGGTCCTGTGTCCCCCATCCCAGGGCTATGCAGAGAGAATGGCTGGGCCTGCCCCGGCCCCAGGACCCCTGTGGAGTGCGTGAGTGTGAGTGTGTGTGTGTGTGTGTGTGTGTGTGTCTGCGTGTAGGGAGACTGAGAGTGAGGCCTTGAAGGGCAGCTCAGGCAAGGATGTGTGACTGCTTCTTGGAAGAGCACCACCTGCCCTTTCCTAGCCTGGGTTCAGTGGGAAATGGGCAGGAGGCTCCCAGGCCTCAGGCCTCTGCCCCTGGGTCTCACTGCTCTGGCCTCGCTGGGATTTGCAGTGATCCCCCAGTGACTCCCGCCCTTTCCCAGTGTCCAGAGGTCTGACATTGAGTCCTTCCTCCTGTCCCTGGTGAGGGGCGCTTTCTTGCAGTGTCCTTGTTTGTCAGAGCTAAATACATGAGAAGGGCAAAGACAATCTCCACGATAAGGGATCCCGCCATGTCACAAAACAAGGTGGAGCCACCAAAGCTGACTGGAAGCCCTCTAGGCCCAGCCCGCAGGGCAGTTCACACCCTATGACCCCATTTATGAAACACCAGAAAAACTATTTCTGTATGTACATATGCAAGAACAGAGAGGCACAAGGCAAGTCTGGAACGAACGTCTCCAAAGTGAAAACAGGCTCCCTCGGGGGGTGACTAGGAAATGCCCTTTCTTACTCATAGACCTCGGTGTTATTTGAGGGTTTTTCCACGAGGATGTGTTCAGGTATTACTGGCATAATTACAACTAAAACTAATTTTGATCCTAGCACTCTGGGAGGCCAAGGCGGGAGGATTGCTTGAGCTCAGGAGTTCAAGACCAGCCTGAGCAAGAGCAAGGCCCCGTCTCTACCAAGAATAGGAAACTTAGCCAGGCATGGTGGCACATGCCTGTAGTCCCAGCTACTCAGGAGCCTGAGGCAGGAGGATGCCTTGAGCCCAGGAGTTTGAGGTTGCTGTGAGCTAGGCTGACGCCACAGCACTCTACCCAGGCAACAGAGTGAGACCATGTCTCAAAAAAAAGAAACTAATTTTGAAGTAGAGTTCATCTCAGGCCTCAAGTAGTTTCACATGGAGATCTGGGGGGCTGGCCTCTTTGCCCCCAGGGACTGCCCCAAATGACACTGTGCTTGCCACATAGGCAAGGAGCATCCCCACTTCCCCCACCCTGTCCCTGAAGCATGAAGGGCACAGGCTGTGCTTCACAGTCAGGTGGACTCAGACCCTGTCCTGGTCCTGTCTTACCTGCTTGGTCATCCTGAGAGGTCTCCTTGCCCCTCAAAGCCTCTGTTTCCTCATCTGAAAAACAAATATAATATGACCCGCATCAGAGCCATTATGAGGGGGGAATTTGGGGAGCAAAGATCAAGGGAGACTCCTTTCTGCCTGAGGACCCCAAATTAATTGTCTTTTTAAGCAAAATATTCAGTGAATGAAAAGTTGAGAATACTAAGAGGCAGGTTCAATTAGAAGGGTTTTTTCAGCAACAAAGTCCTGTATTTTCTACTGAAGAATACATTGAGACCATGACATCAAATTATTTAAAATAAAAACTATTAAAAGAACAACATTGGGCTGGACGTGGTGGCTCACACCTGTAATCCCAGCACTTTGGGAGGCAGAGGTGGGAGGATTGCTTGAGATCAGGAGTTCGAGACCAGCCTGAGCAACATCGCAAGACCCCATCTCTACTAAAAATAGAAAAACAATTAGCCGGGCATGGTCATGTGTGCTCATAGTCCCAGCTACTCAGGAGACGGAAGCAGGAGGATTGTTAGAGCTCAGGAGTTCAAGGCTACAGTGAGCTATGATCACACCGCGGCACTCCAGTCTGGGTGGCAGAGCAAGACTCTATGTCTAAAATAAAAATAAGAAAAGTTTGCAAGAACCATATTGATTTTAGAAACTTTAACTCCTCTCTTGGTCATATCTCAGTCAATAGTGATGTAGAAAAGCTTCCAAGTGGTGTGGGTAAAAGAAAAAAAAAGAAGAGCTTCCAGGCTGGTGAACACGTGGAGTTCCTGGGAGGGCAGCCAGGGTGGTGACCCACCTGGAGAGGGCTGGGAACTCTACCGGTGCCTTTTCCCGCATACCTCGCCCTATACACCTCTTCCATTTGGCTGATCTTGAGTTGTATCCTTTACAACTGATAATAGTTGTTTGTTTTTTTTTAAGTGACATAGAAGACTTGAATAAACAAATTAATAAGCATGATTTACGAGCTATGGAGAAAAAAAGAATACATTGAGGAGTAAACTAATATTTCCGACATTGGTCTGATTGTGAAATTTCTCTTCTGAAATGTGGGGTCATTCAAACAGAGATTCAAAGCCTCAGGCAACCCCTGGCCCCCGACCCCATTTAGGAGGCCCAAGTGGAAAGGTTAGTCTGAGGTCAGGTACCGGCACACACCACACACGAATCCCACAGGCCTTTTGCTGTTCCTGGCTTTGTCCCCAGCACCTGGTCCAGGGCAGGCACAAAGCAAGCACCTGACAAACATTTGTGTCAAATGAGTAATTCTGCTCCTCTCCTTCAAGGCAGCCAGCTTTCCTCTCTGGCCAAGGTGAGGGACCTTGCAACCCTGACACTGTTGACACAGGAACGTGACTCCCAGTACTGGGAATCCCTTGAAGTCTGTGTCCTTGGCTTTGTGCAAGAAAGAATTCAGGAGCCAGCCAAGTGAAAGCAAGTTTTATTTATTTAGACAGTATAGAAAATCTCCACAGACAGGGCAGAGGCTAGTGCTCCCTGTGGAGGGGACCCGGCCCCATGGCTCCTTTAGCTCCTCTATTTAAGCAACAGCTTAATTATAGGCTAAACGAGGGGAGGGCTATGCATGGTATTTCTTGGAAAGGGGCAGTATTTCCCTACAATCAGGGTGACACCCTCCTTTTGGACGGTAAATTGCTATTATCTTACAGTGGCATGTGACTCTGTTTTGATTGGGTGTTTTGGGCCTTTTGACATCTTTGCTGGGCGTCCATAAAAACCTGCACATAAGGAATTTCTACCCATTTTCCTTCCTTTTTATAGAATAAGTCCAATCCTATAATTGTGTTATAGTTTAAAGAACCATTTCCAAGCCAGGTTTCCTGGTCTCCACGTTGGTATTGGGGCCAGGCAGTATTGTAATAGAAAATAAGTTTCTTTCTTTTTAGACCTTCTAAATTAAATTTATCCCAGTTGTTGAGGAGGCATCCTAGTGGGGAATCCTATGGGATGCTTCTTGTCCCCATTTCTGAACACGATTTCTGTTGGACACGGGGGCTTCCCTAAGCCTGGCAAAGAACTGATAATCTTGTCTCTCAGATTCTCACCTCTCCCTTTCTTCTAAGAAAGTCAACAAGGCAATAGTCGCCAAAACTTGCAAGGTCAAGATCAGCATAGTTTGAGAAAGCACCAAGGCCAGAGGGCAAAAAATAGATCTGCGCAGAAGATCGGAGGCTTTGTCCTCCAGTACAAGGACCACAGAAAAACAATGTTACAACACACAAATCACAGAATTAGGGATAAAAGTAGGTGTCCCTAAGGAGCCTATTTCAGCACTTTAACTTGGGGCCACTGAAACAATATGGCTCTGGCATCCCAGAGTCACCACAATAGGGGATCTCTATTTAACAAAAAGAAAAGAATTTCAAAATGACCTGTTTTACAAAGAATGGAAACAATCACCCACACAGCTAAAGCAAAAAGTATAACTGCAGCTAATGAAATAATGATAGACATTCATTTATGCACTAAGACCAAAACAGGTCGGTGAGTGACAGTCCAAAACACAGAAGAGATGGAAGGCGAAAGACAAAAGGAGACAGTGAATTGTTGGACACCCAAGGCCAGAATCACCCAGTATTCATCAACTACTTCCGTCTGCATGGTGTGGAGATTAAAACTCCTGCCACCCCATTGCTGTTACCGGGGGAGCTGTAGTTAGATGGATGGAGTAAATTTATGTCCTTTAATGCAAAAGAAAGTCTCGGCTCGCACTTGTAATCCTAGCTCTCTGGGAGGCCGATCGCTTGAGCAACAGTGAGACCCTGTCTCTACTAAAAAGAAAAAGAAAAAAAAAATACACAAAACAGAAAGCAAATCTAGAGAAGAGAGTCAGAAAGAGAGATGGAATGAAAGGATCTGACGCTTTAGAAGACAAGAAGACAGAAAAGAAACCAAACTAGACAAAGGGGACTTATCCGTCCCTCAGTTTCCAGAGAGTGCCATGGTCTTAATTTGGGGTCTGGGTGGGGGTGTCCCTTTGTCCCATCTGGGTCGCCACAAAGATTACACAGGAAAGTGACTCCCAATGCTGGGCATCACTTGAAGTCCAAGTGGGTCCTTGGCTTTGCGCAAGAAAGAATTCCCGAGCAAGCCAGCAGTATGAGGTGAGGGCGAGTTTTCTTCAGAAACTATAGAAGGTCCACTCCACAGACAGAGCAGAGGCCAGTGCTCCCTGTGCTCCCTGTGGAGAACTGGCCCTGCGGTTCCTTTAGCCGCTCTGTTTAACCAAAGGCTCAATTACAGTGTAAGCAAAGGGGGGGATATTCTCGGAGTTTCCCTAGAATTTGGGTGACACCCTCCTTTTGACTAAATATGGTCAGACGGGAAGCCTCCTGGCGTCAGGTGCATGACGGGACTGGGAGGTTCCCTAGACAATTTTATGGTAACAAGGCGTATAATGAAGCTGCAAGGTTGAGAGGGGGTCGGTTTCTCCACCATCTTGGTTCTAACTGGTTGGAACCTGTCCTACCGCCATCTTGTTTTGATCAGGGTAGTTTGAAACTTTGAGACTTCCTGACTCAGTTAAACAATGTCTGCACAATTAAGCAATGCCCAAAGCAGTGCCTGCCAGTTCCCTGTCTCAGTGGTACATCTCTCCCCCTCTCTCCCTTGGGACCCTGAAGGCAGCCGCCTCTAGTCTCTGCAGGGGTCAGAGTAGCTGGTGATTCTCACCCTCTGCTGGGAGATGGAGACCTGGCAGGATGGTGCCCTCGCCCTCGTCATAACCTGTGTAAATTATCCCCACCCCAGTTCCATTGGGCCACCCCCTCCCTGGATTCCCACAAACTTCAGCCTGCCCAAACGTCTGGCCCAAGGTCTAAATGAGGTGCCTGGTACACAGTCAGGGCCTGCAGCCCCAACAATAGCAGGTAATAACAGTAGCACCAATATCAACAGAGGGGTGGGCGTGGGAGGCAGGGTTATGGCCGTCTTCTGGCCTTTCCCCCCCCACTGTCCTGGAGAAGGGCCTTCCTTGTCCTGGCTCCTTTCCAAGCTCCTGGCTTCCCCCCACCATACACCCACACCCACACCCACACCCACTTCTTCTTTGCAGCTGCTCACCGCCTACACCTTCCTGCCATGGAGTCGCTGGCCCGTGGGTAGGGGATGGAGAGGCGTGGGCCAGGGCCACTCAAAGCTGGCCCACTGGGGTTCTATGGGAGTCCTCAGGTCTTTCAAGCCAGAAACCTGGGGAACAGCCTCCCTACCCTCACTCCATAGGGTAGCTACTACGTCATGTCCTGCCTGGTCCATAGTGCCAGCCACCTTGCCACTCCAGTCACCCCATCCAGTCTTTAGCTCTGCAGTAGCCAGAGGGCCCTTGTGAGCACAGCTCAGAGGCAATCTCTTCCCTACTCAAACACCTCCTCACTGCGGGCGGGCCTCACTCCTCTGCTGCCTGGCTGCTCCCTCTGCCCTCCCAGCAGCCCCTGCGGCAGTGGCCATGTCTGTCCCCAGAACACACTCCCTGTGCCCCCTTCACCTCTCCAAGCCTTTGCCCATGACATTCCCTCTGCCTGGAGTGTTTCCCACCCCCTGGCAGCTGCCGAGATCTACTCACTCTGCCCCCAAGCTTCCTCCTGGCCCCTGGACAGTGGCTCCGTCCTCAGTTCTCTGTGTTCCCTCAGCCCCGAGTGCTTAGGGGTCTGTAAGTCCCACCAGCAGGCCCATAACCCTGAGCTCCTGCTGATCTGTGGCTCCCTGAGGGCCTGTCCAGCCCTTGCCCCTGGGGAGGAAGCAACATGTACTGAGGAAGGCCAGGGAGCCTCTGTGTGTGTGCGCGTGTGTGTCAGTCTGAGAGACTGGGGGAGAGGCAGACGGGGAGCCAAACCCTGGGGAGGACAGACAGGGGACCTCAGTGAGACACAGAGATGAGCTGGCCAGGACACACACAGCCCTGGAGAAAAGGAGTCGGGCTGGGCAGGACTCCCCCCATTCCAGCCATAGTTTCCTTCGTAATATGCAGAGCTTACTGACACTCCCTGCTCAAAGCCCTGCGTGGCTCCCTCGTACCCTCCAGCCCAGAGTCCAAGCTCCCTGACGCTCCAGTCAAGGCCCCAGCCTGGCCCTCTGGCCCAAGCACTCCCTGGACTTCATGTTTGGGCCTCCAAGCCTTTGCTCCCACTCCACCCTCCCTCCACCTGGCAAACGCCTCTCACCATCCAGGATGACCTGAGCTGGTCCCTACTGTGAGGCATTGTCCATCCTGTGGGACTGCCTCTGGGCGGACCCTCTGGGCCTGGTACAAGGTCAGAAGTGTTTGATGTCCTCACCCAGCTCTGCCTGGGAAGAGCAGGAGGACTCCCCAGAGGAGGAGGCAGGTGGGCTTGCAGGGAGATGGCGTGGGAGCATCTGAGAGGCTGAGCAGGGGAGGCCACCCAGAGGTCTATGTCCTGACTGCAGAGACCCATCTCTTTGTGGCGCAGGAGCAGGCTCTGGTCTGACCCCAGCCCGGCCTAGCGCCCACCCAGCTGGCGTCTGGGGGTCATGGTTGAGTGGTTGAATGGAGGAACCCTAGGGAGAAAGAGAAAGAGGTCTGCGGTTCAGGGCCCTGGGCCTGGCCGAGAGTGGTCCCACCCCAGCGGTCCCACCCCGCGGGGCGGGGCGGAGTGCTCGGCCGCTCCCGGTTTCCTCCCGGAGGGCAGCGGAGCCCAACGCAGAGCTCAGTCCCCGCGGAGTGAGGCGGCATCAGCACCATGAGGCGAGGGGCCAGGAGGCCGAGGGGCAGGGACGGGCCGCCCCCCACGCCCTGTGACCCGGCCCAGTGCTTCGACCTGCTGGTTCGCCACTGCGTGGCCTGCAAGCTCCTCCGCACGCCCGAGCCGAGACCGGGTAAGAGCGACCCGCGCTGACGCGTGGCCTCGGGCAGCCTCGGGTGGACGGGGGTCCTGCCACGGGGCCCCCAGCCCGCCGAAGCCGCAGGCGGAGCCCGCCCCGCCCAAGACCCAGCGGGTTGATGGGGACCCGTGGGCAGGGCCTGGACGGGGCCCTCACGGCCGCCTCCGCTCTCTCCCCCCCATGTCCACCTCTCCCGCCGTCCCTCCCCTCCCAGCCTCGCCTCCCTCCGCCCCACCCCGGCCCCGCGCGTCCCTCCCCGCGGCCCCGCGCCCTCCCTCCCTGTCCCCTCCGCCTGCAGCAGGAGTGAGCAGCGCGGCGGCCGGGACGGCGCTGCAGCCGCAGGAGTCGGTGGGCGCGGGCGCCGGCCCCGAGGCGGCGCTGCCCCTGCCCGGGCTGCTCTTCGGCGCCCCCGCGCTGCTGGGCCTGGTGCTAGCGCTGGCCCTGGTGGGCCTGGTGAGCTGGAGGCGCCGGCGGCTTCGTGGGACGGCCTCCCCGGAGGGCCCAGATGGAGGCCAGCACGGTGAGTTCCATCTAGGGAACCAAGGGGCACCGTCGGAGGCGCGGGGTCACATGGCCTGGGGGTGGGGCCGTCTAGGGGAGACATGGCCCTTGCGGGTGGGGGGTCTGAACGGAGAGAAAGGGCTGTGTGGGCTGCGGGTAGGAGAGAGTTTGCCCTGAAGAGCTCAGGCTGAGCAGGGAGACGACGGGCCCTAGCCTAAGTGAGGGACACAGCATTGCCCTCCCAGACCCAAGGCGAAGGAAGGATGGCACTGGGGAGTCCCATCTGAGGGAGGAGTCTGTCCTGCACCTTGGGAGTCTGAGGGAGCTGGTCCCAGAGCAAATCCCTGTGGGATGGCCAGGCTGAGCCCCAGCTCCTACCCCTCGGGCCGTACTTCCCGTCTTGCCCCTGCCCTGTGCCACTCCTCCCTCCCACAGTGGGGTCTCATCGCAAGGAGCTGCACCCTCTGGGAAGCCTTCTAGAACAGGCAGTGGAGGAAGGTTGTGGCCCAGTACTCACCTTCCCTCCCCCACCTTCTGCCCCAGAGCCCCTGGACAATGTCATCATCCTGTCCCCTGGAACCCTTGATGCCACAGCTCCTGTCTGGCCTCCACCCAGGGACGAAGACCCAGGCACCACCCCATCCGGCCATAGTGTACCTGTGCCAGCCACAGAGCTGGGATCCACTGAACTGGTGACCACCAAGACTGCCGGCCCTGAGCAACAATAGCAATGGAGGGGCCCGGCGAGGTGGCTCACGCCTGTAGTCCTAGCACTCTGGGAAGCCAAGGCAGGCGGATTGTTTGAGCCTCAGGAGTTTGAGACCAGCCTGAGGAAGGGCGAGACCCCATCTCTACTAAAAATAGAAAGAAATTGTATGGACAGCTAAAAAATATATATAGAAAAAAATTAGCCGGGCATAGTGGTGCATGCCTGTAGTCCCAGCTACTCGGGAGGCTGAGGCAGGAGGATCGCTTGAGCCCAGGAGTTTGAGGTTGCTGTGAGCAAGGCTGACGCCACAGCACTCTAGCCCAGGCAACAGAGTGAGACTCTGTCTCAAAAAAAAAAAAAGAAAGAAAAAAAAAAGAGCAATGGAGGGGGCAGGAGATGGTCCCTGCCCTCCTCTGGACCCCGAGCCAGGGGCTTGGAAGTTGAATTTGGCTCTTCCCTCCAGCACCCAAGTGCCCTTTTCCAGGGAGTCAGGCTGCCCCAGCTTAACTCTGCAGCACCACAGACACTACAGACCACAGCAATCAGCTGGCATGGAGTTGTTTGGTGTGTTAGTTTTTGGCTTAAGACTATACCATCTTTGACAGCACTTCAAGGTTGTGCCTGAGCTTCTGTGCTTTTGAATGACTAGGGCACTATGAGTAAGAGATTTTTCTTTTAATGTGGGAAAGGCACCATTAAGCCAAAATGAATCTGAAAAAAAGACCAAGTGGGAGGATGCTTAATTTGTACCTGGATATTGTATTTCTTTAATACTTGCTCTCAGAGCTGTCCTGCTTTTAAACCTATGCACATGGCAGCAATGAGTAACCAGTTCATGGGTTTGCTTGCTTTGAGATTCAGTACAAGATTATTTTAAGAAATAATCGAAAAGAAAAAAGGATTCTGCTGGATTGTACTGATTCTTAGGTATCTGTATCCCAGGGGCAACCCTGAGATTGGCCCAATCTGCTACAACTTAAGATGCCATTTTGACTTCAGTGGCAGCTTCCAGAGCCACAGGTCTGCACTTGGGAGGAAGTCTACAGCCCCTGGGGCAGAACTCAAAACTTAAGCTGAAGGAACACACTGGCAGGCAGCTCTGTCAGGGACCACCCAGGGTCCCAGCTGCTTCTGAGGCACAGCGCACTCAGCCGTACACAGGGCAGGGATGGGACCTATAGGAGGCTCCTTCATACAGAGGCTAGGGCAGGCCTGTGCCCTTGAATCAGATGGATCCGAGGTGCCTTGAATTTCCTTCTCTCTATGGCCAGTCCTCCTGAAGCACTGGACCCCAAATGCTGGGCTCACTTGGCCATTCTGTGCCAGCCTCTAGGGTCACCCACCAACCCAGTGAAAGCTGCTCCTATCACAGTGGTGCTCCTTGCTCTGGGATCTGGAGCCAAGACCGTCCCAGCTCGGGACCACACTGTGCACTCAGTCAGCCACTTGCCTCCTGCCTACCCTCCCACACAGGGTCAGAACCTCCTGACCTGGACTCTTCCCTGGACAGCTTCCTTGGAACTTATCATAGTTTAGTGCCTTTGGAAGGAGCACTGGACTAGGAGTCAGAAGATGGGGTTCAGTACCGATACTGTTTTTCCCACATTGGGCCTTGGCCGTGTTCTGTTCATGCATCAGATGTTTCTGCCTGCATCTCCATGAACTGCCACCAGAACTGTCTAGCAGACCCCTGCCCTTCCTGCCTACTCCTTTCCCAGTTCAGAAGACAATGGCTTCCCCAGAACCTGGACACTCACATCGAGGTCTCTGCCCAGCTACTTGCTCCTTGAACTCATCTCAGATGCCCCTACCCTCAGGGACCCATGAGACTGGAGTAAGGTCAGGTGGCAAGCAGTAGGCAGGGGTGGGGGTTAGGCCCAGATGAGCCCAGCCATCCACTCCTTCATCTGGGCTGGGGAAGTCTGAGCTGTTCTGGCTACCCCACCTCCCACCACACCTTCTCCCCTACAGCCAGGGGCTAGGCCCTGAAGGTGAAAAGGGTGGGTGAAACCCCTCTGGGACCCAGACATGCAAACCTTTGGCACCTCTCTGTCCCAGCTGGCCTCTCCGGCTGGTATGCAGTTTCCCCTCTGATCTCAGTTTCTTCTGAAAAATAGGGGGTTGGATGCAAAGTTCTCCTACTGCCCTGTGGCCCTCCAGAGAAGGACTGGAAGAAACCCTAGAGAATTCTCACAGATATACACAGTTCGAAGGTGAGGAAACTGAGGCCCAGAAGGGGAGAGGACTTGGTATCATTGTCATCTAGCAAATAACAGATGGGAAGTTCCTTGGGGGAGAACCAGGACGGACCAGTGGATGGCAGGCAAGGAGGGGTGTGGTGTCTCCCCTCCCCTGGAAAAGGGCCCCAGGCCCAGGTAATAAGAGAACAGTGTTCTGTCCTCTGTGCTAGGTGTTACTTTCCAAGGAGCCGTCACCTCCAATATCTCATTGCTCTTCATAACAGCACCTGGGGGGGGGGGGGTTGTGTTTGCTTAAAAAATGCTTTTAGTAAAAAAAATCAAGATAGGCATTTTGTAAACAATCTGGGAAGTTCAAAACAGTAATCCATGGTGGAATCATGGAGAAATGATCCATATCCAGCAACACCAGCCCCCTGTGTGGTGGTGTATTTTTCTACATAATTGTAACCATTCTGTACAGGCAAAGTCATATCTTGACCATTGTATGTAGTAAGTTTTTCTCTCTCTAACCACTGTACAATAACGTTTTCAATATTGGTAAAGTTTTCCACTTGAGCATTCGGTTATTTTCAGTTTTTGCTGCTGTGACTGAGGCTCTTTGCATGCGGCTCTGTTTCCCAGGAGGGTGCTTGCACCAAAGGCCTTGACCTTTTTAAAGGCGCCCATTGATCCAATCTCTTTCCTGAAAATCTGCACCATTTCACATCCGTGAGCAGTGATGATACGGTCCCATTTGCAGATAGCAAAAGAGCGGTTCAGCAGGTGAAGGGATCTGGCCCAAGGCCCAACAGGCAGTGGTGGAGCCAGGCTGGACCCGGGTTCCTGCCCCCGCTGGGTGTGCCTGCCCAGCAGAAGGTCATTGGCTCAGGCTCCCTTCGGGGGAGTGGCCTATGCCTGGGATTGAGGCCAGGCCCCGCCTCTTGGTTTTATCACTACTCAAAAGATTTTTCTCCCTAACTGGTCTCGTTTTGCAGTACGAGGGATCTCAGTTAGACTCTGGAAGGACAGCTTGGGGCGGGGGGGGGGGGTTGGGAACTGGCCTAGCTTGTGTTTCTGGCCAGTTTTTCCTGAAGGAGGGTCTGGTTTCCACCAGGTCCCCAGGGTCCCTGGCAGGTGGGGGCGGGGCTGGCTGAAGTCTCGGTTCCTCCTGGGGCTTCCTGCAGCCCCTTTCACTTCCTGCCTGGCAGTCCCAGGCCGAGGGCTCAGAGTGGGGGTGGGGAGGTCCAGCTGGTGAGGCCCGGGAGGAAGGCCTGACCCTCACCTCCGTCTTTCTCAGCAGGGATGGCCCCACACAGCACTATTCCTAGAAGCTGGTGGCATCGCTCTGGGCCTGTCTTTCCACATGCAAAATGGGGTTCTTGGGGGCCACCCAGCTGTCCTTGTAGTTTAAAGGCCATGTGGCATGTAGAGACAGGGCGATCCCTGCCAGGGCCAGGGAATGCCCGGGGCAGGGAGGCGGAAGCAGGCCTGGTCCTGACCTGCGGATGGGGGTACGGTAAGGACAACTGCCCAGAATCATGTGGAGAGTCGGGGAGGAAAGGGATGCCCGTGTTCCCGGCCCATGAGCCTTCCTCCTGGACTCTGCAGGGCGCCGCAGCTGTGGTGGCGGGGTGGGGAGGAGACAAGGGTCCCGGGACCCCTGAGCATCTCCACTCCTCTAAGCTGCAGAGAATTTGTGATCCAGCCCCGAATCCAGGACGGTCCAGCGGCTCTGGGGCAGGCGAAAGTCTATATGCACGGCTCCTGCGGTCGGCCCGGCTGGTGGCACCTTGGCCGCCAGCTGCGGGGTGGCGGAGGGTATTCCGGGACGCAGAGGGTGGGGCCAAGGCGAGCGGCGCGGCGGAGGGACCGGGTCAAGGAGAGAGGTTGCAGAAAGGGGCGGGGCCAGGCCAAGGGGCGAGGAAAAAGGGAGGGGCCGGATGCGGGGCGGGCCCAAGGCCAAGGGTGCCCACTTCTAGCTCCTGACCTCTGCGTCCGCGCGGAGTCCTAGTCCTCCTCACGCGCGTCCCGAGGCCCAAGGCCCAAGCCAGGAGGGCCCCGGATGTGGGCCACCGACCCGCCTTTAGGGCGAGGTGTAGGGCGGGGGGCTCTGCGTTTCGCTGACCGCGGAGTCGTGCCTCAGGAGCAGGCGGGCTGGTCGAGGAGGGTGGCCCTGCCGGGTTTGCACGTTTTCTGGGGTCTTTGGCGGGTCCTGAAGGGGGAGACTTATTGGGAGGGGGTCAGGCGGAGCCATTACCTGTGGCGTCTGGAGTGGGGGAGGCAGGGCAGGGTGCGGGCCGGGGACGGGGTGCATGGGGGCCGGGACCGGGAACTGAGCCCCAGCCCCCCAATCCTGCCTCTCCCTCGAGACCTCAGGAGCCCGGGCGCCCCCTCCCTCCCACGGGCAGCTGGAGCCTGAGTCACCGAGCTGCCTCTCAGGAGACAAAGGCAGCCATGGGCCCTCCTTCCAGACCCCTCCTGGTACCGGCATTTGCACTAGCAGGGAGTCCAGCGTTACGGAGGAAATGGTAGTGAAATGAGCTTAGGAATGAGGCCTTGGAAGCTTGTGGATGGCACCGGCCACCGTCACAATCACCATCCTTTCAGCCCGGCCGCAGTGGATGCAGTGTCCTCCCACCAGGACGCACGTACCTGGGTGTCTCCCGTCAAGAGCCCACTGGCTTCGCCCTGTAGCCCTGCCAGAGGGATGCCGGTAACGCACCTTGCAGATGAGAAAACTGAGGCCTAGAAAGGTTGAATGGGGAGCAGGAATTCCAGCCTGGTCAGTCTGGCTCCAAAGCGAAGAATAAATGGAAGCTTTCAGCTGAGGGGCTGGAAAGGCTGGAGTCGGGGGTGTGCCCTGTCAGCCGGTAGGGGGCGCTTCCCTGAGCTCTGGGCGGTGCCCTCCAGCTGCTCTGAACTGGCCAGGAAGTAGGTCTGGGGCTGACAGCTCAGGTTCCAGGCCAGACCCTGCCCTTGTTGGCTGTGTGCCAGTCACAGCAAGTGATTTCCCCTCTCTGGGTCTTGAGTTTCTAGGAAAACCCAAACCCTCTGCCCCAGACAGGGTAGGGTTGGGCAGAGCTGGCAGACTGGACACCCACCACCTAAAATGGGGACACAGGCTCAGCACAGGGTTTCCTTAATGTCCACAACCTCTCAGGACCCCCAGCCTTCCACAGCCAGGCCTGAGCACCAGGGGAGGGCTTGACATTGAGGGAAGGACTTGTGTGCAAGGTGCACCTACCCTGACACACGTGTGTGCATGCTTGCCCGCGGTGCAGGGAAGGCCCTCATAGTCACACAACAGCCCCAGATGTGCACCCCCCATCTGGAGCACCGCAGACACCCGCACACTCGAGCTGCCTGCAGGGTGTTGGGGGGGCGGGTGCCCTTCAAGCGCAGGGACTCAGCTTGCTGCAGATGCCAAGGGTTATTTTAAGCCTGGATCAATGGGCGATTTTTGGTGACACAGGCTTGGGGGGCGGGAAGAAGAGATAAGAAGTGGGTGCCCCGGAACCTTGCTGTGGTGAGAGGCCCTGGGATCCAGGCAAAGGGGTCAGTCTTCAGCTGGGCTGCACCATCCCTAGATCCCCTGGCCCAACACATGGCCGGGGCATCTCGGGGGCAGGTCAGCTGAATGGGTGGTCAGATCCCAGGACTCGGCCAGTCAGCTGGGCTCTGTCTTTGCAGTTGCCCCCTCCTGCTCCCTGCCCCCCAAGGCCAGGTGTTCACATGGAGAGGGCAATGAGTGCCTGGCACAGACCTGGTAGATGTGGGTACTTCGGGTTGCTGGCTGACGACTGAATCAGACGGCGTGCAGAGGAAGCCCTGTGTGTGTGGCAGGGGGGGTTGGGGGTTGGACATCAGCCCCTGGGTGTGGGGCAGGGGCTGGAATCCAGCTCTTTCATTGGTCAAATGGCCGTCACTAGGGACCTGATGCGAGTCAACATTGGGTCTAAGTTGAGCACAGTGCCCAGTGCCAAGACAGTGGGGGCAAGAGGAGGCCCAGGAGGGACTGTAACCCAGGGGAGAGCATTGGGAGACTTGCTCTGGACCCAGAAGGGACCCTACCTAGAATGAGGCCACAGTTCCAGGGGGGCAGAGACAAGTGCCCGAAATGGGTGTGAAGGGTGAGGAGAAGCGGCCATCCTCAGGGCCCTGCAACCTGGAGGGCAGCTTGTCAGCGGGTGGTTCCACTGATTCCATTTCTAGGAATGCCCCCGCCCCAAGGAAGCAGAGAAGGACACTCCAGAAAGGATAGTTACCAATTTCTGAGGAGAAAAAAGCAAAAAGTAAACTGAAAACCAGTCACAAAACAGCATGTAAAGTGTGACATAGTTTAGTGTGGTTGGCTCTGCGGATGGGATTAAAGCAGTTTCATTTAATTCCTTTGCTCCTCTTTTTCTTCTAAAGTTGTAACAAGCCGTCATGTGATGGGGGAAGGGAGGGTCTTCTGGGCTGCATGGGAAGCGAGGGGGGGGCAGGACATCTTTGGCCGGGGCACAAGGAGACACTCTGAGGGGGGAGGGCATTGTTGAGAGGTCACGCCCTCCTCCTGTCTAGCCCCCCAATTCCTGAAATTGGCCCGTCAGCCCCTCATGTTGGGACAGGACTTGATCCTCCTTAAAATGTAAATCCTTCTCCTTCCTCCCTCACCTCCTCCACTCGGATAAGCTGATCCCAGCCGCTGAGTGACGGGGAAGGAGGGGACATGAAGGGGAGCAGGAAGGACCCCAGGGAGCTCCAGTTCTTCCCCTGACAGAAGTGAGAGACGAGAGGCGTTTCCTCCCTCCCTCCCTTCCAGTACTGAGGGAGGCCTGAGCTGAGCCGGGCACGGGGTGGATTGGGCGCCAGTCCTTTCCCTCCTGGTGTTCCCCGTCTGGACATGAGAAGTTCCACATTGACCCCTGCCTCCTGGAGGGGGCGGATTATGCATCTGCTCTCCAGAAAGAGTTTTGATGGTAAAATGAGAAACTGAGGCAAGAAACCGCGGCACCGTCACATTCTCTAAGTAAACTCAGCTCCGAAAACACGACTGAGCCGTGCCGCGGGCCAGGCCGGCTCTTTACCGGTCCCCGCCTTCCCTCAGACCGTGGAAGGACCGCTGGGTCCCGCTAGCCGAGTCTCCTCTGCGTCACCCCTGGGGAGGGGAGCAGATCTCGGGAGGGCCGTGCCCATCTCCGCGGGGGTATCCGGGCCCCCAGCCCGGCGTTCGGGAGGTCTGGAACCGGGGCTCACGCCCTGGGGAAACCGTGCGCCCCGGGCGGCGCGGAGACCCAGACCTGCCCTCTGCAGCAGCACGGCCGGGGCTGTTCCTTCCCATTTGACAGGTGCGGAAATTGAGGCGCGGAGAGGGGAAGGGGCCCGCCTCACGGCATGACCAGGATGGACAGCAGGGACGGGAAGGAGACCGGAGGGGGGCACTGACCGTCCCGGGGCTCTTCCGGGCAGCTTTGACCTCCGCGCCACGGTCGGTCGCCGCACCTGTAAAACAGGGACGCTCCAGGCGCGGCCCCATGTCCGAGGTAACAGTCCCGGGAGCCTTCAGCAGATGCCCCTCGAGCGCCCCGTTTCCAGGACTGTCTTCGGAGAGGGTCCCAGGTGGGGCGCCCGGCTGCGCGGGCCCTCCGCGCGCCCTCCCGCCCCTGGCGGCGGCCGCGCTCCTCCCCCGGCTCTGCCTCCCGCCGCCCTCCCTCTTTCCCGCGCTCCCTCCCCCGCCCGCCGAGCCCGCGCCGAGCCCGCGCCGAGCCCGAGCCGGAGCCGGAGCCGGAGCCGGAGCCGGAGCGCGGGCAGCACGGAGCGGGCGGCGGGAGGCAGCGGAGTCGGGCGGCCAGCGGCCCCGGCGCCGCCCCCGCTAGGCCCAGGACCCGCACACCTCCCGGCCGGGAGGAGCGGGAACCGCGCGCAGGCCACGACCCGCCGCCCAGCCCTGGGGGCAGCCCAGGCGCGGACCGGCCGGCCCGGGTCCGAGGTGAGCCCCGGCGGAGGACGCGCCCACCGGAGGGGCGGCCTCCCGAGCTCCGGACCGAGCGCACCCGGGGCTGCGCTCCCAGAGGAGGCCGACGGCCGGCCGGGGAGGCGTCCGCAGGGAGCCAGCGCCCGGGCGGCGGGGCCGGCGCGATCCCTGAGGGCGCGGAGGAGCCGGGCCGGAGGGAGCCGCGGCGCGGGGCCATGCGCGGGGCGCAGTAGCAGGAGGCGCCGGCCGAATGGGGGGGGGCCGAAGCGCGGGGGCTGCGCGGGGGCCACCGTCCGCCCGGGCTCCGGCTGGCCCTCGCACTCCGGCTGGCGCTGCTGCTGGCGCGGCCGCCGTCGGGCCGAGCGGGGGCCCCCGAGGCTCAGGGGCCCGCGGCACCCGGCACCGCAGCCCCGGCCGGGGGCGACCGCTGCCGCGGCTACTACGACGTGATGGGCCAGTGGGACCCGCCCTTCAACTGCAGCTCAGGCGCCTACAGCTTCTGCTGCGGCACGTGCGGCTACCGCTTCTGCTGCCACGACGGGCCGCGGCGCCTCGACCAGAGCCGCTGCTCCAACTACGACACGCCGGCCTGGGTGCAGACCGGCCGCCCGCCCGCCCGCGCCCGCGACGCCGCCGCGCCCCGGGACCCGGGCCGCGAGCGCAGCCACACGGCCGTCTACGCGGTGTGTGGCGTCGCTGCGCTGCTGGTGCTGGCAGGCATCGGGGCGCGTCTGGGCCTGGAGAGGGCGCACAGCCCGCGCGCGCGGCGCACGGTGACCAGGTGAGCGCGCCGCCGTGCCCAGACCCCCGCTTGGACGCCCCGACGCCCTCTCTGCCTGGTGGGCGCCCCGCTGCGCCCCTCCATCCTTCCCTCCCCTCTTGAAGCCCTGGTTCTCTCAGCAGGCCCCTTCTCCTGGTCTTTCCTCCCTGTCTCCCCCTAACCCCCTCTTGACGAGGGAGACACCGGATACCGCCCTGACTCCCCTTGACCTTCTGGTCTGTGCTGGGCGCTGGGCGGCTCCAGCCTCCCCTCGCAGGGAGGGCTGGTAGCCTCAGGCAGAGGGCACGAGGTCGGCGCCAGGGGAGGGGCTCACACTGGCCAGGCAGGGGACAGCGCTGATGTAGTATTTGGTGTCTTGGGTGGAGAGCAGGGAAGGGGCACTTGGCTCTCTGGGCTCTCTCCGCTCCCCTCCCTGCCTTCTCTCTGGTGACCCCAGAGCTGTGACTCAGGCCTGACCTTCCTTCCCCGGGTTCCAGAGGGCCTCCCCTAATGCCCACTCCATAGCCCCAGACGCAGGTCAGGGTCTCCCTCTGTGTGGGGAACAGTGTCCAGCGCTGCTGAGTCCAGGACAGGTGCTAACTGCAATTCTGAGCCTGGTGTGAAATGGGCTCTATAGGACCCGGGTCCCCTTCCTCAGCTGGAATGGGGACTCTTAGATTCTACGTGTCCAGACCTGGACTCCCACCTATCTGCCACACTCATGCACTCACATGCCCCAGCAATTCCCACGTCCTGGGGCCTGTGCCCTCTTCATCCTCCAGGTCCCCGTACCCTTTGGGCATGTGGGCTGCTGACACCACAGGTGACAGGCTTGTACTTGGAAGTGACAATAGAGAGAAAGCCCCACAGCCTGGTGGGCCAGATGTGGGCCCTAGGAGCAGGGATGAGGGCTTCCTTGGCATTGCAGCACCCCTCACCCCCCAGACCACCTAGCCTCTGCCCGCGGCCACTGCCTGCCTCCACGCCGCTGAGCCTCTTGGCCTGGGTCCTGGATGCTGCAGGGGCAGGGGCTGGGCCTTCCGATTTTCAGGTCCCTCATGCTGGGTGAGGGTAGCAGCAGGGAGGCCTGGATATGTTCTTGACCAGGGTGGGCAGTGGGAACTGAGGGTCACTACAATGTAGGAGGTGGCTGGGGCAGGCTAGCTGACACGTTCGCCTGGAAACCTCCTGGTCCACGTGGGATGGGGAAGCAGGTTTGGTGATGCCTCAGGAAGAGCTGAGCCCAGCCCTGATGTACTGTGTGGCCTGGGCCGGTCCCTGCCCCTTTCTGGGCTCCAGGGCTTGGGCTCACGTGTGGGTGTCTTCTGAACCCCTGCCCTCCTCCTAAGTCTCACACTTAATTCTGTCATGTTGGGGCTGATGGCCAGGGAAGGCTTCTCAGAGGGTTTGGAGGGAGCCCCTGGAGAGTTTGTGCACAGGCCGGGGACATGATGGTCACTCATGTTTGGGAGAGCTGGGCTGGTGGTGCTTGTCCAGAGATGAGACCACAGAGGTGAGCCACTGAGGAGTGGGCAGGGCAGGAGCATCGGCTCAGGCAGGTACCAGGACACTTTCAGACCCTGAATCAGCCATTTGAGGCCCCAGCCCCAGAAGGAAGGACAGGCTGAGTAGGAGAAAATCATGGGTTCGGGATGCTGGAAGCAGCTGGGCTTAATAGACATTGTCACATTATCACAGCTGGGTGGGGGCTGGGTGTCCTGGGTACCCAGGGAGGCAGCTGCCCAAGGTCACACAGCCTTCGGGTGCTGGGCTGCCACCAGGGATCTCCTGCCTGCCTCCCCCCGCCCCTGCCCCAATGTGTCCTCCATGCTTGTGCTGGCAGCTATGTCCCTACACCCAGCGGAAGCCCCTGCTGCAGGAGGAGAGTTGGGTGGGCAGTGGGGAAGAGGGGACTCCGTGGGGCTTGAAGAACGATAGGAGTTTATGGGGGGAGATGGAGGAAAGGGTGTCGGGGGCAGGGCTGTGTTGGGAGAGGAGGCCGTACTAGGGAGGCTCTTGAGAGTGGGCTGCAGGAAGGGGAGGGAAGGGGAGATTCTGGAAAATAAGGTGGCCCTAGTTACATGTGACCCCAGTAGAATTTCCTGGCCTGCTCTGGGATGTGGCATTCTTGGGACCACAGGTGAGGCTGACAGGTCGTGCCTGGGAGGGAAGCTAGATGCGTGAGGTCTATGATGAGAGAAAGGAGGCCAGAGAGGTGGAAAGAACTGCCCAGGGTCACCCAGGAGACCATCATGGCCGTGGCTGGGGCTGGCCTTTGATAGGCTGAGGGGGCCACTCCTCACCACTCTGTCCCCACAGGACACTGACAGAACTTCTGAAGCAGCCAGGCCCCCAGGAACCCCTGCCTCCACCTCTGGGCCCACCCCTGGGTAGCTGCGTCCAGGTGCAGATGGGGGATGGCCTCCCCCAGGGCTCGCCCCACAACAGCACAGGTGAGCAGGGGGTGGTGGCACTGTTGACCCACAGCGGAGGTGGGCAGAGTCGTGCTCAGGGCTGGGCAGGGGAGGCTCTGAGCTGTTTCCCAAACAGAAATGAGCTGCTTACTCTGTGGGTGTGTGAGGGGCCCTCCCATCTGTCCCACGGGTCCTCCCACCTTGAGTCTCAGGGGCTGTGATCTGTGAGGTCCCAGACACGGGTTCTGCTGACCAGGGCTGTGGTCCTGCCCTCTGGCTCAGCACCCCGGGCTCTGGAGCCTCCTTCTCCGTCTCTGGCTCGGGAGGCAGCGCTTGGCAGCCCCCACTTTCCCACCTGGGTCTGTTCCTCAGATGTCCCCCTATCTGGGCGGGAGCAGGTCGTGGCACTCAGCGCCTCAAGCCGAGCCCGCTGGGCTGGCGAGCTGTTCACCAGGTCGCACCCTCAGGGCAGGCTGCCTCTGGTCGGGCGGGGAGGTTCTGCCCTGCGGACAGGCGTTGCTCAGCCTCTCGCAGCCAGCCAGCCCAAGGTCGCGCTGGGCTGCCCGGGGAGAGGGCTGCGGAAGGTGCTGGCGCGGGTGGAGTGGCGGGGTCAGCGGCCGGCCAGCCTACTGACCCCTCCTGCCCTCCAGACAAGAAACGCCTCAACAACGCGCCCTTGGGGTCGGCCACCCCGGGGCCCCCGCGCGTCCCCCGGCTGCAGGGCGGCGGCAGGACGCTGCAGGCCGACTACGCCAAGTATGCCACGGTCAAAGCCGCCGCGCTCAAGGCCGCAGGTGAGTGCGCCCGGGTGTCCGCGCTCCTCGACCGCGAGGCTTGCGGCGCCCAGAGCCTGACCCCATCCCCGTCCCCGCAGAGGCCGCCCCGCAGGACTTCTATCAGCGTTTCCCCGCCCCCGAGCCGGTCCCGCGGGTCCCGCAGCCGCCCGAGGACCTGCCCGCGCTGCTGGACGCCTGCCCCTGGGCCCCGCCCGGCTACGCGCCCCCTGCCGGTCCCGCCGCGTCGGGCCACTACGCGGCCTGGACGGCCGGTCGCCCGGCCCGGCCCGCCCCCCGCGGCCACCCGGTGGCGCAGGCGTCCCCGGCGCCCCGGCAGCCCGGCCACGTGCCCCGGCGCCAGTTCAGCGTGGAGAAGCCGCCCGAGGCCTTCGGCCAGCAGCCCCCCAGCCTTTACGGCAGCGCGGGCCGCGGGTCCCGGCACCTGAGCACCAACAGCAAAGCCGAGGTCACGGTGTGAAGCGGAGCGCTGTCCTCCTGAGGCACAGCCCGGGGGCGGAGGGCAGGGGAAGAGGGGGCCAGCTCTTCCTTCTGCGCCAACTGGATGGGGGCCTTGGAGCCTGCAGGGCCCGGGTTCCTGGTGTAAATAAACCCTGTTCTGTGGTTCCTCCCCCTGAGAATAAAGGAGCCCCAGCTTGGCTGCAAGAGGCACGGATGGCGGCATTGGTCATTGACTGGACAGACGGCGGTGCAGGCAGAGGGCACAGCATGTGCAAGCACACAGGACTGCTCCGGGCAAAGGTGCTGGGAGCCAGTGAGAGGTGGCTGGAGCGGGTGGCCAGGGTTGCCTGCCAGGCTGAATGCCCACACTAGTGGGTGCCAGGGGACAGCCGACAGTTACGCTTCAACCATCTTCTGATCCAGGCACAGGGAGAGGGCCACTGGGCCTGAGGCCTCCTGGGGGTCCACACCCTCTGCTGGAGGTGACCCTCCAGCCGGTCACCCACCCTACAGCTTGAGTTGGCAGAACCTGATCCTCACTGACAGTCTGGCTGTGGGCCGGCCCCTGGCCTGCAGGCTGCTTGGCCGGATTGGCCCAGGGCCACCCCCCTGATGGTTGCGGGCAGTGTGGACATCTGGTGCCCAGGATGCGGGAGCCTCCTCCCAGGAGCTGCTCTGAGGGAAAGAGGGTGCGGATGCTGGAGCAGGAGCTGGCAGTGCCCCTCTGGGTGCCCCACCACACACGCTTGGCACTACCAGTGTGCCCTTCCTGCAGGGAGGGCTCCTAGTACCTGGCTGTGGCCAGGGCATTGCCAGCAGCATTTGTGCAACTCCCACGGAGTCCCTCTGTGCCAGGACTGTTGGGGGAGACTGGGGGGGGGGCTGGGCTGTGGCCGGTGGAGGTGTGTGACCTCAACAAAGCCCCCCAGTTAGGTCTGTTTGCCTCCTGAGTACCCTAGGTGTGGTATAGTGTTTTAATAACAATGGCCACCTGTTGCCTTTTCTTATTTAATCCTCACAAAAGCCCCATGGGGGTGTCTTTACAGATGAGGAAATTCAGGTTTTGAGACCTAAGTAACTTGCCCAAGGTCACCCAGCTGTCTCACAAGTTAGGGCCCTCCAGTGTTACAGAGAATTTGGGTGAATGGCAGGCAGGGGCAGTCTGGGTCGGGGGGCTGCCCCCAGGATGTGAAGTCTGGGACCTTCTTGTCCTGAGGCCCCCACACCCACTAGGCCCGGTTAGCTCCTCACCTGTCGAGGGTCTACCTTCTCGTCCCTTAAGCCATTAAGGAAACCAACGCCTCGTAGCCAGCCGCAGGACATAGCCTGGAGCCCATGGTCCTGCCCGCAGTGAGGGCCCCCAAGGCTTGTGGGGAGAGAGCTCACAGTCTCAGCTGCCGGGGGTGGCGTGTGCCCCTGGCCCTCTCCCACAGCTGCGTAGAGCCCGGGGAGGGGGTGGGTGCTGAGTCACAGAGCCTGCAGGGACTCACAAAAGGATCAGGGTTCCTGGGCACATTGGCCGCCCACGGCCACCTACCAAGAGTGATGCAGGGCCTGGCTGGGCTGTGCTGGAGGTGGGCAACACCCCTCTGCTCATTCTCCATCCCCCTGGAGCCAGGCTAAGGCCATGGCAGTGGCTGTCACTGAAAAGCTGATGTGACTGTGGACAGGACCAGCTACAGCTGGGCCCCTCCAGGCTGCTCTGGTCCTTGGAACAGTGTGGCCTGCTGTTACCGAAAACTCAGCACTAGTTCTCAAGGCCACATCAGAAAGAGAACAAGCGGTTCGAGGAGAAGGAAAGAGAAGTTTATTACTTTGCTGGCAAAGGAGGAAAAATGGTAGGCCTTCTTGTCCCCAAATCCAAATTTCCTGACCCTTAGCTGAAATACAGAGCTTTTAAAGGGAGGGCCCCTCAGTTCTAGTGTGGTTAACTATTCTAATCTCCCGTTTTAGCCAAAGACAAAGCCCCACCTAGGCCCACCTGGGGGGCTGGTGTCAGCCTAAGTTGGCTGAGTTTATCTTTTAACAAACAACTTAACCTGCCTCAGGGATGCAGGCCAGGCTTCAGGTCCCAAAAAGAGTGGGGGAAGTTTTAAAGAGACAAAATAGTTTTGCTGTCTGCCCCCCACCCCAGGCCCTTCCCTGTTACACTGTGACTGCCCTTCAGAGAAGGATGTGGCTCAGAGCTTAAGGGACTGTTCCTCAGCCAGGTGGGTAGGGCTGGGCCAGGGACTGTGCACGTCAGTCCCAGGCTCATTGCCACCCATGTGGCACTCCCAACTCCACCTGGGCTCCCGTCCCAACTTCGTGGTCTCCCCTCCCACCCCCCTGCCCATGTCTTAAGCCAAGCCTGGCCCCTCTCCAGCCTCCCAAGGCACTGTGTGTCCTGTCACTTAAACCCAGCCAGTGGGGACTGCAGTCCAAGGCAGGGATCAGCCTCCCCATTCTGCACATGGGGGAGTGGAGGCTGAGAGGCCAGGTCCCACCCAAGGTGACCCCGCTGGGAAATCCAGTTCCTGTACTTGGATCTGACTTGTGGGCCAGGGAGCCTCCTCAGGGGTCACTGCCTTCAGGGAAGGGGAAACTAAGGAGTGGCCCACCTGGTAGGGGAGAGATTTAGCACCCTGAATCTCAAAGAATTGTTGCTGTCAGTCAAGCCGCCACCATCACGTCCAAGGAATAAGTTGGAACCTGGATATAGCAACCTCTGACCCCAGAACCACCACCACCAGCACTTTTACCCCCGGCCCTCACTCAGCCCTGGAGTGGGTGCCAGACACCGGAACGGGCCAGGCGCACTGGTGGGCAAAGAAGGCCCGTTAGACCAAACCCAGGGGCCTGGTCGGCGAGAGGGAGGGGTGGGCTCAGCCCCTGGCGCATTGCAGGCCAAGTCACACAGCCACGTGGCTGGTCACCATAGCAGGCACACTACAGACCCTCACACACCTTGCGCTGGGTGGTACCAATCTGTGTTTATTGAATAACCTATGTCCTGGGACATGGTGAATGATTCAACATTAAGGAATCCATAGGTGTATCCCCCTTTTCAGTGAAAAACCACCCCTTCCCACCCTCAACAATAACAAGAAAAGGCACAGTATATACACAAGACACGTGGGCTGGGCGGGTCCATAAATTACAGTGGGGGGGGGCAGGAGAAAGAAAGCAGGTGGGGTCCGAGCACACCCCAGGGCAAGGCCGACCCATCCCAGCCTGCACTCTGCATCGGGGCCTCTGCTGTGTGCGCCCCCAGTCAGCACTGGGGCTCTCACCCCACCTTGCTCCACCCAGCCTGAGGGGATGAGAAGCACAGGGTCTCAGTCTCAGGAGGCCCGGGAAGAAACAGCCTTGGGTAGGCACCACGCCAAGGGATCCAAAAAAGTGGGACCACTTTTTTCTCCTAGGACTCCCAAGACAGGGACCTCATTCCCAGTGCCCACTCTGAAAAGGGCTTGTCGCTGGGGAGGGTTGAGGGCTGGTTTCTGCCACCCCAGCTTATTTTCAGGTCAAGGGTTAGGGATAAAAATACACAGATGCTCCTTGAATTACAATGTTACATCCTGATAAATGCATCATAAATGGAAAATATCATAAGTTGAAAATGCATTTAATACCCCGATAAACCCATCATAAAGTCTTAAAATTGTAAGTTGAACCATGGTAAGTCAGGGACAGTCTGTACCACAGAGGTAAGAGCTGGGGGAGAGGTAGGAGGGAACCAAGAAACCACACGGAAGGCCCCGGGCCCCAGTCCCAAGGGGTGGCTTCATCTCTCGCTGCCCTGGGCCTACCCTGAGCTGGGGCTGCCCGCCTAGGAAGTAGGGGAGCGGGAAGGAACAGGACAATTAAATAAGATATCATTTATTTTTAAAAAAATTAAAAAATAATGCCGACATTATTTCATCTGTCCCCAGGCCTGTCCCCTGCCTCCCACCCACCTCCCTGGGCTGGGCTCCCCTCCTTCCCTGGCCATCCTGCGTAACTGAGAGAGAAGGATGACTGGCTTAGTGAGGCGCAGGGGAGGGACCTAAACCCGGGCAGGGAGGGAAGGCGCTGCGGCAGTGTAGCCCGCGATGCAGCAAACCCAAGCGCTGGTATAAAAACATTCATATAAAAAGAGGGGAGGGCACACCAGGCACAGTCCCGAGGGCAAATCGCTCTCTAGTGCCCAGAGCCCCACATCCCCAGAGAGAAAGCCTGATAAAAAATGAGGAAGCGAAAAGGCGAGAGACGTTCAGGGAGAGAGAAACTCGGGAGGGCTGGAGACAGGGGCTGGGCAGCTTGGGAGCCCCCTGTGCTCTCCGGTCAGGGGGACCCCAATTCTTGCCCTGCTGTCTCTGCTCTCAGCCCCACCAGGCCCCGGACCACGGGCATCTAGTGATAGCAGCTCTAAGGGGCTCTGCCCAGGGGCCCGCTGGCCTGAAGTAAGCGGTCCAAAAGCTTCGGCAGGTGACAGCTTGGAAGACAAGGCTTTGTCCCCACAGCTCTTGAGGGAGGAGAGCGATAGACAGAGGAGGAGGGCAGTGGGCTGAGCCCGGTGGTCAGGAGGCGGCAATGGCGGTGCCGCCACCCAGCTTGACAATCATCTGCTGGCAGTCGTTGCAGGAGCGCCGGTCGCCCACCTTCTCCAGGGTGCGGGCAGCCTCGGCCAGCAGCACAGCCCGCTGGCCCGGGGAGGAGAGGAAAGAGAGGGGAAGGTGGCGGCAGGCCAGCAGGATGGCGGTGGCCCGCTCTCGCTGGCCAGGCCAGGCATCCACCTCTCCTGTGGGAAGGATGAGATACGTGTTGGAACCGAGAGCCCATGACAAGGCTGGTGCTGTCCTGCAGGCATGACCTAGACTCCTTTATTTAACCCTCACACCCATCCTAGGAGAGGGGCTCTGCGGCCAGGTGAACTTGGCGGCATCCCACTAGTCTGCAGTCTGGCTCCAGGGCCCACCCCCAGCCCTCCCTCCAGGCTCACAGCTGGGTCCCCCGCAACTAACTCCCACGCCATGCCCACAAGCCACCAAAGCCAGCCTCAGGCTTCTCTCACTGTCACGGAGGCGAGAGGTGTGCTCAAGCGCTCCCTGCAGTACTAGGCGGGGCCCTCACCGTGCTTGGCGCTCTGAGCCGTGCGCCGCCGCAGACTGTGCTCCAGCAGCTGGTGGGTGCGGGTGGGGCTGGCTCCCGCCATTAGGCGCACGGTGGCTTCATGTAGGAACACCTGGGGAGGCGCAAGGGAGATATCAGTCAAGCCCCAAGTCCCCACCTGTATACGCCCCAGTGGGTGCCTCTCCCTGAGCCACCTCATTGCCACATGTTGGTGCCCCTCCTCTCCCCATCACCCTACCTTGCTCACCCCAGGAAAGCAGCCTCTGTTGTCCCCTACTGTGACCCTGAGTCACAGCAGAGACCTGGATGAGCAGCAGGAATGGAGAAGAAAGCACAGGCCACTGGCAGGGACGGGGGGAAGGAAGACAGAGGTGGGAAAGGCAAAGGGCCCTCTTTCCTGCACTGCAACAAAGAGAGCCCTGCCGCACCCTCTGGGCTGGAAGACAAGCAGCCTGGTGGAGCCTCAAGGCCCTGGAGGCTGTTTCCAGTTTGACAAAAGGACAGGACAGGGGGACAGAGAGGTGAGGGATGGCTGGGCTGGCACCAGAGAGGCTCAGTGCCCTGTTTCCTTCCGTTTCTTCAGAAAGGAACGGAGTCCAGCGGTTTGCAGGTCAGAGTCTGCAGCTCTTAGGTAATAAGAACCACTTGGGGGTGGAGGGCAGGGCCCAGATCTCTCATTTCTTAAAATCTCAAGCTCTTTTATGTCTTAATATAGGAGTCCTCGGGGAGGGTCTCTGGTGCTGCCAGATGAACCCTCACCCCAGTAGGCACCAGGGAGCCATTGAAGAGTTCCCGGCAGGGAGAGGCAGGATGCAATGGTGTTTGAGAGCAGACCAGAGGGCTGGCCAGGCTGCGTTCCATGAGACAGGGGTACTGCCCCAACCTGGGGGCGCACTTCCTCTCTTCCACAGTAAGGAGTGGTTCTCTGAAGATTTTTATGTATTTTTTTAAGGCTGGTCAAGTGGAGCAGTGGGAGTGGAGAAGGAACAAAGGAATCTGTAACTGGCTGTGATCAATTAGTTGTAAGCACCACTGCACTCGGACCAGCCTGAAGATTCTATTTTGTCTGCTGTGTCTGCTTGGCTTGCTGCACACAGTGGCCACGGCGTGACCCTGTGAAGGCCCCACAGCACCTTAGGGTGGTGGGCATGGGGCTGAATGCCAGCCTCCACAGCAGCGGCCTCCCCCGAGACTATCAGCCCATCCCCCTCACTGCCACTTCTGTGTCTCCTCAAACTGTTAGAAAATGATTCAGGTAGAATATGTTGAGTATATTATTCTAATTAGCAATAAAAATAAAACAAAAAAGGAAATGGCTTGAGTCCAGCAAGCCCAGTCACACAACTGTCCTCAGAGGCTGATCTCAGCTCCTGTGGCCATGGCCACGGGGAGAGTCAGCCAGCATAACTGAAGCCCCCAGTGGCTCCGACAAAGAAAGCAAATTTCCCTTTAAATGGGGTTCCAGGGAGGTCCCGTCACTCTGCTAACCAGTTATAAACGTCAGAGTGGAGCTCTGGACATGGCCAGGAGCCCCTGACTTGTGCCACTCTCTTGGAACCCTCCCACCCAGCACCGGACTGGGGAGCCTCGGCTCATGCTGGCCTGTCCTCGGCGGGTGGAGCGTGGCCTGTTCCCACTGCGCTTCAGGGCCAGGCACTCAACCAACGTGTGCAGGTCACTTGGCTGAGCTGAGGGCCAACTGCACAACCACATGCTGGTGCCTGTGCTGGGTTCTGGGGCTCAGGCCCTGCAGACCCCGATCTGTCCCTCCCACCAGCCGGCTGGGCCTCACCTTTCGGTAAGCGGAGCGGAAGCTGTGCGCCAGCCTGCGTAGGCTGCCCAGGTCCCGCTGGAAGCCGGCTAGCTCAGCGCCTGATGCGTGGTAGGTCTCACCCAGGGCCTGGCTGGCGCCTGCCTGCTTTTGCCAGAGCACTGTCCGCAGTGACAGTAGCAGGTCACAGGTGAGCAGCTGGACCACCTGTGGGGGGAGCCATGAGTGAGAAGACAGGTGACAGGCCTATCCCAGAGGGAGGGATCCCAGCACCTACCAGGCCCTCCCCCCGCCCACCACTCAGCAGTTCCAGGAGGAGGTGGAGAGTCTGGAAAACACTCCGCGAGGAGCGAGAGAGAGCGGCTGAAGGGGAGCCAATCCTTTCTGTCATCCTAGGAGATTTGTTCTCTGCACTCTGGAGTGAGAAAGTGAACCCTCTGACAGGGCTAGTAACTTGTGTAGGGGACACAGCACAGGCAGGTGGCTGGTACAGGAATAAAACTCTCGTGGGTCTGGAGGCACAGGTTCCTGCACCTCACAGGAGCCTCGCCATGGCTGCCCTGGAGGCTGAGACACCTACAAGATACCCCAAGGAAGGGCCCGAAGGGGCCGCATGGCCTGCAGGGGGGAGGCGGAGGGAGACAGGTGCCCAGGAAGGCAGAACCAGAGTGGTTTAGTGCTTGGGTGTGTAACTGATCGACCTAGGTTCAATCTTGGCTTTGCCACTTACTGGCTACATGTCCCTGGCACAGGACTTAATCTCTCTGAGCCCCAGTTTCTTCATCCAAAAAGTGGGAGTGGCACCCCAGGGCTGTCTGCTGTGTTACATGAGGCAGCACTGCGAGTGGGCACGATGCCACACAAGTGTCGACTACACGTGCTCTCTGCCTACGAGCTGGGCCCACCAGGCTCCCGATGCCACCACGTGGAGCAGGGGGAGCAGCGAGTCCTTCCAGAGACGGGGCCCAGGCTGCTCCTCGCCTCACCCAGCCCTGGTTCTTTTTTCCCCCAAGGCCCTGGACCTGGGAAGTCACGGTGCTGCCCAGACCCTGCCCTGTGCCTGCACAAGGACCTGACCCATGGCCATGCTGTTTTCTGGCTGCTATCAGCCAGAAAACAGGGACATGGATGGGGGTCGCTGGCACTTCTCAGATGTGAGTGTTGGAAGCACCCCTCCGGCACCAGAGCAGCAGGCCTGGCTGGACCTTGCCCTCCGAGGGCCGCCAGGCTACACAGGGTTTCCGGGGCTCACTCTCCTACCACAGAGCTGCTACGCAGGCACCCCCCTCCCAAGGGTGTCCACAAGCTTCTCTCTCTTTCCCCAAACAGCCTAGACTGGTTCTCTTATGAAGACAAACACAACGAGAGATCAACAGAGAAAGTGAGATGTGGCTCCCTTCCTGCCTTTGGTCTTGGCCCAGGGGTCTTGGGCTCTTTCTGCACACTGCCTATCTCTGTAGGGGCTGGCAAACGCTGTCCTGGGTTCACTCCAGGGCCCAGGCCCACTGAGAACCTTTAGCTTAAAGTGCCGGCCTAGCCAGCTGAGACATAACCCCAATGAGTGGCTCGGACTCTGACCCTCCAGGACTCTCCCCATCCCTCCCTTTCTGGAGTTAAGCCACATACTCCCCAGGAGAACAAGTGATGCTCCACTTCCAGCTGTGTGCCCACCCCCTTTTCCCAGGGTGGCTGTGCCTTGGGCCCCAACAGTGGCAGCAGTGCCCTCCAACAGACCTCTTCCCCGAGTGATGGGGCCTTGGGTCAGCACACGGTGGGAAGCCTCTCGAGGGCGGGGCGGGCCTCTGGGATGCACTGTGGAAACACTGCATGGGTACTGCAGAACATGCAATGCAACTACAATGCACCGCAGCTGCCCGCTGGGAGGTGGCAGACTGGCCATGGGGGCGCCCAGGGCAGTCAATTGGCTCCGTGTGTGTGTGACCGAGTGGGGAGGGACCCACTCAGAGGCTGGCCTGCAGAGGACTGGGGAGTCAGGCAAACTGCCTGGAGCAAATGCCAGGCTCTGGCCAGCTGTGGTTCACCTGGGCTGACACAGCCTGTGAGCCAGAAGGATCTAGGATTCGGGGAGCTTACGAAAGGTACAGGTAGAAACACGCTCACTTCGGAGAACAAAAATGGAATCTGCCTAGGCTAGTGGGCCACATTTTTGGGAAAGAGGGCTGTTAGCCTGGTTTCTCTGTCTCCTGGACAGCCCCACACACTGGGTCTGCTTGAGGTAGGAGGGAGCGTTTTCACAGACCACAGCTGAGTGCCTAGAGAGCCAACTAAACCCGGACTCACGTGGTTGAGGGTGGGGTCAGAGGTGGCCCCGCTGACGTTGAGGCTGCTCCACAGGTGGCTGCTGGCTCTCTCGCAATGGCAGAAGGCGCTCTGCTGCCCATCTGGTTTCCCAGAGAGTGAGGCGTGCATGGCTCTGCAGGTGTGGAGGACAGCTTTCACCAGGGGGCTCCTGTAGCAGTGACAGGGAGGTGGGAGGCAGGTCAGTGTGTGTCAGCTGGGTAACAGGTAGAGGGGCCCAAGCCAGTGACCACCACACCCCATACCGCTATGACACGTGGGACTGCGACTGCAATGCTGCCATGATGGTTTCAGGTCACCAGCTCCAGATCTGAAACACTAACCCTGGGCCGGGGTCAGCTCCACACCCCATAGCACCTCCTCATTCAGTGCAGGACAGGATTAGAGACCCAAGCTCAACCACCAGGACTGCCACTAAGAAGCTACCCCAAATGGTCATTCCAACATCTGTGCCTCAGTTCAAGTGGCCACAATATTGCTTGCTACTACCTATGGTGACATAAGGTGTTGGCCTTATTATTTGTATCTGTTCTCTAAGGGACGGACCATTTCCCCATACGTCTGGTGTTAAACTCTCTGGAGAAGCTTAGCTTATTTTTGGGTGGGACTGGGGAGGGTTCCCAGAGCATCACAGTCCCCGCAGAGCAAAGGGACCCAGGAGAAATCAAATCCAGCAGGCAATGCCTGCTGAGGCATCGTAGCTGTCCGTTGCAGCTCTACAGCTTAGCAGTGAGATGACTTCATACAACTTACCTGCCCAGCCTCAGTTTCCTCGGGAGGGTAGACGGGGACACACACACACACACAGGTGGAATGCTAACACAGGGCTGGTGCAGGTGTGTACCTACTAGTCAGGGGGCTTAAAAATGGAGCTACTTGATGAATTAGGGTGTTAGATCAACTTTAGGGGACACAGGGCTTCAAACCTGCTTGCACTCACTTTTCTCAGCTCCTTTCTGTGTTCCTGGTTAAAAGTCTGCTCGATGGGAAATGCTACAGCCTTGGGTCTAAGGATAGGACCTCGTGGGTCCTTTTTGCCCTAGAGCATTTTACAGTTTCTCTCAGGAACACTCAAATCCGATTATAAACAGCCAGGGCGTTAGCAGGCAGGACTGCCCATCACTAAGGGCCAAATACTCCCAAGACACAGACATGGATCTCCAAGGAGGAATGTCAAAAGCTCTCAGGTTATGCCATGTGCTAAAGGCATTTTAGTTATAGGACAAGGGTCCCAGGGCTGATGGTGGGGGCTGGAGGGTGGCTGGAAGGACACCGGATAAAATGCTGGCACATGGCAGGAGGCTCCGTGGTCCACACAAGCTTCAGGGGAAACACAGGCCTCCCTATATTGGCCATGAGGCACGAGCACACCGCCTGCCTGCGCCACGAAAATTCCAAATTTGCCGGGAGCCACACAGCTGTCTCTCCCTTTTACCCTATGGAGCCACCAAGGCTGTAGGGAGGAGGCCCTGGAGGCAGCGCTGAAAGTTGCTGGGACGATGTGGTGCTGTGCGGAGCAGGCGCTTACACAGAAGACATGCTGGCCCAGCTTGGGTTCTTGTGGTGCCCTCATCCCCCTTTTCTGGCTCCCCATCTGTCACGCAATCCTGATCCTTCACCCCAACCCACCCACCATGGCCAGTTCCCTCCCACTAAGCCAGACGAGATTCCCCTGCAGAGGAGCAAGGGAGCAGCCAAGGAGGATTACGCACTCAGTCACTTCCAGGGCCTTGGGGACACGCTCTACTTTGGTAAAATGAGAGCGCACAGCTGCATCATCTCCCTGAAGCCAGCTGATGGCCACGGTGACTGCAGACGTCCACCAGCGACAGATGACATCTGGACCTAGAGGGGAACAGCACCAAACATACTCCAGCACCCACAGACACAGACCTGTGGTTCTTAGCAGCTGGAGGTATCTTCTTGCTAAGTAGTAGGTGGCATCTGCACCATCTGGCGATGGACTGGGGGCCTCTGGGTTCCCCTTTCCCACGTTTCTGGTGGGAGCATCAGCCAGCACCATCTTTTGGATGTGTCTGGCAATGTGTATCAGAGTCTTATAAATGTTCCCTCCTATTAACCTGGTAATCCCATTTTTGACAGTCTACAATAATGAAATTGGCTTAAACAGAGAAAAAAGTTTAAGGAAGATGTTCACTGCAGTGTTATTTTTAAGTATAAAGTTGGATACAACCTAAACTTCCAATAGCCCTAAAGAGTGGTGTCTTCAAAGTACCTTTCTGCAACAGGCTCATGTCAGAATATTTTAAGTCTTTTCCTCTCTCAGCCTGATGTGATCTCACAAAACCTGTGAGGATGGTCACATAAGAAAAAAGGTCTGAGAGCACATGCTTTTCTAAACTCTGAAATAAAGCAAGGCCACACAGTAGTCACAATGGTGTGGTCGCTTTTCTGGGATCTTTCCCTCCTGAGGGAGAGTGGCCAGAAGGTAGCTTGGTCTCCCATCTCCCCCAGTGGCCTCAGAAGCCCAAGAGTTGGCAGCTAATGTGCTGCTACCCCTCGGCAGTTCAGGCACAGGTGTCAATTCAGCCCGGGGGCTGTACTATGACACAGAGGCAGTGGGAGAGCGGAGGGAGGCCTGGATGAAGAGTCTGTTCAGCAGAGAGTGTGAGACCCAAGAGCAGCCTCAGAGGCCACTGTGCATCTGAGAGGCGAGTCCCCACCATCCCTGCTGCCCGTTCTCCTGGGCATTCAGGAAGGGCCCTGACCTGGCCCACACAGCCGGGGCCTGAGGAAGACGGTGACTCCCTCTGTGCCGCTTGTCTGAGAACCAGCATTTGCTGCCCCCAGAATGCTGCCGAGGATGGGTAACTGTGAGGGGGACTGCGCGGGGGCTGCAAGTATGAACCTGGGATCCAGAGACGATGCCTGAGCACACACTCACACAACCCTGGACCCAGGCAGCAAAGGAGCCGTCAAGGACCCAAGAGTGTGGGCTGCCCGCAAATGCTCACCAAGGGCTGACTTGAGCACGGAGCTGCTGGAGAGTGGCGGGATCACAATCCCCACGGAGTCCACAAAAGAATGAAGTAATTTCAGGTACTCCAGAGCATTGGAGAATTCACTAGAAAGAAAAGAAAGGGCCCCCTGAACATCAAAACACACATGAGGACCACACGCATGGTCTAGCCATTAGCCCTCCAGCTCTGAGACCTCACGGCCATTTCCAGCCCCTTCTCCCCCAAGGCACACCATTTGCACCCTCCCCTGGCCTGCCTTCCGCATTCTCTGGGCTGTCACCGACACTCTTCCCTCTACTGGGAGGGCCAGCCTTTCTCTATCATCCCTCCCCAACCAACCCCAGCTCCTCCCCTCAAGGCCTAATTCCAATGTCATCTCCTCCCAGAATTTTCTGCTCTCCCAGGCACAACTGCCCACTCCCCCTCCCTCCTCTAGTGCACACAAGTCAGGACCTGGGCCCTGCATGAGAGTAACTCTGGCACCTGTCTGCCTCGCAGGTCTTGCTTTGTGAAGGAAAAACTGTGCTCGGTAACTATGTTAAGTGCTAAAAATTGCTTGACACACTCAGCAAGGGGCAGGGTCCCCAGGCTGTCGTCGTCTGCCTTCTACCGAGCTCTCCACCTTCCACCCCATCCCTCTCGGCAGGCCACTGCTCTCTACCCCAAAAAGCACCATCAAATTCCGGACTCACTCCAAGTACTGACTATTTGGAGAAAGGACACGTAAAAAGGGACATACTTGGTCTAGGAGAAAAGGCCAGGTCAGCGCTCACACAGGGCTCTCATTTTTGAGAAATAAGTACAAAGGAATCATTCGATCTCCTGGCCAACTTGACACAGGGCTTGTTTCCATCTAGGAGTGCAGACCCTGAGCTGCCCAGGCAGACAGGCCCTGAGAGGCAGCAAGGCTGGCTCGGGACTTTACCAGCTCTCTTCTTCCTGGTCTCCAGCCTTCTTCTTGGCCTGGGGTTTCACCAAGGACTCCACCGCTCGCTCCAGCAGGTTTTTGCAGAAGGCCTGATGGACCTGGGCAATGGGGTCAGCTGTAAGAGAGACAGGCAAGGAGATGGGTTAAATGGGTTTTATTTATGAGCCCATTTTGTCTTTATGGAGAAAACGGAGAACAAGGAGAGAAACCCAAGAAACAGCTATTCCCTGTGCCTGGGGAGCAGATTCCCCTTCTCAACCAAACCCCAGAACTACCGTGCACAGGCAGAGGTTGGGGGAGGGTTTTCACCTCAGACTGAAGGGCCCAAGATTGTGTAGTTCCGGATTTGCCTGGGGTGTGGGGGTGGGGTAGGGGCAGTGTGAACGGAGGGAGCTGTGTGTCCTGGCACAGTGCTCAGCACTTCAAGATTGGGAGCCACCCCACTTCTCAGAGGCTGCCTCTTCTCCTTGTGGCTTAGGAGAACAGCTAGCCAAGGAGCAAAAGGTGGTGCTGCCATATTCACGACAATGAAGAACCCGCTCCTGTTTTTCCAGAGCCTTGTCATGGAACCTGTGATCAGCAATGGCCTGGCTGAGCGGACTAAACAAGGGGCCTTGCCTTGCTTGCAGCAGCTGACTTTCACCAGCAAATCCCCTTCCTGGCTGGCTCAAACCACGGCAGCACCAGCCTTTTCTCTCCCTTCCATGTGGCAGACATGTGGGCCTTGATCTGACCACGAGGAAGAGGAACACTTAGGAACATATTCCGGGTGAGAAGACGGAGAGTCGGATACTGCAAGTGGTGGACAAGCGGGTGGGAAGTCCATGTTTAGCCAGCGGGGGTGGGGTGGAAAGATTGAGGATTGCTTTTACGTTCATCTTTTACTTTTTGGTGTTGTACACAATTCTCACATTGAGCAATAAAGTTATTATTTAAAAAAGAAAAGGACAACAGACCTCCCTAATATTTGTCATACAGTCCTGGACCTGCAGAGCCTCACTCGCCCCACAGACTCCCAATTCAGAGAGGGGGAAGTACAGCAGAAAGCAGAAAGCCACTGAGTGTTCAAGGTCTAAGTCAACCTCGACTGCCCCGACTGCTCCGAGGCCTGGCGAGTCGACTCCAATCACTATCAACTGCCAGGGACAGAAAGCCAGCGCCTCCTTCCGATGCCTGGAGCCCCATCCCTGTCACCATGCGGAGCACTTCATGACCGCCTGCCACCTACTGTTCCCTAACTGCTCCATACATGTCTGTCTACTCTCCCAGTGGGACCAGAAGACTGGAGGCCAGGAAATAGCAAGCCCCACACATCCTTTGTGTCTCCAAAGTGCCAAGAACAAGGGCTGAGAGTACAGTTGGTGCCTAATCACAATTTATTACCATGTGGCACTGTGACACAAGGACCATGGCTCTGAATGTCAGAGAGCAGAGCTGCAAACCCGGCCCAGCTGCCCACAGTCTCTGATCAGGTTTGTGACCTTAGGCAAGTTACTCAACTTTTCTGAGCCTCAGTTAAAACAAACAAACAAACAAACAAACAGATTAAACAAGACTGATGAGCTGTATTCCCACATATTGTAACGCGGCAGTACCGGTGGCCCCCATGGCTTTCTCCAGTTCCGCATGGTTGTGAGGGTGCTCTCACCTGGGTTCCTCTGGGCACAGTACAGACTCTCCTTGGCAGCCGACTTCACTGACCAGCTCCGCTCCATGAAAAACTTCTGGCCTAGGGGGTGGCAGAGCCAGCGCAGGGAGTCAGGGACAGCACTGCGTTCAGGGCCGCACAGGCTCTGGGCTCGACTGAGGAAGTAGCTCTGTGGAAGGACAAGGACCAGTGGTAACACTAAGGTGGCAGAATGCTGGCTGCAGCCACTGTGGGGGTAGAAAGCACCGTGGTGGAGGCCAGCTTGGGGGAGCCTGGGGAGAGATCAGTGGAGGGTCAGGACCTCAGTGAAGAAGTAAACCGCCCCCCCCCGAAACCAGGGCCAGTGCCCCAGTGGCACCTGCCAGGCTTGGCAACCAGGTCCAAATCCCAGCAGCGTACATGGGGGCTCCTGCTGTGTCCTGTCCTGCCGGGGCTGCCCAACCCTACTGGAATCCAGTCCTTACCCTGCTGGCCCTCAACCCACGGGGCGAGTGGGGAAAGGGGAGCAGTTGGCCAAGGTGCCCAGTGCTGCACCTCACCCTCAGGCCCCTGAGTGCCGAGCTAGGTAGCCCCTTTGATCCTGGGACTTCTGCCCATCTGTCATTTTAATTACCCATCTTTTAGAGTATTTTTAGGCAAAACTGTATTCTGCTTTGATGAATTTTTCATCTCCTTTACCTGAGTATAGAGTGTAGAACAGTGCCCAGCACAGCCAGTGGTCAGGATCACAGCAGGCAGCCCTGGACCCACACAGGCGTGTGTCTGCACGTGTGTGGGTGAGATGCCCTCCCCACAAAACTGGCCCCACAAGGGCAGGCCCCTACAGAAACCCCAACGCCACCCCCACACGAGCAAGGAGAGACCAAGAGGGGGCTTTGCAAGCCTCTTTGCCAGGCAATTCAAAGAGCCGGTGCCCCCGTCTCCAGGCCCCTTCTCCACCTGCCAGGATAACACCATTCCAGGGCCCCAGTGACAAGCATTGCAGGGACAATGCTGTCTATCACATATTTTCAGAAGTTCTGTCATTTTTTGAGTAAGGATATCTTCACTCTAACACCCACAATTACCAGCCCATAAAACTGCTCAAAACAGGTCAATATAAGGAGCCAGGAGAGAACGGGAGGGAGGGAGAAGCACAAGACACGGACGGCACGGGGAGCCCGCAGGAGGGGCTGCTGGGCCAAGGCCCGTGGACCGCAACCTTCACACTTCAGCCCCTGCCTCCATGACGAGGGCAGCGGTTTCACGGTCTGGTTCAATCTGATGGTTCTGACCTTTACCGGGCTCGAAGTGGCCATCAGCTAATGTAACAGCTTCAGAAGACTTGAATGCCAGGGTCAGAAATAGCACTGCCAAAACGCCACTCAAGGACACAGCCGGAGGAGACTGTCCCTCTCCAGGGGAACCTGGAGACAGCTGCCTGAATCCGAGAGAAAACAACCTGGCCAGAGTGCTCCACAGACACACACTAATATTGTCCTGGCAGCTTCTGGGACAAGGTGGGGCATTTCACTTACATTTCTAATCATAGGGCCAGTGCACTAACAGTCTTTCCCCTTTGCTGACTGGCCTGGAGGAAAGGACACTGGAGAACGCATGCAGCATAGCCACGTGACCTGCCAGCCTTCCACAAAGCACTCGCTGAACCTGAGCTGGGCGCTGCAACAGGGGGAGAGCAGCTGCTGAGGGGCTAGAGGCTGGGTGGGGCAGGCAGTGTGATTCCAGGGCTTCCTGGATGTCTCAGAACCTTCTAACGGTTGGCTCCAACTCTCTCTCCAAGAAACCCTGCTCCATGTGCCTGATCAGCAAGGGAGTCTGGTGGCTGCTCCAGGGGAAACTGAGGACCAACTGGTCCCTCAGAAGGGCCCAAATATCACAAGTAGAAGCAGAAACAAAGCCTAGTACAGGTCATGTGGCAAGAAGAACCCAGAGGGGCCAATGAGGAAATCATTAAGTGTAAATACATTTTTAAGATTAATTCTTAAAAAAGAAAAGAAAAACTTTTAGTTGTAACAAATCTCAATGGCTGGAGGATATCTTTACACCACAGAGTGAAGAAAAAAAACCAGAAAACAATAAATTAAGTATAAAATTTTTTAAAAATAAAAAAAAGTAAAATGGTGGGGAGAGGTTGAATTTAGTGGTTTGAGCTAATAAGAAATATAAATCCTAGGACACAGTCATCCACAGTATGGTTTCTGTAAGGGAAACTGAGAAAGTAACTTTTGTTACTTTTTAAATTCTTTTTGGGATTATAGCCCTATAATAATTTTCCTAAAAATTTTTTTTAAATTTTCCTAAATTTTACAGAAACCATCCAGAATTCTCCCAAGCTGGGGCCTAGGAACCTCTCCCCTCAACTCATCTGCTAATTGTCTGATGTGAGAGAGGCTATGGCAGAAGCCCCAGAACTGTTACAGATCCTGACAGCCAGCCAGTACCCAGGGCCAGTCCCAACCCCAGGTCAGGTCCCCCAACACTGCTCTAACCCTATAGTTCTCAAATTGTGTGCCAAGGTATCCTAAGGCACCAAATCGAGCACTCAGGGGAGCCACAGGCTGTTTTTAATTTCTGATGAAAACAGCAATGCTCACGTCAGGTAGACACTGTGCAAACTCCTGGATAGAGACGGTGTGCAGCCTCGGCGTGAGAGCACACTACCTTCCTTTGAATGATGTCATAGCTTTGTTTTTTTTTTTTGAGGCAGAGTCTCACTCTGTTGCCTGGGCTAGAGTGAGTATCATGGCATCAGCCTAGCTCACAGCCACCTCAAACTTCCGAGCTCAAGTGATCCTCCTGCCTCAGCCTCTCAAGTAGCTGGGACTACAGGCATGCGCCACCATGCCTGGCTAATATTTTCTATATATATTTTTAGTTGTCCAGATAATTTCTTTCTATTTTTAGTAGAGACAGGGTCTCGCTCTTGCTCAGGCTGGTCTTGAACTCCTGTTGTCGAGCAATCCTCCCACCTCGGCCTCCCAGAGTGCTAGGATTACAGGTGTGAGCCACCGTGCCCGGCCAATGTCATATCTTTGTAAGGCTGAGTTTCTGGAGGCTGTTGTGATAAAAAGTATTGTGTGAAAGTCAATGTGGAAAGAGTAGCCAATTTGATTCCCAAGGTCAAGGAGGTGTGGGGTGCTCAGTAGGCACATGCATCCCATATTAGTAAATCATCATGGTTATAAAGAATCAAAACTAGGCCGGGCACAGTGGCCGAAGCCTATAGTCCTAGTACTCTGGGAGGCCGTGGCTGGAGGATTGCTTGAGGCCAAGAGTTTGAGACCAGCCTGAATGAGACCCCATCTCTATAAAAACTAGAAAAATTTGCTGGGCATGGTGATGCATGCCTGTAGTCCCAGTTACTCGGGAGGCTGAGGCAGGAGGATCGCTTGAGCCCAGGAGTTTGAGGTTGCTGTGAGCTAGGCTGATGCCACTGCACTCTAGCCCAGGTGACAGAATGAGACCTTGTCTCAAAAAAAAATCATTTTTTCCTTAAACTTCATGTATGATTTTTTCAAATGGCTACTAAGCTATTAAGACATAAATACCTATTAGGATGTTCAAACCTAACTACTTAACAAACAGAACTGTCAGGTATTTCTTTTGGCTGAAGAACACCATGAAAACGTTACTGAGACACAGAGTGCCATGAACCCATAAGTCTGGGAACCTCTGGTCTAAACCACTTTAACAGAGGCCAGCCCTCTGCTCGCCCTCAGTACCTGGCTCATTTGTTAGCTAAATATATCTCACCAAATTCAAAGCTTTGTTTTCCTTTTTAAAAAAGTACTGTTTGGATCCCTTAATCTATCTCCTCCCAAGAGAAGTAACAGAAAGAGGCAGTTAATTTAGAGATGACAGTTCTCCTTTTCCCATCGTACTAAATATGCAAATTTGGCAATACTATTAAAGTTCAAATATTTATATCTTTTGACCCAGCATCACCATGTCTACAGATTAGCTCTTGTAGAAGTGGGTGAAGACAGCAGTACTGTTTGTCACAGCAAAGACCAGAAACAACCCAAACATCCGTCAGCACCATCAAGTACCTCTGTAGAATAAAGAGGCTACAAAGAAAAATATCCAAGATTTATCATTAGGTTGAAAAAAGCAAGTGGCAAACAGGGTTTATGGCTGTGAGCAGGAGGCGAGCTGCCCAGGGAGAGAGGGAAGCTTCGGCTGTATTCAAGGCCACTCCCCATCTCACATCACGGCATAAGCTCTGCCTTCAGAAACATGATGCGCTTGAATCATCCCGAAACCGCCTTCACCCCCCAGTCTGTGGAAAAATTGACTTCCATGAAACTGGTCCCTGGTGCCAAAAAGGTTGGAGACCGCTGACTTACAGTATAATCACATTAAATGAATTATAATGTATTAATATATACCTTAGCATATGCAGGAAAAAAATTCTGAGGAAATATACATTGAACCATCCATGCTTGTTAGGCATATGAAGCATTTTTGTTGGGGTTGGGGGGATGGGTACATGGGGAGGGACAATTTGAAGGCAACCATTTTCCTGGTCCTCTGCTGACACACACATGCCTTCCTCAAATGGGGCTGAGTCTCTTTCAAAGGGTAGTGATGTCTCAGCAATAAGGACAACCAAAACCATGCTAGGGCTTTGGGATGACAAGATGATCCTAAAATTAATATGGGGAGGTAAAGGAGCAAAAAAACAGTCACTAAAGCTGGAAGACCAACATATCCAGACATCACGACATACGAGAACACACAGCCAGTAGGGTTGTATGGTGGGGGCACGATGGAACAGACTGTAGAGTTCAGAAGCAGACCCAACACCCAGACAACTCGATTTACTAAAAAAGGCATCACTTAGTGCAGTAGGGGAAGGACGGACAGTTTTTTAATTTAAATAACAGGTTCTGGGTCAGGCAGACATCCATATGGAAAAAAATGGATCTTGCACCACCACCTCCAACTCATATAAAAATTCCAGGTGGATTAGGTACCTGTGTGTGAAGAGTAAAAAAATAAAGCTCCTTGCAGACAACACAGGAAACTATCTTCATGACTTTGAGGTATGGCAAAGATTTATTGAAGAGGGTACGAAATGTCTTAACTGTAAAGACTAATAATCTAGATTTTGTTAAAATTAAGAACTGTGAAGAGAGAGAATAGGCAAGCCACAGACTAGAAGATAGCTGAAAAGCATATACCTAACAAAGGATTGTCTCCTAACAATCCTAAAAGCATATACCTAACAAAGAATAAAGAACTCCTCTAATCAATGAGAAGACAGATACATGAACAGGGTTTCACAGAAGAGACTATCCAAATTGCTAAAAACATGGAAAGGTGCTCAATGTCATTAATCACCTGGGAAATACAAATGAAAACTACACTGAGATATGGCAGAAGGGCTAAAACAAAAAATTGACATCACCATGTCCTTGGGAGGGAACTCTTGCACGCTGCTGGTGGAGTGAATATTGGTACAACCACTTTGGAAACACTCATAACCTCTGACCCTGCGTTGTCCTTCCTAAAAATGCAGTTGCCTGTTCACTGAAAAATGTGTACAGGGAGATTCATAGCAGCACTCTTCATAATAACCAAAACCAGAAAGCAACTGTAAAGTCCATGTACAATAGTCTAGTCATACAGTGAAATACTATAAAGCAATGAGAATGAACAATCTCCTTCCTTCCTTCCTTATCCCCCATGACACCCCCACTCCTCAGTAACACACCCATCCCCCATGACACCCCCACTCCTCAGTAACACACCCATCCCCCATGACACCCCCACTCCTCAGTAACACACCCAGCCCCCATGACACCCCCACTCCTCAGTAACACACCCAGCCCCCATGACACCCCCACTCCTCAGTAACATACCCAGCCCCTTTCTTCCTCCCTCCCTCCCTCCCTTCCTAGCTAATTTTTCTATTTTTTGTACATACGGGGTCTCATTCTTGCTTAGGCTGATCTTGAACTCCTGACCTCAAGCAACCCTCCCACCTTGGCCTCCCAGAGTGCTAGGCTTATAGGCATGAACCACCTCACCTGGCCATGTTCTATTTCTTGATCTGGGTGGTTATTACATGGCTGAGTTCACTTTGTGAAAATTCATCAAGGTTTATATTAAAACACGCATTTTTCTGCACATGTGTTTTATTTTGATAAAATAAATGTCTTCAAAACACTTACTGGGGGCATAGAAATTATAAGTGTGATGACATCAGCCCAGAGCACTAAAACAAACAAACTGAACAGGCGAGAGTTCTTGCCAGTGCTTCCTCCCCTCAGCCTAGATTCAGCCTTCCCAGAAAGCCCACCTTGACTTCTCCTCACATCAGCTTAGGAGCTCAGCGTACTCTGCAGGCAGTGGGTTGGCTCCGCCGTAACGCTCATCCCAGCACAGTCCTAAAGGCCGTGTCCCTGTCTGATTCTCTGCCAGACCATATGCTCCCTGAGCACAGGGTAAATGCCCTGTGCGGAGTGGGTGCTCAGTAATGTCTGCTGAATGAATCAATGTAAGGTCACAGAAAGTGGGCTGAGACATGGAATGTATATGGGGCTTCCCCGTGCCCTTTGTCACCTAGATTAGTGTGATACACCTCAGGAAACATATCAGTGTCAGGGGAAGTTCCTATTCATTCTCAGCTCATCACTATGGTGAGACATGATAATTCCATTTTGAACTTATCTGATGCATCCAGCAGTCCATCCAAAGTGAGGCACTGAGCACAACAGGCCTGTTTCTGCTAGGGTAGGAGAAAGCATGAGGTCAGAGATGCTGCGAGCTGACTGATAACAAGGACCAGGATTATCCAGTTGTGAATGCCCAAGTCTGACTCCTGGCCAGGCACATGGGAGGTGCTTGATAACCACAACCCCTGCCCCGGGTCTGACCTGAGCTCCTTGCAGATAGGCACTGGTTTTCATTTCTGGATTCACAGTGCTGTGATCAACACAGGTACCCAATAAATACCTTTTGGGTGAATAAAAGAACCAGGAGACATAACCAAAAGATCCCAAGAATTTTTATGACCACTTGTAGAGCAGTAGACTTGTATATTAACCTTGCCCAAGTACAGCTCTGTATCACTGAACCAATTTTCTTACCCCAGGGCACCAAAATGTCCTGCCTGTAAGGCTTATGCCTAGAAAGGCCACAAGGGGAGGAATTTTGGTCTGTTTTTATTCACTGCTTGAAGCATTGGTGCAATGAGCAACTGAATGAATGCCTACCTCTCTAGGCACGGGGGGTGAGGGTGGGGCCCACACCTACTCTGGCTGGGGAGAGTGCTTAGGGAAGTGCTTAGGTTTGCAGAAGGAAACTGGAGGGTACTCACAGCCAGGAAGCCCAGCTTGCCCCCACACCAGGTCTTGAGCCCCATGGCAGCAGTCAGATGGATCTCAACCAGTGTGCTCGGCGGGATTTTCTCCTCTGCACATTCGGCCAGGTTCACAGCACACAGGGCCATGTGCACATCTGAACAGGCGGATCCTGCAGGAAGCTTCCCTAGGGTGGGCAGAAACAGACACTAACATTGACAGATCCCCCAAACTTTTTCCCGCTTTCTCCAGCACAGAGTAACAGTGGAACCAGAGGAGAAACTAGGTAAGCTTCGTGACCAGACAGGTCTTGGATGGGATGCTAGGCTCTGTGACTTAACTAGCGTGTGTTCATGTCTACCTCTCAGGGTGGCTGGGGACATGGCACCCAGCTGTATACAATGAGAGCCATCATGACTGCAGGTCACTGCACAGGACTCAGAAGCACATAGTGCAACATTTCCCAGAACAGTGTCAACAACATGGCCACATGCTGCTAATACAGTTCTGTGTCTCCAAATGTTTCAATAGAGATAAGCCAAAAAATTTTTTAAAAACCAATTTGAGGCCGGGCGCGGTGGCTCACGCCTGTAATCCTAGCACTCTGGGAGGCCGAGGCGGGTGGATTGCTTGAGCCCAGGAGTTCAAGACCAGCCTGAGCAAGAGCGAGACCTCGTCTCTACTAAAAATAGAAAGAAATTATCTGGCCAACTAAAAAAAATATATATATATAGAAAAAAAAAATTAGCCGGGCATGGTGGCGCATGCCTGTAGTCCCAGCTGCTCGGGAGGCTGAGGCAGGAGGATCGCTTAAGCCCAGGAGTTTGAGGTTGCCGTGAACTAGGCTGACGCCATGGCACTCACTCTAGCCCGGGCAACAAAGTGAGACTCTGTCTCAAAAAAAAAAAACAACCAATTTGAATTATTTTCACTAGAAAACCCCCCCACAATATATGAGTACACACACCTTTAAGAGGGAAGTAACATAAAACTGAGCAATGACAGCTCAGCAATGACACAACTTAGGTTAGTAGGTGGAAGGGCAGAAAAGGCTTACTATGCCCTCCCCTAAGACAGCTGAACAGCAGCTCATCTGGGTGTACCCCCGAAGTCAGGGGACAAAGTGCCCATGCACAGGCCCAAACATGGCTGTCCTCAGGCTTTCATACTGCTGCTTGCTTTGGTCCTCACTGGGGCTGGGAGGTGGCAAGGACAAGCCATCTCCTTGCCTCAGGAAGTACCCAAGGTCCAGATGGTGGCAAAACCAGGCTTCCCAAGCTTACTCAGCTCTTATCCTACTAGGCCACCCTGCCTCCCGGGAGACCTCAGCTCCTCCAGTCATTCTGTACTGGCCTGAATTGTCTATCTCCTCCAGGAGGCACCAAGCTCTTGCCTTCAGGGAGAGAGAGGGGAGAGGGCAGTGTGGGAACCACACTGTATTCATCTCTGTCCCCTCAGTGTCTCGGACAGGTAGTGCTCAGTGAGGGTGGAAGGAATGAGTGATATGAAGCATCTCAGCTAGAATTCTCCAGAACTTGACAGCAAGGAGGACACAGTCTGCTGATCAGAGAGAGACCTAGGTATGGGCTTGTTCTGTTCCACGGGCACAGAGAGGGGGTGCACAAGAAAAAAGCAGGGGAAATTTGCAGATAGGGACCTTCTGCTACACTCTACCCTGAGCCCAAGTGTTAAAACTGCACAACTGGCCCCGCTGTCTCATCTCCTGCTCACCCCAGCGTCGCTGGTGCCTACATCTGTTCCACTGCTGGAAGCCCCTGGGGCATTTCCAACACCTTCCAGTCTCCACATCCTGTTGTTATGTTCTGGCGCCTATCTTCCCAGCAGCAACGGCTCCCCCTCAACCCTCTCTGCCCTGCTCCTCCCAACACTGAGCCTCTCGTTTCTCCTTGGACCTCTCCAGCTGCTCTTCTCTGGCAGCCTCTGCCCGACTCCTCATCCTCTACCTGTTCTTTACATGTGAATGTTCTTCCAGATGGACCTGAGGGTCCCCTTTTCAGCACATACAGTTCCCTTCATTTTTACTCTCTTTTCTGGGCTGCAGATTCTGCATGTCCAGCTGCCTACTGAGCATTTCCTCTCTGTGTCTCACAGGCAAGTGTCCAAAAGGGAACTCGTCATCTTTTCCCTGGCAAGTTGCTCTTCCTCCTGATTTCTTCACCTTTGTTGATGGCACCACGGTTCACCCAAACTCCTAAGCAAGAAACCAGTGAGGCATGCTCACCGGCTCCTTCCCTATCCATCACATCCAGTGAGTCCCCAAGTCCAGTCAATTCCACCTTCTAATTTCCTCATCTGTCCTTCTGGCATCTAGCATCAGCTATATCAAGCTACATCAGCTTCTATTTGGCCTCCCTAATTCTAGCCTTAATCCTCTCAGATCCATTCTCTATCTGCCATCAGAGTGAATCTTCTAAACTTCAGGAGCACAAATCTGACCATATGCTCTTCACCAGATCCTACTGATACACTCACTACAAGATCCCCAACCTGGCATCAACATCCTTCATGGTCCAGGCACCACCCTGCCCGCCTGGGCCCTGGATCCTATCACCCTCTCCTTGTCCGGCTCACTCTGTGACTACTGATGTATTAGTTGCGAGAGCACTCCAAGTGGGGCTCCTCCTCTGGAACATCCTAGAAGGCACATCTCCTGTAGAGCAGATGATCTCTCTGCATCATCCATGCAAAGCCACTACTTTACCTGCCCAGAAAGCCTTTCTTGACACTCTACTCAATAGGTCCTCCTTCCCTCCCAATGAAAATATGTTTCTTCTGCTGAGTCTAACACACTCACACTGAACTATTGTTCATTTGCTGACCTGTCTGCCTTGCTACTACAACAGGAGTTTATTGAAAGAAATACATGATCGTATTTCACTGAATGTAAGATGCCATCAATTTTAAGTCTCTCCATTAAGTATCAGTAAGGAAAAACACTGCCAACTAATCCATAATGTGCCACTGTCTACAGGACACATTCCAAGCATAGAGATTTTACTGTGAAAAAAATGTGCATTTTAGAATTGGTGAATCACCGTAATGAGTTATCTTTACAGTAATGGGTGCAGGCAGAAGGCTGGCCTAACCACCCTAAAAGAGCAATGTAAAAGGGGCTTCAACTAGGGTGGAGAACAGGTAAACCAGGCTGCGGAGGAGAGATGGCATTGGGTGCCTCGCAGCAAGCCAGACAGTGGCAGCTGCCCCTTCACCTGTGATGTGCAGCTGGTGCAGCCTGTGATAGGCCAGGGCTGCATCCCGGGCACTGGTCTTAGCTTCGTCCTCAAAGCCCGCTGCAGTGGCTGGGGTGGCCCGCCAGCGCTGGAAGACTTTCTTGAGCAGCCAGCGCACCAGGCGTAGCTTCTGCAGGCTGTAGCGGATCACGTTCCAGGAGAGGCTGCAGGCCAGGTCCAGGCGGGAGGTGGGCAGTGCCCGGCCCAAAACTGACAGGCAGGTTTGTAGGTTGGCAGCGGCAGCTGCGAAATCTCCCTACAAAATAGCAAGGGGGTATTATGGTCACTAGCCTTTCTGTGTTTTTTTTTTTTTTTTTGAGACAGAGTCTCACTTTGTTGCCTGGGCTAGAGTGAGTGCCGTGGCGTCAGCCTAGCTCACAGCAACCTCAAACTCCTGGGCTTAAGCGATCCTACTGCCTCAGCCTCCCAAGTAGCTGGGACTACAGGCATGCGCCACCATGCCTGGCTAATTTTTTCTATATAGATTTTTTTTTTAGCTGTCTAAATCATTTCTTTCTATTTTTTTGGTAGAGACGGGGGTCTCACTCTTGCTCAGGCTGGTCTCGAACTCCTGACCTCGAGCGATCCACCCGCCTCGGCCTCCCAGAGGGCTAGGATTACAGGCGTGAGCCATGGCGCCCGGCCGGCCTTTCTGTTTTGACAGACTTCTACTTTCCCCCACCCCATAATCAGAGTAATACATGCCCATTATAGAAACCTGGGAAACTTCAGAAAGCTACAAGAAAGTAAAAAGAAACCATCTATAATCTCATCCCCTGCAATGAATCACTGCTGACATTTTGAGGTATTCCCTTCCAGCCTTTTTACTAAATTGGGATTGCACTGCATTCTTTCTTTAAACAAATGTTGCTCAGAGTTCGTCATGGTAGCTTTTGTATGTAAGATGGTCACACAGATTTAGATGAACTGCATGATCCTTTAGACGTTTAGGGTCTCAAAGTGTGGTCTGCAGAGGCCAGTAGCAGCAGCTCTTGGGAGTGTGTTAGAAATGCAAACACTTGGACCTCACCCCAGACCCAGTGAATCAGAACCTCTGGGGTTAGAGCCCTCTAGGTGATTCTTGTGCTTGTTAAAGTTTGAGAACCATGATTTTAGGTAAATTCACAGCTAAACTATCCAACCTAGGATCCATAAGAACAACTCTTTGCCAACCTGAGATGGTCTAACAGAGAGTCCGTGGTACTGTATTAACGATCTCTCTTTCTCTCTCTCATTACTGGGGACGAGAAGGCTCAGGCTATACAGTCTTGGGAAACTGAAGTAAATTCTCCTCTTTTCCCCTATTATACAGCTGGTACACTATCTGTGCTTTGCTTCTTATATCATTCCAGGAGCAGAAAAGGGAAGAGTGGGTAAAGATGTTCTCAGAGGGACAATCTCTACAGCGGTGGCTATTTCTTTTCAGCTAAGAGACGCACTTGTATTTATAGATTCCAAAAGAGGCAGCTGTCCCTGGCTCCTTTCCTGCCTTTCCCTTGAAGGCTGGCTGTTTCCAAGGCCCAGTCTTTGGCTCCCACCCCTTCTGACTCAACAACCCAATTCTCCCCCAGCACCCTGTCCCAGCAGACATGCATCCTCCCAAACACTCTGGTCCTGCCCCTCCTCGGTCCCCATGGCCTGCATCCTGGTCGCTGCTCACTCTCCAGGGTCTCTCCCACCATTTCTAAGCAACGGATCCCCTCTGTCAGAACTCATCTCTTCTGCCCCAAACTCCATGGCACCTGATTCTTCCTCTGTCACACTGGAGATGATAGATCATTTTGTGTCCATGGAATTACCTACACAAAGGTGCCCTCTCTGCTGCCCCATGCCTGTTCAGGAGCAGGGACGCTTCTTTCTCTCCATCATCGCAAGCACCCACCCCGGGACCTCATCCACACTGACAATTCAACACAAGCTGCTCGGTTACTGGCCACACTTTGGGGAGGAGGGGAAGGGCAGATGCCAGAACTCACCCTGGCGAGGTCCAGGTCTGCCTGCTTCCGGTGTCTCCAGAAGGTGACTGAGGAGCGCGAGTGCAGCCGGATCACGGGCTCCCCGTGGACCAGCAGCTTCACAAAGACGCTCAGGACAATCACACCGTTTACCAGCCATAAGAGAAGAGTTGGCACCATCCAGTCAAACCAGCCCCCAGAACCTAGAGGGGCGTGTCACAGCTGAGCTTGCCAGGAAGGGCCTCGTGAGGCGGCCAGGCACCGATTGACCCCAGCCTTATGACATCAGAGAAACTTCTACCTCATTTTCAAAAGAAAAGGCAGATAATTCTATAACCTAAATAGGAATCCTATAGCCCTTGTCATTATAGAGCTGAGTGCCACAAAAATCTCTGTTAGCCAGAAAGGATTAGGACATTGGTTTTGCAACTCAGGTAAAAAAACACCACATCCTCCTTCAAATAGGTACCACCCTCTACCCTAGCTCCCACCCAGGGTATTTATAGCAGTGTGGGTTCCTGATTTGTTTTGCTTACTCTAACTGAACTTGGGTTTGCCTTGCTACTTCCAAAATGCAACTTATGCCAGTCCCTATCAGAAGCAAGCAGGTGGGAGCTCATTATCAAAGCCCTCTGGCACCTGGCAGACAAGCCAAGCAGTTTGTACACAGGACCCTCCTCCTGCCACAGCAGTACACCCATGCCCAGACGGCACAAGGGGCTCTCCACCTACCTGACTCGAATGACAGTACACTGCGGCCAGAGCCTGAGTATGCGTGCTGGTCGGAGTCGTGGGACCCTCCCCATTGCAGCAAGGAAGTCAGGGGGTTAAAGGAGAGGCACAGGAAGGTGAGGACACACAGCAGAATTCGAGAGCGGTCCACCATGCCCAGCGCTACGGGAGGAGAGTCCGGCTCATCTTTGACCTTCAAAATAATGCCTCAAGGTTGGAATGAATACCATGTGGGTTTTTACAGCACTTTACATATATGCATCAGGAAACAGATTGCAAGATGTAAATTCAAGACCATTTAGTAAGGTAGGAATAAAGCTAGGTGGCAAGTAAGAAGCCTACAATTCACAAACGGCTGCTCAAACATTAGAACATTTGCCCTCTTGCTGACTGAGAAAAGTACATGTTCCAAAGAACAAACGTATAAGAGATTTCCTTTTAAAGTAGAGCTTTATCACAAAAGAGAACACACTGTTGCTGTATAATTCCAGAAAAGGCGAAACAAATCTAAAGTGACAGGAAGCTGATGAATCAGTAGTTGTCTGAGGCTGGAGAGGGGTGTGTGAACTACCTGCAAAGGTGTACGAAGGCACTTTTTGGGGTGATGGAAATGTTCCACATCTTGATTATAGTGATAGTTACCTAGCAGCGTACATTATGTTAAAACTCCTGGTACTGTACATTTAAAATAGGTGTATTTTACTGCATTTAAATTATACCTCAATAAAGTTGATTAAATACTGTACTTCAGTGTGGATATAAAGGATTTTTCTTGATCTAAAATTGTAACATTGTCTGCTCCCACCCCTACCCCCCATTTTACAGAAGGAGGAAGGGAGAGAGGGAAGAAGGCTGGAGCTGGATTCTCCCTGAAGCCCCAATGTGTACATACCATATGACTCCTTTTCAATATTTTAAAACTATTTGAAAATTTTTCCTGATGACTCAGAAGCCTAGCTAATTCAATTGATATGTCAAACGGCCTGTTGTTACTAAACAGAATCATATTCATAAAATATTTCAAAAATAGAGCTTCCTTAGCAAAATTAAGTATATGATGCAATAAATGCTTAGCGGAAAACAAACACTAGAAGGAAACTTTGTGCTTTCAGAGTCAGAAACTGCCAATGTCAAAATACAGTATAGAACCCAGTGGTCTCATAGGTTCCTGGGAAGATCATTAGGCTCAGAGCCTCTTTTAACCAATTCCATTAAACTACAATTGCCAGGGGCTTTCTTAAACAATTAAAGGTCCTTAGTTGAAATGTTATCTGTTGGACTGCAAATTGTAATCATTTTCCAAAAGAGGACCCAGAGGCAGCCTCATCCTAAGCCCACGGATTAGCCTTAGGCCTCCCCGGGTGGTCTGACCAGGACCATCACAGGCGGAGGGAAGTAATGAGCCACCTCCAGCAACTCCCAGAATGCACAGACAGCTGCTACGTGTCCCAGTTCTGGATCTGGCACCCATTCCTCTCTGACGGGGCCTTTCAGCAAGGACCAGCTAAACCCAAGGGACAGTTTCCACCCCTTCCCCCCAACCCCAGTCAGTTTTCTTTCTTTACTCTCCAGGACCTGGCTAATTTCACAGAATTCCTATTCCTCTCCAGCCTAGGTCCTCTGAACACCTGGCCTGGGACACTATTTGTGGCCTTCCCCCTACTTCCTTAGGGGAAACAGAGATTTCAGGGAGCTCATACCTTTGCATCATCCAGCAGAGGGCTTCCTGGCTCAGAGTCAATGGAGTATGGGGAGAAGCCAGCCTGGGACCCTGAGTCAGAGGCTGGAGGAGACATCAGAAGGACATTCTGATTAAAATCCTCGATCTTCAGGTCCACCTCACTGTCCACCAGACTGCCTAGGTCGATGCCTTTCAGGAGCTCTGCAAAGAAAACCCTACCTGGTAAAGATGATCTCCTTTTATAAAGCTTCACCTGGGCAGGGGCTGGGCTGGGCTGGGCAAGGCCTCATGCTGTTGCCCAGCACGTCGTGCTCTAAGAACCCTTCTCTGAGTGAGCACACTTACTGTTTTTCTGATTTGCCAGCTTCAGCACCATGTTCTCCTGGCGCAGTTTATGATTGACTTGCTGCAGGTATTTGATGTAGTCAATGGCTTTCCTCAGAACGCCAGACTTGTGCATCTGGGAAGATGAGTGAAAGCACAGAGAGACCAGTGTAGGCTGTACGGTGAAGACAGCAGAGCCCTAGACTCGTGGGTTGACAGCACGGCTCTGGGGTAGGAGATGCGGAGTTCAGATGCTGGTGCCCCCACTGATGCTGTGCTACCCCAGGACAAGTTACTCCATACCTCTGGACTTTACTCTTCTCCTTCTCAACATGGGGATAAGGACAATATGTGAATCACAGGCTTGCAGTGAAGAGTAAACAAGGTAATAAGTATAAACAGCTTAGCACCGAGCCCAGCACATAGCTGACAATAAATAAATATTAGTTATTATTCCTACATCTTTTTTTTTATTCAGCATATTGCAGGGGTACGAATGTTTAGGTTACATATATTGCCTTTGCCCCACCCGAGTCAGAGCTTCAAGCGTGTCTATCCCTCACCCTACTTCTGATAATAATCCTAAACAAACTTTAAGGAAAACAAGCGATGAAAAACCAGAGCACTGTTGGACAGTTATCTTAAGTAAAGGCATATATTTTTACTTAACATATATACCTTTTAGATTTGTAAGCAACAAATAATGAAACTTTTTTTCAAAACAGGGCTAAAGTGAACAGATAATAGGTAAAAAAACACAAAAAATCTACTTGCCAGAAGATACATTTATTGAAACACCAGAAACATTTGGAAAATCAATTTCATCTATTTGCTGTTGGTTAAAGATCCAATCTCCACTTTTTCCCTCTTCCCTAAAAGGTAAAAATATTGCTGGCCACTCTAAACACAGCTAAAGACATGCCAGCAATGCCATCAGCTGACTCCAAGGCACACAACAGGCCTCGACCTGGCCACTGATGAGTGGCAGGCATCTCTCTCTGCCTCTGAGCCTGGGGTCCCCCATCACTGCAGAGCACAGTGGAAGGAATTAAAGGTCCCAGTGGGCCACTGCCTTATCAACTCTCAGCAGTCCCCTTATGTTGATTAATATTTTATAATCTTGACAAACACCAAATTCTTTATAAGAAAGCACCTCTAACTCATTCTTGTATTCACTCAGCTTGGGCTTGGGACTTACATAAATTCTCCAGGCAAAGACAGGTAGAGGGGAGATGGCAGGGCATGAAATACCATTTTGCTTGGCACCCACCTTGGCATCTGTCCCCATGACCAGGTCTTTCAATTCAATGATTTTGTCATTGATGGAGGAACGATATCGTTTCTCAATGATATTGTGTGTTGTCCGCCTTTCTCCTTCTTTGGGGGGCTCAAGCTGCTTAACTCCTCCAGGTACCTGCTTAATGGGTACTTTCTCTTGCCCCATCATCACAGGCATTGTGGTCAGAATAGTCCCGTTGCTGCCCACCAGGGTCTAGAAGAGGCACAGGCATGGAGAGGAATTATTCCTTCATTAGTCTGCATAAAGCAACCTCACAACACGAACCTGCTAGCCCCTGGCATGTGGCATCAGCTGGCAATGCTTCATGAGGTCCGAGACTCTTCATAGGTTAAGTCAGGCTCCAAGAAGCCTCATGAGCCACAGGACCTCAGTCACCTCCCTTTCAGAATCACTGTCAATAAATTACACTACAAAAGGATTAACATGGCTAAATATGTTTTAACCTTTGATCTCGGTATGCCAGAGACAAGTCCTCAGTTCTGCTTTGCTGTCAAACTATTAACCACCTCTGAATTCATACACAGTGAACCACACTTGGTTGGCACCAGAGAAAACTTTCTCCTGGTATATGACATATTTTTTCCCTCCCAAATGACAATTAAACAAATTACTGCATTTCTTTATACAATTTGGGCATCAGAAAGCTCAAGGGCAGAACTGACACTCTCAATCAGAGCCATTTGATTAAATAAATAGGCCAACCACAGAGGTTTCCCCCTTTTATTCCTCATCTCTGCTTTTCCCTCTTCTTGTTTCTATTTTTTCTAATTTTAGTTTTATTTTCTTCAATAAATGGCCTCAATATTTAAATGGCCAATAATAAATACAAAAGTCATTAGTCATCAATAAATAATTCACACATAACAAAAACCACAAATCTTAAATTTAAAGCTTGCCAAATTTTATATATGTATACGATATGTGTAACCACTCAGACCGAGAGAGTGCCAATTGCCACCTCTACCAGGTCAGGACGTGCCCCCGTGTCATCACTGCTCTGATTTCTTTCACCAGAGCCTAGTTTGGCCTCTTTTTGAACTTCAAATGAATGGGATCATTAGCACGGACTCTTTAGTTACAGCCTTCTTTTTCTCAATGCACTGTTTTTGAGGGTCAGCCATTTTGTTTCATGTATCAATAGCCCTTTTCTTGTTTCTGATTTGATTTTGAGACAGGGTTTCGCTCTGTCTCCCAGACTGCAGTGATGGAGTGGCATCATCCTAGCTCATGGCAACCTCAAACTCCTGGGCTCAAGTGATCCTCCCACCTTAGCCTCCCAAAGTTTTAGGATTACAGGTGTGAGCCACCAGACCCAGCCAATAGTTCTTTTTTTTTTTTAATTGCTGGGCACAATTTCATTGTATGAATTTATTTATCACAACTTGTTTATCTATTCCCCTATGGATGGGCATTTGGGTTGTTTCCATTTCTTGGCTTTTATGAATAAAGCCAGTGCTTCCAAATTTTAATCACCATTTACTTTATCAGACTCTCTGGCCACTGGATGCTCAAAGTGGCTGAGAACCTATAAGTGAATGATGGGATCCCTTCCCCGTCCCTTACCTTGGAGCCCCTCCCTGCCTGGTGGCCCTAGGGTCCTTCAGAAGCCAAACCTCCATTAACAGGACCTCAGAGGTGGATGGTCTATCTGGAGATGTTGGCAAGGAACTGGGGTTCCTCTGTAGTTCTTTTCTACCCGCTTGAGGCCCCAGTACTCCCAACTAACAACCACTGGTAGTATTTCTTCAAGGGAAAAAAACTAAGAGGGGTTATATTCACAATGTGACTGACACATTCTATAGAGCTTCTGATACCTACTCAGCATATAGAGACTTTAACATCTCTGAAGCCTAATACCTCCAAGAATGAAGGTGGAGGGAGGAGGGCAGGGGAGAAGGCAGCTCTTACTGGTACTTGAAGGGCGGCCGTCTGGATAGGGGTGGTGAGGGCAGTGAGGGCGGGGTTTTGGACTGCAGCCATGACAGGGCTGCCATCTGTTTTCAGCGTGGTCAAAACAAGGGAATCCGTCTTAATGATCTGAGGCTGGACCAGAACCTGGATGAAGAAGGAAGAAAAGGAAAAGGAAGGTATCGTTATTTTTCTATTTTTCATTTGTTTCTCACTGCCATAGACTCTCTAAGAATGAATGAGAAAATAAATAATTTTTATGAAATTGAGAATCAAAAATATGAAATCTCAGAAGATACTTCAAAGGCCGGCTATTTTGTACAGCCTGAATACTGGGTTCGGGGGAAGAAGGAAGGGCTAGTTAAAGAGGCTCCCGAGTTTTACGGCTGAAAGGTTTCTAGGAGGGCAGTGCCAGGGGCCCAGCAGGAGCAGAGCAGGGATGGGTGGGGCAGATGGAGGAGGGGAGAGAGGTCTGACTTTGACAGACTCAGGACAGCCAGAAACACGGCCGAGAAGCAAAAATAATAACTCTTAGATTTGTTTTAAAGATAAATTACTTTGTTAGTAACAAAATATGGTCCACTAGATACATGACATAAAGACATTTTTCTGATTATAAAAATTATACATGTACCCTCTGAAAAGTAATACAATGTTCAGCATCTACAGCAAAAAATACCGAAAACAGAAAACTATAAAGAAGAAAATCATCTGGGAGATACCAATTTGGTGCATTTCTTTCCAGTTTTACACCCACTACGTGTGTAAATGAGTGACTACGCCAGGCTTTACCGAGTGCCTGTGAGTGTCAGTGTCTATCTGCGGATGTGGGCTCAGCCAGGTCTCTATATGCTGCTCACAGGTACATCCTGGGGCCCTACAGGCTGCTTGCTCTGTGTCTACCCTTGCTGGTCCTTCTCAGTACGTAGACCACATCTTCAGCCAAGGACCAGTCGACAGCCCCAACTGGTACATCCTTGAATCCCTTCCAGCCACCTACCGGGACCTGCTGCACCTGGGGCGCGGCAACTGTCTGCACCGTGGCTGGGGCAAGGGTCTGCAGTGTGCCATTGGCCGTTTGTGTCAGCACCCGCTGGGCCTGTACCGTCTGTACCTGCTGCTGGATGGTGACCGGCTGTACCTGGGAGGATGTCACCAGGCTTTGGACTTGAGGCTGAAGGACTTGGTTAGAAGAGGAGAAAGAAGTCACATGGATGAAGAATGCATTCTGTCACTGTAGCTGCAGCAATAACCTGAGGATGGAGTATCTCTTAATGATTCCAACTCCCCACCTGCTGCTGGAGAAGATGTGCACAGCCATTTACAAGCTGGTTCAGATAACAAGAACATCCCATAAGGGCTGCATCAATTTCTGAGAGAACGAGTACAAATTGTTTTATTACGCTGGGCGATGGGGTGGAGGGAAGGGAAGCTAATGGGCAAATGACTGCATCCAGCAAGGGAGTTAACAGATGTGGAGAATCAACAACTCCCTGGGGCTTCATTTCCTCCCATCTTTCCTAGATGGAAAGTGTACTTTGGGATGACTGTCTCAGCTTTTTGCCTTTACACCCACCCCACTCCCCCAAATTCTTGATCTCCCTCGAAGAACTGTTAGATTCTTTAAAATTCAGAGCAATACTAATACCACCCAGGGCTCCCCACAGTCAGAGGGAAATCTGATGAAAAGGCACTGGGATACAGCACATCACGGAAAGAACAAGCCACCTTCATTCACTCATTCACTCAACACATACTGAGACTGTGAGGCCTGCTACTCAGAGATGCAGCACCTGTATTAAAAGTCATGTTCATCTCCATAGGTGTTTGCTGGATGAATGGTCCTCAACCTATGGGTGCTGAGATCTGACTACTGCCTAGGCAAGTTTCAAGCCTAATTTTATTCAAGCCTCCACCACTAGACACTAGGATGGCCCTGTGTCTACTATGCTTGTTGGATTTTTTGACCAAGTATCTTTGAAGCAGGCACAATAGATATTAAGGTATTTGAAGAAGCAGAATGTGAAATGTTCCTGCACCAGTTCTTACTGCCAGTTTCCAGAAACTAATTCAGACAGGACCATATTGATATATCTGTCATCCTCAAAGAGGACAGAAAGATTTACTGTCTGCAAACGGGCCCATAAACTTTGGAACCAACCAGTCACTACCATATGTGCCTTCTGAATCACCTTGAAAGCTGGTAGCTGCATTCTGGTATATTAAAGGCTGCTGGATGATCCTTGTCTGCGGAGCGGTGCTGAATGTCGGGGTGATCATTACTGTCTGTTGTTGCAGCTGAGCTTGAGGTTGAGGCTGGGGCTGGGGGCGGGGCTGAAGGATAGGAGTTGCCCTCGGTGGGGTGGGAACTGAGGTGGCAGGGACCTTGACTTGCAGGGCTGGAGCCTGGGGGGAAGCAGCTGAGGGAGAGAACGAAGGTAATGGGACCTGGCTGAATGACCGCTGCATCGAGGGGTCCACGGCTCCACCGCTGCTGCCTCTGCCATTGCTGCTGCCACTGCTGCCACCACCACTACTGCCAGGAAAGGAGCTACACAGCTGCTCTGAAAACAAGTCAGGGAACTCTCCCACTTGATTACTGACAAACTGCAGCATCTCTGTGAACAAAAGAAAAGAAATTTTGTTGCCATCCAAAATATTAACTTTCAAACTTGCTTAAGAAACTGAGGCATGAAAATCCAATGGCTTTCCTAAATCCACAGCAGAAATAGGTCAGGAAACCCTTACCTCCTTCTTATGTGGGCCAAATCGGCTGACCAAGGCCCCGAGACAACAGGAAGGACTTCATGTGTTTGATGTCCTCTTCTTTCCTCACCCCACCTCCAGGCCCTTTCTACCCATTTTCCTAATTGCTTTTATCAATCATAATAGGAACTACCTCTGTCCAAGGTGGGTATTGCTTTGTGCAGGGTATTGTGGGTCCTCTTTTACAGGTGGAGGCACTGAGGCAGTAGGCGTAGTCACTGTCCTAAGGCTTTAGAGTGCAACAAAGTGTGAGGCCAGCTCCAGGCTCAGCACTGCCAGACCCTAACTCTCTCTCTAACCCCTTTCCTCACCACAGGCAGGCTCTGGACCTCCTCTCCAAGCTTAGCAAAGCCTTGGCACTGCTGTTGCCCTCAGAAGCACTCACGGATGACAAAGTTGATGGCCTCTAAATCATGGATCTTTAGGGGTAGAAAGGATGGAAAGATCATATATGAAGTCCAGAACAGGGAAATAACTTGACCAAGGTCACATAGCTTGCCAGGGCACAGCCAGGATTAAAGCCAGCTCTCTGCCTCCCAGCTGTGTGTTCTTCTATTGCACCACAGTGCATGTGCCAGGAGGTCAAGGCACAGCAACCCAGCCCTGCCCTGGGCTGCATGCTTTACAGGGCCCGCTCTGGCCCTCCTCTGGTTGTGTACCTTCCCTCTGCGCAAGGAGTCCATGGGGCCAAGGGGATGTGTCCACCTGGAGACATCCCTTTCCAGATCATGTTCTAAGCACCTGAGACCCTGAAATTCTCAGTGTTTAGAAGCAAGTCTGCTTCCAGGGCCTCTTCCTTGGTCCATCCTCCCAAAGGCTTATCAAAACCCAACTTAATCTACAACTAGCAGGTCATCCCTCATGAGTCCTTCCTCTTCATATGGTTGGTCCCTATTAGGAGTCAGGGGCCTCAGCTCTGTCCCAGATATTTTCAAACATACAGTTCTCTATGTTGTCCACTTTCCTTCCCCTTTCCTCTCTCCAGACAGTCCCAAGAAGCTATTACTTGTTCTTTAACTCTGGTCCCTCCTTTCCAAACCCTCAAGGCCATATGATGCTCTGGTGTGGACACCAAAACAACAAAACCATCACCACCACCACCACCAAAAAGGCACTATCTCCATCTATTCCCCCAAAACCTTCATCAGCATGTCCTTCCCAGGTCTCTGATACTGTGTGCATATGTGTGTGTGAGAGTGAGGGGGTCTGGGGTATGAAGAGGAGTACGTCTGGTAAGCAGAAAGCTGCTGGGGGTTTCTAGTGTGGCTTCCATATGTGATAATCAGAGCTTAGCATTTCAATTTCGCCACCTTAAAGTGTTCAGTCAGTTAAACCTGCTGGGCAAAATAGTACCTCATCTGACAAAATTCCCACATAGTGGTACTACTATTTACCAACACCTTGACACTGGCTCTGTCCTCACTCAGCCATTGTATGCAGGAGGGAGAACTGGGCAGACTGCCACAGACACTGCAACTTGCACCAACCAGTTCCAACTCCCCGTACATGGTTAAACTAAGAAATGTCCTCAAACTCAGCACAAGATTTAAAGAAAACACAATTTAGTGCTGACACATTCCAAGCACAAGATTATAAAATACTTTGAGAAAATGATTAAGAGAAACCTAATAATTTGTTCAGCCTTCCAGAATTCCCATAAAATCCCAACTCTCTGGGAAATTAACAGAGGCCTACTTTGTGAGCCAGAAGAGTATCACTCATTGGCTGCCTGTTTTCATCCATGGAAAACCAAGGACAGAAGGCCAGGGCGGCCTGGTAGATGGAAACAGGATTTGTGCCACTAGGGCCTGCACGTGAGTCTTAGGAGGCCCACCTAACACATTGACTGACACACTAGAAAAAAAATATTTTCTTTGGGGCCACAGTGTTTAATTACGAAAATAGAATAAAAACTTCGAAAACAAAATAAGCCTTTCTAATTTAATGAAAAATTTGTTATTTTTATTATTTTTTGTACATGTGTCATATGCAACTTGAAAAACAGTTCTCTTGGCTCCCAAGGTGAAGAGACGTGTGAGTTACATATGCTTCACAAGGCCCCCAGGCTCAAAACTGGTGTGAGTTAAATGCAACTCACACGGCAGTTAATGTGCTTATTAGCTGTGTGAGTGTGGGCAAGTTACTTCCGTCTATGCCTTGGTTTCTGCACTACAAAAGGCTGCTTTGAGAATATACACTGGGTCTCCTTGCTCTGAGGATTAATAAGATAATTTATGCAAAGTGCTTGGTGAAGGGCAGACCCTTATGCAGGTCCCTCTTAGTGGCACTTTCAGAGCATCCACTACACAGGCATGTGGGTCTGCTGATCTCATCTCACCGAGTGCTCTCAAAACCCTGTTGCGGGGAAGAGGTGGCTAGTGTGGTGAAGTAAGCTGCAAAGGTCACAAAGCTTAGTTCACAAAGCAGGTTAAGAGTGCGTAGGCAGATGGAATGCAACTGCTTAAATTAAAAAAAAAAAAAAAAAACGTTTCAACCCACACACAAAAAGCTCCAGTGGAGCCATCTCCAGTCAGCCAGGCAGCCGGGTGCTGGGCTAAGTGGCACAGAGGGGCCATTAAGACAAGCATTTGCAGGAAGGAGTGACAGGAAGAGGCTCTCGGAGCCCCTCCTCCAGTAGGGCACGCAGGGCCTCCCTGGGCCCCCATCTGTTCTGCAGTGCCAGGGAAGAGGAAGCCTGGAGAAGCAGGGAGCGTTATGATCCGTAATTCTCAGCTACCCGCCACCCACCCCCACCGTGGGAGGGAGGCTTGGGAGAAGGCACAGGTTTTATGGAGCTTTGAAAATGAAGTTCCAGTTCCTGCTGCAGCCTGCAGAGCCCAGGGCCAGAGACAGGCCTCCCAGGAGCTGGGCTGGCACACTCAAGCTCATCTTGCTTCCCTGCTCTTATTTCAGCTGCTGCTTAAATTTAGGGCTAAACTGCTTAACAAAGCAGGTGGGGCCCCAAGAAATGACATCTGGGTTCTGGTCTCTAAAAGCAAGTAACCAAAATTAGAGGCTCCAGTTGTCATCCTTGCATTGCAAGCAGCCCCATGCTTGGGATCATCTAAAGGGATCCCAAGTTCACATGCACTTTATGGTGCTTATGGCCTAGAGGTAACATAAATCACAGCCTAGCTCAGCCTTGCAGCATCTTCTTGAGAGCAAGTTAACCTGAAATATGATTAGATTAATTCTGGTCTGGAATAAAGACTCTAAAGCTCCCAAATGGGGTACCAATTTCTCCAAACTTCACAATAAGTAAGCCTTTAATAGATATTTGTTACGTAGCCTCATTAGGTGCCTAGTTTAAAAAGGTCATTTATATATATATATTTTTTTTTTCTGAGACACAGTCTTGCTCTGTTGCCTGGGCTAGAGTGCTGTGGCATCAGCCTATCTCACAACCTCAAACTCCTGGGCTCAAGCCATTCTCTTGCCTCAGCCTCCCGAGTAGCTGGGACTAAAGGCATGCACCACCATGCCCCACTAATTTTTTCTATTTTTAGTAGAGATGGGGTCTCGCTCTTGCTCAGGCTGGTCTCAAACTCCTGAGCTCAAGCCATCCTCCCACTTTGGCCTCCCAGATTGCTAGGATTACAGGCCTGAGCCACCTCGCCCAGCCTGTTTATTCTTATGTTTTGTATTTATTATGCACCTTGTGTTAGACAATCTTTTAAAACATTTTTTTTTTTTTTGAGACAGAGTCTCACTCTGTTGCCCAGGCTAGAGTGCTGTGGCATCAGCCTAGCTCACAGCAACCTCAAACTCCTGGGCTCAAGCAATCCTACTGCCCTGCCTCCCAAATAGCTGGGACTACAGGCATGCGCCACTATGCCCAGCTAATTTTTTGTATATATTTTAGTTGTTTGGCTAATTTCTTTCTATTGTTAGTAGAGACGGGGTCTCACTCTTGCTCAGGCTGGTCTCGAACTCCTGAGCTCGAACGATCCACCCGGCTTGGCCTCCCATAAACATTTTTTTAAAAAATCATAAAATTAGGCCGGGCAAGGTAGCTCATGCCTGTAATCCTAGCACCCTGGGAAGGCCGAGGCCAGGAGGATCACTTGAGGCCACAAGTTTGGGACCAGCGTGAGCAAGCGCAACACCCTGTCTCTACAAAAAAAAATTAGAAAAATAGAAAAATTAGCCAGGCATGGTGGTACGTGCCTGTAGTCCCAGCTACTCAGGAGGCTGAGGCAGAAGGATCCCCTGAGCCCAGGAGTTTGAGGTTGCAGTGAGCTATGATGACATCACTGCACTTTAGCCGGGACAACAGAGTGAGACTCTGTCTCAAAAAAAAAAAAAAAAAAAAAAAAAGCCCCATAAAAGTAATAGACTCACCATAGAAAAATTTAGAAAATAGTTAAATGAAAAGAACAAAAATAAAAATTATCCAGCAATTCCACTACTGAGACATCCATTATCAATGTTGTGTGTGCTTCCAGACTTCTTCCTATACTAGGCTTGCCTACACACACAAGCATGCACATGTGTGCAAATGGTTTTACAAAGATGGCATCACACTGAACATGCTACTTTGTACCCTGTTCCCTTTGCTTAATAAAACATGAGAAGCACTCAGTGTCAACCATTATGGACATAACATCCTCCTATCAAAGAATCTCACAGTACTGTATTATATGACATTGTATTGTACTGGAGTCTAGAATTTGTTTAACCACTCAGTGATGATAGATAGTTGCTTTCAATTTTTCAGCATAAACTCTTACAAAAATCTTTTCCACTTATCTCTTTTCTTAGGATGAATTTCTAGAAGTTAGATGGCTGGGTCAAGGGACAGGTATATGTGCTTTAGAACGGTTTCAACAATCTATGCTCCCACTAGCGTTTCCCCACATCCATTTCTGTCAATCTGATAATGGAAAAAAACGACATGGAATTGTTATGTCTTGCATGACTGAGTGCTAAATGAGGCTGAAAATCTCTTTTTTAAATCCCAATTTTACTGACCATTTGTAATACTTTCCCTACTTTGTTATTTCTCTTTTAATTTGTTCAGGAAAAAAACGAATGACATAGTGATCAAGAGTCACCATATCCTAGCCTTGTAACCTGGGGCAAGTTTTACCTTGCTGAGCTGAGGTTTTCTCACCTGTAAAATGTAGCTAACAATTACAGCTAACTCAGGTGCTGTTGAGGTAACTCATGTGACATCTATAGTGTGGTGCCTAGCACTTAGTATTAGCTAGTACGTGTTATTCGTGTTGGTTTTTTTTTTGACACCTTTGCTTTAATTCATTTCAAAAATGTGAATTTGTTCCAATGTGTGATATATCAGGCAACAACTGAGCATAACATGAATTTTGCATATGCATGAGAGAAACACTAAAAAATGCATAAAACCATACTCAGCTGAAATGAGCCATATAGGAATGAACAAAATGTGTGCATGCACACACACATGCCACATGCACCTCAAACAGCTCAACAGGTCACTGCATGTGTTAAGAACCACATCCATCCACACTGGTGTCAGAACTTTCCACTGGACTTCAGACAGCCCTCCTTCCATCACTTCACAATTAACTCCCAAGCTGTAACTCACTTTCATAAGCAAATTTCAGGTCTTTTTCAAGGCACAGCAACTTATTTATTGTGGTATTTATATATTTCTTAATCACTTATTTGTAAAACTGTGTGACTATCTTATTAGGTTCTAATTTTTTTTAAAAGAATAAGCCCTTTCCCCTCCCCTCCCCTTTTTGGGTCACCTATTAAGTTTTTTTATTTGTTTGTTTTGGGACAGAGTCTCACTCTATTGCCCCGAGTAGAGTGCCGTGGTGTCAGCCTAGCTCACAGCAACCTCAAACTCCTGGGCTCAAGCAATCCTCCTGCCTCAGCCTCCCGAGTAGCTGGGACTACAGGCGCATATCACCATACCCAGCTAATTTTTCTATTTTTGGTAGAGATGGGGTTTTGCTCTTGCTCAGGCTGGTCTTGAACTCCTGAGCTCAAGTGATCCTCCCACCTAGGCCTCTAGGAGTGCTAGGATTATAGGCGTGAACCACTGCACCTGGCCTACCCATGAAGTTTTTTACGTTGTGACCGTTAACCCCCGTTTCCCCATAAACCCTGTGTTTTTTACTGCATGATTTTGCATAGCACGGTGATATTTAGGAACACACATGTTGCATTATAACAGAACTGACCACACACAAATTTTAATATTGTATAGTGAATTTACATGGTTTCTGTGTTACACTTAATAAAACCCCTCACTTAAACCTCTCTTACAACTTTCTTCATATTGACCCCTCTCTTTTTTTTTCTTGAGACAGGGTCTCACTCTGTCACCCTGGCTAGAGTGCAGTGGCATTATCACAGCTCACTGCAACCCCAAACTCCTGGGCTCCAGCAATCCTCCTGCCTCAGCCTCCTGAACAGCTGAGGCTACAGGCACGTGCCACCACACCTGGCTAATTTTTTTTGTTTGTTTGTTTGTTTTGGAGAGATGGGGTCTTGCTCTTGCTCAGGCTGGTCCAACTCCTGGCCTCAAGATATCCTTCCACCTCCCAAGTGCTGTGATTGCAGGTGTGAGCCACTGCTCCATGCCTGCTTTCTGTTTATTTTGTTTATTTTATCTTTCAAATTAGAGCTGTCCAACAAGCACAAGAACATAGAAGTAAACATAGTATGTGATATGTGTAGGCCACTGGGAATGAAATGAACCACAACCAGTGAAAGAGAGGGAGGTAAACACAAAATCTATTAATACTTCCCAGCAAGTACTCTGCTTGAGTATATAAGAATTCTTACACACTGATGAGCCTATCTCCCCATCTATGAATGATGTTTTTTCTAATAATTAAAAAATAAATCAAATGTAGACTAGCATAGCTGAGGGTCAGTTGTGAGATAACTTCTCATTTCTCCACCATTTGCCTATCTGTGATCACCACTGCTTTCTCCAGCACCTACAATATCAGTTACCCCCACTCCAGTCACCCAGAGGGGCAGTTGAGGAACTGGACTTTGTCAACCACAACCGTCAACCTAGAAGCCCTGAAATGCAAGCAATAACATAAGGAACAAAGGGACTTTTTTGTGTGTGTGTGTTTTTTTGAGACAGAGTGTCACTTTGTTGCCTGGGCTAGAGTGAGTGCCGTGGCGTCAGCCTAGCTCACAGCAACCTCAAACTCCTGGGCTTAAGCAATCCTTCTGCCTCAGCCTCCCAAGTAGCTGGGACTACAGGCATGCGCCACCACGCCCAGCTAATTTTTTTCTATATATATTTTAGTTGGCCAGCTAATTTATTTCTATTTTTAGTAGAGATGGGGTCTCGCTCTTGCTCAGGCTGGTCTCGAACTGCTGACCTTGAGCAATCCACCCGCCTCGGCCTCCCAGAGTGCTAGGATTACAGGCGTGAGCCACCGCGGCCGGCCAAAGGGACGGTTTTAACAGGTAAATTGTCATCTAAAATTGCTCCACTCAAAACACCAGGGGGCACATCAGAGCACAGGGACAGCATCATATACTTCAAGGGGATTCTGGGTCACCTTCCTGGGAAAAGGGAGTCTGGAGGTGTTGAATGACACAGGATGGCAAACTGGTGACTCAGGCATCCTATATTTTAAGTAACGGGTGAGCGAACTCTTTTTCCTGACAAAGAAACCACAAAGGAAAATTGGGTGGAGAGGTGGATCTTGTGTTTTGTAACATACACAAATGTGTCATATATTCCTTTGCATATACCAAATATTACACAATAAAACAATTAGGTATCAGGAGAAAAGGAAATAAAAAAGGGAACCCAAAGGAATTCTCAACTGGTCTTCTGGTCTGCTCTCTTGGGCTCTCTCTCTCCCACCTCCCATGGCAGCCCCAATGGGACCCAACTCTGCAGAAAAAAGAGAAGTGGAGGAAAAGAATAAAGAGAATTCCAGGCTTCTCTGGTTCACCACAGCAGGGGACCTGAGCCAGCTCTCAGCTTCAACCAGGAGAGTGACCTGCAGCACCACCTTCAACTGCTCCTCCTTCTTCCCTCTGCCATAAGTTCACTCTGAATTCCTGTCAGGTCTCCACCCATACATCATAGATTTAGCCTTCACTCTGCTATCGTACCCTGCCTTGATTTCAACCACAGCCTCCTACCCAGTGACAATCATCATCTTTGAATATGTTGTTGGTTTTTAAATCACTTCAAATTTCTTAAATACAAGCTTCAAAGATTCCTATATTGCTCCCATCTACTCCCAAGGGTTTCACCTCTCACCCACCTTAGTTGATCATCCACCCTGGAAAAATACTTCCTTTTCTGCACATGCCTTTGAAGGTGGAGTGGGGCAATCTTTTTGAATGTATCTGCCATGCCCTGCCTTTCCTACTTGTGACAACCCTCTTCCTTTTTTCAAACTCTGAATGTCACAATTCCTCTTCAAAACTACTTACAATTACTTTTACCAAGGACTCTTTTCCACCTCAGATCCAGCCATCTTTTAGCTCTTGAACTCAATTATATTTTGTTAAGAAAAGTTACCTAAAACTTGAAAATAAGGTAAAAAAAAAAAAAAAAACTTCGACACCCCCTTTAAAGTTAATACTAGAGCACTGCCCGACCTGCCTGCCTAAAGGTCATCTGATACTCTATGCAAAAATAACCTTGTTTGACTTTCTATTTACTACTGATTAGGGCCCCCATTTCTATAGTTATATGTTAACTTGCAGAAAATCCTTAAGACTTCCATCTGGCAGAAAAGATACGATTTTGTTTTCATTGTATTGCAGGGCATTAACCAGTTTTGCATCTAAGTTTGCAATCTTATTCCTGCATTCTTTTTTCTGCTATGTAAATATCAGTTTCTTGCATTCTCCTTTGATCCAGCTTTGTTATCCTGTTAGTTTCCTCATTAATAATGTTAATAAATTTTTGATATGTGCTCATGACATATTAATGTAAGAGTATGTTTTTAACTTTTTAAAAGTTTTGCTTTGCCACATTACGTACAGTAAATTATATTTTTAAAATGCTGCTGGGTGCAGTGGTGCACACCTGTAGTCCCAGCTACTAAGGGGACTGAGGCGAGAAGATTGCTTGAGCCCAGGAACTCGAGGTCAGTCTGGGCAACATAGAGAGAGCCCATCTCTAAATAAATAAGTAAAATGCTTTTCTTATGTCTTGTGCTCTACAAGTGCATGGACAAAATCTTCTACTCCCCTGTACCTCTCCAAGCAACAAGCACCCTGGTGCTAAAAAAACAAAAACTTTGTATCCACTCACTGAAATGCTCTCAACAGCAACTTTCATGTAACCTATAAAAATGGTGATCGTGTTTTCTGAACCTGAAACTGGAAAGAACATATCACCTCAAAATAGAACAAGAGGCCGGGAGCGGTGGCTCACGCCCCGGTAATCCTAGCACTCTGGGAGGCCGAGCTGGGTGGATCATTTGAGGTCAGGAGTTCAAGACCAGCCTGAGCAAGAGCGAGACCCTGTCTTTACTAAAAACAGAAGGAAATTAGCTGGACAACTAAAAATATATAGAAAAAATTAGCCAGGCATCGTGGTGCATGCCTGTAGTCCCAGCCACTCGAGAGGCTGAGGCAGGAGGATCACCTGAGCCCAGGAGTTTGAGGTTGCTGTGAGCTAGGCTGATGCCATGGCACTCTAGCCCAGGCAACAGAGTGAGACTCTGCCTCAAAAAAAAAAAAAAAAAAAAAAAAGAACAAGATATTTAAAAAATTTAGACTTGGAAAATCTGGACTAATTGATGTAATTTCTACAAAGCTTTCACTTTTGGGGAAGTAAGTATGTAAAGATTTCAATATGTTGAGCACCCACTGTGTACCAGGCCACAGAGATGATAATCAGTTCTTGACATCAAGGAGTTAGTCATACGATGGTTTGTGGAGTCTGTCACAGCATACATGTATATCTACAAGACACCAAAGAGGACACATAGAACATGATAAAATCACAGACTCCAGCAGGTTCAACAGCTCCCTGAAGGAGCTGGATTGAAGGCTGATCTGGATGCAGTGTATATTCTAGGCCAGGGAATCTCATGAGCCCAGGCAGGGAGGCACAGAGCTTCACAGTGGGCTGTTGAAGAGAATGAGTGACAGGCAGCCTGGGCAGGACATTAGGGGCCAAAGCACAAAGAGTCCTGCAACTCCTGGTAGTAAACTTGGCCATTTTCCTTAATAAAAATGAAGGAAAATCCACAGCTAGTTGTCCAACAATGCTCTAAAAGGAGAGCCCCTCCAGCCTAGTAGTTGCTCATTCTGATTTATAGGAGGAGGCTGATGCCTTGCCCAGAGCCCCATAACATGATGAACTAATTATGAATCATTCTGGGCCAGGCGCAGTGGCTCATACCTGTAATCCCAGCACTTTGGGAGGCTGAGGCAGGAGGAGTTTGAGACCAGCCTGGACAACGCAGACCCTGTCGCTATAAAAAATAGAAAAATTAGCCAGGCATGGTGGTGTGTGCCTGTAGTCCCAGCTACTTGGAAGGCTGAGGCAGGAGGATCACTTGGACCCAGGAGTCTGAGGTTGCAATGAGGTATGATGACACCACTGTACTCGTGCTTGAGTGACACAGTGAGACCCTGTTCTCCCCCTCCCCCAAAATAGAATCATTCTGAACAAAAACAGAGGTAGATTCTGAATTGAGAGGAGAATACAGAATGGCTGAAACAGAAAGATAACTTCATCAACTGATGAGTAAAATTTTCTGAAAATTAGTTAAAGAAGAGTTCTGGTTATGCATATAGCTCTAAAAAATGATCAACACTGGGAAATAGGCTACCTCCTAGGAACTACACAAAGAAAGGATTTCAGCTGAAAGTTAAGAGAGGAGGGAAAAAAAGAAAGAAGAAAGGTGACAAGGAATCATATTTAGGGAAAATAGCAGGATGTCCAGAAGCTAAACTGAGACCTGTTTTACGAGGTCAAACTGAATGGGTATTTCATGTTTATATTCAAAGGGAGGCTGGGAGCAATGGCTTATGCCTGTAATCCTAGCACTTTGGGAGGCCAAGGTGGGAGGACTGTTTGTGCCAGGAGTTCGAAATCAGCTTGAGCAACAGAGCGAGATCTGGTCTCTACAAAAAATATGACTTGAGCCTGGGTGATAGGGCAAGACCCTGTGTCTGTCTGTCTCTCTGTCTTTGAATTTATATTTATATATAAATATATATATATTGGCTGTGAATCCAATAATATAATTAATTGCTGTGCTATCTTTGTAATATTAATTTCCTTGAGACTCAGTCTCCTTACTTGTAAATATGAGAATAATCTAAACTCCGATGGATATATATTAATATAATATATAGGAATATATCAAGCATATAATAAAATGTATTTGATTCTTTCCAGGTTTTTTTCCCCTTATTTTTCTCTCTCCTGCACTGGGCCTCCATAGTGTTTTAAAAAAATTTTTTTTAGAAACAGGGTCGCACTGAATACAGTGCCCAGGCTGGTCTCCAACTGCTAGCCTCAAGCAATTCTCCCACCTCAGCCTCCCATGTAGCTGGGACCATGCCTGACTCTCCTCCCTAAGCTTTTTTTTAAAACAAATTTAAAAAAGGAAATATCTCCAGGTTAGATTTCAATAAACTTTTGAATAAAAGCCAATGGTGGCCAGGCGCGGTGGCTCACGCCTGTAATCCTAGCGCTCTGGGAGGCCGAGGCGGGTGGATCACTCGAGGTCAGGAGTTTGAGACCAGCCTGAGCGAGACCCTGTCTCTACTAAAAATAGAAAGAAAGTATCTGGACAACTAAAAAATATATATAGAAAAAATTAGCTGGGCATGGTGGCGCATGCCTGTAGTCCCAGCTACTCGGGAGGCTGAGACAGTAGGATCGCTTAAGCCCAGGAGTTTGAGGTTGCTGTGAGCTAGGCTGACGCCACGGCACTCACTCTAGCTCGGGCAACAAAGTGACACTCTGTCTCAAAAAAAAAAAAAAAAAAAAGCCAACAGTCACACTATTGACATTTAAAAGCAAAACGAACTCAGTGACAAAGCTAATAAACTTATTTCTGATTAGAAATCATTTTCATATTTTATTTAAATGTATAGAAGGTGACTGTAACTGAAATTAAATTCATTCATATTGATTCCATGTGAACAACATAACTATAGCTACCACTGACACCTACTTAGTACTTTATATCAACCCTGAGACCAGTATTATTCTATTTTACAAGAGAGGAAACTAAGGTTCAAAGAAATTAGATAATTTGCCCAAGCTCCCCACATAATCTACAAAATGGCTGAGCTGAGATTTGAATTTAGATCTGTAGTTAGGTTTGTCTGAGTCTTTCTCCTCTACCCATACTTCCCCCAACTCAAAACAAACATTTCTTAGATTTTACATTTACACCCATCACAACTTGGGAGAAAGCCATAAGACAGACCTGGAGTGATAATAAAGGAGAATTTGAGGTGTGTGTAGAGGGGCATTTAGGTAATCCATTTCATTACTTTCAGTATTAATTTCTATGCTAATGAAAGAAGATCAATTTAAGGGTAAGCATGTATGTTAACTGACTCACGAAGAGGAATGGGGAAGAGATACTTTTGCCTTGCTGTATTTTACAAGTATGCCTTCTCACTCAAATTATTAAATTATTCGCCAGATGAGACCTTCTGGCTGGACAAGATGCTCTTTTCTAGAACAGTTTCTCTTTAAATAAAGAACAAAGCAATAAAAGATATATCCCTTAAGACATGCATTTAACAAACATTAACTAAGATCCTACTATGTACCAGATACAAAAATAAATGCCTTCAAGAGGCACATATTCTGGTGGAGAAACCCTGTGTAAACATCTGCCAGGACTGGGTGCAAAGTGTTAGGATAAAAAGAGGTGGGTGGTGCAAGAGGAATGTGTTGGAATGTTGCTTAAAAAGCTGTTGTTGGCCAGTATGGTGTCTCATGCTGGTAATCCCAACACTTAGGGAGGCCAAGGTAGGATTGCTTAAGGCCAGGTAGTTGAGACCAGCCTGGGCAACACAGTGAAACCCTGTCTTTACACACACACACACACACACACACACACAAGCTGTTGCTGTTTTTTTACTGCTGCTGTTTTTTTACTGCTATTTACCTCATGTCTCTGTATGTGTATATATTTATATACAAAGTTTAAATGTGATGTTTTAAACTGGAAAACAACTTCATCAGCACTGTCACTCCATTGTTTTTACTTCTAACACCTTACTAGGCACTTTCACACATACTGTGTTACATAATCTTCAAAATCACTCACCCTGTAAGGTAGCTGTTTCAAGCACTTAGGGTATAAGGTACTTAGCATAGTGCCTGCCACATAAGTGCTTGAAAAGTGGTATTGGTGGTAGCTGTTACAAAACAAGTCCAAGTCCAAAGCAGGGGTGACTTGCACATGATCTCAGGCAGGTAGGTGAGTGGGGGGCAGAGTTAGGAGCCTTTCTCCCTCCTCCAAGTCCTGTGCTCTTTTCACAAGCACCCTGCTCCAAAAGTTGCCCCAAACCACCACAGTGAGGTGCTTCCTCTCAGAAGTTCCTCATTGGGGTTGCCTCACCTCAAGTTAGGTTCTAGAATGCTGCAGTCAACAACCCAGTTCCCACTCATGCAAGGCCCCCACCCAGCCACGGACTCTAATTCTTACTTAATGCTAAATTAGAGGTAGCAATTCTTGATACTGACATTTGAAAAGCTATCCATCTTATTCCATTTATTATTTTGAAATGTTTGCTCTTAGAAAGAGGTCAAGAGTAGACTCTGAGAACAATCAAGAAGAAAAAGCCCATGCCGATTAGTAGTAATGGTAATAATAAACCGCATAGGAATTGTTAACATTTACTGAGCTCTTACTATGTCAGCAATTACATTAAACACTTTACATAGATTTCTTCATTTAATCTCCACATAACTTTGAGGTAGATGCCATTATCAACTCTTACAAATAAGAAAAATGAGAGGTCCAGAGAGGCTAAGTAACTTGTCTAATGTCACACAGTCAGCAGGTGGTAGACCTGGGATTTAAAGCCAAGCTCCTAGCCACCACACAGCGTGCATGCTTTGGTCCTATTATCATATGGGTATCACCAAACAGAGCCTGGCATCGGGCAGGTGTTCGGTGAGTGCTCCATTCACGAATGAATAGAGCAAATGAGCTTGGGACCAAGCTCAGAAAGGGAAGGTTGTGTCATCCCAGGTCTTTCTTGTATTTCCCAACTCTTTGTCTGCTTCCACCCTGGCATCACACTGTTCTCTCTTTCACTCTCTTAAAACAGGAGACTGAAAGTTGAGCAAGATTCAGAGAGTGAGACTCCAAGGAACCAATCCTGCATGATCCTGTTCTGCAAGACAAGGCCCTGGAATGTCACAATGACAGGTCACTCACTGTCAACAAAGTCAGGCACAAGCCATTTCACCTGACTGTCTTCCTGGAGGCAGAGTCTACAACGCAGGGGACCTCAACCTTTTTCAGTCCTTAAACCATTCAGGCAAAAATGAAAGACCTCAACAACCCATCATCCTACCCTTCCATTCATTACCACATCCCCAAATCTAAGACTCAGGAGAAAAATAATACTTACAAAGCAGGTTATTAAATCAGGCTACAAACATCCATTCAACACTGTGTGTGCTGTGTACCATGTGCTGGGAGCTGGAGGATCCTAAGTGCCTTGCGACGAACCCAGCACAGAGCAAGGACTAAAAACTATTGGTTTTCTTCCCACCTCTCCATCTCACAGAGAAGACAGATAAACTCAACCAACTCCATAAACTGTGACAAGGGTGAGAACAGACAAGTGCCTCACAAAGAAAGTGCTATTAGAGAGCAGAGAAAGGACTGATCCAGGCAGGCAGTGAACGCTGAGCTTAAAGGATGAAGAGTTTTATAAGGTAGAGAGAACGAAGGGTATTCCAGACAAAGGAAACAGTTTGAGTAAAACCACAGCATCAGGAAATGTCCTGCAAGCTGCTGCAGTAGGGAGAGCATGCAGCAAAGTAGAGAGATGGAGCTGCTTATAGTTAAACTGTGAAAAGCCTTAATGCCACCATAGACATTTCAGAGGTGAGGAGAGGCAGAGAAAACCTAGTAGATATTTGCCACTTTAGTTTCATTAGTCCATCATCAGACTTGACCCTCCCATTAGCATCCTGATCTTCCTTTGGAGACTCCTGGTGCGCAGTCTTGGAGGGAGGTAAGGCTTCCTGCCTGTCGGCTCTGATTAACACACACTCCCATCAAGACTGTGACTCTTGGCCGGGCGCGGTGGCTCACGCCTGTAATCCTAGCACTCTGGGAGACCCAGGCGGGAGGATCGCTTGAGGTCAGGAGTTCAAGACCAGTCTGAGCAACAGCGAGACCCTGTCTCTACTAAAAATAGAAAGAAATTATCTGGACAACTAAAAATATATATAGAAAAAAATTAGCCGGGCATAGTGGTGCATGTCTGTAGTCCCAGCTACTCGGGAGGCTGAGGCAGAAGGATTGCTTAAGCCCAGGAGTTTGAGGTTGCTGTGAGCTAAGGCTGATGCCACGGCACTCTAGCCCTGGCAACAGAGTGAGACTCTGTCTCAAAAAAAAAAAAAGAGTGTGACTCTTGGGGGAATGACCCAGGAAAGCAAGAACAATATGTAGATCCCCAAGGTGGTAGGGTCCTAACAAGGAGCCACCCTTGTCTCTGGCCCATTTTCCAAATCTGGCCCTCCAGCTTTTCTGGTCAGTCCATGCACCACCCTTCTGGTAAACTCCTTTTCTGTTCAAGCTAGCCAGAAGCAGTTTCTGTGGCTTATCACCAAGAATCCTGACTGATAAAGAACACACTGAAGCAAGGAGGCACCTGATCAAAACTGTGTTAGAGGAAGATAACACAGTTATCAACAGTGTAGTCTGCAAAAAACCCAAACACCAGCACTGGTCAAGCCCTTCAAAATGGCTGTTCACTCGGCCTGGACACGGTTCCTCTCTCCTTCCACCCCTGCATCCCTTAGACTTCAGCTTATAAGGTACCTCCCTGAGAAGTCCTCTCTGATCCTGCCCCCTCCACTAGTTAGGTGCCCCTATTGGATGACATCCTAGACCTTCCAGATTCAGATCTTTGGGGGCATACCCTGGGAGTTCACAGACACATTCAAGTTTAAGAATCTCTTACTGTACTCTGGCCACATTGATTCACTTGTTCCCAGAACATGCCAAACTATTGCCAACATTGGTCCAATTCCATTAAATATTTAAACAAACACCCTGCCCCTTCCTTTACCTTCTAAAACCCTATTCACTCCCTCTTCACAACTCAGCCCAAATGCCAAAGTGCCTGTGAAGATTTTCCTAATTCCTTTCCTTAGTGTTCCAAGAATTCGGAGTTATTCCTCTGTTATGGCTTCTGCTGCACTTTTCCTTGTATAATGGCTGGATGTTTAAATGTGAACTCCCTGAAAGTAAGGACCATTTCACTCATCTCTAAAACCCTCTAGCACTGTGCCATGAATATAGTGGATACTCATTCGTGCTGAGATGTATCAAAGCAACGATTTTTTTAAAATTTAAAAAACAACTTCTGACCAGAGAAAGGGCTCCTCAACAGACAGGCTTCCAGAGTCAGGGCATCTCCCACCTCACTCTCACCGGGCAGGGAAGAATATGGGATCCCACATCAGAAGACCCAAGTTCAACTTTACTTCTTCAGGATAGGAAACTTCAGGCAAATCACTTTATTTCTCTCAGTGTCTTTACCTGTGCCTAGGGAAATGGGCATAAAAATCAAGCACCAACCTCACAGCACTGTTAGGAAGACAAACGTATCAGAAGGATTTATGTAAAGCACAGGGCCTGAGCTGGGCAGACATCACTTTCACAAGGCAGCTCCACAAGTGGTTCAGCAGCTCAGAGTTTCACCACTGTTCCAAACCAGAACCTGAACCCAACTGACCTGTTCCACAGGCCAGATGGAGGAGCAAGATTGTGACATTTAGACACATATTCATTAGCAATTCCCAAGGCCTGAGAGATGCAGAAAGAGCTCTGTTTTCCAATTTGCAAGTCCTTCAATGGTTTAGGATTAGTTTCTAAATAGAAGTTCCCCAGGGAACCTTACCTTGAGGCCCAGGCTCTGGGATTCTGCTACTCTTTAAAAAATTCCATCATGTCAACAAAATTTAACCCTTCAGTCTTGTGGTCCAGAAGTGGAACACTTTACACAGCACTCTGTGACTGCTCCTCTGTGTCCTGCCCACCACACCTACAAAAGCCCTTTCAACAGGGAAAAACATTCCCAAACCATATTCTAAAAAAAGACCCCTTGGTCCTACATCAACTTGCAAATTGATGTTCATTCAGTTCCTCATTCATTCTCACAGAGACAAAAGAGTGCTTAAGCTTACGTAATTCCTGCAGCACTTATGATGTACATATCCCCAATCCCCACCTTACTGAGGAAACTAAAACTCAGAAAAGTGCTGTGGGACGTGGGAGAAGTCACTTTAAGTACCCAGCACAGAGCAGAAACCTCTTGATAAACACATATGTCAGTCATATGTCACTTAACAATGGGGATACATTCTGAAAATTGTGTTGTTACACAACTTCATGGATGTGTAAACATCATAGAGTGTATTAACACGTACCTAGATGGTACAGCCTACTACACACCTAGGCTAAATGGTATAGCCTATTGCTCCCAGGCTACACATCCGAACAGCATGTTACTATACTGAATACTGTAGGCAATTGTAACACAATGGTAAGTATTTGTTTATGTAAACTTATCTACACATGGGAAAGGTACAGTAAAAATAAGGTATAAAAGACAAAAAAATGGTACACCTGTACTGGACACGTCCCATGAATGGAGCTTTCAGGACTGGAAGTTGTTCTGGGTTAGTCAGTGTATGAGTGGTGAGTGAATGTGAAGGCCTAGGATATGACTGTACAACTACTGCAGACTTTATTAATGTTAATACACTTAGGCTACACTAAATGTATAAGAAAACTTTCTTTCTTCAATAATGAGTTAACCTTAGCTTACTGTAACTTTCATACTTGATAAACTTAATTTTTTAAAAACGTTTTGACTCATTTGTAATAACACCTGGCTTAAAACACAAATACATTGTAAGGTACACAAAAATATTTTCTTTCTTTATATCCTTATTTTATAAGCTATTTTCTACTTTTAAAATTTTTTATTTTTATTTTTTACTTTTTAAACTTTTTGTGTCTTAGTTTTGTTGAAAACTAAGACACAAACACACACATTAGCCTAGGTCTATACAGGGTGAGGATCATCAATATCACTGTCTTCCACCTCCACACTTGTCCCACTGGAAGGTCTTCAGGGTCAACAAGCATGGAGCTGTGATCTCCTATGATAACAATGCCTTCTTCTGCATACCTACTGAAAGACCTGCCTGAGGCTGTTCTACAATAAATTTTTTTTATAACTAGAGAAGCATACTCTAAAACAATAATAAATTGGCATATAGTCGCTGTTTAATAAAAATAAAGTAACGATAAAAAGTATATTAGATGCATAAACCAGTAACACAGCCATTTATTATCAAGTACTTTGTACTGTACATAATTGTGTGCTATATCTTTATATGACTGGCAGCACGGTAGGTTTGTTTACACCAGCATCACCACAAACATGTGAATAATGTGTTGCACTATGACATTATGACAGCTACAACCTCATATAGGCAATAGGAATTTTTCAGCTCCATTATAATCTTATGGGATCACCATCGTATATGTGGTCCATTGTTGACTGAAACATCATTAGGTGGTGCATGACTGTATACAATGGAAAACAACTATCTCAAGCTGAGTGTCCAGCCCTGCCAGAGAAATAAACAGAAAGCCCACCCAACTAGCTCAGAAAAACTAGTGTGATTGATTTTTAAAAACACAAATCAAAGTATTGTGAAAAATGAGGCTACTCATAACAAAAGGGCATTTACTAAAATATCTGCAGATTTTGGTAAAAAGCGGTCTTAAGAGAATTACAGTGAAAGGAAACAACTTCTAGAATACTATGAGGGATAGTAAGCCCCAAAGAATTTTTATGTGAGGATGCACTGAAATTTTGGGGCAGCAAGGGCTGCTACCCTGAAACTATGTGAAAGAGAAGTCAGACAGGCAGAGTTCCAAAGAAACAATGTAAAATAAGAAACCATTTTCCAAATCCCCCTGAAGCAGAGCACTGAAAATAAAGAGCTGCTGTATGTACCTTAGGGAGCAATTTTAAAAGTAAAAAGAGAGCAGGCAAACCAAATGAAGGATCACTCCAAGAAACTCAAAGCAGCAGAAGTCTAAGACAATCCCAATCACCAGGGTCCTGGGAAAGCAAAGAGGACATCTGAAGCACTGGAAGGGATGGCTCAGGAAGTTGGTCACTACCCACTGACTGTCCAGTGGTCTTGAGCACAGAGAAGTCGAGTGAGGAGCCAAAGGCCAGGACAGAGGGGTCTATATATGTACAGTGTTGGGGGTGGGAGTGGTGTGAGCTCTAAACTGGCAAAGGATGGCAAAGAGACAGGCAGAATAAAGAGTCCCAACTGGACAATGCCTAGAGGATGTGGGGAAACAGGCCCTTTCCCACACACTAGTGGAAGTATAAATTGGAACAACCACTATGGACAGCAGTTTGGGAGGATCTAACAAAACTACAAATACACACAGAGCCAAAAGAGAATGTTAGTTCCTGCCTCTTCCTTTTATATTTTATCTCATTGGATTCTTGTAGCATCTATGACGGAGATAAGCGCCATCCTCACTTTGATCCAACAATCCCACTTCTGGCAATTTCTCCTGTACCTATATCTACACATGTGTGAAATGACGAATTTACAAGCTATTCACTGTAGCCTTGTTTTTAATTCTGCAGATCCAAGTACCAACTGTATACTCTATTAACAGCAAAAGACTGAAAACACCTTCATATGTCTGTCAAAAAGGGACTGGTTGAATGAATTACAGTACATCCACACAATGAAAAACCATGCAGCAGTGGAAAAGTCTGGAAAGATCTCTGAGATACATGTTAGGTGGGGAAAAAAAAGGAAAGGTTCAAAAGAACAGGGCTTGTAACATGCTACCTTTTTGAGTCAAAATAAAAAAGAGCAAAATTAAAATCCCTATTTGTTATTTGCTTGTATTTGTAATAATAAGTTCTGAAGGAGGTAAAAGAAACTAAAAATTTAATTACTTGCAAAGAGATGGGGTGGTAGGACTAGGCAGATAGTGAACAGGGTTGGCAGTAAGACTTCTCACAGTACCCTTTTATATATTTTATTTTTAATCACACAAATACACTATCTTTTCAAAAAATAAAAATATTTTCCAAGTTGTAATTCCCAATCACCACAGTAATTTGTAGCACTGGAAACATTTTGAAATTGAAAGGGCTACAGCTGGCAATGTGTAAACCAGCTCTTTACATGAGGACTCCTCTGCAGGAAACACATGCTCATCAACTAATTCCAAAGTGACTTGTTCTTAAGTGTTCAGAGCAATAGTGCTCATGTTAAAGAAAAATTGCAAATGATGAAAATGTTCAACAGGTACATGGGTATGTAAGTGTTTGCCTACTGGGTGGATTGATTACATTAGATTGTATGTCCACCACACCTCAGCTATTTCAACATATACCAATCTGTGTGTGAAAACGTTGGAATAATATTTGTGTACATCAACAAAGTTCAGACAAGAATCCAGAAGGATATGAACAATTTGATATTCAGATAGTTCTAAATGAATAAAGTTGCTTAAGAATTTCCTTTTTCATGGCTCACACCTGTAATCCTAGCACTCTGGGAGGCCTAGGCAGGAGGATCGCTCGAGGTCAGGAGTTCGAGACCAGCCTGAGCAACAGCGAGACCCCCCGTCTCTACTAAAAATAGAAAGAAATTAGCTGGACAACCAAAAATATGTAGAAAAAATTAGCCGGGCGTGGTGGCACATGTCTGTAGTCCCAGCTACTCGGAAGGCTGAGGCAGGAGGCTTGCTTAAGCCCAGGAGTTTGAGGTCGCCATGGCACTGTAGCCCAGGCAACAGAGTGAGACTCTGTCTCAAAAAAAAAAAAAAAAAAAAAAAAGAATTTCCTTTTTCAATTACAAATTTGAGGAGAGAAAAGATCTATTTGAGAAAGAAGCAACAATATACTTTTTAAAAAATGTCATGGTATGAGCTGAGTATTAGAACTACATAAAAGACTGTTCAATGAAAGGCAGGCAGCACTCAAGAACATTAGGCCAAAGGCCTGGGTGTGAATGCAGAGAATGTTTGTCAAGGGCGAGGCCAAAAACACAGAGGAAGGAGGAAAAACCCAAGGGGACTTTGGTTTGGTGGTCTGAGTAACCCCAGAAAGCAGGTCCCACGATATGTGATGGGATGAGACCAGGAGCTAAAAATGGATGGAAAATAAATAAGCTCTGGACAACAGCAGCTTTTTCAACCAAACATTAGCGACAGTGATATATACTCAAGTGTCAAACAAAGCTATGTCTTTAAAAAGGTATACACAGAACAAAAAGTGAACCTGTGCTTCACCTCACTGATCAGTTTTTCCAAAGTACCACTCACTGTAGAAATGTGAAATCAGTTTCTATCCCTTCTCCTCACCTTGACTTCCCAACGGCGTGCTGACCACAATCATCCCTGAGCTCACTCCTAGCTTACCCAGTTGGCCACTCCACGCTTCTCAACGACGTGAATAACCAAACTGAACTTGAAGTGCTTTCGTTTCCTCATTGGATACACCTTTACAGAGCACCTATTCAGCGACACATACTGACAGGGCACCTTGCCAAAGATAAAACTGGGTATTTGCAGGGAGAAGGCAGCAGACAGTGCCACGGAAAGGCTCAGGAACTGAAAGCGCCTCCACAGGCTGGGTACAGAGTGGGCCACCAGCAGGAAGTCTGCATGAATGCGGGTATCAGACACAGTCAGCTCTCCCCACTAGGTAGGGACAGTGACTGACAGCCCAGTCATATCAAGGAACATCGTCATGGAATCCAGAATACCAAGGATAAAGGCAAGATCCTAAAAGCTTCCAGAAGAGAAAACAGGTCACACACGAAGGATCAAGAATCAAAATGCTATCAGATTTTCAACTACTAGAAGTGAGAAGACAATCAGGTACTGCCTTCAAAATTATGATGTAAAACTATGTCCAACCTAAAGTTCCAAACTCAACCAGGCTACGAAATTGGAATGAGGTTAGAATAAAGGTATTTTTAGACAGGCAAGGCCTCAAAAATTTACCTCCAAGTATTCTTTCTCAGGAAGTTACTGGAGATTGTGCTCCATCAAAACAAGGGAGTAGGCCGGGCCCAGTGGCTCACGCCTATAATCCTAGCTGGGAGGCCGAGGCGGGAGGATCGCTCGAGGTCAGGAGCTCGAGACCAGCCTGAGCAAGAGTGAGACCCCGTCTCCACTAAAAATAGAAAGAAATTATCTGGCCAACTAAAAATATATATAGAAAAAATTAGCTGGGCATGGTGGTGCATGCCTGTAGTCCCAGCTACTCGGGAGGCTGAGGCAGTAGGATCGCTTAAGCCCAGGAGTTTGAGGTTGCTGTGAGCTAGGCTGACGCCACGGCACTCACTCTAGCCCGGGCAACAGAGCGAGACTTTGTCTCAAAAAAGAAGAAAAAAAAAAAAAAAAGAAAGAAATTATATGGACATCTAAAAAATATATATAGAAAAATTAATTAGCCAGGCATGGTGGCACATGCCTGTAGTCCCAGCTACTCAGGAGGCTGAGGCAGGAGGATTGCTTGAGCCCAGGAGTTTGAGGTTGCTATGAGATAGGCTGATGCCACGGCACTGTAGCCTGGGCAACAAAGTGAGACTCTGTCTCAAAAACAAACAAACAAACAAACAAAAAAAAACCCATCAGATTGGGCAAAAAGAGGGAGGGCTCCAGGAAAAAAATGAACTGACGATCACACTAATTTAGGGCTGAATTAGTTATAGGAACATAGAAACTAAGCAAGTGAATAAATGGAACTATTATAAGTCCTAGGAAAATACAAACAACAACAAAAAATGTAGATCTACCAAGAGAAATGAACACTTATGTCCACACAGAAGCTTGTACATGAATGTTCACAGCTGCTTCATTCATAATAGCCAAAGAGTGGAAACAGCCCAAATGTCCATCAACTGTTGGGTGGATAAACAAAATGTGATGCAGCCGTACATGGAACATTACACTGTGACATGCATGGACCTGGACAATAGGTGCTAAGAAGTCACATGTTGTCTGAGGACATTTATGAAATGTCCAGAGTAGGCAAACTCATAAAGACAGAAAGTAGATTAGCTCATTGAAAAAATTCTTCAGCCTCCAAAGAGAACACCTGCCTCTACTTGCCCAGCTCCCACTCACTCCTGACTCCTTCCCAGTTTATCTGGCAGCCTTAGACTCCCCTCACCTGACTGCTCTGTCAAAGGTCAATCACCTAATCACTAAATCCTATGACTTTCATAGCTGTCACCTTTGCTGTCCTGTTTCCATCATTCACTGACCACTGCTTGAAAAGCTCACCTCCTCTTAGTTTATTACAGTTTCCTCACCTCAAACCTCCCAGTTCTCTTCTCTCATCTCTATCCTCAACTCAACAATAGTGACTAGTCAATCTCCATCTATTTTGAACTTCTGAGCATCTGGCCTCTCATTTCCTACTAGATGACCCCCAGGCATCTCAATTTCAGCCCATTTAAGAAAAATTTTCATAATCTCCCCAAACCAGCCCTTCCTGCAGGCTTCTGAACTCTCCCAATGCCCCAGTCTCAAAGCCTTAATGGGATCTTAGAATTCTGTCCCTGCTCTGCTTTCAGGGTCATGCCTTCACTGAGGACCAGTCCTGTCACGTCTAGCATTTTTCTTTTTTCAAAAAGATGGAGGTCTCCCTCTGCTGCCCAGGCTGGAGTGCAGTGATGTGATCGTAACTCACTGCAGCCTCCAAGTCCTCAGCTCAAGCAATCCTCCTGTTTCAGCCTCCTGGGTGCCCAGCTAACTTTTTATTTTTATATTTTTAGAGACAGAGTCTTGCTAGGTTGTCCAGGCTGGTCTTGAACTCCTGGTCTCAAGTGATCCTCCTGCATCAGCCTCCCTAGTAGCTTGGACTACAGGCACATGCCACCATACCCAACTAATTGTTCTACTTTTTGTAGAGAAAATACAGCTATTATTGCCCAGGCTGGTCTCAAACTCCTGGCCTCAAGCAATCCTCCAGGCTTGGCCTCCCAAAGTGCTAGGATTACATGTGTGAGCCACCATACCCAGCCCACCACCCTTTAAGCATCATCATCTCACACCCAGATGGCTGCAGTTTCCTAATTGGTCTCCCTGCCTCCAATCTTCCTTGCCTATCACCACAGCTGAATTTTCTTAAAACCCGTGATTAACGTGTCCTCTTCTTCCTTGAAAATCTTCAACAACCCCCTCCCTACATTCCACAAAACATCCTACATCTGGAGCACAGTTTGGCTCTAATTCTCCCCTCAGACCTCATCTCCTGTTTCCTTATACACTGTGTATTCTAAGAAATCTCTACTAATCTTTCATTTCTAGAGGCAGCTTGGTCTATCTCCTTCCACATGCTTGTCATGCTGCTCTTACCACTCATCCTTCTGGGTTCAGCAAAAAGTTCACCTCTGACTGTGCCTTTCCTGATCCCAGTGGAAGAGGATCCCACCCCTCTGCCCTTCCGGAAGACCTGGTGTATAATAGTGCATGAGGCCCTTTCTCAAAGTACAGATATATAACACAAAAGGATGTGGTATAGCTATTCTATCACAAGAGACCTGGGGGCCTGGGACAACAGAACATTCTTCAGTAGAACAAGGCTCTGGAGATCAACTAGCACGCATGTTTTGTTGGGTGCCTACAGTATATTTTTTAAAAAATTGAGCCAACATATAAAAATCTGGAGATTTCACATAAAAATCCAGACTTGGCCATTTTTGAAAAAGAGATGCTGACACCTCTTCCAAAAGGCCTCCCTGGACAACCACGTCTAAAGTAGGTTACCCCAGTCACTCTGTAATATGGCCCAATTTCATTTTTTTCGCAGTGCCCCACCAAAGTTGTTCATTTACTTTAACTTGTTTTTCCTCCATCAAGAAGTTAAGCTTCCTGAGAGAAAGGAAACCTTGTCTGTCTCGTTCAAAGTTCTCCTCAGCACTTTGTTCATCGTGGGGGTACTTAGAAGCCATTCGAGATGTGCTGAAGGAGTGAACGGATCTGGCCTCCTCGAGCCCATACCCATGAAGGGTACCAACAGACTGGACGGAGTGCACTTTGTGCAACGAAGGATGCCTGCCTGCCTACCCCTCCTGGGGGCAGGCATGAACTCTCTAGGTTTCAAGTACCCCTTATCCCCACCATACATATACAAAGAAACTAAACGTACTCACACTCACTATCTCTCCTCTTTCTCACCTGACTGGCTCCTAGAAGCATCTAAGCTGGCTTCCCTTGATCTATACCAACACCAAACCATATCCAGTGCAACCTAGTATCCTGCCCAGCCCAAGATCACTGGATTCATTCAGGCATTCCACAGATATTTAGTGTGCATTCTCACTGTGCTGGGCACTGTTCTATGTGCAAAGAATTCAGTATGAACAAAACAAAGGTTTCTGCCCTCATGAAGCTAACATTCAGTAAGGGGAACAGAAGGGTGAGTATCAAGGGCTACTTGTATCTGCAGATCACTGACCTTCAGCCTGTCTAACCCTTCTTGTCCTCCAAGGCCCAAGTCAAGAGCTACCTCCTTGGTGTGGTCTTTCTGATAAGTCAGACTTTACCAAGCTACCCTCACCGCGGCCTTTCACTTACTGCCTGTACAATCATAAGCTGTTCTATACTAGTATTACGGTTTGTTATTCATTTCAAGCTCCGCAAGGCTATAAAATTCTCTTTCCTATCATTCATGGTTCCTTATAGCTCAGAAACCACAGCCACCACTTGAATACTTATTGATCAACTGAAGATAGAGAACCACTTTTCCCAAACCTGGCCTCCAGGTCTCTTGTGACAGAATAGCCACGCTACTTCCTTCTGTGGTATATAATTTATTTTGAGAAAGAGCCTTGTGTACTATCATAAGCCAGGTCTTCTGGAAGGGCAGAGAGGTGGGATCATCTTCCACCGGGATCAAACCTGGTATGGGGACCTGTGAACACACTGAACCACAGTGGTAGTTTCCAGAGTATACATTTTATTCAGCAATCTATGACGATAAAGTTACTACTAACCACTAGATAACCACATTACAAATTAAGAATAAGGAATCGATTATGGAATAGAAATGTAAAATGCTCATGAATTTCTTTTTGTGCCCTTGCTGGTAGGCAGCTTGGATGTATAGTATGTCTTACTGTAAGTTAACGAACCACCCTGGGCCTCAGTTTCAGCATCTGTGAGAGGGAGATGATTAGTGTAACAGTCCTTTCTACCAGATAGGGTTGTCATGGGGATCGAGAACATCAATGTGTATGGGTGCTTAACACAGGGCCTGGCACAGAAGTTCTCTAATACAGTAACTGCCCTTGTTACGTTCCAAGAACCCCTGTACCACCTACCTGCCATTTGTTAACCCATCTCTGTATTTAGAAGCACTTAGTGAAGAGTCTGTGGTTAGAAGTGAGGCTTTAATGAAGGGTCTTACCATACTGCCAGGATGACCAAAATGGAAAGCAAAGACAAACCAAGGGGAGAAATACTACAAAAGCAAAATGGGAAAATGGCAAATGGATCCTATCAATTAGCTGCTGTCATTTATCTCTTCCCCCAGAAGAGAATCTTCTGCTGCCTCTCTTTCTTCATCTTCACAATGGGAATGTAGCCATCGTACATGCCTGCTAGACTGCAGTGAGATCCTGGACACGAAAGCATTTTGTAAAGTAAAAAGCACAATGCACCTGAGTTACTGCTTAAGAGCATGGGTTCTGGACCCTCCAAGGTGAGTGGCCTTAGACAAGTCAACATCACCTGGCCTCAGTTTCTTTAATTACCATATTAAAATAGGGGTAATATCTATCTCTCAGGATTGTTGTGAAGAATAAGTGAAATAACACAAAGTATCTGGGGCCTAGAACATCAGATCTCAACTATTGAGAGTTATTAAGATTACTAGCTTATTCACTGGACTTTTCGTCCCCAAAGGTGGGGTGCAAAGAAACCAACACTGGCCCAGGAACCAGGAGAACTGGGCTCTGTAACCAGCTGGGTGACCTTGGGCAAGTCACTGACTCTCTCCAACCCTTGATTCCCGTGGTCGCAAAATGAGAGCATTTTAAGAGAGGATCCCTGGGCTCCTACCAGCTCTTCCACTCCGCTGTTAAGATCGCTGGAACAAAGGCCACCCGCTCCCCAGCCTGTACCCGAGGGGCAACAACTCAAAATTCCTTCTGCTCAATTTCCTTTGCAGTGTGACAGCAGGAGCGCCCAGGTCTCCATCCCGAAGAGATGCTTTCACACTCCGCCGCCACCGCTCGGTTCATCAGCAACCTGCTTCTGCAGCCACTGCCCAAAGTTTCCCAGAGCGCCTGGCGACCCGGCCGTCGGTCAATCCCAGGAAGACCAGGGGTGGGCGCCGCAGAGACTGGGGGCTGGGTCCCGGGAATCCCAAAGCCGCTCCCGCGGCCGGGCAGGGAGTGACAGACAGGTGCACCGCGCGGCCGCGTGCGGCAGGAGAGCCAGACGACGGGTAGCGCGTGTGGGCGCGCGAGGGAGGCGGCGGCCGCGCGCTCTCCCCAGGCCGCTCCCCGCACTTCAGGGCCCGCGACTCTCGCTCCACCCGCGGCCCCGCACTTCGGGACTCGCGACTCTCACTCCACTTTCGGCCCCGCTGCGCCCCCGACCCCACGGCACCCGGCGCAGAGCGGCCGGGACAGGCTCACACTCGCAGCGCCGGAAGGGTCGGGGACCGCCGGGGCGACCACGCGCGCGGGGTTCTTCCCGCGCGAGCCGGTGCTGTCGGGGGGTGGGCGCACGCGCACCCGCGCGCACCGCCGTAACCCCTTCCTCCCCGCGCGCCCCCAGTACTCCCACGCACCCACCCACCACTCACCGTCGATGTCCCCCAGGGTCAGCTCGTCGCCCAGCTCGGTGAGGGTCTCCATGGTCTCCAGACCGACCAGCTCGCCGCTCTCGTCCATCGCCCAGCCCAGCGCAGAGGCCCCCCTGCCGTCCCGCTCAGGGAGACGCGGGGGCGGTGCCGCCGCCACCACCCATGACACCCGACAGCCCCGCCCGGTACCGCCTCACGGGCCCGAGCCAGCCGCCGCCATGTTTGCGCTGCGCCCCGGCGCCGCGCGGAAGGGGCGGGGCGGGATTCCCCACCCCAGCCCGCGCCCTCTGCGGCCCCGCCCCCAGGCCGCGCGGCCCCTTGTTTGTTGTCAATGGGACCAGGCTCATCTCAGCCAATGAGCGCGCGAAGCAGCGCGTGGGGTGATGGCGCGTCATCGATCAGCAGCTCAGATTTGCATAGCGAGGCCCCTCCCCCCGCGGTCTCAGAGCAAATGCGAAGAGTAGCCGCCGGGTCCTCTGCCCAACCTTCTCATCCTCAATTAAGGGAGCCGCTCCCTTTTCCGTTGGATCAGCTCCACAAGCAAGTCCGTCCCCCGGCGTGGGATTTAAGGGTTAACAGGCCACCCTCCACCCGCGACAGCCGGCCGCCTCCGGCTCGGGCTGTGAGCACATTACGTCATCTTCCCAGCTGCCTCCCCCGCCCTGCACGCCGGGAAAAGCTGGTGGAATCAAACCCGGGCCCCCCCAACACTTGGGGGACGGAAGGAAGGAGCCCAGGTCATCTAAGTCACGCTCCTCCCAGCCCCCTTACAAAGGAGGAAACTGAGGCATGACTGGGCCGCGAGTTGTCCAAGGGCAGTCAGCATTTTACAACTTCTGCGACTTTGCACCTGCCGTGGCCACGCGCTTACTCCAACGGAGCTCAATCCCTGGCACCTCAGAACCTTTAAAACAGCGCCGGTGCCCTCGCCTACCACCAGCCTCCTTAAGTGGGGCCTGGGCATGAGTATTTTGAAAAAGTTCCGCGGGAATTCTGATGCGCTGACACCCACGGATTCCCACTACTTCAAGCACCTCCTGCCCCATCTTGCAGCTGGTCACGTTGTAAACAAACGTGGAAACTTCTAGGAATTTATCCTAAGGAATAAAATTACAAGTGCTGAAAGAAGTGCTTAAGTATGCATGTGCAAAGAGGTCTCCTGTAACTAGGAAAAACTGAGAGGCCCAATAAGGGAATGAATAAATAAATTACATCCGCACGATGAAATACCACATCATTATAAATTATGCACATAGGTCGGGTGCCATAGCTCACGCCTGTAACCCCAGCACTTTGAGGCTGAGGCAGGATTGCTTGAGGTCAGAAGTTTGAGACCAGCCTGAGCAACATAGCAAGACCTCATCTCTACGAAAAATAGAAAAATTAGCCAGGCTATGGTAGTGCCTGCATATAGTCCCAGCTACTAGAGAGGCTGAGGCAGGAGAATCGCTTGAGCCTAGTAAGGAATTTGAGATTGCAGCCACTACACTCTAGTCTGGGCCACAGATCAAGACCTTGTCTCAAAAAAAAAAAAAAAAATGCACATAAGTACATATTTATTGACAAGAAAAGGTTTTCACAATATTTTTTATTTGTATTTTTTTGAGGCAGAGTCTCACTCTGTTGCCCGGGCTAGAGTGCTGTGGCATCAGCCTAGCTCACAGCAACCTCAAACTCCTGGGCTCAAGCAATCCTTCTGCCTCAGCCTCCCGAATAGCTGGGACTACAGGCATGTGCCACCATGCCCGGCTAATTTTTTTCTGTATATTTTTAGTTGTCCAGCTAATTTCTTTCTATTTTTTAGTAGAGACGGGGTCTCACTCTTGCTCAGGCTGGTCTCCAACTCCTGAGCTCAATCGATCCGCCCACCTCAGCCTCCCAGAGTGCTAGACAATATCTTGCTATAAAGAAAAAGTAAGTTTCCTGACAGTTTGTGAGAGGCAGCTGTTGCTTAGTGGTCAAGACTTAAGAGCACACAGGCTGTCCAGGTACGGTGGCTCATGGCTGTAATCCTAGCACTCTGGGAGGCCGAGGCAGGAGGATCGTTTGAGCTCAGGCGTTCGAAACCAGCCTGAGCAAGAGCGAGACCCCATCTCTACTAAAAAATAGAAATTAGCTGGACAACTGAAAATATATAGAAAAAATTAGCCAGGCATGGTGGCGCATGCCTGTAGTCCCAGCTACTTGGGAGGCTGAGGCAGAAGGATTGCTTGAGCCCAGGAGTTTGAGGTTGCTGTGAGCTAGGCTGATGCCAATGGCACTCTAGCCAGGGTGACAGAGCAGAACTCCGCCTCAAAAAAAAAAAAAAAAAATTAAAAAAAGAGCACACAGGCTGTGTGGAGATGGACACATGGATCCATTAATTCACTGTGTGACCTTGGGCTGGTTAAGTAAATGTTCTGAGCCTCACTTTAGTCATCTCTAAAATGGGGATAAAATAGTGCCCCTTATAGTTGTGAAGATTAAATGAGATCATTTCATTCATTTTACAATATTTATTGAACATCTGTGGCAGGCAAACAGTTCCTGCCCTCTGAGAGCTTCCAGTCTAGCAAAACAAACAAACAAACAAACAAACAAAAAAACACCAGACATTAAACAAACATAAAAATAAATAACAGGTGATGGTGCAAGTGATTAAGGAAAAGTAATGGATGTGAAACTAACCAGGGACCTGACTTGTGTATCAGGAGGATTCTGAAGAAGTAACATTTAAGATGAAACCTAAAATTATGAGGAAAGAACTGCATCTGGTACAGCTGGTGGAACAAATGACAGGGACAAAGGCCTTGAGGCAGGAGGAGCTGCTGCCAGCAGGCACTAAGTGCCAATACAAGGTTGCTATTGTAATTGAAAAAATAAGGATCTATGTGCTCACCTGAAGGGTGAAAAGGATGGAAGGCCTAACAGCTGGTTGTCACTTGTGATTATGGGAGTGGTGGGATTTAGGGTAAATTTTACTTTTTGGCATTTCAGTATTGTTTAAATTATGTTTTATAATGAACATGTAATACCTAATGAGAAATAAAGTCATCTTGTATTTTGGGAAAACAAGACAGGAATGTTCTCTTCATTGTTTACACACAGGAGAGTTGGTGTAGACTACACCAGTCTCACCCTGCAAAAAACAGAAAACTGAACCCTGCACCATCTTCAGCTGTGCCTCTCAGCGGCTCTCACAGGGCTCCTCATACTGGTGTGTGACTGTCTCCCAGTCTGGCAGGATGCAGCAACAGCTCCCATACCACTCACTTTGGCCCAGTGCCCGCCCCCCCAGCCTCAGTAACCTGCAGAGGGCTGCCATAAGCACCAGAGGCCAGGAAGGCAGGCAAAGCACTTCCCACTCTGCAGCTGTTCCATGGTTCCCAGCTGAATCTGCCCAGAGGCCATGGTGCCTGGCCAAGTGGCCTGAGGAGGCACAAATGAAGGCTCAGTAGAAATGGTAGAACAGTAGCTACATTGGATCCGAACCTCAGCAAAACACTGATATTTTCCTTCTGGCCCCGGATCCCATCTAACTGAAGATCTCTTCCAGGTGACACCTTACCCTGGCTGGGAGGAGGACAGAGGCTGGCTCTGAGGGTGGAGTGGGCTTTGACAAAGTCATTCCTTAGCACCTGGGCTCTTCATCTGAAAAGGGACAGATTGGACTAGGTGACCATTATGTTTAGATATCTACCATGGATTGCGTGCCTACTACAGGTCATAGAAGAAACCTTTACATAGGATTTTCACTTACTTCCTCTGACACCTACCCTTTCAGGCCTTTGCTCACAGTGCCTGTCCCCTCCTCCTTCTTCCCGCAATCTTTCAGGACTCAGTTCAGATATCACTTCCTCCAGGAAGCCTTCCAGCTGGATTAACCAAGAGCACGTACCCCACTGTTTGAAACAGAGGTGGGATTAAAGGGTGGGTAATAACAAGTTTGGTTTTGGATAAACAGAAACATAGGCAATGAAAGTTGCCAGATGGTGACAAGGCAGGTGTCATTAGCTTTGAGGTCTTAGATGGTATGGCTGCCCAAGAAGAAAAGAGCAGAGAGACACCCCCAAAACAACTTCATTTGAACAGGGACAGATGAGGAAAGAGGAACCAGGAAGAGATAGAGCAGGCTCAGACTGAGGGCAAAGGATCAGGACAAGCCTGGGAGGATCATCTTGAGAAGGAACTGTCAACAGCATCTGTCTGAGGACAATGACTGGGCAGGGCAGAGGAAGATGTGGGGTTGGGATAAGGAGGAAGACAAGCTGTGGACTAGGGAGGTTTTGCCCACCAGGAGACATCTGGCAATGGATGGAAACATTTTTGGTTGTCATAACTGGGGGGTGGCTCCTGGTGTCTAGTGGGTAGAGGCCAGGGTTACTGCTAAATATCATACAACACACAGGACAGTTCTCCTCACACATACAACAAAGAATTATCTGGCCCAAAATGTCAATAGTGGCACTGTTGGGAAACCATGCCTTAAAGCTGTGATCCCCAACCTCCTGAGCTGCAGATACTCAGCCTGTTAGGGACCTGGCCACAGAGCTCCCGGCCCCTCACATCAGTGGAAAAATTGTCTTTCATGAAACTTGGGGTGGGGGAAACACACAGCAGGAGGTGAGTGGTGGCAAGAACAAAGCTTTACCTGTATTTATAGCAGCTCCCATCTCTGGCATCACCTCCTGAGCTCTGCCTCTCCACTACCCCGCAACCCTGCCCGTGGAAAAATTGTCATCCATGAAACCAGTCCCTGGTGCCAAAAGGGTTGGGGACTGCTGCCTTAAAGGATATTGGGGAGCTCCCAGATTCTCCAAAGGTGCCATAGACCAGGCCTAGAAGCTCAGCAGACAGGAACAATGTCTAAGATCCACTGAAAACATCACTGTTGCCACCACTGGGCACCCCCGACACTGGTCCCTGGACCAGCCACTAGAACTACCACTCCACTGCTGCCCATGGTAACTGTGACCACTGCTGCCACCAGCACAACTCCCATACAGGGTGGGTACATCCAGTTGGTGGAGCTGAATCCCAGCTGCCAGGGGAGGTTGGACACACAAGTGCCCTAGGACCTTTATACCTGGAGGGGGCTGCAGGCTCTGCCTGCAGTAAGGCTCAGAAGGTAGACTTCCCAGAACAAGTGACCCTAACAATAGTGGCTGCAAAGGGAAGGCGAGAGGGGGCAAGCAGAGTGGTTCTGTTTCTTTCTTTGAAGGGAGCCCATGTGAGGTAGAAAGGACAAGATCAGCTAAGATGGAGAGAAGCTGAAGGTGCAGCGGGAAGAATCCAGGAGAAAGGAGGTACCAGATGGGGCAGACAAGAAGGCAGAAAAGACTGGGCCCTCTCTTTGGCTCTGCATACAGTGGGCACTCATTAAATCTACGGGATGAAAGAAGACCCATCAGAGAAGGGCACCTATTACTGAGAAGTCACTTAAATTCCAGGTACCTTCTGCCTATAAACAGGCTCTTACCCTTTCAACCACCTGGGCATTCTGAGATGGGGACCCAAGGATCTGAGAGAGAAGTGCCTGGTTCTGATGACAACTGCTGGCAAGAGACAGCCTGTGCTAGTCCCAAATTGCCCAGGACTTCCTACCACACTAGGCTGCCTGCCTCATTGCTCTGCAGTTCCCCAGCTCTGCTTCAAATTATAAAAATCCTGCTCATGACAAAGCCCCTTGAAGTCATTCAGTAGGGCGCCCAGCCAAAGCTGGAACCACCTCTGCACTGTCCTGAGGTACCCTTTAACCTCCCTGCCACCCTGCGAAAGCTAGGCCCACTGCCAAGCAGGCCTGGTTCTTAGAAAGTTTTCCTCCAGTTAAGCAGGGGCTAATCACCTTCCCTTGCTGAGTCAGCAACCAAAATGCCTCTCCAACACCAAGGACAGGAAGAGGCTGGGGGCTGGTCCTGACGCCCAGCTCCAGCCGCTGGCACCAGCACAGGTTAAACTGCTGATCCAGTGAATCTGCCCCTTTGCCGTGGTACAGCCCTTTAGTTTACAAACTCCAGTGTCCATCTCATGTGATCCTCACAGAAATGTGGCTGGGGTCACACAGCCTGGGGGACAGTGGGGAGGGCTGGGGATGGAACCTAAGATTGTCAGGTCAGTCCTGCCACCTGGCCCTGCCTCCACTGCCCAATGAAGGGGACCAGGTGGCTGGTGGGCAGTTCTGATGGGAAAACTTCTCCAGCCCTCCCCCTGGCTCTCTTCCAGCTGCTTCTTGTCCCCTTACTTCTGAGTAACTGATGGGATGCAGGATGTTCTGGGCCCTTGCATGAGGCCTCCCTAAAGCCAGCCTTCCCTTTGCTGCCCTGGCCCCATAGGGAGGCCACCCTCAGAGAAACAGGGTAGGGCTGGGCAGGGGATTCTGACACTATCAAATTCATTTCGCCAATGAAGCCACAGCACAGGAAAGGGAAGGGAAGGGCCAGGATTGCTCAGCAAGTCTGATGGGCTAAGACTCAGGTATTGCTTGGGTTCTGCGGACCTAGGATGGTTGTGTGTCTGTCTCTGTTCCTTTAAGAGGCAGACGCTGGCTAGGCAAGGTCAAGGAGGCAGAGCTACAATTCCCACCAGAGCCCCCTCCCTCCTCTACTTGGGAGGGGCAGGACTGAAGGGCAGCTGCCCCCACCCAGGGCCACAGAAACCACACCGCCCACTCAGAGCTAACTCCCCAGCAGCTTCCCTGCCTCGAGGCCATAGGTCTTGCACACCTGGGACAGAAGCTCACTGTCGAGCTCAGAGCAGCCCTGCCATTATAAAGCACAGCCTCCTGCAGGGCTAAAGCCTGTGCCCTTACACCCCCACCTACAGGTCGAGTGTCCTCTACCACTGCCAGAGAGGACAAGGTGACTCTTTCCTTTGCCTGCTCAATGACTGTCCCCAGATACCTGAGGACAGAGATCACGTTGCTCCAAGGTCTTCTTGGGCTAAACACCCTCCCAGGACACCTCCAAGTCCCTTCTCAACACTGATCGTTTGTCAAGGGCAGTGCTGAGGTAGGAACAGGAGGCCTAAGCCAAGCCCTGCTTCTCTGCCTTGCTGGGGCCTGAGGCTTCTCCTGATGAGGCAGAAACATCCTCTAAACTGGTTTCTGAGTCCCTAAGGGACCCTGGTCCCCTCAGTACCTCACCCAGCCTCGGTCAGTCCAAAGGGTTTGCTGGCTTTTATTGTGTCTCCATAGAGGGACTGGGACATGTGCTGGGCAGCTCAGTGACACAGTGGGGCCAGCAGCAGGGGTGGCACCTTCACCCATGGCTCAGAACCTGGTTCTGCTGCTTTCCCACAAAGGGTGGCAGCCAGCCAGCCAATGGTCCTAACCCACCAGAAAGGTTCAGGCCAGGACGTCCCCACCGCCCCCAGCAGTCTCCACAGGGCCGTGTCTGCAGCACAGTGTCCTCTGAAGGCCCCTAGGAAGAAATCCAGCTCTCTTAGGTTCAGTCCCTTCAGCTGGGGCTCAGACCTGGCTCCAGGGGGCTGAGAAAATATGGCCTCCATGTCTGGACGTGGCTGGTGCTCACCACCACAGCCGATGCTGCTACACCACGGCCACACCGCCACCTCCTCTTCCTCTTGACTGGCCTCCTCCTGGTGCCCTTGAGCCCTGAGCTGCTCCAAGGCTACAACTCAGACTGGGATCTCGAGATCCTCGGGCCTTTTCGGATCTCTTTCCGCCTCTCCTCTTTCTTCCGACGTTTCTCTTCTTCTCTCAGGGCCTTCTGGAAAGGGTCGGTGCTGGAGATGAACTGAGGGGAAGAAAAGAACAATCTGATTTGGTCTGCGAGCAGCAAAGAGTCTGTTCTGAGCTAGGCTGCTGGTGGAGTGTGGGGACACCAAGGTTGCTTGGACACAGGCATCTGAGAAATGACAGAGGCAGCCCTGCAGTTGGGAAGCACGGCCTCCTGCAGGGCTGCAGCCTGCCCGCTACAGGTCAAGCGTCCTCCAGACTCCTCCAGGGTGAGGGGGCAGAGGGGCTGAGACCATCACAGACCCCAGGAGCCCCACCTGCCACACCCTGTGTCGCAGTCTTGGGGGAGGCCAGGGACAGTCACAGACAATAGGCAGGCTGCCACTTGTGAACAATTCGCAGTCTCTAGGAGGAGCCCAGGCGGGCATAGGTGTATCAGAGGTCAAACTGGCAGGCCTGAGCAAGAGGAGGGACAAAAAGATGGGAACACAGGGTGAGCAGGGGTGGCGGGGGTGAGGATTCTGGGGGGGTGGCATTCTCCAGCTGCAGTCCCAGGCCTTTTGCTCTCCCAACCCATAGCTTGTTAGCCTATGTGGCCAGTTACCCCTCAAACTGGCACCTCCATATCTAAACAACTGACACCTCCTTTAGGATGTCCCAAATGCACCCCAAACGGCATGGTTCAATCTCCCCAAACCCCAGTTCCCCTCTGGAGTCTCCATCTTGAGCAGCGGTGCCCATACTCCTGTCTAGGCGAGAAGGGCAGAGGGAGGAGCCCCCAGCCCCAGCTGGCACGCCCTCTCCCTCCACATGGAGTCCGTCACCAAAGCCTGGCTCATTTCAAATCCTAAGTCTCTCTCAAATCCACCTACTTCTCTCTGTCTCTACCCCCATCACCACCTCTCCTCTCTGCTTGCATGACTCTAGGAGCCTCCCAAGGTCTCTCCACATCCACTTTGGTCCCTCTCAAGCCATTCTCCTTACTGCAGTTAAAACTTTTCAAAACGCAAATCTGGTCATGTCACCCTCCAGCTTCCAACCCTTCCATGGTTCTCCATGACTCTCAGGACAAAGTTCCACCCAATGCATCTGGAGGCCCACCCTGCCCACCTCTCCGTTCCTGCCTCGCACTCCCCACCTTTCTGCTTTTGGATTCCCAGTTCCCTCCCACTTCCAGGCCTTTGCACATGCTGTGGCCTAGGTCCAGAATGCACTTTCCAGCCCCGCCCCTCTGCCACACATTAGCTACGGCTCAGCTGTCACTGCTCTGACTCCCAGCCAGCCGGCTCCTCTGTGGGGGGCTCTCTCTCTCTCTCTCAACTTTGTGCTAATTCCTTCTCAGTGCTTCACCCTGTGATCACCCCCAAGACAGCACCTGTGACAGGAGGATCGTGTCATCAGGTGTTGCTCACCACAAGCCCTTAGCTTAGTCCACCTGACTTCTCAAGAGCACCCAATATGTTTTTATAAATGACTGAGTGAGCCATGTTAGAATATGAAATACAGTAGTACAGCAGGTCCTCCAACAACATCGCTTCATTCAAGGTCGTGTCACTGTCATGTTGATGAGAAAAAAAAAATCAATTCCTGGCTGCAGCCACTATCTGTGGGGAGTTTGCGCGTTCTCCGGTCTGTGCGGGTTTTCTCTGGGTGCTCTTGTTTCCTCCCATATCCCAAAGATGTGTTTATAGATTCACTGGCACGTCCACGCCGTCCCAGTCTGAGTGTCTGTGTGTGCGTGTGCGTGTGCTGTGTGAATGCGCCCTGCGATGGGATGGCGTCCTGTCCAGGGTTGGTTCCCACCTCGTGCTCTCAGCTGCTGGGAGAAGCTCTGGCCACTGGTGACCCTGAACTGGAATAATTTGGTAAATAATTATCTTAATTTGCTTTTATTAATCTTCTTAAATGGATGTACAGTTCACATTTATTTCAGTGTTTAATATTATACATGTTTTGGTTTTTATTTAGAAGTTTTTATGACCAGAAATTATGCTGTAGGAACTTAACTCTTGTTTACATCAATTAGCCTACAGAAAAATTGGTTTTATTATACATTGTTTTGCTTAAAGGCACAGTTTCCGAGAACCTGTGAACAACATTAAATTAGGACTTACTGTGCCCAAAACTCAGATAGTTATGTTGCAAACATGCTTTCATTTGTTCTTAGGGCAAATGTGACAAATGTTTGATCAAGGTAGACATTAAAAACAAACCAAGAGCTCCACCTTGTGGAGTAATCTACCTGCCAGGTTAGACTGAGTCATGCCTCTATAAGATGGGAGAAATCCCAGATGTGTGGCCCAGAGAGGGTCACACAGCATTAGACCCAACTAGGACCCCTGCCCCCAGGCCCCCCACTTCCCTGCCCAGTGCTTCCCCCACCACACTCTGCTCCTGTCTCCATGAGTAAATCCTGATCCACTGAAGAAGGGGAACTGGGAGACCCCTCAGGCCACAGAGGACACCACTCTCTGACGCTGGCTAGGGAAGGGCAGGTCAAGAGATCTCAGCCCCTCCAGCCTCAGCTGGCTCAGCGCAAACCTAGCTGGGTCAGAAGAGAAACATGCCCGTTATTTCCCTGCTCCCTTCCCCACTTAGGCCTGGCAACACCTATTCATCCCTCAAGTCTAGCTTAGATGTCTCCTCCAGGAAGTCTTCCCTGGCCATCTCCAATCGTACCTGACTGGCCTGGGTCAGGTCGTCATGCTGACGGTCAACACAGCACCGAGGTCAAGAGCATGGCTCAGGAGGCAGACCGCCTGCATTTGCATCCTGACTCCATCACTCACCAGCTCTGCTGTTGCCACCCTGGTTCAAGCCACCATCCACTCCCAAAGAGATGAGCACAGCAGCGTCCCCACCTGTGCCCCTGCTTCCACCCTGGCCCCACCATGCTCCTCATGGCAGCCAGGTGATCCTTTTAAAGTGCCAGACCAGAGCCCCTCATCCTGCTCTCCTGGTCTCTCACAGCAAACACCAAAGCCCTTGCAAAGACCTCTGAGGATCTCAGGATCTGGCCTACAACTCTGCCCTCTTCTTCTCACCACCCCCTCCACCCTGCGCCATTTGCGCCCAATTCAGAGCCTTTGTACTTGCTGCTCCTTCAGCCTCGAATGTTCTTCCCTGGGATACACAGCTAGCTCCCTCGTTTCCTTCAGATGTTTTCAGTAAGACTGTGTCTAAGCCACGTCAAGCAGCAACTGCACTCCCACCTTACTGGGCATTCCTTAACCACATTCTCTTGCTTTTTTTCTCCACAGCCCATGTCACCGCCTACCATACTGTTTTTTAATTGACCCTCTGTCTTCCCCAATTAGAATGCCACTCCCAGGAGAGCACGGCAAGACTGCTCCCCCAGGGGCTGGGATTCAACAGATGCTCACTAAATGCTGAGTAAACGCACGTGCTATGTATCTCAGCCTTTGCACAAGCTCATCCCTCTGCCTGAAAGGCCCTCCCTCTGCTAGTCCACCAGCGACTTACTCATCCCACAGCCTCCACCGCCTACCTGCAGGGGCCCCACAGCTCACTATGCTTCTCTCCTCCACTGGGACAGTGATCGCGCTGGATTGGGACTGTATTTTCCTGCTGCCTCCCCTATCAGACTGAGAGCATCTGAAAAGCAGGGACACAGGCCCCAGGACACAGCCTGATTACGAGTTGGCTCTTGTGGTGGCTCCTACAGAAGTAGGAGAGGACTCCCAGAACACTCACCAGCATGGACAGAGTGTATGAGGGGAGCTGAACAAACCTGGGGCCACTGCTACTAGACAGGTCCCCACTGGATATCAAAAAGTCACTAAATCTCAGAACTGGCCCCAGCCAATGAGAGGTAAAGAAAGTATACTGCTGCTATGAGTATGTCCAAGTAGAACATTATGATGAAACTAGATTCAATTTGTCCTGGCACCCATTCTCTCTGTGGCCCATGTTCTCAGCTTCCTCCTGTGTAAGTGAGGCATGCATGACCTGCAGGGTGAGAAGAGCCAGCATCAGAGAAAAAAAAACCTTCTCCATGGGCGACCCTTCTTGGGAAAGGCAACCTGCCATGGCCTTGAGTGTGCCCCATGTTGTCTTGCTGTGTATACCAAGAATGCAAGGCCTTGACTGTTCTTGACCTGGGTCATTTATTAGGGTTATGATTGAAGCAGGCAAACTTGAAGGATGTGTCATCTCAGTTCTGCATGAAGCGGTGGCAGCTACCCCAGTGGGAAAAACTATATCCCCCATTCAGCCACATAAAGCAAAGCCACTGGCTCAACATGGCCCTTGATTCAGAGGTTTCCCTAAATATTCAGGTCTGGACCACTGTAGTTTAGCTAAGTTAAAGCTAATGTTGTAGAGAAGAGTTAACATAGTCAGCCTACCAGCTATCCTTTGAAAGGCCAGCTTCCAAGGTTAGCCCTAGCCTGGTGTCTGGGAGCTTGCATTTCAGAAGGGCTCCCACCACCCTAACCAAGAAGAGTGGTTCACTGTGCCTAACTGTGCAAACAGTATGGTTATGCTGAATAGCTGCTTTCATTCTGCAAGTTTGCAGAATGAGGGTGAGAAGAGCCAGCATCAGAGAAAAAAAACCTTCTCCATGGGCGACCCTTCTTGGGAAAGGCAACCTGCCATGGCCTTGAGTGTGCCCCATGTTGTCTTGCTGTGTATACCAAGAATGCAAGGCCTTGACTGTTCTTGACCTGGGTCGTTTATCAGGGTTATGATTGAAGCAGGCAAACAGTATGGTTATGCTGAATAACTGCTTTCATTCTGCAAGTTTGCAATTTTGGTACAAGTTAGGTAGAAAGTGCCACGTGACCAGCTCCCAGTGAAATCCAGGGTATTAGGTCTCTAAAGAACTTGGCTGGTATACAACATTTTACATATGTTGTCTCAACTAGATCCTGGGGGGATTAAGCACACACCATGTGACTCTATTGGAGAGGACTCTAGAAGCTGTGCCTGGTTTCCCCAGACTTTGTCCTCTGCACCTTTTCCCTTGGCTGATTTTGCTTTGTATCCTTTCTCTGTAGTAAATCACAGCCACGAATGCGACTGTATACTGAGTCCTGTGAATCCTCCTAGTGAGACATGAAACCTGGCAGTGGTCTTGGGAACACAGGTATCTATGGGCAGCAGCAGCCATCCAGCCCCCGTGACAATGCTGGAAGACTAACTAACATAAAGGCCAGTTAGATAATGACCTGAATTAAACACCACCACACTCCTAACAACCAGGCATGTTATATTCCTCCTGCTCACTGTTGTCAGTGTCCTAGCTACCCGAAGACTACAAACCGGCAGATCAAAGACACCCAACCCTCTTTGGGGCCACAGACAGTGGAAACAAATTGTGGCTGCAAACCAGACAGTCCAGTCACTCATTTAGATGCCCGTAAGGCTCATTCTCTGATGAGACCGACTGGAATCAAAGTGCTGATCAAGCCTACGCCATCCGCATCACCGCCATTGCCACCTGAGTGTATCATTGCACTAGACATGGCAACACACCCACCACAGAGGGTATCATTGCACTAGACATGGCAACACACCCACCACCGAGGGCTGGCACAGAGCAGAGGACTCAGTACTTCTGGTTCCACTACCCGAGCCTCTGGGTGGAGTGGCATGGCCTGAGATCATGAGGATCGCAACCACTTGGTCGAGTATACTGCTGGTTGATCCCCTTGCAGTGGCCCGTGTGGGCAAAGACAGGAGACACAACAGGTCTCTATAAATCCATAAAAATGCCCTGGTCCCACTCACACTTGACACTTCTGAATGACAGGTCCAGGTGAGAGTAGGAAATGACTGGAGAAAAAGTGAAATTATTGGTAATGGGATGGAACACACAGATTTTGTAGCAATAATCCTGGCACCTGGACAGGGGAACGCCTTAGATCCCAGAAAGTGTGGAGAACAATTAGTGTTCTCTTTGTCCTTAGATCCAGCACCAACACTTGGCAAAATAATCCTGGGGTCTGCCTAAGCCTCACGGCAGCTGCGGCTATCAATGTGGCCAGCTGCTGGGTGTGTCAATCCCGTTCACATGATAGGAAAACTCACAAGGACGCGTCAGTAGTGAACTATTCTGCTGTGCCTAACAACATCAAAGGTGGTTCCCGACAGTGACCCTGTGCACACAGGCCAGCACAACTTGTTTCAATCTGACTGATATAAATTCATCAGCTTCTCCTGATGCCTGAGTAGCTTTGGATTATCCCATGTAGGGCAACGGAGGCTGAAGCTCAGGGCTCAGTGAAAAATTGTTAATTTGGTGACCTAAATCAAGCGCAACACGTGGGAGAGAATGGGCCACGGAATGTCTCCCTGTGGGGGATGAGGGCTGCTTGGGCCCATCTATTCCCTCCCATAATTAGTGACAATAACATCAAAGATCAGCAGGTCAATCAAAACTTTCTTATGTAGGCGGTAACAGATAACAGATTGGTAGTCAGATTAACCAGACTGAATAGCATATTCATGTGAAAATTTGAGTTAAACCAAGTAGACTGTTGGGGTAGGCAATCTGCCACGGCCCTGAGCATCCCTGCATGTTCTTGCTGGGTAAACCGAAAAGGCAAACCCCACTCTTTACCTGGGCCGTATCTCAGGACTGTGTTTATAGCAAGCCACCTTGAAGGCTGAGGTAATGTCTCCCCCCAAATAAAGGGCAAGTTTGCTTCTGTTCACTATAAAAATGGTGAATTTCCCAAGCTCAGTGGATTCCGGCTGTGATGCAGACAAACCCACTGCACGCATAGCATCCACCTGGGCCCCTCTGTGTTGCCCCCGTGGGACTCGGGCAGCAAGGTAAACCCACACAAGTGGCCAACAGTCTGGCTACCACTTTTGTTGTAATAAAGTCTGATGTGTCTGACCTGTGTCAGTGTCTATGAAACAGTAGCAGGATGGCTTGAGGGCCTGTAAGCATTGTAAAATCCTAGACCCCTCACAGACCAAACACTCCCCATTCCCCAACACACACACCAGGGGCCAGCCTGTGATTTGACAAGGCCAGTCCTCCAGCCACCATGCAGCCCTTTCTCCCTGCCCCACCACCTCTGATCCCTTCCTCCCTCTACTGTATGTGTCCCCATCTTTCGTCCCAAACTGCAGCCTCTAGCCCTCAGAACTCACTTCAGCCTCCTAGAATGACAGTGTATACAAGAGTGCAGGATAGAAGCCCAGAAGGTGCTCAGATGCTCAAAGGCAGGGAAGAGAGTGACTGACCTCCCCTGGCTGTCCTGATACTCCCTTGAAGTGGGGTGCCTATTCTGTGCTGGGATGGGTGTGTTCACAGCCTCGTGACTGCTGGGGTCTACACCCCTTGTATAGACAGGGAACCTGAGACTAAGTCAAGGAGCAGACTTGCCCCAAAGGCTCCAGTGAATAAGTGATGGTTTATGGACCCAGACACAGGCATGTCTGGCTCCAAGCCCAAAGCCACCCAAGGCCTCCAGCCTCCTATGGCCCAGCAGAGACAAAGCAGACACAGGCATAGGCTCCGGTAGCTCACCTCTGTGCGGTCTATTTTAAATGGGTTCTGGAAGTCGGAATCTTTCTCACTGATCCCCAGCTCCTGGGACATCTGTAGATGAGGAAAAGCTGGTCATCCCCTGCCTTCTCCTGCCTCCTGCTCACCAGAGAGCCACTCCCCCCATGCTGGGCCCCAGGCCCCAGGCTTGGGCAGATGTGGGCCAGCAGATGACCCCAAGGGACCCAGGACAGCACAGAGCCCCTTGAAATGGGGCCTCTATAGTCCAAGGTGCCCTGAAGCTCAACAAAGAAAACACAAGCAAGCACTGACGTTCAGGCCCAAATGAAGGCAGATGTGAGGCTCCCGGCCCACCACCAGACAGAGGGCTCCGGGACCTCCTATGCCCTGGTCCTTACCAGGCTGAGGATGGGCGAGTGGGGTCCCTGGTCGAAGACACCCGTCTGGTTGCAGAAGCTGATGCCCCAGCGGATAAGGAGGTTCCAGTTGGAGTTGTGGTCAAAGTAGTGGTGCACAATCCTCGGGAAGCGCAGCACCACGTCGCCGAAGAAGGCTGTGTTCTCCACCACGTGGGAGAAAGCTGGTGAGAGGACCCTGATGAGTGGCCAGGGCAGATGCCCGGCCCCTGGCCTCCTCCAGGGAATAGAGGCATCCCCCAAACCCACTAAACAGAAGGGAACAGCACCCACTGACCACAGGCTGCCGAGTGCAGCGTGAGCTAAGGGCCTGATGTCTGCCAGCTCACTGAATCCTCAAAACTACTTTTAGAGGCAGATGTGGCTGCTGTTCCCATTTCACAGATGGGAAACTGAGACTCCAGTGAGTGGCAAATCTGAGCTGCAAACCCAGGTCTGCCTGTCCAAAGGCACATTTTGCTACTGAGCTTCCTTTGCTGGGGGATCAGAGAGCTGCGTGTTGTTTTGCACCCGGATGCTGATGCATCACATGAGCCTTCGTTGGCCTCCCCAGACCTGGTATCCAAATGTGCAGACCGGGCTCAACACAGCCAGAGTGTCTGTCAGGGGTCAGGTCTGTTAGAAAACCAGGCTAGGGTTTTTCTTTGATATTTTTTCCATTTTATTTCATTTTAAGTGCTTCTTAAGTTCTTATTTTGAAATTATTTTATACCTACAGCATACAACACCAAATTCCTTGACTCAGCTTCCTCTAATGTTATCATTTTATACAACCAAACTGGGAAATTAACAGCAATATAATACTATTAACTAATCTACAGACCTTATTGGAACTTCTTCGATTTTCCCACTAATGTGTTTCTGCTGGTCAACAGGTCAGTGTAGACTGAGCTTTGTCGGTGTGTTGCAGGAAAGCAGCCTGTTGTATGGCAAGAGTGATGCCATCGAGAAGCAAAAACGCCATGATGACTAATGTCTGACCCCTGCATAACAAGGTATTCTGCAGCAAGGTCTTAAGACAATGCTTATAACATAGATAACGCCTCATAAAGATGTTCATCTAACCTTCCCAGTGGTCACAAGCTTCACAAGAAAGTCTGAGGTGTGACCAGCTACACATTTTACCACAAAAGCTTGCTATATAAAGGATATTTTCTGTAGAGTGGGTGTGGAGATCCACTGCTTTATGGCTGCCTGAGATATTGCTTCTGTTCATAAGTCCCTATTAAATATTTCTTTCTGAGAAACTAGATTTGTCAGCCTCTTTCTTTGGCCTCTCAGCTCCCTCAGACTTTGGGGGTAGGTTTGCAAATACCTGCTCACCATGGAACAGGTACCCATCATGGTAGCAAGTCCCCAAGACCCAGGTTAACACAAAGATGTAACTATACACACTAACTGTATACACAGCTCCAGAGACAGCCCCTACTGGAGCCAGCCCTTCAGATGGCCCAGGCAGCCCTCACCAGCACTGGCCAGGCCACCGAGAGAGATTAGCAGACTCCAGAGATATGTCAGGTTGGGTCTGAGACATGTCAGGAAGGGCCCCTGGGCTTCAGAATAATCTTGAACCTCAAAGAAATCAGGAGTCAGCTTGGTTCAGAAGGAAGAGCCAGGGCAAATCACTTGTCCTTTTTCATCTGGAAAATGGAGGAAACAGCGCCTTCCCCACAGTTGTAGTGGAGATTAGAGTTGATATGTATAAAGTATCCGCCATTCAATATATGAGAGCTGCTGCCATCCTCTCTCAGTGTAATCTAAGAAATGTTAATGTTAAAATGTAGCCAGGTAATGGGAGCAGGATTATCATCTCTGAAGAGAAATTCTTGGAAGAGAATGGAGAGACACAAAACATTCTTTCATATTATTTATATATGTTATTCCCACCTTGTCTAAAAAAGGACTTAAGACATTAGAACAGTAGCAAAGAGTGCCAGCAACTGCCCCACTGGTTCAACCACTCTGATAAGCCTCAGGTTTTTTTTTTTTCTTTACATGGGAACAACTCTTGCCTTCCCTACCAGAAGGGTCAGAGTGGTGACCAACTGACCCTGTCCCGGCCTCTGGAGTGGTAGTGCGCAGACGCTCCTCCTGGTTCCCCTGCCCCAAGCACAGGACAGCACAAGGGAACAACTGTGTCAGAGGCACAGAAACTGGATCTGACGCCCAGAAAAGCTTGGAGAACCACAGACTAAACGCCCATCCATCTGAGGGGACCACCTGGAAGGTGCCACAAGAGGGTACTTCCAGGGAGAAAAAAAGAGTGACAAAAACAGGAGAGAATGAGCAGCTAAAGATAAGGGTGGTGGAGGGGAGAAGATGGGGTGGGGAAGACCATACCATCCTTCAGCTTCTCATCCTGGGGGAAGGGCCCATCTGGGAGCACATTGGCAGCAATGAGCACTGTCCGGGAGTCCTCCAGCACCTGGGGGAACCCCACCTGGGCTGAGTGGCTTTGCGAAGCCCATCATAGACTGGTCCCAACCCCATTTACTTAAACCCCACTTCACCTCTTTTGTGCATGCAGCAACCCCTTCATTGAACACCATCCTCTTAGGGAACTCCTCCTCATCCATCAGTGCCCAGATCAAGGACTAGGACTGCTGTTAGCTGCCCCTGCCTGCACACACCTTAAAGAGCCCCTTGAGCATGACATCAAGGATCTTGTACTGCTGGTGGACATCATTCAGCTGTGCCAGGTTCTTCATTGCCAACAGCTGCTCCCGCCGCTTCACCGCAAACATCTTCTTATCTGGGCAGCGTTAAGTTAAGGGGCTGGCACCAATAGCCCCGCCTGGACAACCCAGTGGTCTTGATCAGCAAGAACCTGCAAGGGCCATGGATGCCCATGGCTGGGACCTCCCAGCAAAGGAACAAACTGTCTGAGAAGTATATTGCCCCTGCAAGGCATCATTCGTCCAGTTCACACAGAATGCCACACCTCCAGAACCTGGCTCCTGCCTTTCCTTTGCTGTGGTTTTCTGCCATCTCTCACAAACATTCACTGTTCCAGAACCTCCACCTGTCTGCTCACGCTGCACCCTCTGCCTGGTATGTCCCACACCTACTCCAGGAGTTTCTACTCTTTCAAGACCTGGTTCAAAATCCCCAGCACAGTGCTTCCCCCGACCCCTCCTGAGTCCATCAGAGCACTGATCAGAGTACAACCAGCATTTGTTTGGAGACTTTTCCCCCCAAGGCCTGTAGACTGCTCAAAGCCAGGGACTAGTCCTGACTCATTTTTGCATCCTCAAGGCCTGACCCAGAGGAGTTGGCCCAGTCCAACAGGTAGAGGTGAGCCAGTCATCCAGAATTCTTGAGTCTCTGTCCAGGGTCTTGGCCACAAGGTGCTGGCACATGTACAGTCCTCACCAAGCCTTTGCAGCCCTGGAGATGTGCCTTGCCAGCTCCATTTAACATATGGGGAAATTGAGGCTCAGGAGAACTGACATGTTCAAGGTCTGACTAGAAAACCTCACCTTTTCTCCCCTTTTCTCACCAGGTAGGCCAGCCCATCCCTGGAATCCCTCCAGGCACCAGGGACTGTTCTCATGGAAGACAATTTTTCCATGGACTGGTGAGGGAGAGGATGGTTTTGGGATGATTCAAGTGCATTACATTTATTGTGCACTTTATTTTTATTATTATTACATTGTAATTTATAATGAAATAACTATACAACTCACCATAGGTTGGGGACCCCTGCCTCAAGGGGTTTTGGGTATGGACAGACATCATTTATAGACCCCCTCAGAGAAAGCTCATTAACCCCAACCCAAAGGATACAGATCTCCAGGCTTGGGTCCAGGGAGGTCCTCAGGGTGCCTGTGGCTCCCGTCCCAGAGAGCAGCAGGACAAAGAGGAAGGCCAGGAAGTGAAGAAGGTCCATATCCAAGACCCTGGAGCAAAAGGAGTAACCCAAAGAAAAGGAGTGAGACCCAGAGGTTGGTGTGACATAAAATGGAGAGTGAAGGTGAACGGCAACTTCCCCTGGCACGGCAGTCTCCAAATACCAAGAACCCAGCTTTGGGAAGCCCTACAGCTCCAGCCCCTAGGCCAGGGCTGTGACCAGCAGGAATACAATAAAGACCCATGGGATGGTAGGAGGGAGGAAGGAAGATAAATGTTTGCAACACAGGGATGCTTAGAGCACAGGGGTCAGCATCCAGAACTCTGGGCTGAAACCCTGTCCCTGCCCCCGACTGTGGGACCTTGGGCAAATTGCTCAGTCTCTCTGAGCCTCAGCTTCCTCACCTATAAAACCAGGATAAGGAGGTCACCTCCCTGCTGCAAGGAGGGAGGTCTGGGTGAGGCACTGTGCCTGGGGAAGGAGGGGAACCCCCTATTCTGGCTTCCCAGGAAGGTATTCAGTCAAGGAAGCCCAAGCAGACAGAGGGGATGTGAAACTTCTGGAGTTTTCTCCTTCCTGACTTCTGTCATCAGAAAGGAAGAAGGGACGAAGGGTGGGAAGGGAAGCAGGGCCGTCTTGGGGTAGGAGGGATGCTACGCACTCACTTTGGAACCACAGGCACCACATGCAATACCTGTTCCTACTCAGGCAACACTGCACAATTATTTATTGGGTACTGTGAAAGTGCACTTTCCTGTATCTCTAAGCATGTGATTTGAAGGTCATACATCATTGCCTTCTACTCTTCCTCTTTCTCTCCTTGAGAACATACATTTTTTTTGCTTGGCTGGAGTATAATTCTTTTAATTTTTCCATCAGCTCCTGTAACATTTTCCCTCTGGTTTTAACTCTGCTGTTATAGCCTGACACTGAAATGTTCTGTCTTGAAGGCCTAGAAAAGCAATGCTTTCCTCTAGTGTAATTTGATTCTGCACTTTTTTTTTAATCTCTTTTTTGAGACAGGGTCTCACTCTGTTGCCTAGGTTGGAGTACAGTGGCATGATCATAGCTCACTGCAGCCTCGAATGCCTGGGCTCAAGTGATCCTCCTGCCTCAGCTTCCTGAGTAGCTGAAACTACAGGCATCCACCAGCACATACTCGGCTACATTTTTTATTTTTGTAGAGACAGGGTCTTGCTTTGTTGCACAGGCTGGTCTCGAACTCCCAACCTCAAGCAATCCTCCCTCCTCGGCCTCCTAAAATGCAAGGGACTACAGGTGTGAGACACCACCCTGGCTAACTTTCATTGATGTGTCTGAATTGTTCCATGTAACCAGGAAATTTCTCATGCTTTTACTAAGAGCCATGTATTCCCCTGCTCAAGATACTAGTTTTCTTGTTTATATTCCTCTATAATATAGTGTACACTCATAACCTTGGACATACTCTTCCTGTGTCTGATTAAATTCATGTACCTATTAATCAGGTTCAGCTTCCAGGTTATCTAAATGAGCTTCCCATAAAGGGAAGCAATCACACTGCAGGAGATTGCTTTGTTTGTTTGGTTGGTTTTTAACCTTTTTGGTAGGTGACTGGTCTAAGAAACAAAGATTTTACATTTTATCAAGATAATTTCCTGTGTTGTCATTATTAGGTTTTTTTGATTACTTAGGAGACCTGAGCTTTGAAAGGGTTAAATTTTTTTTTTTGTTTATTTTTTTAAAAATGGGGTCTTGTTGTCACCCAGGCTGCCCTCAAGGAATCCTCCCGAACCTTGGCATCCCAAGTAGCTGGGACACCTGGCTTTTTGGTTTTTTTTTTGTCATCCATGAAAACTCCTGTGTTGCTTTTGAAGTCTTTGATTATTACTCTGGCTAAATGAATGTTATTTCACAGTACCTGCAATTCTGTTTTGATCAACTGTTTTAAGTCTTTTGGCATCTTTGATGAGCTTCCCCAGTAATGAAATTCTAAATTAAGTTTTTTTGACCTAGAATTAACTTTGGGACTTTCCAGTCAGGTCACTGGAGAGACTCAAAGGCTATATCTCTCATACTGTAGAGATTAAATGATTAGGCTTATTTGGTACATTGTATGGGAAACATTATCAAATGAAAAGTGATGCAAGATCTTCTTTCAATTACATTTATGGGTATATTATTGATATAAATAGTCCAAAATTGTCATCAGTCATAATTCTTATGTTGTTAAAAATAACAAATTGATACATTTTCTTGTCAATTGCTGATTATAGTGAATTTCCATCAGGTTTTTAACCATGGCTATTCTAAGTCTCTGTCATCCACAGTTTGTTTGTTTGTTTTTTAGCCTCTAGAAGTATGGAGAAAATGTAATCCGCAGTTTTGATTCTTCTCTAAAAGCATTTGCAATCAGATTCATGAAAAAGACTCTAACAAGTAATGCTAAATGCAGGTTTCTAATAACTTTAAGATCAATGGACTATACTTGGTCTTAGCCAAAAGGCCAAGAAGTGATGGGATCAATGGACTAAATAAAATTTTTTCAGAACTCTAATGAAGAAACTGATGAATTTGTGAAACCTCTAATCTAGATCAAACAGAATAAAAATTAATTACATGAATTTGAACAACTGATAAAGATACTGTTTTTAAGGGCCAGGCGTGGTGGCTCACGCCTGTAATCCTAGCACTCTGGGAGGACGAAGTGGGAGGATTGATTGCTCGAGGTCAGGAGTTCGAGACCAGCCTGAGCAAGAGCGAGATCCCGTCTCTACTAAAAAATAGAAAGAAATGATTTGGATAGCTAAAATATATATATAGAAAAAATTAGCTGGGCATGGTGGCGGATGTCTGTAGTCCCAGCTACTCAGAAGGCTGAGGCAGGAGGATTGCTTCAGCCCAGGAGTTTGAGGTTGCTGTGAGCTAGGCTGACGCCACAGCACTCTAGCCCGGGCAACAGAGGGAAACTCTGTCTCAAAAAAAAAAAAAAAAAAGATACTGTTTTTATTTGAAATATGGTTCTTTACTTAAATGTTTTGTTTTCCACATTTAAGGAAACTTTTTAAGCTATCTATAGTTTACAGCAATTTGGTAAAATATACTTTTGTGAACAAAGGTGGAAACATTTACTTTTTCTTCCTACTTCATCTCTCCAAAATTGATGAGTATTCTTATGGCAATATAATTATTTGCATAAATTCAATAAGGATTTGCTCTCTCTTTATAACAGGATACAACTAGAAACATTGGTTGTATTACCGTGGCTTTGACTGATTGAATATGTATTTGAGAATGTGCATAGAAAGCCTGGCTTCAAGGGTTCCCAGCCTTACAGTGAGTAAAAATTGTCACTTCCTGGCAGACCCAGGAACCTTAAGATTACATAAGTAAAATCTAAAGTCTGCCTTCATTTTGCTTCCTAGCCTTAAGAGGTTTTTAAATCTGATATTCCTGTGATCAATGTAAAGAGAAAATATTACATTCCTAAAGAAAAGCTCTAATACACCTGTTATTAGATTGTAGCTCTGTGCACTGTTTTTGAGTTCTTATTATCTACCTGTAGACTGGAGTAGATCTTGAATTATTCTAGACTTCTCCAATCCAACTTTCTTCCATAGAATTATTAAAAATGGGAACTGCTCTGTTCCTGAAGCCCTATAAGCTGAAACTAGATTAATTTTGAGGGATAAGCCTAGAGTCTAACGTATGGGTCACACAGAAAGTTCACCAAACTTCCCAATTGCACAACCAGAGATATTCAAACTGCAAACCAGGAAAAGAAGTTGATGGCTTCTCACTGTAGACAGCTTTTTCCAAGATGTCAAAACAAGATTCCATATCATTATGAGACTCTTACCCCTCTCACTGCCTTTCTTCACTTGGCAGGATAATGGTGTAATTGAAATTTCACCATCAGTAGCTTCTGCTGGTAACTTGACAGAATCTGACCTAAGAAAAAGATCCTTTAGTCCACCTAGTGGGTGACTTTGGCAACATCCCTAATACCACTTGTGCTCACTCTGCTTTAATTCAACTCAGTCATGGGATACTAGATGATAAATTTGCTCTCTATTATCTATTGGTTAAATAAGGAAATGTCTGTGCTATTGCTATTATTATATGCTGTACCTGATTAAGTTCCTCTGAAAACGTTGGGACCCACATACATAAAATAAGGAAACAGACCTCAGGGTTACAACAGGTCTCACCTAATTCCCCATGGACATTTGATTTATTCAACTGGTTTCCTTTAAGTCTAGGTTTATGGCTCAAAACTATTATACAAACTGAGACTATCATATTACTACTAATTTTACTTCGTATTTTCCTTTTAAAATTTTGCATCTGTCACTTGTTAAATTTCTGCAGAAGTACAACTCCCAACAGAATAATGCCAACCTGGCACTTTGAGATGATAGTGAATGCCTATGGAACAGATAAAACTTGAACTTAACAGACTCGAGGTAGACTTAGCCTGAGAGCTATTCCTTCCAAACCTCCCTTGTTGCTCAAATGTGGCTAAATGATTTTTGACAATGACTCCTAGTCACCAATCACTTCCTCCAACATGGGACCAGACTGACAACCCAGCATAGGTTTATCCCAGTACCGAGGGACACTCAAAATCTAACTATAGGATGATAGCTCAGTGATGCTTTTGGAGAAAGATATTGACCAGAAGGGAGAAAGGGAGAAATGTGAAAGTTGTCAAGAGTCAAAACAGAGTCACTTGTGTTAAAACCCTGACAAATAAAGCCAGGGAAGGTTATGAAGGAGGGTTCTCATGCATAAATAAGAACTTATAAGAACTATAAGAATAGATAAGAACTATCACAAAAACTGCAAAAGCTACAACCACAAAGGCCACTGCAACCTTACAGTAAAAAAAAAAAAAAAATGCTTCTGCATGGACATCTTCCCAGTAACTGCCTGTCCAACCTTACATTGTACCACTCTTGTTATTGATCCGTGTAACTATCTCAAAATAATTATGTAATCCTCCTCACTTTTCCTTTTAAAATCTTTGTTTTCCTTTACCTCCCCAAATACATATGTAGCTTACTATGGCACACATATTCCCATTGCAATGTCTACTCCCCAAAAACGTTATATTCTTTTAGTGAGTCTGCCTCTCTGTTGGTTTAGGTTGACAGTGCCTATCTACCATGTTCTAGGCACTGCTCTAGAGGTGGGAATACAGCCATAAATAAGACAAACAAAAATCCCTGCACTCCTGGTACTTATGTCTGTAGTAGAGATAAGAGACAATCAATAAACTTGTAAAGCAAGCACAGAAGGATGCGAGGGAGTCGGTCAGGTGCAACATTACATAAAGCAGTCAGAGGAAGCCTCACACTCACATGACAGCTGATCAATTTTAACAACGTGGAAACTAAGGCACAGAAAAGTGAGGTGACTGCCCAAAGTCATACAGCTATTCCCAGGCTGAACCAAGAGTCTGGCTGTAAGTCCAGTACTCTGTCTCCTGTCTCCTTTTTTTTTAAAGACAGTGTCTCTCTCTGTTGCCCTGGCTAGAGTGCAGTGGCCTCATCATATCTCACTGCAACCTCAGACTCCTGGGCTCAAGCGACCCTCCTGTCTCAGCCTCCACTGCAGCTGGAACTACAGGCCTGCGCCACCACACCCAGATAATTTTTTCTATTTTTAGTAGAGATGTGGTCTCGATTTTGTTCAGGCTGGTCTCAAACTCCTGAATTCAAGCGATCCTCCCACCTCGGCCTCCCAGAGTTCTAGGATTACGAGTGAGCCACCGCGCCCGGCCCCCAGTCTCTTTCTAAATGTGCACAGGCTACCTCAGATCAGGGATGGCCTGATCTCTGTCCCAGGAGAGAGTTGCTCAGTTATAGACAGTTAGAGACTAGGACAGCTGTCCCAGGAGAGAGTTGCTCAGTTATAGACTATGACAGGACACAGAGGTCATCTGGAAAACGCTCCACTCCGCACAGATGAGACAACTGAAGCCTAGAGAAAAAGTAGTTCAAGTTCACCCAGAACTCCCCACTTTCCACCATCCTGCTCCAGACTCAAGGGAACCAGAACCTAGTGCAAAACTTGGGAGGCAAAGGAGAGTATCAGACAGCCAGCAATGAGTGCAGTAGGGAAGAAGTGGGAAACGAAAGCTGAAAAAGCAGACTTCGGGGTGGGGGTGGGTCCTGTTTTCTCTACTGTTAACACCCAGTTGTTCAGCCTCTCAATCCCGCTCCCGCCCTGCGCGTCCCCAGAGCTCTTCCGGCTCAGCATGAAACTCAGAACTTATTCTGCAAAGGTGACCTGGTGGTGACGGGCCCCAAGCCGGCTACCCCGAGTCGCAGGCCTAAGGTTGTTGCCCCGAGCCTTCGGGGCTCCAGGAAGAAGGAGCAAGTCTTTTCAAGGAAGAGAGGCGTTCACGTCCACGAAACTCCTCTCCACACACTGCAGCAGGCTGGAGACCCTCGGTCCCCGCACCTACCTCCCCAGGAGGGACCTGCAGCCCGGCACCTCCGCCACCACCTACCTGGCCCGGCAGTGCGGGAAAGCGTGGACCGGCGGGCCCTCTAGCACCGCGGCTCGAGGGTCGACCACCAGGCGAACAGCAAAGTCAGCGAACTCGGGAGCGCGGGACGGGCAGCAGCCTAGTGACTACCGAACGCCGCCCCGCCCACCGCGCGCTTCCGGCCAATGAGCGAGGGCCGCGACCACCGGGCTCATAGCTCATTTCCGGCCCCGCCCCACGGGGCCCAGGCGCGTGTCCCAGGAGCGGTCAGCGGAGCCTCACCCCGCCCGCTCTGCGCCGCGGCTAGCGCGGGTGCCGGGGGCGTGGCCCGCCACGCAGGTGGGGCTGGAGGAAGCTCAGCCTGCCCGCGGGGTCTGCGCCTCACTTCACTGGCGCGTCAGCCCACCGGGGCCCTAGCTCCTGCTGGCCGACCCGGCAACCTTCCACGCGCCCTCCCCGGAATTGTGTCGTCATCCATGACCGTGTTTTTAAAACTTAAGTTGGCAAGATCAGTTTAGTGGGTGGTAACTAGCACTTTTTCTTCTTCTTTAAGGACCTAGCAGAGCCTGCAGTGCGGAGTTCGGGCACCCCCTGCTCACCCCTCCGACCTACCAACTTCTAAACCAAGTTCGTCGGTTGGTTAGGACCGAGTTCAGCCCCAGTTTTGCGCAGGGTCAGGACAGCCCGACCCGAGGAGGCGGACGGCGTGTCCAGTTCGGGGCACGGGAACCCTGCCAGGCGGGAAGGGAGCTGGAGGCCCAGGCTGGGCTGAGCTCGGAACCCAGCAGGCACAGATGTGGAGCGCAGACTGCGTGCCAGGCGCCGAGCGGAGACGGACGTTAAATAAGAACTGCTCCCGTGGGCATTTAAATGCAGGCTCTGAGGAGGGCGGTGAGGGAAAGGAACAGAGGGGACCTACTGTAGCCTGGGAAGGGCTGAGGCCGGTTTCGCTCAGCCGAAAGGGCTGAGAAGAATTTGACCTTCCTTGCCTGGGACTATACCTCTCTCCACCTCCACGTGAGGTGAGGCAGCAGAAGTGCCTCCCAGAGCATTTGGATCATAGCGGCCCCCGCCGCGGGCCCTTTCTCTGCCCCTCCAGCCCTGAGGACGGCCTGACTGGTGTTCTCAGGTACAACTGAGGCACCCAGCTGGTACTCCTCCAGTGCTGCCAGAACAAACGCCTCCCCCTCTCTCCCTGAGGAGGCTGTCAATCCCTTGCTGAAACAATCCGTTATCCAACTGGCTGAGAAACCAGCGCGAGGGAGACAAGATGAATCCAGAGTGAAATGTTTTTGGAAAGCCCACGCTGGCATGTGAGTGTACCATTTTATTTCCTGATTGCATTTCAACAATGGAGAGTAAATGGCTCCAGATGAATGGCTTCAATTGTCATCCATTTCCCAACTTTGTCTCCACGTCTCAGTTCTCCATTTCTGGACTTTCAAGTTCTGAGGGTCAGTCTCTGATGTGGGACAGGGATACAGCCACCCCTCCCAGGCAGCTGGCAGCAAAATATGAGAGGAGAACAGCAGAGAGGTGGGGCCAACCTTGGGGGAATCACACTTCCAGAGCCCCAAAAAGGCAAGAATGATCAGACAAGCTCATTCTAAGTGTTCCTAAGAATAGTGGGATGAATTCTAAAGTGGCACCTGAACAACTGAGTTAGTTGATATACAATGGGGTACTGTCCCATAGAAGGGGCAAGGAGGAGAGCCAGGGAGGCAGCCCCCGTGGGTGGGGAGGAAGCACCCTATCCCACAAGCAGGCCTCTTGACTGCAATGACTCTGGAGCATCACAACAGCCCCCAAGGGGGCCTCTGAACACTGCTACAGCCTCACACACACCCCGTGTTGAGCTGAGGAACACTTGTGCCAACGGGGCTTGGTCAACTTTCTCCAAAGGTCTTGGGGAAGGACTAGCTCCTTCCTGAGTTTGGTGATGGGGCTTTGTAGACAGGCAAATCTGAGGTCAAATCCTGATGCTATCACTAGCTGTGTGATCCTGGGCATGCCGTTTAACCTCTCTGATCTAAATTTCCTTATGTAGGAAAGAGAATAGGAATAATAACAAACACTAATATAGCACTCATACCTCCCCAGGTGCTGTTTTCAGCACTTTACACATATTAATTCATTAAGCCCTGCAACAACCCTAGGAGTTAGGTACCAGTTGATTATCCCTTATCCAAAATGCTTGGGACCAGAAGTGTTTCAGATTTTTTCAGATTTTGTAATATTTGCATATACATAATGAGATATATTGGGGTTAGGACCCAAGTCTAGGTGTGAAATTCATTTGTTTCATATATACCTTATACACATAGCCTGAAGGTAATTTATACAATATTTTTTAAAAATTTGTGCATGAAACAAAGTTTGACTGTGACCCATCACATGAGGTCAGGTGTGAAATTTCGACTTGTCATGTCAGTGCTCAAAAAGTCTCAAATTTTGGAGCTTTTTGGATTAGGGATGCTCAACCTGTACTACAGCTACCTTAACGCTCCTAACTGCCATGAGGATTAAATACAATGCATATAATTTGCCTGGCCCTCTGTAGGAACTTAATAAACAGAAAAAGTCATTGTCACTAACACTGTTAATTCTTCTCACTGACCCCTGCTTACTTTAGAGGGCTGTAGACAGTGCACCTCTCTATCCTAAAGCATGATGCCACAGCCTTCCATGACCTGTGTGACCTTGCCCAGGCCAAGGCTCCCATATGCAAGAAAGGATACAGCATGTCCTGGAGGGGTGGCTGGCCCAAGGAGACACTAGGGGAAAGGCCCTCCAAGGACGCCTGCAGGGTCTGGGCCATGCTGTGGTCAGCCAGAAGGCCCATGCTCTGGACCTGAGGGGAGAAGAAGGCAGGGAAGGCAGGCTTTATCAGTGCCTCTTCCACACAGGCCCTCTCTAACTGCCTTCCACCCTCTGCACTCCCGACCTCCCATTGGCTGCTGTAGCCAGAGCTCCCACCCTTCACAGAGAAGACGGTCTTGAGGGTCTATCCTCACAGTGGCTGCATGGCATCCCCTTCCCACCCACCTGTAGGAAGAAGCTGCGCAGAGCCTGGATTGTGGTGTTTGAGAGGGTAGACAGGTCAGTCAAAGACACACCTTGCAGAACGTGACCCACCTCTTCATGAGACAGGATGCTGCTGCTCTGGTACCGTACAAACTGGCTCAGGAAGAGAAGCCCCAAATACCCAGTAATTTGGCATTTCCTTCATTCATAGACATCTCCTGTGCCCCTACTATGCGCAGCACTGCTCTCGGGACACTATTCTAAAGCCCACAGAACCCTACCTTCAAGGAGCTCAGAGTTGGTAGGAAAGGTGGGGTTGTGTCATGGGGAAGTAGGGCAATCAGGGAAACTGTGAGACCCTGAGAGAGTTGGCTCTACTGACCCCTTGGCCTTGTATCCCTCCGCTCCCAGCCTTGCACTGCACACTCATAGCCAAAATGAACTGTGTGGTTCCCCTAACACACCACCATGTGCCCTGTACCTGCTGTTCCCACCACACTACCTGGAATACCTTTCCTCCTCTCTATTAATCCTTCAAGCCTCAGCTAAAATATTACCTTCACTGCTGAGGAGCAATTACTCTTCTCTGTGATCCCCCATCAACCACTGATTTATTGTTGATCCCCTTCACTATCATTCATAGGCTCACTGCTTATTCAGTGGGCACTTACTGTGTGCCAGGCAGTTAGCATCTCCTCTACTCTACTGCTCCTAACATATTTTAACTATTAATTTACTTGCGTATCTCCTTCTTTAGACTGAGGGACCTATAGGCAGAGTATTTGGCTTATTGACATCCTCAGGACCTAGCAGATCTGGCATGTAGTGGGCAGGCCTTGGTCAACATTTCATGAGAGAAATAAGAGAAAAGGTGTCAGGGTCTCCTAAGGTGAGGATATGGGGGCATTTAGAGGAATCCTCTGAGCAGGCCTCTTGTAGGATGAAGGCCCATTCAGCCCCTCTACCTTCTTTGAGGATTAGGGTTACCTAAAGTAAGGTGTCCCTGGCCTCTTCAGCAACCACCCAGCTCATGACATTGTTCAGAGCACAAGATTATCCTTTCTGTACTTACCAGGGTCATAAGCCTCAAGATCTCGGGTCTAAGGAAGGAATTCTCTCCAGCATCCAAGAGGGTAAACAGCAAAAACCGATTCCAGGGCTGGGAGGCCACGTGGAGTGCTGCAGGAAATGCCAGTCACCCTGGGTTTTTAATGCTTTTCCAAAGGCCTTGAAACATTGCTAAAGAGGACCTTCTCCTCTTGGCTTAAAAAGGGGCTGCTCAGCTGGGGGCAGTGCACTGAACAAGCTGACCCCAGAAGGTTTCTTTCTTCCCTGGGCTTCTATCCACAATGCTGACTTGCTCAGTGAAACTATATACCCCATGATTGTGGGAGGCAGGCAGTAGGAAGGGCTCTGCCACTTAAGAGCATTGTGACCCTGGTTGGGCATATCTTTTGACCTCTCTGAACCTCAGTGCCCTCATCTGTATAATGGACATGACAGTACCCTTGCAATATTGTTAAAAGAATTAAACAAAATGAATATGCATCACACAACAGGATGGAAGCCTGGGGTAGGAGGGTGGCAGGAACTGGCTTCAACCTCCCCCATGGGAACATCAGAGAATGAGGAGAGTTTCTACCGATATCTGGGCTGCGGGCATGCAGGTAGTCAAGCAAGGCCTCCAGGCAGCCAACACAGGCATGGGACAATAGAGGGTCCTTCTGCAGAAAAAACAGAAATTCTGGTCAGGTTTTGCTAACAATGGGTTGTGGTGCCAACCAAGAAAAGACATTTGGTTTTCAGAGTTACTTGGATTTCAGAATTTCAGATTTGGGACTGTAGCCCTGTAGATAATCAAGAAATGTTTGTTGGCCTCATCTCTCACTCACATACAAAACACAGTGCTTATATTGGGTGGTTTACCTACATTCAAGAGTGTTTTGTTTCATCAAAGGAGATGGGCCCTGGGCCTCTCTAAATACTCATGGATTACAGACCCTAGAAGAGTCTCACAGTTTATCTGAGCCAGTGGGCTTCAACCTTTTCTTTTCTTTTCTGTTTTAGAAACACAGTCTCACTCTGTCACTTAGGCTGGAGTACCATGTCACAGTCATAGCTCACTGTAGCCTCCAACTCCTGGGCCCAAGCAATCCTTCCACCTCAGCCTCCCAAGTAGCTAGGATGAGAGGCACATGCCACCACACCCGGCCAGTTTTTAAATTTTTTGTAGAGTTGGAGTCTCGCTATGTTCCCCAGGCTGGTCTTGAACTCCTGGCCTCAAGCGATCCTCCCTCTTCAGCCTCTCAGTTCGCTGAGATTACAGGTGTGAACCACTGTACCTAGGCCCATTTCAACCTTCTTTTTAAAAGCAGCAGAACCGGCCAGGCGTGGTGGCTCATGCCTGTAATCCTAGCACTCTGGGAGGCCGAGGCGGGTGGATCCTTTGAGCTCAGGAGTTCAAGACCAGCCTGAGCAAGAGTGAGACCCCATCTCTACTAAAAAATAGAAAGAAATTAGCCGGACAACTAAAAATATATATATAAAAAAAAATTAGCCAGGCACAGTGGTGCATGCCTGTAGTCCCAGCTACTCGGGAGGTTGAGGCAGAAGGACTGCTTGAGCCTAGGAGTTTGAGGTTGCCGTGAGCTAGGCTGATGCCACGGCACTCTAGCCCAGGCAACAGAGCGAGACTCTGTCTCCAAAAAAAAAAAAAAAAAAAATTAAAAATGTAAAAACAAACTACCAAAAATCCTGTGCTTTCCTCATGTTATTCTTTGGAAAGCAGTGCAGCTGGTTAAGGGTATGGGGCAGACGTGGGTCTGAATCCTTGCTTAGTCATTTACTCTGTGTGACTCTGGGCAACTTACTTAACCTTGCTGAGTGGGGATAAAAAGATTACCTAGGTTACAGAGAGGGTCAGACCAGATGGATACTTAAATACTCTGTCCAGAGTATTTAACAGTGCTTGGCAGAAAGTAAACAAAAATGGTGAATATCCTAGTGAAATGCATAAAAGGAGAAACACTCTCCCCTCTTCAGCAACTCCCAAATCTCCCCCACAGAACTCCTAAGGCCTTCAAGGCACAGGGTTTGAAATGGTTGAGGTAATCCACCCATGTCATTTTACAGCTGAGAAAACTGAAGCCCAGAGAGAAAATACTTAACCTGAGGTTACCTGGCTGGCAGGACTAGAACCTATACTGAAGTCTCCTGATTCCTGGTCCAATGCCCTTTCTCTGTCTCTAATCTAAAATGAATTCTTAACCAGTGGGCACTTGCAGCCTCTTCCCAGGTACCCAAGACCAAACAGCCATGGGCCAGCTATACTACAGCTTCCCCACCTGGTGAGGAACTGTGGGGTCTACTGCCACTCTCTGGCCCTGTCTCCATATTACCCCATATACCAGCAAGGGCCCCCTGGATGGTGGGTGAGGAGCTGGGGCCATTGGGTCTCAGATAACAGTGGCTCCAGGAAGTTCACAGATGCACGCTGAAAGAACATGTATTTTGTAGCCAAAAAGACTGGGGTTTGAATCCTGACCTAAAAGCATGTGACCTTAGGCACATTACTTAACATCTCTAGGACTCTGTTTCCTTGTCTATAAACTGAGATGATAATTTCTACTTTAAGAGGAGAACATAATAACATGACTAAATAACATGTCAAGTGCTTTGCACATGGTAGGCACTCAGAAGGTTTTGTTTTCTCTTTCCTTCCTCCCCACCTACTCTCACAGAACCTTAACCTGACATCAATACCTACTCTTGTAAGAATGATCCTTGAAATCAAAGCCTCAAGTCTGTAAAACTAAGTAGCTACCTGATTTCCAATCTTATAACAACACATTCCACTCCCATCCCAATTAGAAAGCCAAGTCTGAGCACAAAGGATATCTGTCTCTTCCCTGCTAAGGCCCACCCTTTCCCTTCCCCAGGGGTCCTCAGGGATGTAGCAGCTGGGCTTGAAGCGGATAAGTAAGTCTGAAAGAGCAGCACCAAGACCATCTGTCCCTGGTGAGCAAATTATGGAAAGCAAAACCAACCAGCCCAGAAAGCCTCATTCTGAACCTCCAGGTGCGGGGCCAGATGAAGACATGTGACCATGCTCAGCAGGCTAATCCACTGTACTCCTTCAAACCTAAGGCTTGTCAACACCTGTTTAATGCATACTTACAGGTGTGGCTGAGCACTGGGGTAGGGGCGCAGAGGAAGCAGCTGGTGGAAGTACCCATCTCCCCTCACTCAGCACACTCCACTGGACCAGTCCAAAACCCTGCAATCCCACCCTTTCCACAGACAGGGGCCACCTGCTGTCACTCCAGAGCATCCCCTTGGACTCAATTTCCACAGGGAGCCCTCTCCAGAGTAACACCCACCTCTCCCCCATCAACTCCTCCCCATGGATGGAGGAGTGACTAGTCCAACTGATGACTTTGTGAGAAGACACACTCAGTTCAGGCTCTATAGCAGACTCACCTGAATCCACTTCTGCAGAGAGGACTGTTTGGGTCTACTCTTGGACAAAGGGTAGGCTCACCAGTACAGGCTCTGTGGGGTCAAGAGGTAGGGCAAGGAGTCCTGGGGTTGTCCATCTCTGCCTGTGACTGGGTGAATACATTTCATTCTGGGGTGAGGTTATGGGAAGGCCACTGTGGCCATATATAACAGCCATTTCTCCCATCAGCCTTACCAATAAAATGGAAGTTTAGACTTTTGTCTGGTTCCCGTGTCTACTATCAAATAGTTTCAAACTGGGAGGTGGTGGGATACGGGACAGGAGCACTCCTCATTGGCCTTCTAATCACAACCAGGGGTCTCACCTTCTGCCCCAAATAGTTTATCCAGTATTTCCTTCTAACCAAACATGATTCCTGGAGTTCTAGTCAGTACAATGTTTATTTTCATCATATCTTTAGGGCACAGACATGATGTTCAAAGGAAATGCTCGTTGGAGTACTTCGGATTTCAGACTTTCAGATTAGGAATGCTCAATTGCTAATCGGTCATTTTGGCATTAGTGGTAAATATTTGTATTTCCTACAATCTGTGAGTGCCTAAATGGCTGGAATCATGTCATATTAATATTTGTGTCCTCATTCATTCATTCAACAAACATTTCTGGATGCCAATTTTGTGCCAAACTCTACACTGAGTATTGCATATAAGGGAATCATTCCCCTGTTTCCTATGTTCTGAATGTTATTAATAAAACAGGAACTTCAGCTCTTTCAGAAACATTAGCGAAAAAGCATTTCTCTCACGGGCTCTCCTCACCCAAGGAGGGTTTTACCTAAGAAGCAAGACACTAGCTTAACATCTACTGTGCCACCAGGGCAGGATTAAGGTATTGGAGGTCATGCTCCTATAAGCTTAAGCTCTTAAGATCTTGGCCAGCTGGCTAAGTAGCCACAATGCAAACACAAATTTTCCCACCTGTGGGCCCCCTGGTCTGGCTGGGGGAAGAAGAGTTGTTAAAAAGCACATTTTGGATAGATATGATAAATAAAGTATGTTAAGTTTTTATTGGTAGAATCTAGGTGGTGAGTATGTGAGTATTCACTATAAAATTCTTTCATGTTTTCTGTATGTTTGAAAATTTTCAGACAAAAGCCCATTCTGACCCTAAGTCCCAGCTATATTCTACTACGGTGTTTATCAGCAATAAAGCTGATGTTTTGGTTCTCATGTGATTTCTGAATTCCCAACTAGTTTTGAACCCATAAAGGAGACACAAAAATTAACTAGACTCAGTCCCTGCCCTTAAGCCTTTAGAATCTTACAGTCTGGTAGGGAAGAGTGATACAAAAATGGAAACTTAAAACAGAGAGAGCTAAGTGCTATGATATGATAGATGTTTGATCACTAAAGAGCACAGAGCCTTGTGCACAGATACGCCACAGGACAAGACTTGGCAACCACCAACCTAGCATAGGAGCCACTCCTGGGGCATTCTCCTGAGGTCCTTGACACCCTTCGTAGGCCCTAACACCGAGCTGAGACTTAGTATGTAATGGCTAGATAAACAGTGATCTCTAAGAGTCTTCTATGCTATAAAACACAACCCCTCTGGGGTTCACATGTTTTTGCTTACCCCAGATTCATTCCTTCTTCTAGTAACAATTTTCCTTTGGGCACCAATCCCTCTCTTGGGTTCAGCCCATGTGGATTATGGAGAGCTGACAGTATGCTCCAGCCTCCAAGAGAAGGCACTGACCCAGCCCAAGCCAATCAGACCATCCCATGCCCAAGCAATGGTACTGGCATATTTCCCAAGCCAAGCTAATGAGACACAATTCTGTGAACTACTGGAAAAGAGAAATATTATTCTTGTTGGGAGGATATAAGCCAGGAGCTACTGTTGGTCATCCTACCATCCCATGAAAATAAAGCTGACAGTGAGGAACAGAGAGCCAAGAGATGGAGAGTCTAATGACATTGTCTGAGCCTCTGGGATCCAGCTGTGCCTGAAGGCAGTATTAACTCCTGGACGTCTCAGTTATGAGCCAATTTAAGTTTTTTTTGTGTCACTGTAACTTCAAAAGTTTCAACCAATCCACCCGCTAGGCCCTAGTAGGAATACCAAGCTCTTGACAGGCACCCACCCCTTCCTGCTGTTGTCCTGGGAGAAGCAGGCCTCACTGCTTCTTGGGCAAGAGCCTTACCTGCACCAGGAGGTTCTGCAGCCCAATAACCAGGGACAGTACTTGTGATGTTCCCAGTGGAGCTAGGACAGTGTCCTCAGGGGCTGGCAGTGGCTGGGCTCCTGAAGGAACCAGGGCTACCAGGGCAGAGGAAAAGCTCTGTTGCAGGGCTGTCCGCAGGAAGCATAAGATGGCAGCTGAAAGCAAGAGACTCATTAAACCCAGCTCCTGCCTCCTTCTCCACCTCCCGCCCTGCTCTGTCATAGGAAGGGGAAATGATGAAGATGAGCTAATTGTTCAGTGACCATAGGCTGATCTGGGTGGTGGTCCTATCTTAGAACCTAGGGAAAAGCTTTCCTTCTCCTGCTGGAGACTCCTGGGCCCATACCTGAGAGCAATGCAGTCTTTTTCTTTGGAAATCTGAGGGCCTTCAAAACTTGGTCCAATTCCACAGACAGTGTCTGGTGAACCTGGCAGGGGCAGTAAGAAAAGGGATAACATTCTGTGAACTTGGACAGAAATAACCTGCCACCATATCTCTTCTATCACCTCTTGCCACATACCTGCTGCATCAAGAGGGGACACTGGAGGCCGCACAGAGTCCTCTGAGCCTCACCAATCCTGGCTTCAGGAGCATGAGCAGGAGAGTCAAGTCCATACCTGGAGAACTCATCTCCCAAATATCCCCTGTTCTGAATGGCCTCCTCCACCAGAGAGCCTTCCCTGCCCTCATCTGAGGTTCAGTCTCTGGCTCTGCCCACCATCCACCTAACTCAGAAAATCTGGAGTCAGGCTGAATCAAAATCCTGGCTCTGCCACTTGCCAGCTGTGTGGCCTTGGGCAAGTCACTGCACCTCTCTCAGCATGCCTCAGTTCCCTCATCTATGAAATGGAGACAATGCCACCTGCTCTCACTCCCTCCAGAGCTATATTAAGGAACTGTGAAGCATCAGCATTGGTGAAAATGCACCTCAATGTCAAGTAATGTCCAAACTGAGGGGCTCTTTGGGGTGGCAGGTTCAAAGCTGCAAGTCTATTCTGCTGTCCTCAACTGGAACAGGAGCTGCCTGAGAGCAGGAACTACTTCTACTCTGCTTGGCTCTATCACAGTACGGCACAAAGCAGTTCCTTAAAAATCCCTGTTGGCTGTGAAAGCAGCAGGTTCTAGGCAAAAGAACCAACTTGTAAAAAGGTATAGAGATACCATGCTAATGTAAGATGTTGGTTAACAAAGAGGAAACTGTGTGCAGAGGTTATATGGGAACTCTTTACACTACCTGCACAATTTTTCTATAGATCTAAAATTGTCCTAAAAATAGTCTACCAATAATAAATAAATAAAAAGTAAAACAAATTTAAAAAAGGTATGGAGATGTGAAGGAGCACAGCTGATTGGGAGAAGAGCAAACACTCAGCCAGAGGACAGGGAAGGAGTGTGGCAATGGCAGAAAGTAAGGCTGCAGAGGACCAGGCCAAGAGGAGGACAAAAAGGCTACCAAAGGAGTCTGGGAAAAGAAGTGAGGACAGACAGTGGCTGCAGGATAGGACACGCAGAAGAAGGAGAAGGCTGGCAGCCGAGGGATGGTAAATAGGCCATATCAGTGGGGAAGATGAGTGATCAGGTCTGGGTTGGGCAGTGGAGTAGCTAGGAGTAGGTAACTGGCGAGGTGTGAGCTGAGGGCCTGGGCAGAGCCAAGGACGAGGTGCCAATTGGTGCCGATTTTCTCTTAGGCAGGTGACTGCAGAGAGATGGATGGGCCCAACAGCCTCACCCAGAAAAGCAGGGAAGGTTCCTGTCCGAAATCAACCATGGGAAACAATCTGCTGGATCTGTCACAGCATAGATTTGCCGCTGTTTGTTGCCACCCTAGAAGCCAAAGTTTAAAATTGATTTCACTTCTATATAAATGAGCTGTATGCCATGACTAGACTGGCACAGTACTGGGCACAGTGCAAGGACACTGTGGAGGATAGGACACAGTTTCTATCCAGGAGGAGCAGCCAGCCCTGGGGAGGAGACACCTGAATGTGAAGCAGCTCACAGAGGAGCTCACACAGGGGACTGTGATGACAAGGTCCTAAGAGAAGGAGGGGCTGAGAGGAAAGGGGGTGCTCTGTGGATATGCCCACAGCTTTTCTGTTCCCTGCATTACCTTTTCCCACAGTAACAATACAGTTAACCTAGTGTAGCACTGCACAGCTTGCCACACAGCACTTCAAGGTCATAGGCTGGCTTCTGCCTCCCTGTCTAGTCTGACTGGCTCCATTCACTGGCCACATTCTAGCCACACAGAGCACCTCATCACTCTCCAAATATACACACCATGTCTGAAATTTGTGCAGCTTCCTGCCTTTGCTTATATTGTTCTTTCTACCTGGAATGCCTTTCCCTAATATCTTTATGGGTATAATCTTACTTCCCTTTCGAAGCTTTGCTTAAAGACTACAAGTTCCCTAAGGGTAGGGCACATGCTGTGTTCATTTTTTATTCCTTTGTGCCAAGAATACAGCCTGGCGTGTCGGTAACCCATGTGTGTTAAATAGATTAATTTTATCCAACATGACAACAACCCTGGGATGTTTTTTCCCCATGGTATATGTAAGGAAACTGAAGCTCAGAGGGCTTAAATACCTTGCCAAGGTCACAGAGCCACAGAGCCAGGACCAGAAGTCAGGATCTTCAACACTCCTTTGAGGGCCATCCCATGCCCCAAAGCCCGCACAAGAGTCAGAGACTAACCTGCAAATTGCTGTTGTGCTGCTGAGCAGAGAAGGAGGCAGTGAGCAGCCAGGCGGAGCAGAGGAGTGCAGTCCTGGGAGAATCTGCCTCCGCCCAGGTAAGTGCCAGCACCTTCTCCAGAAGCTGTATCAGGGCCGTGCTGCTCAGGAGCACTGCAGCAGCTGCAGGGGGTAGGGCAGGGCAGGGGCCACATGAGTTACAGAGGAGCTCCAGCTCAGTGCCACCATGGAGCTTAGCACCCCATGGAGGCTGCACGTACACAAAAACAAACAATAGGATCAGCTTGAGCTCTAAAGGTCCCAGCTTCATTACAGAACCACAGGTTATCAGAACCAGAAAGCATCTTATGACCACTAGCCACATGCACACCCTATTTATTTTTTTAAGGTGGAAAAATTGAGGGTGGAGAGGGCCACAGATACTGCCCAGCACTCCTCTTCTTCACGGTCCTGGCCCGGGGGCCCCTGTACCTCTTTTCTGACTGCTGGGTGTGGTCTGATGAAGGCTCCAATACAGGAAGTTGAAGGAGGGCTGCAGGATGTCCATGTCAGTGGGGCTGCACTTCCCACACAGTGTGCTCACTGCAAGACAAGAGAGTCCCCAGGTGGCCTATTGCACAGCACTCCATGGCTTTAGTGCACACCAGCACTCACACTTCACACAGACGATGGCTAATTTCAGACGTCAGTCTTGGGGAGCAAGCACAAACTAAGTGTCCCTGACATTACAGCCAATGGAAAAAAACACAGTGACAAGCCTGAAGGCGCGTTTACACCCTCCATCTGGACAAACATCAGCTAAGCAGCCAACAGCTGCACATTAGCCAGAACAGATTGCAGGAGTTGAGGTGATCAAAGGCATCCTGTAATAGTGTGAATGCCATCACAGACTTTAGCCTGCCAGGCTCTGCAGAGGTCATCTAGGCCAACCTGCCACCCTTAGCAAGAGTCTTAGCTACTCCTTGAGGCAATTCAGCCTCTGAATTCTTCCAGCAACAAGGCACTTGCCAACTTCCCAGAGGAACTCTATAACAATCAGATCAGATCAGAGTGCAGTTCCCTGCATGTGACGTATCCTGTCTCTCACATCATCTTGTTTGGCTAACTCCTCAACTCCCAGTCAGCAATCAAGATTCAGCTCAATGTTCACTTTCCCCTTGAAGCCTTCCTTAACCTCTCAAGGCAAGATTAGATGCCAATTCTGCCTCCCCCATCCCTCCTCAGCGCAGTGCTACACTGTAGAGTAGACAGCTATAGAACATCTTCCTTTCCTCCTGGGAACTGCCACTCCCTGTCTCCCTACCCCCGTCCTAGCATGAAACCTACCTAAGTGTCCATTCCCTTTTTGGCAGGCACATCACACTCTGACTTCTAATCGGTTTGTGGTCCACCGGATGAGCATGTCTCCCCCTATTGACACCTCTGCCCGTAAAACTCGGTCCTCTTTTCTCAGTGCTCACAAATAGGAATACTCAAGGATTATACGGAAATGTCTATTACATTTCACGTATAGGTTTTAGCCTGTTATTCCTCCCTATCAGAAGCCCCTGTGAAGGCTGACTGTGTCACACACAGATCTCCCTTCCAGCTTAGTGTCAGCCTTGATCTGACAGACAGACAGGTGATGACTAGCACCAGGCTGAGGCAGGGTTTGCTGCCTGTCCCCAGTGGCCCTTTTTGAGTCTGACACTGATCTTCTCATGAGGAGGATTGAGCTCCAGGAGGGGAGAGCGCCCCATCCTCCCCTGTGGCCAGGGGACCTGAGAGCCCACAGACACTGAAGACGTGTCATTTTTCCTATTCATTTTAACCTTCCCTCAGCAAATCTTCCTGAGGGTGCTGCCTATGAAGTGATGACAACATTCATAAGCCATGAAAAGTCCCAGTGAGGTTTGGGATGTGGGGAGAAAAGATGCCTAGAGAACTGTGAACTGGATCATCAGATCTGAGTCAATTGTGGGATGAGCTGGAGAGTTGTCCCTGCAGGAAAAAGGAATCTACACAGATAGTATCTGTTGAAGGCCTACTGTGAGCCAAGCACTGTGTGGCATTCTCCATCTACTAGGTAAGTATTACTTGTCTCAACCCTAGATCAGGGAAGTGCTATTATTTTACCTATGCAGAGCCTAAGGCTCATAGGTGATTGCCCAATGTCACACGGCCAATGACAAAGCTGAGATTCAAACCCAGACCTTCCTGACTCTAGATCCTGAGGCTATCACACACTGATTTGATTTTTTTTTTTTTTTTTTGTCTCCCAAACACTACCAGGGAACAAGCAGAGGAAGCCCTGACAGGTCCCTTAGCAAGAAGTCCCCAGGGGCAGACTGACCTACCAGCTTCTTTCAAAGGGATGAAAGGAGAGAAGTAAAAACATTAGTACTACCAGGTGATCACCCACTGCACACCCAGCCTTGGGCTCCTGGGCAGTGTCCCCAGTGGCCAAGTCACCTTGGTGAAGGAGCTTCATGGCCATGCTGTCCAGTTCTTGCTCTGACTCATTCCTCAGCTGCACTAGGGAGAGGAGGCTCAGCAGCAGTGGCAGGTTCCTTGAGGCTGTGAAGACCAAGGAGGGCTGGTCAGGGAACCTGAGGCGCAGATCACCCAAAGGTCAGACATCCCGCCTGGACATCCCTTAATAGAGGGCACTTGAGTTCTCTATTTCCACAGGGGTCAGGTGTTTTTTTGGGATTCACCCCTACTTCCTTCTTCACTGGGAACAAGGTAACTGACATACTGAGTGTCAGATACGGATTGGTACCAGGAATTCATTATTTCACTTATTCCACTAAAAAATATGTGAAGCAGGTATTGTTATTCCTATTTTGCACTTAAGAAATTGAAGCTCAGAGAGGCTGAGTGACTTCTCCAAAGTCCCACAGCCAGCATGTGGCAGGGAACTATGGTCTGAATGTTTGTATCCCTCTAAAAGTCATATGTTGAAATCTTAACCCCCAATGTGATGGTATTAGGAAGTGGGGCCTTTGGAAGGGGATTGGGTCATGGGGGCCCTCATGAATGGGATTAATGCCCTTAAAAAAGAGACTCCAGAGAGCTCTCTCCCTTTTCCTTTCTGCCATGTGAGAACACAGTAAGAAGACAGCCACCTATGAACCAGGAAGTGAGCTCTCATCAGATACTGAATCTGCTGACACCTTGATTTTGGATTTCCTAGCCCCAAGAACTGTGAGAAGTAAAATTCTATTGTTTATAAGTCACCAAGTCTATGGTTTTCTGTTATAACAGCCCAAACAGAATAAAACACAAGGCCAGAGCTTAAACCCAAATCTGAATCCAATGCCCATGGCCTCCCCACTGTGTGTTTCCACTAAATGTTATGGTTCTTATACAGTATTATCAGTTAACATGTCTTGTCCTTCCCTGCAAAGAAAGAACTCTTCTCCTTTAGACACACTTAAATCTACTTCTTAACCCTCTCAGTCCTCAGTCCCCTCAGGGCCCAGGATGACAGTGTTACAAAAGCCAGGTAAATCTCTCTCACTTAGCACTCATCAGGTACCAAAGTCTCTGCTAGGTACACTGACCCTCACAACCATCCTGTAGCATAGGTCCATTCTGTTAAGTCCATCCCAAACAAGAGGGAACAGAGGCTCGAAGAGATTACATGACTTAATCTCTTAACCCCCTCGATCCCCCTTAGTCCTCAGTCAGGGCTGGACCATGTGAGCCACAGATCTCCTCCCACTTTCTCTTGATTGCTTAGAAATTTATTAATAATTTAAAAATTCAGCCTCACTAAAAATAGGAAAAACAAACCCACCCCAATTTTCAGTCTCTTCATGCTATACCAAACATCAAGCTTCTCTGACCCAGGGAGTCCATTCCAGATTTGGAATCTATTCTCCTGAATCTCACTGGGAGCTTCCAACACATCACAGATCCACCTCCCTCCCCGGCCCCTGCTGGTTGCTGCCACCTCCCAGCCTCCCCCAGAGTTCCCACTTTCTTCTTCCCACTGGGACCTGTCATTCTGTGACAAATGACTCTGAGCACATGCTGCATAGGGTGGGGACATGCACACATATATCAAACACACCCAGTCACATTAAACACACTCACACCACACACACACACACACACACACACACACACACACACACACACACACGACACCACACCAAAGCAAACATATTGTGCACCCACTCTCCAGTGAGAGAAACAAGGGGGAGGTTTCGCTTGATGCCACAGTGGCCTGACTTTTCTTTGGCAGAGAAAACCCCAATTCTCTCTCCTGGAGCAGACCTCACCAGGGCAGAGATGTCCACTCCTCACTGGCCTTCATGCCAAACTGTGCCCACAGCACCTGCAGACTGACCTCCTGAGGGGGAGGCCCCATGTTCCACCAGCAGATGCTGCAGGATCAGCAGGAAGTGGCCTTGGATGAGACCACCCACTTGGACATCTTCGTTCCTCCTCAGGAAGGTCCTCAGGGTGATCAGTACCTTGCGAGCTGTGTCCACTGGGCTGGAATAGATAAGGTCCTGACCAGGAAAGAAGAAAGCCAGAGCTCAGAGGGCATCACACATAGGGACAGGTAACAGTGAATAGAGGGGCAGGGAAGGGGCCCAGGATGATAGTGTTACAAAAGCCAGGTAATCTCTCTCTCACTTAGCACTCATCATGTACCAAAGGCTCTGCTAGGTACGCTGACCCCTCACAACCATCCTGTAGCATGAGTCCATTCTGTTAAGTCCATCCCAAATAGGAGGGAACAGAGGCTCAAAGAGATCATATGACTTGCCAAAGGTCACATAAGCCAGGAAGTGGTACAGACAGAATTGAACGCAGGTCCCCTAACTCTAAGCCCAAAGCTCTTCCTACTTTCCAGGATGCCTCCCTCTTGCAAATGAAAGTATTAGGATCAAGATGTTGTTTTCAGGACAGGGAACCTGAGCGTACATTAAGGGAGAAGAGAAGGAGAGAGGGAGGGAGATGTCACAGGGCAGGGAGAGGATGGACTAGGACAGATTCAGGGCACAGGAAGGGAAGTGAGGACCAGGTCAGGCCCTTTCTCTGCTATGCCATCTGGCTATTTCTGTCCCAAGCTGTAAAGGCCACAGGTTTGGAAGATAGGAAAGAACATTGTTTTTTATTTTGTTTTAGAGTTATTTTATGAGTATATGTTAAAGACAAAACCAGTCAGAAACTGCACCAGAGGCTATCTCACTGATAGCTTCTGGCACCTACCAGCTCAAATAAGCCAATTCCTTGGACAGGCTAACGTGCTGGGCCAGTTAGGACTGGGTGCTACGAATCCAAGGTCACAGACAGCCTCCCTCTCCAGGGTGGACATCTTCTGACACACAGAGAGACATGGCAACAGGGCACTTGTCCAGACAGATACAGATGTGCTGATCACGGGACAGAGAGGGATGGGGGCACAGAGGCATCTGGGCTCTTCACAGACCTCCACAGTTGCTAGAGAAACAACTATAATAACAATAACAGGCCAGGTGCAGTAGTGCATGCCTGTAATCCTAGTACTTTGGGAGACTGAGGCAGGAGGATTGCTTGAGGTCAGGAGTTCAAGACCATCCTGGCAATAGTGAGATTCTGTCTCTACAAACAATTTTTAAAAAATTAGCTGGGCCTGGTGGTGCATGCCTGTAGTCCCAGCTACTCGGGAGGCTGAGGCAGGAGGATCGCTTGAGCCCAGCAAATGAGGCTGCAGTGAGCTATGATGACACCACTGCACTCCCGCCTGGGCAACAGAGTGAGACCCTGTCTCAAAAAAAAAACCAAAAAAACCCTGCTCAGTTAGGGCCTAGTAATGTCAGGTACTATGCTGTGTTTATACAGTAGCTGTATATTTGTTTATAACATTATTTATATCTTCACAATAACTCTGCCAGGTATGTGTCACTTCAATTTTTTAAATGAGAAATCTGGGGCAGATGAATCAGGCTACCTATTAAGAAAGTATGGAGTTGTAAATTCTACTACACTGTGAGTTAATGAAGGGGAGGGATGAGGCCTGCCCTTTCTTACCTTGTAGGGACCAGAAAACATGTCTGGAAAGAAAGGACAGCAGAATGGGAGAGCTACAGAGAATCTAGATCATTTTGTTCAGCTCTTTTACCTTACAGAGTAAGAAGCTAAAGCCCAGAGAGGAGGTACGATTTGTCCAAGGTCACAGAACCCAAGGCCAAACCAGTTTCCTGGTCTCTTTCCTTTACCAACACATCACTGCCCCACTGCCACAGTGCTGGTCCCTCAGAAATCTAGGTTAATGGGCCAGGCATGGTAGCTCATGTCTGTAATCCTAGCACTTGGGGAGGCCAAGGCAGGAGAATCACTTGAGGTTAGGAGTTTGAGACTAGCCTGAGCAACACAGCAAGACCCCATCTCTACAAAAAAAAAAAAAAAAAAAAACAACCCAACACCAAAACCAGAAAAGTTAGTTGCTGTGGTGGTGCACACCTATAGTCCCAGCTACTCAGGAAGCTGAGGTGGGAGAATTGTTTGAGCCCAGGAGTTTGAGGCTGCAGTGAGCTACGATGATGCCACTACACTCTAGCCCAGGCAAGAGAGCAAGACCCTGTCTCAAAAACAAAAACAAACAAAAAAACAAACAAATCTAGGTTAATGAATTTTAAAGGTCTGAAAGGAAAGGGCTAGTCAGCTTTTGGTGGCCATGGTGAATGCTGGGGGAAGGTGTGCACCCTGCCATGTAGATCAGTGAAAAGGCTCTGGGCAGACCCATGGCCCAGTCTGTAGTCCTTGCTGCCCAGAGCTGTCCAGAACTGTCTGGGAATGGACCGACCAGGATGAGTTGGCCAAGCAGGGAACAAACAGAGCTTTTGTGACATCATTGTTTTTCACATTTAAACAACCTACGTGAAAGACCACCCATTGATAAGAGTGGCAATTAACAGCTTTGTTTTCAGCTGTTAATTACCCATATCAAAACCAGAAATTGGTACCAACACATATTTTTAGACTCTTTTCCCCTCCTGTGGCTAGATGCTAGGGAGAAATGCATGAATTATATATTTGAACAGACAGTAAAGTTGTCCCTTGTGTTCTTTTTTACCATTGAAATGTCTCTAGGATCTAATTTAGTGAAACACTTATTAACTCTGGGTTCAGTCATGGCCATGACCTTTATTAGCCATATGACCTTGGGTAATTCAAACATCCTCTCTGAGATGAACTTTCTTTATCTAGTTCAGAGTAAGAGTCAACGATTAGTGAATGATAGCCTACTGTGTGCAGCATACCAAGAGTGTTCCTACATACCATCTCATCTACCCTCATGTTATCACCATTTTACAGGTGAGGAAACTGAAGTTCAGAGAAGCCTCTATCTCCCTAGACCTCTATGCAGCATCCAGTCCTGAAGGCAGCTCCTTCCTGTTAAGCTCTAGGCCAGATGAAGCACAAAACTCCTCTCTACACAACCCCACCTGCTCTAGAAAGGAGACATGAAGAGGATGGTGCATATTCAAGGACAAGGACTGGGTCACTAGGATAAAGGATAAGGCACCCACTCCATCTTCCCTGGGACATGGACTCTCCAAGGATTTGGTCTCCTGAGATTTACTTTCTCATTGGTTTGCTTCTTTTAAGTACTTATGTTCTTTGAAGCTAGTGGCCTAGTACAGCCTTCAGCTAGGGAGAGACCTTCACCCTAGGAAGACCCAGACTGAGAAACGGAACTTGGGAGAGGAGATAATGAGCTCCATTTTAAACAGAAATGTAAAACAGATGGTTGGCTTCATGAACTCAGGAGAGAGGTCAGGGGTGGCAGTAGAGAGTCATCAACATATGGGCAGGAGGCAACCAAAGCCATGGGTATGAATGAGATAACCCAGGGAAAATAGACTGAGGGAAAAGACGGCCTAGGACAGAACTCTCTCATTCGATGGAACACTGAATCAGGGTTGGTTTCTCTCTTGTTCTGAGAGTCAGCTTGGTTTATAGAAAGAACATTAGATAGAAAGTCAAAATCTGGGTTTTAATCCCAACTCTTGTGACCACGGTCAATCTCTCTAAACCTATATTTTGTCTGTTTAAAAAGAAAAAAATAGGGTGGGTACAGTGGCTTATGCCTGTAATCCCAAGGAGGGAGGATTGCTTGAGGTCAGGAGCTTGAGACCAGCCTCAGCAACATAGCAAGACCCCGTCTCTACAAAAATAGAAACATTAGCCAGGTGTGGTAGTGAGTGCATGTAGTCCCAGCTACTCGGGAGGCTGAGGCAGGGGGATCACTTGAGTCCAGGAGTATGATGATGCCACTGCACTCTAGCCTGGGCAACATAGTGAGACCTTGTCTCCAAAAAAAAAAAAAAAAAGAAAGAAAGAAAGAAAGAAAAAGAAAAAAATAAGATATAGTTTATATACCACATAACATTTTGGTCAACAATAGACTGCATATATGACAGCAGTCCCATAAGATTATAATACTATGGGTTGTTTTTTTTTTTTTACAGACAGGGCCTTACTATGTTGTCCAGGCTACAGTGCAGTGGCTATTCACAGGCATGATCATAGCTCACTGCAGCCTCAAACTCCTGGCTTCAAGTGATCCTCCCACCTCAACCTCTCCCATAGCTGGGACTACAGGCACACACCACCACAACTGGCTCTATAATACCATATTTTTACCATACCTTTTCTATGTTTAAATATATTTAGATACACAAATACTTACCATTGTGTTACATTTGCCTACAATATTTAATACAGTAACACGTTGTACAGGTTTGTAGCTGGGGAGCACTAGACCATACCATCTAGCCTAGGTGTGTAGGAGGCTATACCATCTAGGTGTGTCTAAGTACCCTCTATGATATGTTCACATAATGACAAAGTCACCTAATGACTCATTTCTCAAAATGTAACCCCATCATTAAGTAATGCATGACAGTACTATCATTAGTATCTCTTTCAGAAGATCTGAATTCTTTTTTTTTTTTTTTGAGAGAGAGAGAGATTTAGATCTGTCCAGACTGCTAATTCAATGGGTCAGAAATATTTAAAAGTTCCTACTCTATGTGAAGCACTGACCCTGAATACTTCATCTGGCAAAGCAAACCTAATATCTTGAACTCCTGACCTCAAGAGATCCTTCTGCCTCGGCCTCCCATAGTGCTAAGATTACAGGCATGAGCCACCAAGCCTGACCAACAAACCTAATATCTTAGTTCTGTCCACTGCTACACTCCTTGGCATCTCATCTTGCCTTCTTTTCCTATGCACGAATATTTTATTTTTGACCCATTCCTTCTTCTTTCTTCTTCCAAGGAAGTATTTGATCTAAAGTATGAACACAGCCTCCATCAAGACAACATATGTGTGATCTCACAAGACAACAGATCTCAGATGGGAAGTGAAGAGTGGGGATCATGTGCATGCATGTGTTTGTGTGAATGTGTGTGTGTGCTAGCATGTGTGAATGTGGGCAGATATAGATACCAAAGGATGTGTGACATACAACATGCAGGTGTTCTTGTCACCATAGTCACACCAATAAAGTTAGAAAATCATGTTTGTTTATGACAAGAGCATCAAAGGATCTTCACTCTTCTCTAATGGCCTGTGTTGTCCTCCTTGGACTGGGAGTGCTGAGTGGTAAACTGGCATTGAAGGTAGTGATTCTAAATCAAGTGTCTCCAGCTGGTGTTTTGCAATCAATTTAGTACCTGCTATTAATAATCTCTGACCAAATACAAAGTGTCCAATGGTCAAATAATTTTCTTTTAAAAAATACATAAATTATAGCAGTTACTTCTAGATTACCTCACTCTCACTCATTTGTTTTTCAATGTGATTTCCTGAGTGGAAGGGAAAAAAGGGGTGGAGTTAAAGCCAGTGTGTTAGAAATCGCAGACAATAGGCAGTTTACCTCACCTAACTGATGTAAATTAGTAAATTGATAGGAATTATAGTAATGTCTTACTTCATAAAAAAGTATTGAGGTTTCTGACAATTCTAGGTATGCCTGAGGAAGAGTGTTGCACATGTAATATTACCATGTGAGTCATGGCAGAAAAAAGGCAGAGTCCCTCTGCAGACATCTCCATCTATGTGCCCCAGGGGTCTCTTTGACATTAAACCTTTGTTAGCAAATCTGCTTGAGAGACGACAGGGAGGTGAGAACGAATAGTGACTGAGATCCACATTTTATAGTTACATCCTCTGAGGGGAAGAGAGGCACATATCTGTCAGTGGGTAGACCTCCATCAGACTTAGGAAAGGGTACAGCTAGAAACTAGGCAGCTACAAGCAGAAAAAACCTCCCACTCACACGGCAACAGTGATAAGTGCAGAGGCAGGCAGAAGCAGCTGGGGCTGCCTCCTGACCTCAGTACACCAGCTCCCAGAGAGAGAAGGCCCACCATCTCTGAATGCAGAAATGAATGAGTGGACACCTACTAGCAAAATGAGCAGGATACTGGGGCTGCTTCTGAGCATCTGGAACAGGGCTGCTAAGCTGGTAGGAAGGGTGGGCTGCCCAGCAGAGGGGGCATCATCCAGTTCCTCATAGCTGCAGTCTTCCCAGGAGAACCAAAGTTCCAGGACATGGTGTCCAAACCTACTCATTAGTTCTGGATATGACAGGAAGAACCTGAGCAGAAGTGGGTGGTGAGTATAAACTAGGCGCAGGTCCGGGATGCCCTCTAGGAATTTTCTGATTGCATTGACCACAGCCTGGAGGCAAAAGAAAGAAAGGAGATAAACACATCTTGCAGAGGACCCAAGAAAATGCAACATAGCCAAGTCATAACTGGGAAAGATGTACTGACATCTCAGTATCCCAAGGCACTCTGGTGAGAAAACCCCCCTGTGCTTACCTTGTAACAGTAGTTCTCAACTGGAGGTGATTTTTCATTTTTGTGTATGGTATGAGGTAAGAGTCCAACTTTATTCTTTTACATGTGGATATTCAATTGTCCCTGCAAATTTGTTGAAAACACTATTCTTCCCCCATTGAATTGTTTTGGCATCCTTATCAAAAAATTAATTGGCTATAAATGTATGGGTTTATTTCTAGACTGTCTATGCCATTGATCTATATATCTACGCTTATGCCAGTACCACACTATCTTGATTACTCTAGCTTTTTAGTAAGTTTTGAAATCAAGAAGCATGCATCCTCCAACTTTGTTATTTTTCAAGATTGTTTTGGCTATTTTGAGCACCTTGCATTTTATGTGAGTTTTAGGATCAGCTTGTTTATTTCTGCAAAAAAGCACAGCTGGGGTTTTGATACAGATTGCATTGAAACTATAGATACATTAGGAGAGCACTGCCATTTTAAACTATTAAGTCTTCCAATTCATGAACACAGATGTGTTTATTTAGATCTTTAATTTTCAAAAAATTAAACAAAAACAGTGATTTAAAAAAATTTTTTTGAGACAGAGTCTCACTCTGTCACTCCGGGTAGGTGGTGTCATCATAGCTGACTGCAACATCAAACTCCTGGGCTCAAGCAATCCTCCTGCCTCAGCCTCTCGAGTAGCTGGGACTACAGGTGCACACCACCAAGCCCGGCTAATTTTTCTATTTTTAGTAGAGACAGGTCTCACTCTTGCTCAGTCTGGTCTCGAACTCCTGAGCTCAATCAATCCTCTCACTTCCACCTCCTGAGTGCTAGGATTACAGGCATGAGACACTGTGCCCGGCCAGTGATGCTTGAAATTTTCACTGTATAAGTCCTCATGCTTTTCTCTTAACTTTATTCCTAAGTGTTTAATTTCTTGATGCTATTGTAAATGGAGTTGTTTTTTAAATTTCATTTTCAAGCATGTTATTGAAGACTTAAGTCTACCTTTTCAGCTTCTCCCCACTCTATCTCCCATATGACTTAGCTAAGCATATTAAACTAGGCTTCCTTCCTTTAATGGATAGACTGGGCAACTTCCAACTTCCATATCTTAAATCATGCTCTACTGTCAGCTTCAAAGTTCTCCCTTCGTCCTCCATCTCCTCCATGAAGACTCTCCTGATGCCAGAATCAGATGCCATCTCTCTCTCCATGTGCTTTGGTAGCTCTTGGCCAGTCCTCCAGCTCCAGAAAAGCACTCATTGCTGTAGTTGCCTACCTTATAGGAGACCTTTTTGTCTCTCCTGACAAACTGGTGCTCTCTGAGGGCGGGGAATTTGTTTGATTCATTCCAAACCTGACGTGGCCCCACATGGCACCTAGCTCTCATCAAGTGGTCAGTTCATGTTGGTTGAGTCGCTAAAATGTTGAGAAGCAAATAAAAAAATCACATGCATTGAGTAGTGTTCAAGGCTTAGGAAATGCTGATCAAACTGGAGTGAAGTTGCTGAAAAGGAAGAGCTTCCAGGGGTAGGCAGGGCCTAACACTCTGAAATGTCATCCCTACAGACACGCCCACACTCTAGCTGTTGGAGGTCCTCAGACACACCCCCTGACACACACCAGCCCATCTTCTCAACTGTTTCCCACAAAGGCTCAAAGACTGAGCGTCAAAAGAGATCTCAGAGATGACTCTGGCCTAACCTGTTAACTTTTGGATGACATGGCCAAGGCCCAGAAAAGGAAGGAGACCTCCTCAAGGATGCCCAGAACATTAGTGGCAGAACCAGAATGTGAACCCAGGAGTCCTGCCTTTCAGGACATGCATGCACAATGCATGTTTTCAAGGTCACTCTGCTTCTACACAAAGAGCATTCACAGATAGCATCAAGGCAGGAAGGTAGCTGTTTTGGCAGGGGTCAAAGGTCCTCCGTTCTTCCCAGAACCAGATTCTAAGGACTCAGATAAGCCAGCCTCACAGAGAAAAGACAAAAAAGAACACCGCAACAGCTTCACTGCTGCTTCTCTTATCTGTCTGCTAAAGGGGGGGGGGGGGGAAGCACTTTTACCCTTTAAAACTCCAAGCAGCTTTTTCTCAGGGCCCAGCATTTTTACTCCTTCATTCGTGTGCTGTGGCCACTCACTCCCTCTCTCTCTTTCGCTCTATCTCTCTCTTTCTTTCTCAGAAAATAAACAAACTTTTACTTCTATATATCCTAAACTCTGTGTGAAAAATCTTTCTCCACCTGTGTACGAATTTCACACCCTTTCACTTCCCTCCAGAAATCTTCTATGAAATAGGTGAGAGGTTCGGTGATGAATGAGATCCCCAAGAGTTTATAAAGAAACTGTAGAGAGAAAACGTGTGCACATACAACCACTATCAAAGAGATCCAAGATCAGCCTGATTAACAATTATCGGGGTCCCAGCAATCCACTTTGTTTGATAAACTGTTAGCAGAAGGAGATACAATACCTCACAGCTCTCTCCTCCTGCACAAACCAAAGGTGGTACCAAGGAATGAGCCCTGGGAGTCAGTCAAATCTGAGCTGGAATCCTGACTCCCCCATCAATTAACTGTGTGACCTAGAGAAAGTTACTTTAACCTCAGTCTCAATTTTCTTATTTGTAAAATTTAAATAATAATCTTTCCCTGACCATGCCAAGGAGAAAAATAAATCAATTAAAAAAAATAATAAAAATAATCTCCATCTCCTAGGACTGTAGAGAATTAGCTAAACCATATAGGCTCTGTTTGTGCCAGCACTCTACTCTCCCTGCTCCCCTATCACCCACTCTATCTCTCTCTTCCACTCCCCACCCATTGTCTATACATATATCATCATGGTCTCCCAAGGAACATTAATGTAAAAAGGTGCAGGAGGAGGAGCCCCAGGCATTGTGGTCCATACCTCATCTAGTGCACTATCTTTGTCCTGGCAGATTGCAAGAAGATAGATGGAGGCTCTGAAGACCACCACCGGGGGGCGCTCGCCCTGGTCCTGCAGAGACAGGAGGAAGCTTTGCACCGCCACAGATAACTCTGCCTCTGAGACAAACCTGTCAACCAAGGATAGCCTGAGTCAGAAAGGTAGAGTTGACAGGCCAACAGGCTCTTCTGTCCTGCCTGGCCACTGCCCTAGCATGCCCACAGCCTAAAGACACCTTGCACAAATAGTGTGCAAGTAATATATACTTACAAAGCATTGTCACATATATACATCAAATGGTTCTATGCCTTGTGGAAGGCACTGTTAGGAACCAAAGACTCCTCATTCACACTCGGGAGGTGAGGTATCTGTCTGTTGGACCAACACTGTTAAAGAAAAGGGTGCTACTTCTGGCACAGCTTGTCCACCCCTCTCTTCTTATATTTACTATTAAACAGTGGCATGTTCAATGGGCTACTTTCTGTGTTGGGTGGGTAGTAAATGCTTATACATGCAAGGAAGATGGGGAGGGAAGGAGACTGATTTTTCACTGTATACCCTTTTATACCTTTTGAATTTTCTACTATGGGTATTTCTTGCCTATTAGAGTAAGTATGGAAAAAAATTAAACATTTCACAATGGATAATACTAAATGCAATATGGTATCCTAGATTGTGTCCTTGAATAGAAAAGGAACAGTAGAGGAAAAACTGGTGAAATCTGTATAAAGTTTAGTTACTAATGATGTACTAATCTTAGTTTCTTATTTTTTGATTAAGTGTGCCATGGTTATAATAGTATCGGGGGAAAATGGGTGAGGGGTATAAAAGAACTCCCTTTGCAACTTTTCTGTAACTCTAAAATTACTCCAAAATAAAATGGTTAAATAGACATTTTAAATAAAATATTTAAATAACATTTTAAACATTTAATATAAAAATAAAACAGATAATAGTCATACTATAAATATTATGCAGCTACCAAAAGAATAAGGCAAATCTATTAATATATGAACCAACACAGAAGGCTATCCAAGATAAATTGTTAAGTCAAAACAGTTAGATAAAAGGTATAAGCTCTATTGTTTGGCAATGAGTAAAGCAACTATACTTAACTATGATGTACTGTATATTTCAAAGTAACTAGCACAGAGGATTTGAACTGCTCCCAACTCATGAAAATAATAAATACTCAAAAATGATGGATATCCTGACTTGATCATTACACATTCTATGCATGTAACAAAATATCACATGTTCCTCATAAGTATGTAAAATATTATGTATCAAGTTTTAAAAAGTTAAAAGAATAAAATAAATGGTGCTGGGAAAACTGGATGTTCAATATCCCATTGTTTATATTAAAAACAAGAAGTATATATCTGTTTGTATGTGCACAGATAAGTTCACATAGGACAAGTTAACTCTGGTAGGTGTATTTTTATTTTAACTTTATACCCAACCATTTCACTTAATTTTTACAATAACTACTATTTGTTAAATAAGAAAACATCTTTTAAAAACATCACATTAGTCAAGTGATTTTCAACAAGTGTGCTAAGACAATTCAATGGGGGAAAGAATCATCTTTTCAATAAATGATGCTGGAACAACTGTATAGCCACATGCAAAAGGATGAAGTTAGACCCCTATCTTGCACCATACACAAAAATGAACTTAAAATCAATCATAAACCTAAATGTAAGAGCCAATATTATAAAAGAAAAGAGCTGTAAATGAAAATACAGGAGTAAATATTCATGGTTAGAAAATACTTTTCTTAGATACAACACCAAAAGCACAAATGACAAAACAAAAAATAGATAAATTAGAGTTCATCAAAATTAAAAACTTTTGTGCTTCAAAGGACATCACAAAGAAAGTGAAAAGACAACGAATGCAGCTGGACGTGTTGGTGCGCCTGTAGTCCCAGCTACTCAGGAGGCTGAGGCAGGAGGGTAGCTTGAGCCCAGGAGTTCAAGGGTATAGTAAACTATGATCAGGCCAGTGCACTCCAGCCTGGGTGACAGAGCAAGGTCCTGTCTCAAAAAACAAACAAACAGAACCACACCAGAATGGGAGAAAATATTTGCAAATCATAATCTGATAAGGGACTTGTATCCAGAACATACAAAGAACTCTTACAATTCAACAATAACAAAACAACCCAGTAAAAAAACGGTCAAAAAATCTGAATAGACATTTCACCACAATGCAGAAGCCACTTCATACCCACTATGATGGCTGTAATAAAAAAGACCGGCAATAATAAGTGTTAGCAAGAGTGTGGAGAAACCTCAAACATTGCTGGTGGGATAGTAAAATGGTGAAGCCACTTTGGAAAACTGTTGGGAAGTTCTTCAAAAAGTTAAATAGTTACCATATGACCCCTCAAGTCTACTACTAGGTATATACCCAAAAAGAATTGAAAACAGTACTCAAACAAATACATGTGCACATATATTCATAGCAGCACTATTCACAATAGCAAAAAGATGGAAAGAGCCCAAATGTCCATCAATAGATGAATGAATTAAACAAATTATGGCATATACATATGATATATTATTCAGCCATAAAAAAAATGAAGCATGTTGCAAACATATGCTAACTGGATGAGTGACACCTTGCATAAATAATATGTGATATATTATACATATAACATTATAAAACATTATACTAAGTGGAAGAAGCCAGATATAAAAGGTCACATAATGCATGATTCCATCTATATGAAGTGTTCAGAATAGATAAATCCATAGAGACAACACACAGATTGTTGGTTGCCAGGCGCTGGGGGGTGGGGGAGAGGAGGAATGGGAGTGACTGCTTAATGGGTAAGGGGTTTTACCTTGGAGCGATGGAAATGATTTGGAACTAGATGAAGGTGGTAATTGCACAACACTGTGATTGTACTGAATGCCACTGAATTGTTTCACCTTAAGACAGTTAATTTTGTGTTATGCAAATTTCACCTCAATTAATTATTTTTTAAAAGTTTAAGAAAGTTCTTTGATTTTAACATTTTAATAAATTATATTTAAAACCAAAATAAACCACTGAACTTTCTCTTCTGTGAACAAAAAATACCCTGAAGAATACTAAAGAACACTCATTAGTATTCCAGGCCTGTCTCTCAGCACTGTGTCTGCCTACCTGTTTTATTCCCCTTCCAAGATATGAGCCTCCCAGGAATACTACCTATTTCTGACTTATCCCTGTGTCCCCATACCCAGCACCAGGCTTGGAGAGGATGCCTCTGTGAATCCTCTGAACTGGGCTGCAGATGAGGGTCCCAGGACCTACCACCAGCCTCCAGCTCTAAGCACTGACCTGTCCTCATGGATGTAGGCCAGGTAGAAGAGGAGCAGGATGCAGCACTGTCTCTGGCGAGCAGCTCCCTCCATATATTGGCGATCAGACAGGAAGGCAAGGCTTTCAGGGCTCCTGCTGGTTATCTGGGGCAGGCCATGCTGCAGAAGCTCAGACACTTCAGAGAGTTCTAGGGAGGGAACAAGTAGGGGAAAGCCACACAGAGGACACAGTGGCAGGTAATAAACACATGAGTACCTACTACATGCAGAGTACTGCATAGGGCAGTAAGGGTACATGCAGTATAGAAGGAAATCAAAGGCCGGGTGCAATGGCTCATGCCTGTAAATCCTAGCACTCTGGGAGGCCGAGGTGGGAGGATCACTTGAGCTCAGGAGTTCGAGACCAGCCTCAGCAAGAGCAAGACCCCATCTCTACTAAAAATAGAAAAATTAGCCAGGCGTGGTGGCCCACGACTAGAGTCCCAGCTACTCAAGAGGCTGAGGCAGGAGGATCGCTTGAGGCCAGGAGTTTGAGGTTGCTGTGAGCTAGGCTGCCGCCACAGCACTCTAGCCCAGGCAACAGAGTGAGACTCTGTCTCAAAAAAAAAGAAAGACATCAAAGGCTCTTCTTATTTATACAGCGTTCAGCCTACTAGGAGAGACTAAAGTTAACATGTGGAATAACATACATACATCCCAAAAAACGCTATATCCATTTGTTCATTCATTCATTTGATATGTGTTCACTGAGTGGCTACTCTTAGGACAGGCCGTGAGATCCAGGCCCTGCCTCCAGGAACTGGCAGCTGGTGGGAAGAGACAGATAATTGCAGGACATGTGGTCAGTGTCATGCAGAGGAAGGAGTGCCTCAGGCTGCCTAGGGAGGGCAAGCTCAAAGAGGAAAGAACTGTGGAGGGTAAGCAGAAAACAGGCAGAGAAGGGAGGGAAGAGAATCCAAGGGACAGGAAACAAGGTGTTCAGAGGCCCAGAGGCATGAGAGGACATTCCATGTCTCTGTTCAGTACAACTGGATGGTCATTAAATAGATGTAGGGTGTCAGAAGCTGTGGAAATGTGTGATGTAATTTACAGCTAGACTGTGAAAGACCTTGAATGCCGTTTAAAGAATTTAGATTTTTATCCTGAGGGCAGAGATTCCTAGATTTCTTACGAAACCTCTGTTTCATAAAAGAAGGGGTATTTTAATACCAAAACAGTAGGAAAGAAAAGGATCTCAGAACTTAAAATTTGAATAAAGTCAACCTTATGGAAAATTCACTATGCTACCCCTGTGTTCCACATTTTACCATAGACCAGAGAAAACTCCATCATTGCCTGACATTGCTTCACAGACTGATGTGTGGGGACCATGGCTGAAGGCCAGGAGAGTTAAGATGTTAAGACATGGTTTTCAGATAATCCTTCCAGCAGTGAGTAGAGATTGTTTAGAGGTTAAGAGACTGAAAGCAGGGACCTAAGTTGAAGGTCAACTGAAAGGGTCCATCCTGCTGAAGCAGTGGACCCAGGGCCAAGTCTTGGGCAAGTGGAAGTAAGTCATCTGCTCCCAGCCAAGTAAGGATGGGAAATGTCCCATGGCAATTTGGCAGCAGAGGCAGGCCAGCTCTCCTAATTCCAAATTCAGTGCTTTTTCTATATCAAAGCACACTATGATCAATATGCTAATAATGAAACAAATATCCTCGAGCCTCATGCATCTCCCTGCCCTTTCTCCTGATAGATAAAAGAAAGAAACAGTTTGGATATAAGTGAGGGGTGCTGTGCTTCTGAGAATTGACAAAATCTCAGACTCTAAAGGGGCAGATATGTGGGGCTCCTCTTGTTCTGACAAGTGTGGGAGGCACCAGCAGCAGTGGAGCTGGCATGTGTGAGCACAAGAGGTGGTTGTGATGTGGCCGCCAATATAGTCTTTGGCTACCATGGCAGAAGTCACCGTGCTACTCTTTCTGCATAGCATAGAGGAGGGATTGACTGCAGGCCAGACCATGCCGAAACAGGCAGGTTGCTGGACACCACACAGAGAGGAGTGGCCAGTGTAATGAGAGAACCAGGAGCCAAGCCACATAAAAAGTAATGGAAATGCTCACTTGAGCTTCTGTCTCTCTCAGTACAATGTCTGAGAAAGAAAAAAGAGAGAAAGTTGGGGAGTGGGGGAGATGACACAGGGTTTTCATAATTATAAAAAGAAGAAACACAACTATCACCAAGTTTTACCCACAAAGAAGGTATATTTTTTGAATGAATGAATGAAACAATGATTAAATTGTTTCATGTTACACCAAGAGAGAGGTCTGGGATGGAGGAACTCCTTAGGGCAGAGAACATATTGTAATCATTGTTGCATCCACAGCAGTACCTAGGCCTCTCCTGGCATACAGCAGAAGGTCAGTGAATATTCAAGGAAAGGAAAAACTGTTAGCTCTCGGCCCCACAGCTGCTGTTCCTCCTGCCTAGATTCTGTACGGCCTCCTTACTTCACTCAGGCCTCTGCTCCCATGCCACCTCCTCACAGTACCTGCCCTGACTACCCTATCTAACTTGTACCTCCTCCCTCCATCACCCTCTATGCCTTTGCCTAGTTTTATTTTTCCATAGCACCTATCCATCCTTGACATTGTTTCCATTTGTTTATTGCCTGCCTTTCTGACTCCATTAGAGTAGGGTTTTGTATCCCTGGCTCTTTCACCAGCACCTGGAATAGAGTCCGGCACACAGTAGGTGCTCAAAAAATATTTCTTGGCCAGGCGCAGTGGCTCAAGCCTGTAATCCTAGTACTTTGAGAGGCCAAGCCAGGAAGATTGCTTAAGGTCAGGAGTTCGGGGCCAGCCTGAGTAACATAGTGAAACTCCATTTCTACAGAAATAGAGAAACTAGCTGGGTGTGGTGGCACATTCTGTAGTCCCAGCTACTCGGGAGACTGAGGCAGGAGGATCACTTAAGCCCAGCAGTTTGAGGTTGCAGTGAGCTATGATGACACCACTGCACTCAAGCCCAGGTGAGAGAGTGAGATCCTATCTCAAAAAAAAAAAAGAAAGAAAGAAAGAAAGAAAGAAAAGAAAAGAAAAGAAAAAAGAAAAAGAACTATTTCTTGAATGAATGAATGAACAAAGAAATAGAACAGGTTATTTAAGCTATGGTGAACACTGCATTCTAGAGCTGAGCAAGCAGAGAGTAATCAGCCTGGTGCAGGGTGCGGCAGAGCAGATGGGAGGGAGAAAAGGAGAGATTGGACTTGATAAGCTGTAGGAACCTTCTCAACTCTTAGTCCACGGTGCAGGCACCTTGCATTCCACCATTTTTGGATTCTATTATTTCATCTCCCTAGGAATCAGCCTATAATTCTATCAATCCATGATGCCTCTGGGCAGCCTATAGCAAAGAAATCTTATTACCATACTGACTCACTATCTAGCCAATTGGTAAGGCATCCAGACTCTAAACACCACCATGGACCTCATGAGTGGCCAAACTGTAGCATCTTACCTTCTTGGGAGGGTGGTTCTGTCTTCCCTGGAACCGAGAGGAGGTTGAGGCATATGTAGAAGAGGAAACTGGAACACACCTGGTTTAGGGTTGAGTGACTTAGAGGGAGAAGAGAGAACAAAAGAGATGACATTGCTACTTTGGCTCAAATAGCATTATCCCTGCCATGTCTGGACTGGCCACTGCTTTGTGCCAGAGCCCAGTGCAATTCTAGCCATGCCATGGTAGAGGAGGTCCTAACGTACATATGAAAAGTAAATATGGAAGCTGCTGCCCTCAGCTGTAACTTAGGCACCTGGCCCATCTAGGCATTCAGTAAAAATTTACTGATAAAATAAATCAAGCAGGGCCACTATACTCCAATTTAACAAAATATACAAACAAAAACATACCCCTGGGCCAGGAAAAGGCCAGGGAAGTACTAAAAAAAGAAGGAGCTGTTCAGCCCAACACAGAAAACAAAATGGTCTTAGGCTACCATGGCAGAAGTTTTCGTGCTACTCCTTTGGAAGGAGTACTACAAACTTCCAAAACTTTGACTTTGAATCCAGATGGATCCCTGTATTCTCTCTTGAATGTTGGATGTTCTATTCAGAGATATAAAAGGAGAGCTAGACACTGCACTTTAGTCACCTGTGGGCTGTGGGCAGTAACAAATGGACCTTCCTAGTACATACAGAGACAGGTGACAAATCTAAAGTAAGAAGATGCAAAGTGTGCTCTGGAAACTCAATGAGACAGAAACTGAGGCAGTAACATCTCTACTTTGAACAAGACAGTTCCTCCTCAAGAATTGCTGGTCTGGCAGCAACCAGAACTTGATGGACTTGGCATCCCTTCCCCTCTGAGGGCCTGAGTTTCCCCATTTAAATGAGGAATTAGACAAATGATCTCTGAGGGTCCTTCCAGTTTTCCTGTGACAGGTGCCCATCCAAGTATCACCTGGAATGAAAGCCTTACCATACCAGTTTAAATACAACCCACAGAAGCAAATCCAGCTCATATCACCAGTTGCTGAGCAATGTTGACATGATGTCAACTCCACCACGGTCCTAGGACCAAAACACACCGGCCAAAAATTCCCACTTCTCCATCCAAGACTGGCCCTTTGCCTGCACAGTCTTGCCTGGGACCATACATACCTCAGGCCACTGCAGAACCTGGCCTTCAGCTCCAGGGTCAGTTGTATGAAGGAGGAGGCAGCTTAGGAGAAATGGGAATAAAGCAGAGAACAGTTTAAACCAGACTTGTTACGGAGATTCCCAAGTCTGGGTGGTGTCAAAGAGCACTGGCTTCAGAGTTATATAGACCTGGTTCAAAATGTGCTCCACCACTATCTAGTAGTGTGACTCTGGAAAAGTTATTGAATTTCTCTGAGACTCAGTTTTGATTTTTTTTAAGAGATAGGGTCTCACTATGTTGGCCTTGAACTCCTGGGCTCAAGCAATCCTCCTGCCTCAGCCTCCTGAGTAGCTGGGACTACAGACGCATGTCACCATGCCCAACTCTGAGACTGGTTTCAATATGTGTACCTCACAGGTTGTTGTAAAGCTAAGTAAGATAAATGTATGTAGAACATCTAACAAGGACTTGGCTCAGAGTAAGCGCTGAATAAATATTCATTTTCTTCCTTTCTGAATTATCTTCCATTATAATTTGCTATATTTAACAAGGAACTAGGAAGGACATGTTTGCTCTTTCTATCACTTCTCCCAGTTTTGTAGAAATTAATCCAGTTTCAGGTTCAGGAAGAATAGGAGTCGTCACTGCTTTATCTCCATCTCTAAATTGCTGTGGGAAGAGATTAGTTCGCAGATCGGGGGTCCCATACCAGCATTAGCTGTGTTACTGGTGACCCTGCCAAGGCCCCTGCACTGCCTGGCTCCTCCCAGTCTCTGTAGTAAGGCTCTTTGCAGCGCTAACATCTGTTCTGCCTGTCATGTAACAGCAAACTCCTAGACAAGGAAGACATCAGGAGCCCCCACTTTACCAGCTCCAGGTTTGGTGATAATCTGTATTTTATGCTGCAGCTAAAGCATCTGGCAGGGAATTAATCCCTCAAGGTTTCACAGCAACTCTCTGGGACAACAATTTAACCCATGACTCTCTCAGGGAGAGGGTGCCCAGCTTGCCTTCTGAGACCTAGTCCAGGTCTCTGCCCTCTACTAGTTGGCAGTGGCTGCTTCCCTCTTCCCTCTTGCAGGTTGGGCCTCTGACCCTGTTCCACCTGGCTTTGTGCTGCACAGATCTCCCTGTAGGTCCCAGAGCCTTCTTCCATATCCCCTACTCCATCACTGTCCCCAAGAGATCTACATTTGCATCCCATCAGTACCCCAAGACTGGATCCTGAAGTATGGCAGGCAGGAAGAATATTGGAAGGAAGGTAATAAGTATTTAATATATGTCAGTTGTCACAATAGCTGAGGGGTACAGTCATTCAGGAAATATATATACCTTTCTTGCTTAATTCTCATTATTATCACCATGCTCTAGCTGAGGATGTTGGAAATAAGAAAATTAATTTGCCCAATGTCTATAAACAAGTAAGGGAGGGGGCAAGGATTCCAACTCACATGTGCTAAGAACAACAGTGTCTCTACTGCTCCTTCCTATCAGCAGCTAATTAGATAAGTGTTTCCAGTCTTAAGAGATAACTTCCTAACTCCATGTTCCTCTCCGGCATTTCTTACCTTTCCCTCCCACCAAGCTTATCAAAAGAGTTGTCTCTAACACCTGTCTCTAAGGCCTCACTTAGCACTCATTCTTTAACCCACTGTGGTCTGGCTTCCAACTCAACCACTTCACTGAAACTGTTCTGGAGCTGGCGCTGTGGCTCATGCTCGTAAGCCCAGTTTGGGAGTTTGAGCAGGAGGATCATTTGAGCCCAGGATCACTTGATCCTCTGATCACCATAAAAAAAAAAGAAAGAAAGAAAGAAACTGCTCTGGCCAAGGTAGCCTGTTTTCTTTTCTCTTCTCTTCTCTTCTTTTCTTTTTTCTTTTTTTTGAGACAAGGTCTCAGTATGCTTCCCAGGCTGGTCTTGAACTCCTGGGCTCAAGTGATCCTCCTACCTCAGCCTTCCAAGTAGCTGGGACTATAAGCACACACCACTGCATCCAGCTTTCCAATGGACAATTTTCAATCTTTCTCTTACTTGATGTCTGGGATGCACTTGACACTCCTGGCTACTCCCTAATCCACAAAAATCTCTTCAGTTGGCTTCCCTAATGTCATACTCTACCAGTTTCCTTCCTACCTCTTCTCCTCCTCCTGACCATTCAATGTTGCTCTTGGTTTTGTCTTGGCCCCTTTCATCATCCCATTTTATACACACACCCTTGAGGAATCTCACCTGCTCCCTACTAGAGGATCAGCCCCACAAGGAGAGTAGTCTTTCTTTTTCACTGCTATATCCTCAGACCTAGGATGATGTTTTGCATGTAGTAGGTGCCCAATAAATATTTGTTGAATAAATGAAAGGCTGGATACTAAAGACTTCTATACTTTTATCTAAAAATCAGATCTCTCCCCTGCCTTCAGACACAGTCAATTACCCACCTAACATCTTCACTGGGACATCTCACATTCACCCTGACCCAAATTGACCACATCCTCTGCTGCTTCCCCAAATCAGATCCTCCCCCAGTGATTGAAAACAACACCACCCGTGTAGATGGCAGCCAGAAGCCAAGGCATCACCCTAAACTGTGCCCTCTCCCTCATGCCCTACAGGCAACTGTTCCATCCCCTCAACACTACCTTCATTCCCACCACCAACCTGAGTTAATGCATGAGCCTGAACTACTTGCCTCCACTCTGCCTCCCTCTAACTCATGGACCATGCTGCTCCAAGAAAGATATTTCTAAACAGAAATCTGAGCATGTCACTCCCCTTCTTTAAGACTTAACAAAGCTCCTAGGATAAAGCCCCCTCACATGGCAGACAAGGCCCTGCATGACTCAGTCCTGGCTACCTCTCCACGGTAGACTTGTCAAACATTTTCCACTGCATGCTATGTGACAAGAATAAGAGAAAAGATATTAAATGATAATTATAAGAGGCAAGCATAGAGATTAAGAAAGCAGGCCCTAGAGTCAGATACCCTGGGTTTGAATTCTGGGCATACCACTTGCAGTGTGACCTTGGGCAAGTTACTTAACCTCCTGAGATGATTCAGTTTGTTCATCAGTAGAATGAGGATAATCATAGTACACAATTCCCAGGGTTTTTCTGTGGACTAAATGAATCAATACACGTAAAGCACTTAAAGTAGAGTCTCACACAGAGTAAGCTTTGATAAATATTAGTTATTATTAATAACTTGTTACTAATATTAATGGCTATTAATGACCAGGTATTAATATTATAGTTATTAATAACTAGTTATTAATTATTACTACTGTTCTCTTTCCTCCCTCTTCAGTTTTTGGCTATTCCCCTTCCCATTCTCACCACTGGAAGATAAAGGAGACTCTGACCCTGAACTCCTGGGCTTATTCTGCAGATCAAGGTATGTTTAGGGTAAAAATTGGAGAAGAGAGAGTAAAAATGACTAGTGAGAAAAGGAAATAAAAAGATCCAAGAGGCCTGGAGAAGGCTGAAGGAATCAGAAGCTACTTGGGCTCAATTTTAGGAAGCAACTTCAGTGTACAGTTAGACAGTAGCTTTCACACTGAGTGCTACTAGAAGGCACTTGAAGTATGTGGGGACGTTTTTCAGTTGTTACAGTGATTGGGGGACTCTGGCACTTAGAGCTCAGGAGTCAGAGATGATAAACATCTTGTGAGGTCTGAGGAACTTATAGTATGAGAGGAATGGGGAAGGGAGTGTGGTGTAGGTGCTAAACTAGGGCCTCCTGGACTTCTCCTGGACACAGAAGTATCCACAAACTTGAGAACTGCCAAAAATCAAATGATTTTTGATTGCTGCATCATATTTCCTTCCACTCAACATGGGGCAGAGAATGGATATAGATTCCGAACGAACACATAAACGTCCCCCCATGCTTATGCTCTCTTTGAGTACTCTGAGCAGCCGCCTATGGTGCCTGCCTCCCTCTTAACTTCCACACTTGCCTACTGCCTACCGAGCTTCTTGGAGAACTTCTCCTTCATGTGGGGAACGATGACAAAGAGGCTGTGCAGAATTGAGAGGAAAACTTCCATCAAAGCTGGGTGGGTGGCCTGTTCCAAGTGCCTCTGCAAAGAACCAGAAGGGAGAACACAGTCCACCAGGACTGAGCCTCTGAAGAATAAAAAGAATCAGTAAAAACTGGCATCAAATCTAGCAACAGTAGACTAACGCCTTTCATTTGAAAGGCATAAGAAAAGGTACGGAACCTGAAATCACAAACCTTTGTCTAAGGCTTGGATCTGCTACTTAATAGATTGTACCAAGTACTTTCCCTCTCTGGGCCTCTGTTCCCAAGAGTAAAATGGGAATAACAAGATCTACCTTCCAGAAACAAATGTAGTCTGATGTGTAAAAAGTACTTTCTAAACCATAATGTAGAGTGACACTTTTGTTTCTATTACTACAGTAATAAGAGTAATAATAATATAGTTTACAAACTGCCTTCACATTTATTATTATTATTGTTTTTTAAGGCTAGTGAAATGAAGCAGTGGGAGTGGAGAAGCAACAGAGAAATCTGTAACTGGTTGTGACCAATTAGTCGTAAAGACCGCTGCACTCAGATCAGCCTTCATGTAATTCTTGAACAGAGTCATGAGGCAGCCTGATGTAGCAGACATATCTGAATTAAGAATAAAGAAACTGGGCTCTAGTTCAAGCTCTGCACATAGCCACCACAATGTACCCTTGGGCAGTCACCTCTTCCCTTCTCTGGGTCTCACTCCCTAGCCATAAACAACTGGGGTCTCAGAGGCATTGTTCTTGTAGATAATTTTCCTTTGGTTTTTAAACCAAGTATGTTTTTTTTAAATTATAAAAGTAATATTTGCTGATTAAAGAAAATGTGTAAAATATGGAAAAGTAGAAAGAAGGAATAATACGATAATTCTGTGATCTGCTTCTAGATCTATCTCTAACACTTTATAAACCTAGGAGGAAGGCAGAGCAGAAGGGGAAACCGACACAAGTCACCCAAGTCTTACTGTTAGTGCATCTGGGTCAGGGCCACAGTACAGGACTCCTGACCACTACCCGCCTGCAGACTCCAGTTCAATGGCCTCTTCAAGGAAAAGAGGCTCTCTCTGGCAGAGCCAGGGGACACCTCCCTGCTGCCACCTACTGTTCCCAATAGGTGGTTAGGAGGTGCCCTTTCCCAACTAACAGGGACTTCTCACAGGCTCACAGGATGCCCAATCCTCAAGCAGGAAAAGACTCACTCAAGGGCACCCGGAGAGTGAACAGCACTGGGCCCTGTTCTTCCTACCATCTCAATATCAGTTTAGCTCAAAATGAAGCTCTTCCTAGTATGGTCAACATAGCAAGACCCCATCTCTACAAAAAATTTAAAAAATTAGCCAGGTGTGGTGACACACACCTGTAATCCTAGCTACACTGGAGGATGAAGAGGGAAGATCACTTGAACCCAGGGGTTTGAGGATGCAGTGAGCTATGATCACACCACTGCACTCCAGCCTGGGTGACAGAGCAAAACGCTATCTCAAAAAAATTTAAAAATGAAGCTCTTCAGGACCAAGTCTCTCTTCAGAGTGGTCATCTCACATTTTACAGAACACACATATGTGTTCCTTATTAATGCTTGCATAACATATATTCTCGATGCTCATTACTAAACAGAAAGACACAAGGAAAACTAGGGAAACTGAAGTCAGAGGTTCAATCTCAGCACCATCATGCACTTGCTTTATAACTGCAGGAGTATGACAACCTCATCCGTAAATTAGGGAAAGTTATGGCATCCATCTCACAGGGTCATTTGGAGGACTAAATTAGGTAATGATATAAGGTATTAACTACTCCATAAACATTACCCATTTATTATTTATCACTGCTTTCTAATTTTTCTTGAGAGCTATTTATTAGTTTTATAATAAAACACTACACTTTATTTTTAAAACCAAAGGAAAGATGCTATAAGAATAACATCACTGAGGCCCTGAGAAGGTTCAGTTAGGTGGTCACTGCCTTGAGCCCCTTAGCTGGGCTCGCCCTCACAGTCTTCTCCTCCCCGAGCCTCATGCTGCATGTGGCTCAGGAGAACCCACCATCACCATGGGGATACACAAGGAGTCACAGGCACTGAGAAGAAATTCTGAGAAGGCCTCCAAGGTGTCTTCCTTCTCGGCACTGGGAGCTGTGAATGGATTCTCCTGGGCCGAAGGCTCACTCTGGAATTCCACAGCCAACCTATGAAATCAGTGTGTGAGTATGTCCACTAACACCTAAGCAACATGAAGTTTAGAAGCACCCTCCTAGCGGCTACCTGGGCTCAGGATCCAGGGTAAGTATCTCTTATCTGGAGAAAATTCAAGAGCCATCAATAAGGAGAAGACCTGCTTCTTGGCTAAGTCTCCATCTTCCTTCTCCCCATCCCCTCCCTCATCCTACGTGACTCTTCTACCCCATTGTGTGTACTTCCCTGACCAGAACATGCTATTTGCTATTTCCTGTCTCTTTGCCTTTACATATGTTGCTATCTCTACCTAGAATATCTTCCTTGGATTCTTGACAACCTAAAAAATTCCACATATATATACACAAAACTGCCTCCCCAAGAGACGGTGAGCTCCTTGTGGGCAGCTGCCACTCTGAATTCTCTTTCTAACCCCACAGTCTAGCATCAGGCCTGGCACACAGTAGATACAACAAACATTTGTTAAGGTAAATGGAATTAAGTTAACAAGCACTCAGTGACTAGGCTAGTGCTAGGCTAGTCAGGTAGCGGAGACAAAGGTAAATGAGACACAACCTCATGGCACAGTAGCAAAAACTTCGTGAGGAGGGATTCTTTAGAAATGTCCTCCCCCTAGCTACTGTCCTCAAACTTCCTACACTCCCCCAAACCCTGCCCCAGCCAAAATCCTCTTAGCTATGCAGCACAGCATCAAAAATCAAATGTTGCTTCTAGAACTTCATCCTTTGCCTGAATCCCTTCCACCCCTACCTTCAGTGCTATTACCTCAGATGACAGAAGGCCCCTCACCTGCAGGCATTTCTAAATCCCTCCAGAGTGCTCAGGAGAAACTTTCCCCTTCGAAGAATGGCTTTCTCTGAATCTCTACTGGAGGCATGGCCCTGCAGTGAGAAGGACAGAGAGGAACCTATTGATCAAGTACATTCTCTGTGTCTCCATCAATGCTTGGATGACCACAGACCTCTTCCTCTCACACTACAGTCTGAAATTCCCATATACCTAACTTTCCAGGGATCTTGGTTATATCCTTGAAAATCTAATAGGTCCTTTAAAAAATGGAAAAGGGGAAACCTTAACCACCAGTCTCCCTGTGAACCACAGGACTGGTTCTTGGTCTATTATATGCAGAAAGCTGTCATTAGCCTCATTGACTGTAATGTCCATATTAGTTGCTTCAAAAGGAAATCACTACCCCATTAGGTGTAAAGAGCTTAATTTCTAAGGTTAATCCTGAAAAACATAATTCACATTCATACTGACAGTATCTTTCCTGCTATCTTAAGTCCACAGACCATTAAAAGCCAACAATTACAACACATTGCACATTGGTCAGATTCTTTCTAAGATTCTAGTGAATCTAGGCTTAAATAATTTTGTGAGCATGTTTACCATACCTGTGTAGATGCTATAAAGGGGTGAAATGTGTAATAGGCTTGGTTACAAACACCCTGGGATTTACTATCCAGGCTTAGGTGCTTGCAAGTTTTGGATCTTAGAGAAAAATTATTTCACCCTGTGGTTTCAGTTTCCTCATATGTAAAAATGGGGACAACAATCCTTAAACCTCATGATTCTGCAGTTAGGGAAAAAAAATGACATCTCATTGTAGGTGCGTGTGCATGAGCAAAAGCCATAAAATGGCATGCAGTGGAAAGGCAATATACTAATTATCCTTCTGAAAACTTATTATATCATGCTGTCGGGAAGAAGCAGGCTGCAGTGCACTGACCAGGGGCCTCCTGTTCAGCAGCATCTGGGAAAACTCTGCACACCGGCTCAGCACGGCTTCAAGCAAGGCCCGCAGTTCCCTGTACTGCACAGGTGGAGTGCTCTGATGGTCCTTCCTGCATCCAGAGAGACAAGAGAAGGCTCAGGGTGAAGCAAGGGTACTCCCAAGACACCCCCAGGCTCTCAGGCAATGGAAGGCAGTGTGGTTGGATCAGAACACAGGGTTTGATCTGATAAAAATCCTTACTCCAACACTTACCTAGTTGCACAACTTTGTGCACATTCCTCACCATCAGTTTCCTCATCTATTAAATGAGGGTTAATAGTACTCTCCTCATAGAATTATTCTGAGGATCAAAAAGGATAATATATGCCAAGCACTTAGCATGATGCGTAATACATAGCAAATGTCAGCTATGACTATTATTATTGTTATTAAGGACACGAAGTTTTCTCACTGAGAAGGGCCCCTTGGTGAAGGAAGCGCTACCTAGAACCGAGAACTCAAGATGCATCGAGAGATGTAATGGTCACTGTTCTCAAATAAGTGACAAGCTCTCCTGAGGAAGAGATCAAACTTTACCTCAATGAGGAAAACCAGGATCAATAGGTAAATGTTATCAGGACCCAGATTTTATTTCAGCACATGGAAGAACCTTCTAAGGGTCAAAACTCTATAAAGGTAGAGGTGACTATCTAGGGAGAAGTGAGTTCCCCATTCTGGGAGATTATAAGCAGAGATTGGAAAACTACTTTTGGAGATTCAGTCATCATGAGTGTGGGGTAAATGTGGACAGGTAACATTTAGGGTCCATCTGAACCCTCATATTCTGTAGACTCAGAAGAGGTAAGAGTCATTGACTAGTTTAATTGTGAGCTCCAAGACGCCAGGAACCAGTTCTATATTTTCACTTTACCTAAGCAGAGATAGATGCATTGTAAATTGATGCTAAATACAAAAAGATGTTAAATGGGCCAGGTGTGGTGGCTCACACCTGTAATACCAGTGCGTCAGGAGGCCAAGGCAGGATGATCACTTGAGGCCAGGAGTTTGAGACCAGCCTGGGCAACATAGTAAGACACCATGTTTACAAAAAAAATAAAAAAGAAAAATTAGCCAGGCATGGTGGCACATGCCTGTAGTCCTAGCTCCTTGGGAGGCTGAGGTGGGAGGATCGCTTCAGCCCAGTAGTTCAAGGCTACAGTGAGCTATGATCGTACCACTGCACTCCAGCTTGAGTGTTAAATGAAATTAATGAATGAATATTTGACAGGATATTGGTTTCCTAGGGCTGCTATAATAAATTACCACAAATTGGTTGGCTTAAAACAACAGAAGTTTATCCTCTCACAGTTCTGGAGGCTAGAAATATGAAATGAAAGTGTGTCAGCTGGGCCATGCTTTCTCTAAAAGGGTCTTGGGAAGAATCCTTCCTTGCCTCTTCTTAGCTTCTGGTGGTTGCCAGCAATCCTTGACATTCCTTGGCTTGTAGCTGCACCACTCTAATTTCTGTCTTCACATGGCGATCTTCCTTCTGTGTGTGTCTGTGTCACTGTATGTCCAAATCCCCCTCTCCTTATAGAGACCAGTCATTGGACTTAGAGTCCATGCCATATGACATTACCTTAACCTGATTATATCTACAAAGGCACAAAGGCCTTATTTCCAAATAAGGCTCATTCACAGGTTCTGGGTAGACATGAATATTGGTGGACACTATTCAACCCAGCATAGTAATTAAGAAAAAAACTTGTTAATCCTCATCCCTGGGTCTTTTTGAACACTGAGTATCATCTGTTGGGCCTTCTAATAGATTCTTAGTCACTTATATATAGTTAAGGCTTAATTTCCCCTTTTTTTCTTCATTTCTGGAAGCTCTAAGTTTAATGATCCTCATGGTTTCACCATCTTTAAATTCTTTTCAGCAGTTCTTACTCCTCATTGTTCCTCTAGTTGTGCTTCCCAGAGACTCTCTGAGCCACTCCACCTCAGTAAAGGTTCTGGGAAGTTAAAGTCAAAAACAAAAATTATCCAGGGATTAATAACCTACCCCCTACCCATCTCTCTCTACAATTCTAACCCAACCTGCATTCCTGCTTCTTTGAGCATCACCCCCTTCACATACCCTGCTACCAAACTGACTACTGTACCCTCAGCAATCCTTACACTTTCCCACCCACATGTTTTTGCTAACCCTGGTCCTCCCACAAATCTAAATCTCTCTCATCCCTCATAGCACAACTCAAATACCACCTCCTGCCTGAAAGGTGCTACTGGTCCCCCATAGCACTGGCCTCCTGGGAGACTTCCAGCTCTGCATGGGTGCCTCTGATGAACACAGCTCTTACTCTCTGCCTTTGTGACCCTGCTGGTTACTCATCTCATCCAAACTGGGATTCATGCTCCATATTTAGAGAATCAAATCCAGGGAAGGACAAAGGGGGAGGGGAGACAGACTGAAGCCATTGTAATGTAAATGCTATTTTTTGTTTCAATTTTAATAACCAACCTAGAGTCAAATCACAAAGACTTACACATGGTTCCAGAAGAGATTATAAATATTAACAACTTTTACAATGTAAAATTACAGGTACAGCTGAATAACCTTGAGAAGTAGAAAGTAGGCAAGAGATGGGAAAGGAAGAGTTGGGATGCTGCTAACCAAGCAGGAAGTCAGGAGATACTGCTTGAGTTGAGGGAATATCAATACCAGTTTTAGGTATGTTATTTAAAGGTTCAAAATCATAAAATATTAAATACCAAAAACGCCAAGGAGATATAGGGAAGACAAAACATGTGAACTAGTTAAATCTTTTTTTGTTGTTGTAGAAATGGGGTCTCATTATTGCCCAGGCTGGTCAACAGGTAAAGTGAACAGATACAGTGACCTCTGCTACTCCTTACCAAAATGAAAGTAAAGGGATTTTTTTTCCAAGATATAAATCCAAACCAACAAAGAAAATATGATAACCTAACACTTTGGAAGTACAGTCAGACCTCTAGACCTGTGGGTTCAACATCTGTGGATTCAACCAATCATGGATCAAAAATATTTTTTAAAAAATAATAATACAACAATAAAAAATAATACAAATTTTTAAAATACAGTGTAACAACTATTTACATAGCATCTACTTTGTATAGTCATCCCTTGGTATCCTGAAGGATTGGTTCCAGGACCTCCATGGATGCCAAAATCCATGGATGCTCAAGTCCCTGATATAAAATGGCCTGGTATTTGCATATAACCTATGCACATCCTGCAGTATACTTTAAATCATCTCTTGGTTACTTATAATGCCTAATACAGTGTAAATGTTATATGAATAGTTGTTATACTGTATTATTTGGAGAATAATGACAAGAAAAAAAAGTCTGTACATGTTCAGTACAGATGCAACCATCCATTTTTTTTTAAATATTTCCATGGTTGGTTGAATCCAAGGATGTGAAACCATGGATACTGAGGGATAACTGCATTACTGTAAGTAATCTAGAAATACTTAAAATTATCAGCTGCCCTGGCCTCAGAGGCCCTCAGGTACATGCAGAGGTGGAAAGTTCAGCCTGCCTCGATCTCTCACCTCAGAAAAGCAGAAGTGGCCTTCACTGCCTCAGCAGCCACCTCCAGCACAGGGCTGCTAACTGCTTCTTGGAGAGCACGGCCAGCATCTCTGCAAATGGCTGAGCTCGTGAAGAGCTTGATCTCCTCCGGCTGCCTGAGAAATGGTAGATGAGAAACGAGTGAGTGAACTCTTATCACTGATCCCACCAGGAATAAGAGCTCACTTTTCCTTCTCCATCCTGGCCCCTACAGGCCTGATGTTCCACCACTTTGCTTACCGAGTCAGGATCTCAGCAAAGAGCAGCAGGCCCTGCTTGTGCAGCTCCGTGTTGTTCATCTTGAGGCTCCCCTGTAGGCTCCTCACCACTGCCTCGATCCCTACCTCAGGATGACATGACAGAGGCGAGGCATCAGTACCCTGTAGTTCCTTCACTGCCCACCAGGAAAGGTGAAAGGCTCCGGATAGCACATATTGGCTGGCAGACTCTTGTGGAGGGACCCTGACAAGGTTGAGCTAATGGGACTGGACTGTGAGATCCTTGGGGGCAGGCCCTTATCTGATTCATCTCTGTTTCCCCAACACCCAGCTCAAGTCATTGCACAGGCCTTGGCACTCAAGGTATTCAGTGAATGCCTATAGACCAAGCCACATCTCCACTTGGCACATTCCTATTCCTCCTTGAAGAATCAGGTCGAAACTGCACTCCTCCAGGAAGCCTTCCCTGATCCACTCAGGCAGAGCTGTGAACCTCCCCAGAGATTCCGCAGCTCCTGTGCTTCCCTAGCAGAGCTCTAATCAACTCATATTGAAATCACCTGTTTATGTCTCTCCCTTTCCTGACGGCAAGGACTATGTTACTTGCTATCTCTAAATCTTCAGGTCCCAGCCAAGTGCCTTACATAGACTAAGAGCACAGAATATAAAGTGAATGATTATAAAAAAATCCCAGACAAGGAAGGGACAGTTTCTTTGAAAGGATAAATCAGCAAAACTTAGGGACTACCTGGATGGGCAGATCTCTGGAGCATGGGAAAGGACTAAATCCAAGGCTGAGTAACATTGTTTAGAGTTGTTGTTAACATGCAACAGGAATTCATTTAGTGGTTAACTGGAGTGTCCTTCCTTGCTGAAGAGTCTAAACATACATACTTCTGCTAATCAGGGAACAGCAGAACCATTTGGATATCAATGCTTGCACATGGAATCGGGTAGTGACTATGCTGATGGAAATGCACAGACTCCAGCACTCCCCTCTGAGGTGGAGGTAGCCCCCATCACTGCTGCTCCTACCCAACTTCGAACTGCTATCCACTCAACCCAGAGCTAGTACAGGACCCCACTACCAACCGTATACTGTGTGGCACTTGGAAAAAAATAGTGGCTCTTCTGCCAGGAGTATCAAGCAGCTGTAGCTGGACCAGATGAGCACTTCACTGGAAGAGGAAAGATGCTCAAAGAGGAACTCTGGCAGGGGAAAGGATGAGAAGACAATAAACGATCCCTTAACTAATGCTAGGGCCTTGGATTTATGCAGCATCTTACTCCTGTTACTTCATCTGTTCACACATCCTCTCCACAAGACATGATCATTAAATCACAGATAAACCTGGAAAGTGCCTTCAAGATTATGGTCTAATCTCTCCTTTTTAACAGATGGGAAAACTGAGGCCTAGAGAAGAGGCACTGTTAGTGGCAAATGTGGGACTGAAATTTAGGTCTCCTAATTCTCAGGATAGGCAGCAGCATGATGCAGAAAAAAAGAGTTTTTAGAGCCAGAGACTTTTTCTTAAGAGACAAGGTCTCTGTTGCCCAAGCTAGGACTGGAGGGCAGTGGCATAATCATAGCTCACTGCAGCCTCCAACTCCCAGGCTCAAGCAATCCTCCTGCCTCAGCCTCCCAAAGTGCTGGGATTTGAGGCCCCATGTCCAGCAAGACTTGATTTTACATCCCATCTCTGCCAATGACTAGGCTTGTCAGTTTGAACTAGTTGTTTCTCTTCCCTGAGCCTCAATTTTCTTATTCATAAAATAGCGAAGGTGAGGACCTAAATGTAGTAACATTTGCAGTGTACCTCAGGGCATATTGCCCAGCTCAGAATAGGCCCTTAAGAAACATTAGTTCCCTTTGCCCACCTGGTCCACAGGTCATTCCACCACACTATACTAGGTTTTTATTCCTAGATGGTCAAATAAATGACAAAAATCAGTAACAAATTGTTCAAGGTCATACAAGAAATCTGTAGCAAAAGGATTCAGATGTTACAAGGCCCACTTTCTAGAGCCTGTCATGTACAACCAAACCTTTTACCACCCCATCCCTCTAGTATATATTATCAAAGATCCTCTGACAGGGCTACTGCCACTGCTGTGACCCCCAGGTGCCTACTTAGAATTCTGGGGTCCTCAAAGGAAAAAGTTAGAAGGGCTTCCCTACCTGGGATATCAGCATGGATGAAGGCCGGGGCATGCTTCCCTGGGGAGTGGACCAGCACTGCAGCTATACAGTGGGCACTGGCCACCTGCAGGGTCTCATCTCTAGAGAGGAGAAGCTGGAGAAACAAGCAGCAGAAAGTATCCCAGTCACACTACCGGCAGGACCAGAAGAACTGGCCTGAGTGCCTCAGGGAAGGAGCCTAATTCCTCTCTGAACCCTCCTGCACCACAAGGCACCAGCCACAAGGATATGGAAAGGCATCTCTGTAAACAATGCAGAAATATTAATATAATGAAAGAACACAATGTAAAATCCACAAGCGGCATCAAAGAGCACTAAAACTGTCAACAAGAAGTGCTCAGGTCTTCATTGACAAAAGTACTTTCATAGCCCTCATTTGTTTTGCTATACGCTGAGCCCCGTGAGTCCTCCTAGTCAATCATTGAACCTGGGGGGTGGGTGGTCTGGGGGACCTTCAGCAAGGTTAAGTTACTTACTCTAGGCTACATAGCTGTTAAGTGGCAAAGCTAAGGCAGTAACCCAGGTCAGTCAAGTCCAAATCTAGGAGTCTTCCAACAACTGACATGCTTCCCTCACCAATATTTTAGATTGGGTTACTCTTCTACTTAAAACATCTCAATGAATTTCCATTGTACTCTGAATAATATTCAAACTCCTACTAGACACCCTAGCCATTAGGAGTGCCTATAACACTTTCAGAAATCAAGAAAAGAGTTAACTGCAACCACAGTTAACTCTGTGTAACCACAGATTTTAAGTGTAGTAGAAACTGATCTTTTAGGGGAAAATGCCCAACAGAACATGCATCACCAGAAAAAGGAAAGTGTACCCAGTTTTAGAGCTTGAAAAGGACCAAGTCACACTCACGTCTGGGAAAGATGCATCTAAAGACTGCAAATTTAAACTGCTGTCTGGACTTACAAATGGACACATAAACAGCCTTTCTGATAGTATGTAAGGGAGTTTAGACATTAATCTCTATCATGTTCTCTTTTATAAAAGAAATGATATATTGTTTTTTATCTTAAATCACCATTGATGTAAGACAAACCATCATTTTATGTACCACAAAGAAAGAAAAGTGCTACCAATCAAACTATGATGCATCATTGATGATAAAATGTCTCCCACTTTCAGAGCTGTTAAAATGTGAAAAAAATATATATCTTAGAATCAAAGAATTATGATATTTATCCATTAAGGTAACCAAAAATTCTTCATTTAAAAATGCATATTCCTTATCATGAAAAAACACTCCAACCCTATTTTTCCATCATAAACAAAATTAACTATCTATCTTTTAAAAATCCTAATTACGTACCACGACCTACCAGGGCTTGCATGACTTGCCCCTGCTTAATTTCTAGCCTTATCTTGGGCCACTTTCCCTCACCTCCCACCCTCCATCCCATCTCACTGGCCTCCATCTTTTTCTAGAACTTATCGAGCCCTTCCCTTCCTCCAGCCTTTATTTGCTATTCCTTCTGCCTTAAATGCTTTTCTGTCCACTCTTCACATCGTTTCATACTAATTCTTCAAGTGTCAGTTTGAATGTCAGCCCTTCAGAGATGCCCTGCCCAACCACTTCACCTGTAAGTGGCTTTCTCTGCTAATATCTCATCTCCTCTTTATTTCCTTCACAGCACTTATCACAATCTACAATTACTTTGCTTGTTCATTTGTTTATTATCTGCCTTCCCCACTAGACTGTAAGCTGTGTAAGGGCAAGAAATTTGTCTTTTCACATGCAATGATATTCCCAGGGCCTAACAGTGACTGACACATCACATTAGTGCTCAGTGGGTATTTGAGCAAATGAATGAATCAACATTGCAACAGTAGGAACATGTACATTGACAACACATTCCCAGGGATCTGAATTTTGGGAGAACAGGTTGATAATCAGCCAAAAGCAGGAAAGAATAGCATTAGACTCTGGCAATTTCAAAAATGTCTGAATGGAGGACATACGCCAATATTGTCTTTATTTTAAATTTTTATATTTTACTCATCATTAATTTTTTGCATTAATTTTAATTTTTTTTTTCTGAGATAGAGTCTTGCTCTGTCACCCTGGGTAGAGTGCAGAGGCGTCATCATAGCTCACTGCAATCTCAAACTCCTGGGCTCCAAAGATCCTCCTGCCTCAGCCTCCCAAATAGCTGGGACTACAGGTGCATGCCATGATGCCCGGATAATTTTTCTATGTTTAGAGTAGGCTCAGAGATACGACCTAGCATGTGCAAGACCAGGGAGAAGTTGCAAATGGCTGGAGCACTGGGTTATGGGGTAGAAGAGACAGGAAATTGAGGCTGAAGGGATGAGCAGGGTCCAGATAAAGAGGGTTTTGAGTATCAAGCTGAGAAATTTATCCCTAAAACAACTGAGGTGGCTTTGTTTCTGTTGCTGGATGTATTCTCCATTTTCAGGAAGCCCAGTTGTGAAGGGGAAAACGCAGAGACAAGAATTTACAACTGAGGCCAGTCATGGTGGCTCACGCCTGTAATCCTAGCACTCTGGGAGGCCGAGGCGGGAGGACCATTGAGGACAGGAGTTTGAGACCAGCCTGAGCAAGAGTAAGACCCCGTCTCTACTAAAAATAAAAAGAAATTAGCCAGACAACTAAAAATAGAAAAAAAATTAGCCGGGCATGGGTGCATGCCTGTAGTCCCAGCTACCTGGGAGGCTTAGGCAGGAGGATTGCTCCAGCCCTGGAGTTTGAGGTTGCTGTGAGCTAGGCTGATGCCACTGTACTCTAGCCCAAGCAACAGAGCAAGACTCTGTCTCAAAAAATTAAATAAATAATTTACAACTGAAAAGAAACCTACATTGAGTCTTCTAACAGCATATTTTGTTTTGGCCAGTATGAAAACAGTTTTGGAGATCCTAGGTAGAAGGAGTGGTGGATGAAGACAGGGCCCAGGAAGCACTTGAGTTCCCTTGTTATTGAACCTTGAGACCAGGAATCACAAGACAACTAACTACCTTTTTGAGCACCAAAGGCAGTGAGGTCTCTCCTGGTGGTCCTGCAGTACTCTCAGCACTTTCTGCCAGTGCAGACTTGTTCATGATCACGGACACAAAGAGATCATACTTCAGCAGCTGCCTCAGCAAACCTAGGAAACAAAGGGATTAGGAAGTAAGAGGAGAGGAACACAGGCACCCAAGATAGCTCCTCAGACATCTCCAGAGAAACCTCTTCATGTCTCCATAGAGATGAAGAATGGTTAGAATCCTTAAGCACCAATTTGCTTTCTGCAGCCCAGCTCTCTTCCACAAGGATCTAGTGAGAACCTACTATAGTGCTAGGCCTAAGGGTCTAGGGATTCAATAGTAAGCTAGGCAAACACAGCCCTGATTACCACACTGGACTATAAGTTTCATGAGGGCAGGAATAATGTCATTTGCACCATATCATCCATCACCTGGCACAGTTCCTGACACATAGCAGGGATTCAATAAAGATATGTAACAGAATATAAGATCTACAGCACTTGAAGAGTCCAAAGGATGTGACCACACACCTGGCTGGAGGAAAGACGGGGAAGGAAAGGCTCCGGAGAAGAGGCCATTTAAAATGGGAATTCCCAGTACCATCAGCTGGGATTTCCCTCTGCTGCGCCCTGTTCCAAGTTACCACAGACACAGGCTGCTTCATGGCTTGTGGTTTGGTCCATGCTTCTGCTTTCCTCCTTTCCCTCTCTCCAATCCCTACTCACACTTCAGGACTCAGTCCAGGCATCCTTTCCTTCTGGAAGCCTCTCCTATCTCCTGCTCCCACCCTCTGCTGTGCACCTGCGTGACAGCACTCACTGCACTGCACTCTAATTGTCCATGTCTGTCTTCCACACTGGCCTGTGAGCCCCCCAGGCTAGAGCTTGAGTCTGATCATTTCTGTGACCCCAGAGCCCAGCACAGGGCCTAGTACAGAAGGAAGGTTGATTATGTGTGGCTGGATCGTTCAAAACAGAGCTCTTGGCCCAAACTGTGAAAAGACGCTGATGTCACCCATAGTCTATGCTTTCCTCCATAGCTTCTGCTCCATAACAGGCCCTCACCTGGTCACCAATCATAGTGCCCATCTGTTCTGTCCAAAATATGAAAGCTCCCTGCTCAGAAGCACTTGATAGACCTTATGTATTTATGTAAGGAAATAGCAGGAGAAGAGGCTAAAAGAGTATACTGAGGCTCCTAAAGGGCCTCAAGCAGAGAAACCCAGTACCATGGTTTGAATGTGTCCTCCTCCAAAGTTCATGTGTTGGAAATTTGGTCCCTGATGTAGCAGTGGTGAGAGGTGGGGCCTGTGGGAGGTGTTTTGATTGTGGGTTTGGGTGTTTGGGTTTGGGCTCTCATGAATGAATTAATGCTGTTATCACTGGAGTGGGATTTTTATCATGGGAGTGGGTTCCTCATAAAAGGACAAGTTTGGCTTCCTCTCACTCTTTCTCTTGCCCTCTCTGCCCCATGACACAGCAAGGAGGCTTTTGCAAGATGATGGCCCCTTGATCTTGGACTTCCTAGCCTCTACAACCATGAACCAATAAATTTCTGCTCCTTATAAATTACCCAGTCTATGGTACTCTGTTACAGCAACACAAAATAGATAAAGACACCTGGACTTTACCCTGGAGGACAGAAGAAGCCAAGAAGATTTTCTGATTAGGAAAGTGACAGGATATGAGCTCTACAGCATGAAGATTAACTTAGCAGCAAGTACAGGATGCACCAGGGCAGGGAGTAAAGACTGGAGACAGAAAAATTGCTGTGCCAATTTCCTTCCTTTTTTCTTTCCAAAGGCAATGTTCTTAAGATGCCACACCAAGTCTAGACATCTTTCACACAGTCTGTGCATCTCTTCTCCCAAAATCATGGCTTCTACCCTTTGCAAACCAGAATATTTCCCCACTACTAAAGAGGCCAATATATCTAGTCTTCTAGAAAAGCCTCAAAAACTTACTCTCCCTTTTCTCTTGAGCCCCATGTCTTACCCAAGCAGTTGATCTGTAGCTCCTTTGTCTGGGCACCATCCAGAGTGGAAAGGAAGAGGGAACAAAGCTTCTCTCGGAAATGTCCTGAAAGAATCTCAGCTGCTTTTGGTGAGGAGTATAGCTTCCCATAAAGGTAACAGACAGAAGCTTGCACTCCCTCGTTGGGGTATACTAACCCTCTCAACAGATGTTCCATCAGGTTGCCTGTCCAGAAAACAACCAAGGAGCCAAGGGAAGTCTCACAATGTCAACTGCTATATGAAACTCCAAACTATTATCCCCAATGGGGTAGTAATGGTAATTCTCTGTAATCCCCTGCAATAAATGTTTTCTGGATGCTTAATCAAAAGAGAAAGCCAAGCTTAGAGAAGTTAAGTGATTTACCCTTGGATAAATCCTCTGTGAGATATTTATTTGCCTTTCCTGGATAGTAAAAAGTACTTCTATATTCCAAAATTAATTCCTCCTTCCATCCAAAAGGAAGGTTCACAGTAGATGTTTACTTAATTTGTTTTAAAGAATGAATGGAAATAGCCCAAGACTAGCGTCAAGAAACTGACCTTTTTCAAATTGACCTACACAGAGCACATTTTGCAGATGAGGAAACTGAAGGCTAGAACAAGAAAATAATGACTTCCCAGTGAATGAGCCACCCAGTGGCAGTGTGATCAAAACAGGTAAAAGGGTAGTGGCAGCTCTTCCCACAGGTTACTCACCATGCTCCATTACAAGTTCATCTGCCAAAGCAGGGATGGCGTCCACCAACTTGCCAAGAAGGGTCAGGGTGGCCAAGCTGCCTCGCATAGAGGGCATGTTACACAGCTACAGAAAGTGAACATATTTCACTCCATCAGTTGGGATCAGGATAGATCTCCCACCAAAATTGATCTTGCCAACACCAACCCATATTGTTCATATATCTCACCACAATAAGCAATCAGCTTCTTTAGCGAAGTGTCCAACTCCCCCATTTTACTGGGAACTCCCGGGAGAAAAGGACTGAGTCAAATTCCTCTCAGAGTCCTCAGTAACTAGCTCAGTATATATTTGTTAAACTGAATTAAAATTAGCATATTTTGTGTCCTATAGAACCAGAAACTAGAGGGTGAAAATTGGAAATGTCATAAAAACAGAATGCTGACTCAATGCAAAAAACTCTATTATTATCATCATTATTACAGCTGTGTGCCAGGCACTATGCTGGATGCTTTACAGGGAGAGGTCAGTAGTACATATTTCACCTTTTCTACTGACTAGCTGTACCACTTTGGGCAAGGCTCTTAACTCCTCTGGTGGGAAATAATAATTGTACCAGCCTTACAGGGCTGTTGATAAGACTGAATGAGATATTGTCTATAAAGCACCTAACACAATAGTACCTAGCATATAGAAAGTGCTCAATAAATGTTAAGTGGCATCATCATAATGATAAGCATTGACATATATAATTATAAATTCAATCTGATTTATTAATCACATGCAAAATAATGATGATATAATTTAAACATAATTTATAATTAAACATTGCTTTTGATGGCATTAAGATTTGTCTTTCTTCTGTAAAATAAATAAAAAGTGATTCTGATATTATTCCTCAATCTTAAACACAATACAGAAGCTACTGTTTGATATTTTTATACATTGAAGATAGCAGGTTAAACAAACCCAATCAATGTTTACCTCACTGCTGGTAAGAGCAAATGCCTGCCTATGAAAGACTTAGTGGAAAAAATGAAAAGAAAAAAAGCAGGATAAAAACAGAATAATGAAAAAAAAAAGAGCAAATGCCTTCAGTGCAAAGTAATGTATACAATTCAAAATTAAATGAAATCACCAAAGCAAGACATAGTGAACATATTTCCTTGACAAATTCCTCACAGAAAACTGTATTGTATTTAGAAAGTCACAGAGAATGGACCATGGGACGATTATATCAGAAAGATGGGACTTCAGCATGTGGACGTAGCATCTAGGAGATTGAACGGGGAAGGAAGGAAGCTGCAAAGAGCACTGGAGCAGGATCAGTAGACCCAGGCCCTAGCTCTGGCTCTGCCACCAACTCAGTGGCCTCAGGCAAGTTTCGTTTCCTCTCTGGATTCAATCTCCCCATCTACTCAGAGCTACTGGCTCAGCTCTGACATCTGAGGATTCTGAGGGATCTCAAGAATCCACAGGCATTACTTACCTCTTTGTAGCACTCATCCAGAAGGCAATGGATGGTCCGCTCTAGCTTCAGCTGCGTGGTGAGGTGGACAAGAACTGAGCAGATGAAATAGCATTACATAGTGGGTGAATCGTTTGAGCTCAGGAGCTCGAGACCAGCCTGGATCCTAACTGGTACAGTTCTCATTCTCGTTCTGTCTGCAAGAATCCTCCCATCCCAGTGCTCTTGCTTTCTTTCTCTACAAGCCCTTTGTGAGTAAACCTATGCACTTCAACAGCTTTAACCACCACTTGTGTGCACACAACTTTCAATGAACCAATATGAAATGTAATAAAAAGCAGAGTTTTATATATGCCTTTGTAATAGCACTCATTAATTTTATTTACTAGTCAGTCAGTCTCTTCTCCAGATTATAAATTCTTAGAGGGCAGGGACTATGTCTTATCCATCTATGTGTTCCTGTACAGTATCTAGCACAGAATAGATGCCCAAGAAAGAAATGTAGAATTAATTATTGACAACTAATTGAGTTCTGATTATCTGTCTCTAAATGGACAATTTCACCAAGGCCTCAAGTAACCAGAGCTGTAATTCCAGATAATACTCCCAGCTCCAAATGCTAGATACATATGGTTTCACTTTACCTTCAATACAAAGGTCTGTTACACTCCCATCTTCCACACTGCATGACAGTTCTTGGAGCAAGAAAGGTAAGAAAGGGGTGGTTAAGTTTTTCTTCTAAGAGAAATAGACACACAAAGGCACAGTGGGGATTCTAAGACAAATAGCAGCTTTAAGCAGTATCTCAGCTAAATTCTACCCTCAGCATCAAACACCTAGACTTTCAATGACCCACCCTGGCTTTAAAAAGGTAAGGATTGTCAATGTGATACAGCAGAAAAACCACGTGCTCTGGAGTCTGTGATAGACCTGGGGTGCAATTCTGGCTCTGCCATTTGTTAGCTATGACCTCCCTGAGCCTTGGCAATCATCCTATCTCCCATAAAGGACTATTTTAGCAGTTAAAAGCCTAAGAAGTCTCTGGCACAGAAAAGCACCCACTACAAGTTAGCTGCCCTCCTCCCAAAAATGGCTCCTTCCATTAGGAATTATAGTCAAATTAAAAGGGACCTCAGATAAAACTTAATCTATTACACTTCACACATGAAGAAACTAAGGCCCAGGAGAGGGAAAGTAACTTGATCAGGGTAACACCCAAGTCAGCAGCCTCCATTCTGGACCTTCTAATCCTGTGCAAAGACCATATAGACCTGACTCTTGAAGGATCGTGCTTTCCCATATTCATCTTCACAACTTTACTAACCTTTTAGCTCTAGGAAAGCTAGTTACCATAAAATGGATCACGTGTCTTACAAAAGGAGCCATTTCTACATCATCATGACAAAATAATTTGCTAATAAATTAAACTGTTACAATAAAAAAGTCTAAATCATCTTTCTAAGACCATTTCTCCAAGACCCCAAAAGCAAATATACATCCTATACATGCAAAACTCATATCGTTTCCCTTTTAATCTCACCAAAAAGCATGTTTATGAAGTGGTTGCAGACTCTCTGGTCCTGAGCCACCAGCTGTGTGACCAGGGAGGTATGCCCCACAAGGGCATCTCGGAAGCAGGACAACACGTGCTTCTTGCGTACTACCTGGAAACAAATGAAGAAAAATATTCAGTAGCAACCAAGTCTTAACCATTCTGAACCCAAACAATTATAACTTCAAAATACAATTACATGATGGTACTAGAAAGATCATTTCAACTATGGTGAGATCAAGTATGGAAAAGGGCATCATTTACACAAGGGAATCCATGTGTTCATACAGAGGATTATACATAAGCTAAGGTTCCTAATGCCCTGTACCTATATAGCACTGTACTGTTCACAAATCACTTGTGTCCACCAGCTCACTTAAGCCCAACAAGTTGGTGAAGCAAGCAAAAATAGATATTATTATCACCATTTTGGAGATGAGACAACTGAGGCTCGGAGACTTTTCCAATGATTCAAATCTAAGTCTCCAGGCCGGGCGCGGTGGCTCACGCCTGTAATCCTAGCTCTGGGAGGCCGAGGCGGGTGGATCGCTCGAGGTCAGGAGTTCGAGACCAGCCTGAGCAAGAGTGAGACCCTGTCTCTACTAAAAATAGAAAGAAATTATCTGGCCAACTAAAAATATATATACAAAAAAAATTAGCCGGGCATGGTGGCTCATGCCTGTAGTCCCAGCTACTCGGGAGGCTGAGGCAGTAGGATCGCTTAAGCCCAGGAGTCTGAGGTTGCTGTGAGCTAGGCTGATGCCACGGCACTCACTCTAGCCCGGGCAACAAAGTGAGACTCTGTCTCAAAAAAAAAAAAAAAAAAGAACAAATCTAAGTCTCCAACCACATCTTGTCTAAGGTCCATGCTCTTTCCACTTCAATAGTCTGGGGAAGTGATACTGGGGTTTCGTAATGACAGAGGTAAGTAGAGAAAACACATTCTTCTATTCAATGTAGGCACAAATTCTCACACTTCCCTATACAGAGAACTGGGTAGTAGCTGTGCAAAGTGCCCAGGACAGTGGGAAAATTAGGTCAAAAAAGGGTGAGCACTGAGGATAGGACTGGAACATGGGTACAACTGACTACATCACCTCTTCAATTGGTAAGAGCTAAGGTTAAAAAAAGTGTGTTCAATAAAAGGCAAAATTGCCTCTTACTGCCTCTAACCTGTGGTATTGTAAGTCTTGTTTTTCCTTTGCTGATTCATCCTACATAACACATTAAGTTAACGATCTAAATAAGCTAGTCAAAAAATCTCAATAACTCCCCTTCAATTGACAGCTTAGGTTCAAACTCCTTACCTTGGATTCATACTCTTCAAGGAAGTGACCTCAACCTGTCTCTCCAATTTCATCTCCTTCAATTTCCCCTCACTCTGATTATCCTCCAAACTCATCCCCCTAATACCTACCTCCTGGGATAAGCCTCCCATCTCCTCTAGTCCAAATCTCATCCATCTTCTTAAACATAATTCAAATGCTTCCTCCTCTAAGAAACTTTTCCTAATTTCCCTCCTTACCCTGCATAGCACTTGACCACAAACATGTCCATTCTTCTAAATTCCCAGTAATGTGCTCCCTTGTTTTCTCCTGTAATACACTGTCTTATTCATCTCTGATTCATTGTCCAAGCACAGCAGCCCCAGAACTTCTGGCCTCAGTGAAATCTCAGAGGTTATTAGCTAGTTCAGTGGTACTCAGAGTGTGGTCTGGGGGCCTTTGGGGTTGCCCAAAACCTTTTCTGGAGGTGCACAAGATCAAAATTATTTTCATATATTAAAATGTTCTTGGCCTTTTACAGTCTTATTCTTTCACACGTGTACAGTGGAGTTTTTTCAAAGACTACATGGCATATGATATTGCAACAGATTGAATGCAGAAATACAGCTGCCTTCTTTTAAGCCAGACATTAAAGCAACTTACAAAAATGTATAACAAAGCCATTCCTTTCACTGTCTTTTTTGTTTTGGGAAAATATAGTTATTTTTAAAATTACTTATGTGCTACAGAACTGTACATTTAAAAAGAGCTAAAATGGTAAATTGTATGCTGTGTATATTTTACACAATAAAAAACTTCTTATATTAATATGTAATGGTTTACTATTATTTTAAATGAATTAATAAATCTTTAAATTTTGTTTTTACCTCTAATACAGTATATATCAGTGGATATAACCCACATAAACAACCTTTGGGGGTTAACTTTTTTTTTTTCTTTGAGACAGGGTCTTGCTCTGTTGCCTGGGCTAGAGTGAGGTGGTCATCACAGCTCACAGCAACCTCAAACTCCTGGGCTCAAGCGATCCTCCTGGCTCAGCCTCCCGAGTAGGTGGGACTACAGACGTGTGCCATAATAGTCTGCTAAGTTTTCTATTTTTTGTAGAGACAGAGTCTGCTATGTTGCTCAGCCTGGTCTCAAACTCCTGACCTCAAGCGATCTTCCCGCCTTGGCCTCCCAAAGTGCTAGGATTACAAGCGTGAGCCACCCTGCCTGGCCTGGAGTTAACAATTTTTAAAAGTGTAAAGGCATCCCGAGATCAAAAAATTTGAGAACTGCTGACCTAGCCCGTGCCCCGCCAAGATATGCATTTCCCTCACATGAATTTGAGAGACAATTGATTTCCCAAACTCTATACTTGGATGCCTCCCTCCATGGACAAAAAACTCACTGCAAAGGTGGGTAGGCATTGGGGGAACAGGCAGCTCTGCCTACTAGAAAGGTCTTCCCATTCACCCTGGTTCTGTGTGGCTGCAACCGCCACCTGTCATTCCTGCCATCACAGACAGTAGGCAGCCCCACGACCACATTTACATCCCCAGACAGCTGAAGGGGATGAGAAATGCCCACCGCGCGTGTGCCAGCCCACCGCGTGAGTGGGGACTAAAATGGGAGGGTGCTTGAGCTAAGGCTGAATCCTGGAGACAGCAAAAGGCAGGGCGGGTAGAGGGAAGGGGACAAGACGGGAAGGCGCGCAGGTGAGACTTGGTGAGATCCAGGTTTAGCGTGGACAGGGAGAGGCCCACTGGAGGCGCAGAGCCAGGAGGCAAGGCCGATTTGGGAAGGGGCTACCTGGGCTCAGAGCGGGGAGGCTTGCAGGAAGGACTGGGGCTGAGGTGGGACATCAAAGGCCACCTTGGCCGGGTGAAGGGGCAGGGCCGATGGAGGGAGGAAATTAAATAAGGTGGTGGGCCCGGTTTAGCTTCGGGGAAGGTGGTGCGTCGGGTTCACGGGAGCTGGTCTGGCGCGGGCCCAGCCCGGTTTGGTGAGGGAAATACCCGAGCCCAGGCCTTCAGGGTAAGGGTTCCGCCCGCACCGACACGCCGGGCCCCGGCAGCAGCTCCAGCGCGCAGGCCAGGCAGAGGCGTGGGGACACCTGCAGCAGCCAGCGCGGATCGTGCCGGTAATGAGCCCTCTCCAAGAGCAGCACCGCCTCTTCGCGCCTCCCGGGCCGGGGAGGGTCCGCTGCGGGTCTCACAGCCATCTTCTCGCTCGTGCTCGGCTGAGGCGACCTCGTTTCCCGCGCAGCTTGTGCGCAAGCGCACTTGGAGAGAAACGCGCGCCTGAGTGCAGTGCGCCCGCGCGGGCCGAGTGCTTGGCAATCTTTGGTGAGTGGCGACCCCTGAGGCCAGCGGTGGGCGCGAGGACTCTGGAGCATGTCGTACTTAAACCTAAAGCGGTTTGTTCTTAGAGCCCGCAGTAATTAGTCTTCACCACCCGGAAACCTGGTAAGCATTTATAAAGTAGCTGTCATTAGCCTTGGAAAAGGAAGGAAAGGAAGCAATCTATTTCTACTATTTTTTACAAAGTAAAATAAATGATCTCAGGAATTTTTTATCTAAAAGCAATCAGAATTATTTTATTTATTTATTTTATGATTATTTTTCTTTAGAGACGGGGTCTTGCTCTGTCGCTCAGACTGGAATGCGGTGGCAGAATCACAGCTTACTGCAGCCTCTAATTCCTGGACTCAAGCGATCCTCCCACTTCAACCGCAGGAGTAGCTGTAGGCCACCATTCCTGGCTAGAATTATTATTTTCCCTTCTCTCAAGAATCTAAGACACTCCCTTTAAAATATGCTTTCACAGAGGGCTGCATGGCTCCTGGCACTTTGTAAGTGCACAAGGAATACTGAAAAAGAAAAAATATGTCTTCGTGTATTAAGAATAAATGTTCATATATTGTATTTACCATAAAATATATTAACAATGACAATCCATCAAGCAACAGGGGTTAATTTAGCACCAACAAGCCCAGCAACTGGTTAATGTTGACGGAGGTAAGTTCAAGAGGTGTGTTCACACTTCGAGGCACTGTGACTGAGTGGAAAAAAATGCCCTCCATGGCAGAATACTTTGGAAAACAACAGTTCCATATTCAATGGAATATTATGAAATAGCATTTGGGAAAAGTAGATATTAATGCAGAAAAATGCCCATTAAAATGCTAAATGTACAAAAGATGCAAGATTATATATATATAATTATATAAAATAAATAAATAAACTTAACATTTATTTCAACATCTCTTAAATATAGATAGCATTAATACCTGTCCAAGAAAATAAAAAAACAATATATGTTCTAGTCTTTCACCATACACTTTTACAACAGCAATGTACAAAGTTTTGTAAACTGCTTTCTTTCAGAGAAAAATATATCATGTACACCTTCCACATTATTACTTTCTTTTTTTCTTTTTTTAAGAGACAGGGTCTCGCTGGCACCCAGGCTGGAGTGCAATGGAACAATCACTGCGCTGCAGCCTTGAACTCCTGGGCTCAACCAATCCTCTCACTTCAGCCTCCCTAGTAGCTGGGACTTACAGGTACAAGCCACTGCACCCGCACTAAATATTATTCTATATATTAATACTTTTGAACTGTTGACAAAGTATTATTCTGTTTGACAAAAAAGAGCCAGAAACTGTGCTAGGAGCTAGGGGATTCACAAGTAAGCAAGAGGAGATAGTCCTTGCCCTCAAGGAACTGAAATCCAGTTAAGGAGACAGACAAGCAAACTATTACAATGGAGTACTATATATATATTAGTTATCTATTGCTATATAACAAATTATCCCATGTAGTGGGTTGAATGGTGACCCTCAAAAAGATACATCCACATCTGCTATAGACTGAATTTGTCCCCCCAGAATACATATGTTGAACCCCCAATGTGATTATATTTGGAGGTGGGGCCTTTAGGAGGTAATTAAAGTTAAATGAGTTCATAAGGGTTGGGCCCTAATCCAAAAAGATTGGTGGCCTTATAAGAAAAGAGATATCTCTCTTCTTCTCTCTTTCTCCCTCTCTCTCTCTCCCTCTCTCTTTCTCTCTCTGCACACACATCCAGGAAAGACCATGTCAGAACATAGGAGATGGTGGCCATCTGCAAGCCAAAAAGAAAGCCCTTACTAGACACCAAATTGGTTAGCATCTTGATCATGGACTTCTAGTCTTCAGAACCGTGAGAGAATAGATTTCTGTTGTTTTAAGCCACCAAGTTTGTATCAATTAGTTACAGTAGCCATAGGCAACTAATACACCCCAAAATTTAGCACCTTAAAACAGTAAACATTTATTATATCATAGTTCTGTGGATCAGGAATCTAGGCACAGCTTAGCTAGGTGACTCTTGCTCAAGGTCTCTCAGGAGGTTGTAGACAAGCTGTGTCAGCTGAGGCTTCAGTCATCTCAAGACTCACCAGGGCTTAAGCTGAAGGATCTGCGTCTAAGCTCACTCACATGATTGGTGGCAGGATGCAGTTCCTCGCAGGCTGTTGGACTGACAGCCTCAGTTTCTTGATGGCTGTTGTCCAGTGGCCTCTTCAGTTCCTTGCCACGTGTGACTTTCCATAAGGCAGTTCACAATGTGGAGGGTGGTTTCCCTCAGGGAGCAAGTGAGAGTGCAAGACAGGTGCCCAAGATGGAAGCTACAGTCTTTGTAACCTAATCTTTGACATGACACTCCATCATTTCTGCTTAGTCCCATTTGTTAGAGGTGAGTCGCTAGATCTAGTCCACACTCAAGAAGAGGAGATTACACAAGCGCATAAAAACCAGGAGGTAGGGATCATTGGGAACCATCTTAGAGGCTGCCTGTCACAATATAAGTGCCATAGTAAAATAAAACAGGAAAAAAATACATTAAAACATTAACTGGGTGATACGATTAAGGGTTAATTTTTCTTTTCTGAATGTTCTAAAATCATGTTTTTTTTGAGACAGACTCTCACTCTGTTGCCCAGGTTGGAGTGCAGTGGCCTCATCATAGCTCACTGCAACTTCAAACTCCTTGGCTCAAGTGATCCTCCTACCTCAGCATCCCAAGTAACTAAAGATACAGGTGCATGCCACCATGCCTGACTAATATTTCTATTTTTTTGTAGAGATAAGGTCTTGCTCTTGCTCAGGCTGGTCTTGAACTCCTGGCCTCGGCCTCCCAAAGTGCTAGGAGTACAGGTATGAGTCACCACACCTGGCCTTCTAAACTCTCTTTAATGTGCATGTATGACTTTTACTTATTATTTTTATTTTTTTAGAGACTCTGTTGCCCAGGCTGGAGTGCAGTGGCACGATTATAGCTCTGCAGTGTCAAACTTCTGGCCTCAAGGGATCCTCCCATCTTGGCCTCCCAAAGTGGTGGGATTACTGGCATGAGCCTCCATGACTGGCTGACATGTATAATTAAAAAATAGGAAAGATAAGGCAACAAAAGGAAAAAACAGATAAATTTAACTTCATGAAAATTTAAATATTTTGTGCATCAAAAGGCAGTATCAGCTGGGCATGGTGGCATGTACGTGTAGTCCCAGCTACTCAGGAGGCTGAGATGGGAGGATCACTTGAGCCCAGGAATTCAGTCTGGGCAACATGGCAAGATCCCATTTCAGGGGAGAAAAAGGCAATATAAACAGAGTAAAAAGTCAACCCATGGAATCGGAGAAAATATTTGCAAATCACATAACTGAGAAGGCATTGATATCTAGAATATATAAAGAACTCCTAAAATTCAAAGCAACCTGCTTCAAAAATGGGCACAGGACTTGAATAGACATTTCTCTAAAGAAGATATACAAATGGCCAATAAGCACATGTAAAGTGCTCAACATCATTAATCAATAGAGAAATGCAAATCAAAACTACAATGAGATACCATCTCCCACCACCTCCCACCCATTAGGATAGCTACTATCATAAAAACAGAATATAACAAGTGTGGTGAAGATGTGGAGACACTGGAACCCTTGTGTACTGTTAGTGGGAATATAAAATGGTATAAAACAGTATGACAGCTGCTCAAAAAATTAGAATAGAACTACCATATAATCCAGCAATTCCACTTCTGGGTATATACCCATAAGAATTGAAAGCACAGGCCGGGCATGGTGGCTCACGCCTGTAATCCTAGCACTCTGGGAGGCCAAGGTGGGAGGATCGCTCAAGGTCAGGAGTTCAAGACCAGCCTGAGCAAGAGCAAGACCCCATCTCTACTAAAAATAGAAAGAAATTAGCTGGACAACTAAAAATATATATAGAAAAAAAAATTAGCTGGGCATGGTGGTGCATGCCTGTAGTCCCAGCTACTTGGGAGGCTGAGGCAGAAGAATTGCTTAAGCCCAGGAGTCTGAGGTTGCTGTGAGCTAGGCTGACACCACGGCACTGTAGCCCAGGAAACAGAGCAAGACTCTGTCTCCAAAAAAAAAAAAAAAAAATAGAATGAATAGATAAGCAAAATATGGTATGAATATATACACAATGGAATATTATTCATCCTTAAAAAGGAAAGAAATTCTGACATATGTTACAACATGGTTGAACCTTGAGGATATTATGAAATAAGCCAGTCACAAAAAGACAAATACTATATGATTACACTTACATTAATATGAGATACATAGAGTAATCAAAGTCATAAAGCAGATCGTAGAATGGTGGTTACCATTCTACTGGGACTGGGGGAGGAGGGAATGAGAAGTTATTGTTTAATGGGCACAGAGTTTGTTTTACAAGAGAAAGAGTTATGGAGACGGATGCTAGTGATGGTTGTACAACATTATGAATGTGTTTAATACCACTAAACTATACTCTTAAAAACAGTTAAAATGGTAAATTTTATGTTATGTGTATTTTATCACAATACAAAAATAATTATTTACTAGGTTTTTTTAAAGACAGGGTCTTGCTGTGTTGCCCAGGCTGCAGTGCAGTGGCATGATCATAGCTCACTGCAGCCTTGAATTCCTGGGCTCAAGTGATCCTCCTACCTCAGCCCCTGAGTTGCTAGGACTACAGGTACGCACCACCACGCCCAGCTAATTCTTTTTTGTAAAGACAAGGTCTTTCTATATTGCCCAGACTGATCTCAAACTCCTGGGCTCAAGTGATCTTCCCACCTCAGCCTCCAGTGAAAGGAAAGAATGGAAGAGAGAAGGGAAAAAAGGGGGAGAAGGAGAGAGGAGAAAGGAGGAAGGAGAAAACCTGAATTAAATTTCCAGCCCCAGTACTCACTGATTTAGGCTCTATGATCCCGTTTCTACCAGCTTAAGTGGTCTACAGAATTATCACAAAACATAATACTCATTGGCTCAGAAGTTTCAGACTTGACTAAAGCAAATGATTAGCTCTACAATATCCCACAGTGGACCAGGCAAAGCAACAAATAATTATGGTTGGCAGTATGTGAGAATTGAAGAGGTGGGGATGTTTTTTCTATGAAGTCTGCTCTTGGGCAGCAGAACCCCAGCAGGACAGCTGCACAGTGATCATCTCCCTTCCTTGTACCCAAAAGGACCTGAATAATAGTGTCCCATGCAGATCACCACCCTCCCTAAAAGCGGCTGAGGCTGTTTGAATATCTTGTTGCAATCAGGATGAGCTTGGGACTAGGGCAGCACAGAACCATGATAGCAATCTCAGTGGACCTCACTGTGAGGAGCGGAGAGAGGAGGTGTTTAGGAGGTGACCTTGAGCTGACCACATTCCCTAAACCTTCAAAACCACAGGATGGCAGTGGCTTATACCCTACCCACAAAATATCCCAAATCCCAAAAGGCTCAGATTGGGGCCTTACTGCTGGGGCTTGGCCAACTGTGGGGACCAGAAAAGATGTGCCAGAGAAATCAGAACCCCACAGGGCCCAAATAAGCAATTTTATTAGAGGCTTTTGGGGGAGCAGGACACTCTCAAGCCTTCTCTGATGTGTCCTGAGGACTCTGGGCCTGAGGCCTATTTTTTAAAGCCACAGTGGAAGAGAGAAAACCTCAAATGCTTCATAAAACCAAACTTTTTGAAGGCTGGTAGATTCTGTCGGACCCCATGTGAATTCCCAGGAGCCATCTGACCTTGGGGGCTCTTTGTCTTGGGAAAAGTGGCACCAGCACAGCGGTGACCTGGTGGCTGAAGGTCCCTCTCCAAAGCAGTATGGTCTCCAATGCTGTCCTCCTCTGCTTGTAGGTCACCCAATTTGGGAAGCAGGGTAGGATCAGGTTCCCTCAGGCTTAAGTGGGTGTCTGAGTGATGGGGCTTGGCCAGCTGTGGGGACCAGGACATCTTTTTCAGAAGGGTCATGTCCAGCCTTGCTGCAGCAGAGTGGAAACTCCCTTGGACGCTGACAGTTTCTGTGGAATCAGAGGAAGGCTGCTGCCCAGGCTCTCTGCCTTCGGCAGGTTCCAAGCTTCCTCTTCTCCAGTATGTGGGCTGCTGACATTTGGGCCTAGGAGGCTGAGAGGCCTCCCAAGATATACACTCCTTCCTGCAGGGGTCATGGCCTGCCCTGGAGGATGAGGTCCTCACTCTGCTGGGAGGCCTCTCTGCCATCTGGGAGACGCCCGGCCTGACCATTTTCCTGCCCCTTCTGTTCTCGCTGGAAGGCTCTCCGAAGCTTTCTCGGCCACACCACCTCCTGGACTCTGCTGCGGGCCTGGGGTTCCTGGGAGCAGGGAGCTTGGCCCTAAGAGCAGCTTCCTGGATCTCCTGTGGGTCTCTGGCGCCCCCTGGCGGCCTGACTCTCCTGGGCTTTTCTGGCGGGGTGGAAATATTCCTGGGCTCTGACCTGTCTGGTCTATACTTCTCTAGAGCTCTGGCCTGTGTAGGAAGTGTTGAGCTTTTTCCGCCAGGGGGCTGAACCCTCTGGGACTTCTCTGGGGACTTAGGGCTTGGCATGGAGTCCTGGGACTCACAATGCCTTTCCTGCTGCCCTTGGGGCTCCTGGCCTGTGTATAATCCAGGGAACCTCACCCCAGCAAGGGGCAATGAACAAGATCCCAAGAAATGAAACAACAAATATGACTCCAGGATCCGCCGGGGAAGGCCCCACTTCAGGTGTGCAATCCTCCGCTTCATGAGGGACTCCAGGAGCAGGTGTTTGCTCTTCTTCAGGGCTGGCCACTTGGGTGGGACAGTGAAAGCAGTGAGAGCACCTACCAGAGCTGTGGCAGCTTCAGGGGCTTGGGCACACAGAAGAGGGGGGCAGGCAGAGGGCACGCGGCTCCAAGGCTGCCCAGTGGGGCTGGAAGCCTTCTCTGCAACCACCCTTTTGTCCCTTTGTCTTCTTCTCTGAGACTCAGGTCGGGCCTGAATCCCCTGCTGGGAGGCTGGACTGACCCCCACTCTTTTCTGCCTGGCAGGGGCTGTGGCCTGGCTGGTCAGAGGCTTCATCTCAGGACAGGGAGCAGGGACTACACTGTTCACAGCCACTGTCTGTTCCAGTTCCGTGGCCCCATATCCAGAACCAGTGAAGGCTAGAGGCCGTGCTGGGCTGTGCTTCCTGCCTGTGGGCCACTCACTCCCAGAATAGTCAACCTGGAGACTGGCCCTGGCAGTATCCTTTCCTCTCACCTGATCCTTGCTTCCTCCCCTTGGTGCTCGAGGCTCTCCAGCATCCTCAGCTCTGCATTTTCTCTGGCGCCCTACATCCTGGAGTTCTGCAGCATCCTCATCTCCACTCTCTTTCTGGTATCCTTGTCCTCCTGCCTGGATCTCTCCATCAATTTCACTTCTTAACTGTCCCTGGTCCTCTCTCCCAAGAGCCTGGGTCTCTGTACCATCATCACCTGTGGTTCCTCTCAGGTTTCTCTTCCCTTGTATTTGACTTTCTTCATCATTCCCACCTCCAGTCTGTTCCTGGTTCTTCCACTCTAATGAACAGCTCTCTCTGTTAACTTTACTTTTTAACAGTCTCTGGTTCTTTTCCCTAAGTCTATGGATCTTTCTACCATCCTCACTTCCAACCTTTCTCTGGTTTCTCTTCTCTGATGCCTGATTTTCTGCAACATTCTTCCCTCCAGTCTGCTCCCAGTTCCTCCTCCCTGGTGAATGGCTCCCTCCAGTTTCACTACTCAACTGTTCCCGGTTCTTGCTCTCTGGGCTCTGGGTCTTTACATCATCCTCACCTCCAGGTTCTCTCTGGTTTCTCTTCTCTGGGGCCTGAGTTTCTGTTCCAGTCTCACCTCCCATCTGCTCCTGGTTCTTCCACTCTGATAAAACCATCTTTCTATCAAGGTTTTCTTTCCCAGGTGCCCATATCTCTGCAACATCCTTACCTCTAACTTCACTCAGGTTTCTCTTCCCTTGTATTTGAATTTCTGCACCATTCTCACCTCCAATCTGCTCCTCTTTCTTCCATCCTGCTGAATGGGTTTCTCCATCAATTTTACCTGTTAATTCACCCCAGTTCTCTGCCTCAGATGTCTGGGTATTTGTACCATCCTCGCCTTTAAAATGTTCCTGATTCTTCCACTTTGGTATGTGAACCTTTCCATTAAATTCATTTCCTAACTGACCCTGATCTTCTTCCCCATGTTCCTGGGTCTCTTTATCATCCTCACCTTTAACCCCTCTCAGGTTTCTCAGGCCTAGTGCCTGAATGTCTGTACCACTGTCATCTCCAAACTGCTCCTGGTTCTTCCTCCCTGCTGGGTGGGTCTCTGTATCAGTTTCACCTCTTAATTGTTCCTGGTTCTTGGCCTCGGGTGCCAGAGTATTTGTACCATCCTCATCTCCATCCTTTCTCTGGTCTGTCTTCTCTGCTGCCTGAATTTCTGCTCTATGCTCTCCTCCAATCTCGTTCTGATTCCCCCAACATGGTATTTCGAATTGTCCATGAATTTCACTTGCCACCAGTGTCTGGTTTCCCCAACATAGTGCCTGGATCACCACCCAATCCTCCTCTCTTATTTCCTTGAGCTTCTTCCTCCTCATTATCTGGGTTTCCTCAGCATTCTTGTCTCTTCCCAGGCCTTGGTTTTCCCACCCCAATTGAATTTCATGTTTTAATAGTTTCTGGTTCTCTCCCCTAGATGTTTGGGTCTTCCAAGCTTTCTCACTTCCACCCTGATCCTGCTTCTCCCACCCTGGTGTCTGGATCTCTGTAACCTCCTCACTTCCAATGTATTCCTGTTTCCCCCACTCCAGGGCCTGGGTCTCTACACCATCCTCTTTTTTCACTTTTCCCAAGTTTTCCTTCCTGAATGATGGTGTTTGCACAGCATCCTCACCTCCAACCTGGTCCTTGTTTCTTCCCTCTTCTGTCTGAATTCCTGCACCAGTATCAGCTCCAATCTGGTCTTGTTTCCCCCACTCTTGCATCTGGGTCTCCCCACTAGTCTCACCTCCAGTCTGGCCCTGCTTCCCCAATCCTTGGGCCTGGATCTCTCCCTCATCCTCCCCTCTGGCCTGTTTCTTGTTTTTCCTCTCCACAGCATCCTCATCTCCATTCTTACCCTGGTTCTCCCACTCTGGTGTTTGGGTCTCTGCATCAGTTTTACATTTTAAGTGTTCTTGGTTTTCTCCCATATGCGCCTGGGTTTCAGGAGGATTCTTACTTCCAGATTCCCTTGGGTTTCTCTTCCCAAGTTCCTGAATTTTGGCTCTATCTTCAACTCCCATCTGGTCCTGCTTCTCCCACCCTGCTGTCAGGATCTCGCCATCAGTTTCACTTACTAGTCTCTGGTTTTCATACCCCAGGACCTTAGTCTCTGCATCATCCTCCATTCCAAAGACTATGGGAAGTTGCCTCCCAGATGCCTGCATTTCCCAAGCATCCTCGCCTCTGCTCTCTCCCTGGCTTACCCACTCTGGAGCCTGGATCTCTCTACTATCCCCACTGCCTATGGTCTGGTTTTCACCCCCTGGTGCCCAGGCCTCTTGTGGGCAGTCCCAGGACTTCCAGGTGCGCATTCTGAGTAGCTGGTTGGAAGGATCAGGCAGGAACTCTCTGGGGCAGAACTGTAGCCTCTGAGCTGAAGGGAGGTTTGGAAGAGAGGTGGCTAAGGTCAGGGAGGTGGGGCAGGACCTCATACTGATGACAGGTTCCTTTGGCACCAACTTTCCCTGGGTGCAAACCACCAGATGCTCCATGTTTTGGTACATGTCCAAGGCAGGGTGAGTCTGGCCATCACTGAGACACCAGGGTACCTGACGTGCTTTCCAGGAACTGCCCTGAGGGAGCAGACAGGTGCTTGAAAAGGAGGTGGTACAAAAGATGGGCTCAGAGTGGGTGTGGGCACCCCAAGGTAGGCCCTGAGACAGGTGCTGTGAAGAGAGCGAGTACTGGGCCCACGACTCCTGGAGCCTCCTCTGGTATCCCCATCTCTCCTTTTGTGTCCACTGTTGGACATGAGCATCCAGGCCCCTGAAATTGCCAGGACTGAAGAAGAATTCAGGAGTCGGCCTGAAGAAAGTTTCATGTCTCATGGAGGGCACTGCCCACTTCTGTGGTGGCACCTGTAGGTAAGAACCGAGAAGCAAAATCCTTACATGCATATTAGCTCGTATAATCCATACAGATGAGGATTCCAATCCCCACTATCCAGATGAGGATGGTTGGGCTAAGGAAAGGGGCAGTCACTTAAGTCACCCTTACAGCAAATGATATTCATTCATTCAAGAACGAGTAAGAGTTTTCCTCTGGGCCAGGCACTGTCTATGTGCTGACGGTACCAACATGAACAAGATACTAATAAAAGACCCCACTAGGAGCTATATTCTAGAAATAGAAGAAAGACAATATAACATAATTTTTGGCATCAAAAAGTATTCTCATGGAAATAAAAGCAGAGTGGGGAGTGGGGTTATCGCCTTCAGACAGAATGGTCAGGGAAGGCCTCTTGGAGGAGGTGATGTGTGACTGAAGATCAGAATGAAGTGAAGGGAAAACCAAGTGACATCTGAGGAAAGGACACTGTAAGCAGAGGAGACATTAAGTGCAAAGGCCTGAGGATGGAACAAGATCATGTGTACAAGAAGAGCAAGGAAGCCCAACCAGCCATAATGGAATCAGTAACAAGGAGAGCTCTGGGAGATGAGGTCAGGGACAAACACAGGATAGATTTTTTTTTCTTTTTTCTTTTTTTTCCTTTTTTCATTAGCTCTCTATTTCTTCTTACACAGGATAGATTTTATCAGGCCTTGGAGTTGCAGTTAGGAGTTTGGATTTTTTTCTGAGTTTGACTGGGAGTGCAACCACAGGAGCCATTCATTGCAGGTTTTAAGCAGTGAAGTACTATGATCTGTTGTTCTGGGTCGGGCGCGGTGGCTCACCCCTGTAATCCTAGCACTCTGGGAGGCCAAGGCAGGTGGATTGCTCGAGGTCAGGAGTTTGAGACCAGCCTCAGCAAGAGTGAGACCCCATCTCTACTAACAATAGAAAGAAATTATCTGGCCAAGTAAAATATAAATAGAAAAAATTAGCTGGGCATGGTGGCGCATGCCTGTAGTCCCAGCTACTCGGGAGGCTGAGGCAGTAGGATCGCTTGAGCCCAGGAGTTTGAGGTTGCTGTGAGCTAGGCTGACGCCACGGCACTCACTCTAGCCAGGGCAACAAAGCAACACTCTGTCTCAAAAAAAAAAAAAAAAGTTTGTTCTGGCTCACAGCATAACGCTGGACTTAAACCAGGCACAAAAGAATGCTTGACATACAGTTCCACACAGACAAAGCTGGTCTATGCTATTAGAATTCAGCAGACTTGTGACTGCAAACTTCTGGGCTGCTGGTAATTGTTTGTTTCTTAATCTGAGTGCTATAAGTGAATGTGTTCAATTTGTGAAAATTTATTGATCTATACACCTATAATTTGTGTGTGCATATTATCCTTGAAATAAAAAAAAATTTTTTTTGAGAGACAGGGTCTCACTCTGTCGCCCAGGCTAGAGTGCAGTGAGTGGCACCATCATAGCTCACTGAACCTCAAACTCCTGCGATCAAGTGATCCTCCTGCCTCAGCTTCCCAAGTAACTGGGACTATAGGCACATACCACCAGGCCCAGCTAACTTTTCTATTTTTTTGTAGAGACAGGGTCACGCTATGTTGCTCAGGCTGATCTTGAACTCTCGGCCTCAAGCAATTCTCCCGCCTCAGCCTCCCAAAGTACTAGGATTATAGGTGTAAGCTACAGCCAGCCTTAAAATTATGTTTTAAAGAGAGAAAGAAGGTCATTCTGGCGACTATGTGGAGGACCAACTGTGGTTGCACGAGGGAAGCGGCAGGAACTAGGCAGAGACTGTTACTCTGATGCAGGTGAGACATGGTGGCAGCTCTGCCCAGCATGGTTTGGTGAGTTTGGGAGAAGTGATCAGATTTGAGATATGATTTGCAAGTAAAGCCCACAAGACTTGCAGATGGACTGAACTTGTAGGGTGAAAGAAAGAGAGGAGTCCAGGGCAACTCCTGGGTTTGGAGCGGGGCCTGAACCATGCTCTCCCTTGCCAGCCTGAGTCTCCCTCTGATTCATCTTTGGTACAAAGGGCATAGGACAAGGTCCTCATAACAAGTGACTGAGACAGTCATGGTGCTGAGGGAAGGAGAGTGAATGTGTGTGAGGCTCCCTCACCTTAATGACATTCCTTCTGCTGGGGCGGGTCCTGATGACCTGGCGCCAATAATGCTGCACCTGCCAGATCAGAAAAAGACAGAGGACAAGCAGGTTGCCTCGGCACCGAGGGTCCCTGCAGCTGCGATCCTGGGGCAGCAGGGCCTGCACTGGTTCCCACTCTGGGCCCTGGAATGGCCCTAGCACGGCACAGGCACCCAGCAGTGGCAGCAACATGGCAAAGCTGAGCTCAGGTAGATGGTGTTAGGAAGCTGGAGGGAAGGACTGGCACAGCTGATGCAGCCAGTTTAGGGTGGGGTAGCCCCTGCCTCATAGTGTCCCTGTCACTGATGCCACCTCACAAAGGAGTCTGATGCCCCACCCTCAGCTCCAGCCACTGACACTGGTGCTAGGGCTGGCTAGCACACCCTTGGTGCAGGTAAGGACAGTGCCGGAGAACTACTCAAAAGGAATTAAGAGGAAAAAGAATTTGTCTTAAACATACCTGTCCTCTGGAATGAAGACATTAAGTTCCCCATATGTATGATGGGGTGCTGTAACCTGCAGTCTGCTTGACTTCTTTCTTTCTGCTAGATACTTGCATCCTTTTGTCCTTCTGTCTGTCCCTTATCAAATATTAATGAACACGCTATTGAACTTATGTATTCTTATTTGACCACTCATTATCCCTTCCTCTTCACTCACAGTATCCTGATTTCCTGTTGGAGAATTACTTTTCCCATCTCAAGATCGGTGTTGGTGGGAGAATAATTGCCACTGTGAAGACTTCACTCAAAGGTTGTGTTCAAAATATTAAATAGCTGAACAGGCAGGGACGTCAGCCAATTAGAATGAACCAGGCCTTGTGCTTGCTTCGGCAGCACATATACTAAAATTGGAATGATACAGAGAAGATTAGCATGGCCCCTGCACAAGGATGACACGCAAATTCGTGAAGCCTTCCATTTTTTCAAAAAAATAAAATTTAAAAAATTTAAAAAAGAATGAGCCAGGCCTTAACCCTTCAGTGGCTAGATTCTAAGTGGTCCCTGGAGTATCACCTATTTTACCAACCAGTTAGGAAGCATCTTTCTATTTTAAGAACCCAATATTCCACACAATGTATCCTGATCAAATGTCACCCCAGCTTGTACCTGATACCCTCTCACAGACCCAGGACAGCGAAGGAGTGGAGGTGGGATCTAAGTTTGGCCAACCTGGCTCTCTCTGCCAGGGCTCTAAATCTCAGGAAGAGAGATTCAAGGTAGAAATAGGAGGCTGGTGAGAAAAATAAAAGCAGCCCATGGCACCTAGGAACTGGCCTGGCTCTGTCAGTGATGCCTTGCTGCTGCTAGGATCTGCCCTGACACTCACAGCGTGGCCATGGTGTTCTCCTGTTAAACATTAATTTCACAGAACATCAACAACAGACAAGGCCACTCTAACTGTGATAATCCAAGCAAAAACAATACCACTCCTTAATCCTGTCTGAACACAGAAAACAACTTGAACATTGTCCAAACCACAGAAATGACCAAACATTCCCTTATCCAGGATAATATGAGTGACTACTACTACTTTACCAATTATAGCTTCAGCCTTGCTTAATTCCTCCCACCTTGTAGGTAAGATTTATTAAGATGTCCAATCATAGAACTATCCATGCTTCCTGACAGCATCTAATCCAGAGCAAACCCCACTTCCCTGAACCCTTCCCAAAAGGACATAACAGAAGCCCAAATCCTATAAAAATCCCTTCTAATACCATCTTATTGAGAAGCCCACAGTTCCCCATGGTGTGTGTTCTCCCTTGTTGCAACAAGTAACAACACAACAGGTGTGTTCCTATTGGTCTTTGGCTGGAAGACACTGACAATAGAGTGGGACTGTAGGGATGGTCCTGATCTCACATCCAGTTCCCCTTGAATTCTAAGCTCTACCACAGAGTCTTCCCCTAAATTCCTTTTTAGTAGCTTGCCACTAAAAATCCTTAAGTGAAACAAACATTTCCTCTGGGCCAGGTGTGGTGCAAGAAGATAGGTATCCAAAGTGTCCAAGGCAGCTGCAGGTCCTGCTCCCATGGAGCTTCCAATGTGGTTTGGAAGGCGGACACTAAATAACAAGGTTGACAAGTGCTACAAAGAGCATGTGTAGAGGTCTGTGGCTCCATCCAGCAGGGGCAATTATCTGGTCTGGGTGATCAGGGAGGCTTCACTGAAGAGGTGTTGAATGGGAGTTAGTTAAAGTCAGTAAAGCAAATCACTCCCAACAGAGGGAGATAGATGGGGTTGGAGAGACTGGGGTGTGCTCAGAAAAGCAAAAGAAGGTGGGTGGGGATGGAACACGGAGTTAGAAGGGAGGAAAATACTGGTGGAGAGGGGCTTAGTAAGCCATGGCAAGGATTTAGGCTTTTTTTGTTCTTTGTTTTTTTGAGACCGAGTCTCACTCTCTCATCCGGGCTAGAGTGCAGTAGTGTCATCATAGCTCATTCCAACCTCAAGCTCCTGGGCTCAAGTGACCCTTTTGCCTCAGCCTTCTGAGTAGCTGGGAGTACTGGCATGCACCACCATGCCCAGCTAATTTTTCTATTTTTTGTAGAGACAGGGTCTCACTCTTGCTCAAGCTGGTCTCATACTCCTGGCCTCCCATAGTTCTAGGAATACAGGCATGAGCCACTGTGGCTGGCCTGGATTTAGGGTTTTAAACTCATGGAATGTGGTAAGATTTTAAAACAAATTAATCCTGAGCACATTAAACATTTATTAGTTAACTAGTAAGGGAAATAGCAAGATACAAAAAGATGGACTGATTCTGAAAGAACATGGAAATTATTATATAGTTAGGAAACAGAATTAATTAGACAAGTGGGTAAAGTGTACTGTCTCGTTTCTCATGGTCATAAAAACATCACGTCCCCATCAGTCATTACCAAGGAGGTCTGGGATATGATGGTACAAGATGTCAGGTAGGCCAAATAATAATCATAAATTGGTATAAAGGACATCTAAGAAGCAAACCATAAGTACACATCTATGACTGTAAATTGGAATAATAAGCTTTCATTTCCTAACAGTGGTGACTGATAGGATCAATTAATATGGGGATATGAAACAGAATCCAACAGAGATGAAAAACAGTCCACGTGACAGGTTCTACTGGACTTGGAGTGGAGCCATCAGTGCATATTTCTTAGTTTGGAGACAATTTTTCTTTCTCTGACAAGTCGTATTAGATGCACATGAGGTAAAGTTTGATGGGGGGATCTCTGATGTAACAAATGTTCAATCTTGGAGCCAGTGCAAACTTTTCCTGTTGCCCAGTGCCCCAACATATCTCAGGCACAGCAACTAGATGTAGTGGAAATAACCCAGGTAGGTAGCCAAAAATTCGAGGGTCTGGTTCTGGCTCTGCCACTCTCTCATTCTGTGACCATGGGCAAGCAGCTTCCCTTCTCTGGACCTCAGTTTTCTTATCTGTAAAATTAAGGGGTTGTGTTATATGATTCCTAAGAGTCCTCCCAGGTTTCAACTTCTGGTTTCCAAAGGAATTAACTGGAACTAGACCTCAAATGGTCTAGTTTTGGCTAGATCCAAATGGTCCCAAGATGTACATGGCATCATGTTGGAGACAGATAAAGAAGGGCCATGAGGATCAAGAAGCTCTTGGAGGTGATAAGGCATGAGTTTAACCATAAATAGTGGAGATTTGGAGTAGCACTGAGAAAAGAGCAGAATGCTGGCCGGAAGAAAGTGGGCGTCCTAAGATACCTCCAACGTCAACCTGACAGAAGCTCAACTCCCACACCCCTAAACCTGCTCTCCCTTCTGAATTCCCTACTCAGTGGATTCTAACTCCATTCTCCACCAGAAACTGTGACAAAGGATATCCGAAGATGCAGGAAAACATTTAGAATTACCTATAATTATCTTACCAGTGTGGGGTCAGAAAGACGATTTTGAAAGCACACGAATATGCTCAAAATTGAACTGGCAATGAAATGGGGACACCATTGAAACTCTTTGTTTTGGTAGGTTACTTTTAAAATGTAATTTATTGTTTCTGCCAACAATTTATAGTAGAAAACTAGTAAGGACAGCAAAATAACGTTCCCAGGCCGACTGCCGCTGCTGCTTCTTCAGTGGCCCCTAGGTGGCGAGGTCCGCCCACTCACATGACGTCACTTCCGCTTCCTGCCGCGCAGGGCCGTCATTTCCGCTCCTTCTTCTGTGTGGCTCTTTGCCCGTGCCGAGCGAACTCTCCCTCACCTCGGCTGCGCTCCTTGAGGAGTAGCGAGCCTGCGGAACCGCAGCCATGGTGAGTGCATGCGCCGGGCCGAAGGACTGGAAGCGGGAGGCTCAGGGTTCTGTTCACTCGGTAGCTTGGTGGAGGCTAGAACCCGCGCCATCTCTTCCGCTGGCGCTGGGTCTTAACCAACCGCCCGGCCCTGAGTTAGAAGTTGGGCAGCTGCAGGGTCCCAACACCCTGGCGGGAAGTTAGAACTCAGGAAGCATCAGGGTCCCAGCTGCTGTGGTCGGAGGTACTTTGCAGCAGTCTGTTTGCGTGGCCGAAGGCCTCCGGTGAGCCTAAGAGAAACAGACCAACCCACGTGGGAAAGAGTAAAAAGTTGAGTGAAAAACCCTGGCACCATCCTTTTTTTTCCTGTTTCCTTTTCTACGATATCTAGAGGATGTCGTGAAGCCCTGGGATTTGGGCTCTCCTCAGTCCACCCTCATTGCTAGGATTCGAGAAGACATCTCCCTGGGTCTACGCCTAGTACCTTCCGCGAGTTACACGTGCCAGGGGCTTAAAGGAGCCTTTGGCGTTTGAGGGTTGTAGGGATGGGAAGTGACCCCAGCCCTTGGCCTGGAGCGCAGGAAACGCTTCTCCTGCGAGGTGGTGGCCTCAAAAATCAGAAGTCTCGGTAGCACCACGTGCGGCTTCTCTAAAGGTTCTTGGTGGACTCCGACTTTTAATCATCTACGAAGAGTTCCAAATCGTGTGGCCTGGTGTAGCTAGTTTTGGTTGGCACTTGGTAAGGAGGGAAGAGTTTGTAAAGCACTTTAACTTCCATAGTGAGGTTTAATCCTTCCAACAGAGCTTGGATTCTGGCGGGAATACCTTCCCTCTGTCATTCACCCTCAACCCTCACCCGCCACACCTTTTAAAGCTAGTATGTGGCTGAGCCTAGAATTTGAAGTTTCTAAACCGGTGCTCGTCTTAACGCAGTTGCGTAGAACCTTTGGAATCGGATGGACTCAGATTAAACTTCGCAGCGGTTTTCTTCAACTGTAAAATGGAAATAATAATGCATGTTAAACACTTAGTCCTAATGCCTGATATGGATAAGTGAGCACGCTGTATTTGTTGTTGTTCTTTTTTTATTTTTTTGGAGACAGAGCCTCACTCTGTTGCCGGAGATAGAGTGCCGTGGCGTCAGCCTAGCTCACAGCAACCTCAAAGTCCTGGGCTTAAGCAATCTTTCTGCCTCAGCCTCCCAAGCAGCTGGGACTACAGGCATGTGCCACCATGCCCGGCTAATTTTTTCTATGTATTTTTAGTTGTCCACCTAATTTCTTTTTTTTTAGTAGAGACGGGGTCTCGCTCTTACTCAGGCTGGTGTCGAACTCCTGATCTCAAGTGATCCTCCCACCTCGGCCTCCCAGAGTGCTAGGATTACAGGCCTGAGCCACCACGCCGGGCCTGTATTTGCTGTTAAGTCAAAACCTTGCAAGTTTTGGTTCTTTGGTGTACACGAAAACCAAACTAATCAAGCGAGGGATTTAAGTTGGCTGGCAGTGTGATTTTATTCATTCATTTAATTAACCCTTGAAGAAATTGAAAGGTGAATAGATAAACCCTAAGCAAGCAAGTTTCAGTAGTGTTTATAAGCTAGTAGTTTGGTTTTAGAATTGAGTCTAACTTTTTAGTTAACTAATATTAAAACAATAAGGTGACTCCTCTTTGATGGTTGTTTGGGCACCTGAAGTCTTCCCTTTTTATGCATTTGATGTTTATTGAGAGTTCAGAATCCTTGTTTCCAAATAGGTTGTTGGAAACAATGGAAATACCTGGCATTTTTAAAAGTTTTTTTAATTGATATATCATAATAGTATATATTTTGGGGCTGCAGGTGATATTTTGATTACATGTATATAATGTGTAGTGATCAAATTAGGGCAATTGTGATATCCATCATCTCAAACATTTATCTTTTGTTTGTGTTGGGAACATTGTATTTCTTCTCTTCTAGCTATTTTGAAATATATAATAAATTGTTAACTATAACTTCCCTACTGTAGTATTAAATAAAAAATATTTTTATGAGGAGTGATTGGAATTAAAGTGTTGTTGGGTTGTTTGGGAGGGTGCCAGTATTGATGAGCATTAGATTTTTTTTTTAATTTATTTTATTTTTGATAAAGGGTCTTGCTCTGTTGCCCCAGCTGGAGTGCAGTGGTGTGATCATAGCTCACTGCCACCTCAAACTCCTGGGTTCAAGTGATCTTCTTGCCTCAGCCTCCCAAGGTGTTAGGATTACAGGCATTAGCCACTGTGCCTGGCCAGGTGAGCATTAGATTTTGATAAATTAGGGACACCTGTTATGATTCCTCAGGTAGCCACCAAAAGAATAAAGATATGAGAATATAAAGATAAAAGAATAAACTCCAAACCAATAGAGGGGGAAATAGTGAGAAAGTAATAATAAATCCAAAGAAAAGAAAGAAACAAAAAGAAACAGAACAAGTAGGACAAAAGAAGGAAGATTTGAACCCATTATATCAATAATTAAATAATATAAAGGGACCAAGTGCTCCAATTAAATGACAGATTGAAGTTTTTAAAAATGGAAAAGGTATGCTAATTAAAAAGGTATAGTGTGGCCTATAGAAACATCAGAAAGATAGAAGGTGGCTAAACAATTAAGTACGAATAAAATGAAAATGGCATAATTACAAGAAGGAATAGACAATTATGCAATTATATGCTATATAGAGGTTTTTAAAGATATATAATTGATAGATCATGAAACCAAAACATCACTGTGGAAATAGAGGGGAAAAGATTGATAATAATATTACAGGCTAGGCGAGGTGGCTCACACCTATAATCCTAGCACTCTGGAAGGCCGAGGCGGGAGGATCACTTGAGATCAGGAGTTTGAGACCAGCCTCAGCAAGAGCGAGGACCCCATCTCTACTAAAAATAGAAAAAATTAGCCAGGCATGGTGGTGAGCGCCTGTAGTCCCAGCTACTCGGAAGGTAGAGGTAGGAGGATCACTTGAACCCAGGACTTTGAGGTTGCTGTGAGCAAGGCACCCTAGCCTGACCAATAGAGCAAGACTCTGTCTCAAAAAATAATATTACAGACCATTTTCTCCCAACCAAAATGCAAATAAGTTAAAAATTGGTAATAAAGCATTTTGAAATGAAAATGTAAATAACTCAGTAGGTCAGTTTTTTGGCTTTTTGTTTTGTTTTGAGACAGTCTTGCTCTGTTGCCCAGGCTAGAGTACAGTGGAGTCATCATACATATCTCACAGCAACCTCAAACTCCTGGGCTCAAGAGATCCTCCTGCCTCAGCCTCCCAAGTAGCTGGGACTACAGGTGTGCACCACTGCACCTGGCTATTTATTAAAAATATTTTTGTAGAAATGGAGTCTTGCTATGTTGCCCATGCTGATCTCAAACTCCTGACCTCAAGCAGTCTTCCCACCTCAGCCTCCCAGAGAGCTAGGATTACAGGCATGAGCCACCATGCCCAGCTGGGTCAGATTTTAAAATTATAGAAATTCTAAAATAGAACTGAACAATAATGAAAATACCACATGCAAGAGCATGTAGGATACAGCAAAAGCATTACTTGGAGCCTAAAATGCTTATGCTCAGGGAAAGGAGGCTAAGAAGGTAGGAAAAAAGCACAAGGACAAAATAACCCCAAAGAAAGTAAAAGAAAGGGGGGGGGAAGCAAAAATTACTGAAATAGAAAATAGGTCCCACTATTATAGTATGGACAAAATCAGAAGATGACGCTCTTCTTTGAAAAGACCCCTCCAATAAGATTAAAAAAGAAATAGAAAATATGTAAGGAGTAACAGACATGAAGGAGATGTAATCAGTACAGATTAAAAAGAAAGGATAGGCCGGGCGCGGTGGTTGACGCCTGTAATCCTAGCACTCGGGGGGGCCGAGGCCGGCAGATCCTTTCAGCTCAGGAGTTCGAGACCAGCCTGAGCAAGAGCGAGACCCCGTCTCTACTAAAAATAGAAAGAAAGTATCTGGCCAACTAAAAAATATATATAGAAAAAATTAGCCGGGCATGGTGGCGCATGCCTGTAGTCCCAGCTACTCGGGAGGCTGAGGCAGTAGGATCGCTTAAGCCCAGGAGTTTGAGGTTGCTGTGAGCTAGGCTGACACCACGGCACTCACTCTAGCCCGGGCAACAGAGCAAGACTCTGTCTCAAAAAAAAAGGATATTATGAACAATTTATACCTATAAATATAGAAACTTAGATGAAATGAACAAATGCCTGAAAAATATAATGTATCAAAACCAAGTAGATATAGAAAAACTGAATGAAGAAATTATTTAAAAATAGCTTTACTGAAATACTTTCCACACTATAAAATTCATCTATTTAAAGTGTTTAACTCTGGTTTTTCATCTATTTATATAGTTGTGCAACCATCGCTGTCTCTAATTTTAGTGGATTTTTTCAATCCCCAAAAGAAACCTTATGCCCATTAGCTAACAGAAAAAAATAAAAAAAGAAAATTTAAATTGGTTTTATCTTAGGAATGCAAAACTGGTTTCACATTAGAAAAGCTGTAAAAAAAAAAAAATTGGCCAGGAGTTTGTGACCAGCCTGGACAACATAGCATGACCTCATCTCTACAAAAAAGAAAAAAAAAAATTAGCCGGGTATATGGTGCCGCGCACCTGTAGTCCCAGCTCCTCCAGAAGGTGAGGGAGAGGGTTGCTTGAGCCTAGAAGTTCGAGGTTGCAGTGAGCTATGAGCGCGCCACTGCACTCCAGCCTGGGCGACAGAACAAAGCCCTGTCTATGAACCAGTCCCTACACGCTTTTTTGTGGACCTTGAGAAGCTGATTCTAACACATAGAGGGAAAAGCAAACAAATAATATGGAGGCCTTTCTTCCCCTACTTCTTCAAGGAACTCCTCCAGCTTTCATCTCATTCCTCCCAATCATCCAGCGACTATGACAGGTTCACCTAGTATGTGTTAGGGAGAACACAGGGAATCCTAGCGCAAGCTAGCCCTTGACGTCACTTCACTTCCGGTGTCTGCACACTGCGTCACTTCCTGCTCCTTGGGGGTGGAGCATTTCTGTATAACTGCGGTGTGGCGCGGCAGACCGTCCACAGGCATGCGCGCTCAGTTCTCGTGGTGTCCGGCGAGAGACCGCGGAGACAGATGCTATGGTTAGTGTCCGCTGGGCCGTCGCTCGTGACCACTGAGAACCACCATCCCGCGTGTGTTGTCCAGCCTCTGAACCCAGCGTTAGGCCGGGACAGCGCCGGCGAACCGCTCGTGATTCCTTTGGTGAACGCGGTGGCAACATGGAGGCTGCGCCGGGATCATAATAGAAATATATTCTTATATATAAATACGTGTTTGCTTAAAAACACAGGAAAAACAAACGAGACATTAATGAAAATGGTTAACTGGAAAGGTGGGAATGAGGTGGAAGGAATGGAATGGGACAGCCCACCCACTCAATTCGCTCCCTACCTGGATCGTTTCATGCAGTTATATATTGGAATCAAAGCCTTAGTCAGATTTTTTTTTCTTTGATAACTTTTGAACGTAGTATTCTGACTAGATGGCTTTGGTGAGATATACCTAAGTATTAATACAAAAAGAAATTTTGACCTCAGTGAGTTTATTGGTAGAGATAGTATTAGTATAGCAATTCTGGAACCATTTTGTGTGTATTGTAGGGTAGAGTAAGTGAGGAAATATTGTGATGTGTTGGAAACCAGGGGTCTCACTGAGGACAGAAGGAGATTTACATGGGGAATGGAGAGAGAACTTGTGCTACATTTACTGTAAATTATACCTTAATTTTGACTCAGTGAATTTGGAGTGGAATATGGATGTCCAAATTTAAAGATTACCCCATGTGACTCAAATGGATGCTGAGCCATGGGAGCTCATTTGCAACACATTTGCTGTAATATTATCCAACATTAGGCTAAAGAGAGACAGAAGTACATAAGCTTTAGTATACATTACTGGACTATATAATTGCTAACTTTCTTTTTTAGTGGTAATAGTGTATTTCCATTTTTCTAAGCTGGGAGTGGACAAGGCCATTGTTAGTTACACTGTGTTGAGTGCATTGGGGGTGGGGCAGCAGAGAAACTGTCCTCTGTGTCTTAGTTTTGTTTTGTTTTTTTTCTAAGTGTTGTTTTTTCTTTTTTTTTTTTTCTTTTTTTTAATTTCAGCATGTTATGGGGGTACAAAAATTTAGGTTACTTATGTTGCCCCCCCCCCCCCAGTCAGAGCTTCAGGCGTATCCATCCCCTAGACTGCGCATCGCATTCATTATGTATGTATACACCCATTCCCTCCCCCCACCACTTCTGCCGGACACCCAATTAATGTTATTCCTAAATGTGCTCTTAGGTAATGATCAGTGAAACCAATTTGATGGTGAAGTTTTTTTGTTTGTTTGTTTTTTGTTTTGTTTTGTTTTTTTGAGACACAGTCCCACTCTGTCATCCTGTCTAGAGTGCCGTGGCATCAGCCTAGCTCACAGCAACCTCAAACTCCTGGGCTCAAGTGATCCTCTTGCCTCAGCCTCCCGAGTAGCTGGGACTACAGGCACGCGCCACCATGCCCGGCTAATTTTTTCTATATATGTTTAGTTGCCCAGCTAATTTATTTCTATTTTTAGTAGAGATGGGGTCTCCATCTTGCTCAGGCTGGTCTCAAACTTCTGAGCTCAAACGATCCTCCCACCTCGGCCTCCCAGAGTGCTAGGATTACAGGCGTGAGCCACTACACCCAGCCTGTGTCTCAGTTGTTGACAGTATTTTTTTTAACATGTCTAGGACAACTTCTGGTTCAGTTTGACTGATGCTTTTATTTCCCCCTACAGACTGAGGCTGATGTAAATCCAAAGGCCTATCCCCTTGCTGATGCCCACCTCACCAAGAAACTATTGGACCTTATTCAACAGTCATGTAACTACAAGCAGCTTCGGAAAGGAGCCAATGAGGGTAAGGCAGCCACACAGGGTGCTGGGGGGAGGAGCATTAAAGGCACTCTCTTTCTTGGGCCTCTGGTCTATGCTTCCAATTTGGATGGAGAGCTAAGATACTCTTGACTGCGACTAATGGGAGGGCCTAAGAGCAGCATTTTGACAGTAGATGCTAAAGGCTAATGAGATAAGAATTTTTTTAGGCCGGGTGCGGTGGCTCACGCCTGTAATCCTAGCAGTCTGGGAGGCCAAGGCGGGAGGATAGCTCGAGGTCAGGAGTTTGAGACCACCCTGAGCAAGAGTGAGACCCCGTCTCTACTGAAAAAATAGAAAGAAATTAGCTGGACAACTAAAAATATATAGAAAAAATTAGCCAGGCATGGTGGCACATGCCTGTAGTCCCAGCTACTCGGGAGGCTGAGGCAGTAGGATTGCTTAAGCCCAGGAGTTTGAGGTTGCTGTGAGCTAGGCTGACGCCACAGCATTCTAGCCAGGGCAAAAGAGCGAGACATTGTCTCAAAAAAAAAAAAAAGAATTTTTTTAGACCACTCAATTGTTAACATTTTACCATATTTACTTCTTTCTTTCTGTATACATAAGTGCATTTCATTTATTTTTGCTGAGCCATTTGAAAGCAATTGAAGAGACTTTATGTATTAGCTTTGTGACCTCCCTAGAACTATCAGAAGGAAAAGAGATATTAATGCTTTTTCATATCTCTGATACCATGGATACTTAACATTCATGAATTTCATTTGGTTTCCAGAAACATTCCTCTTGGTTTTTTTTAAACAACCACTTTTGTGGTAGAACAAAATTATATATGCTGTGATACTTCTGCCCAGTGATAATATAGAATACTCTGTTAACAGATACCAGGTAGTTTGCCGTGGGAGAGTTGTTTTGTCTTTGAAGATATTAATAGAAGCATTAGGGATTTTGTTAACTTTGAGATTTAGGGGAGCCATTAGAATCACTTCTGCCTGTGTTGCTGAAGGAAGATAAAGCATAGTCTCTACGTGTCTCTGTCATTTTGGTGCTCTTTTCAGCCCTGCTCTTCACACTACAGTGACTGTAGGGCCTGGCATGGCAGTGGCCAGTAGGGGAAGGGCCCACCAGCTCTCCTGGGAGGTCTCCTCTCATTTGACACATTCACATCAACTTGGATGGGGAGGGACGTGAGTTCTTGTTTCTCAGGTAGATGAAGACTCACGGAGACAAGACCATTGTATTTTCTCTTGCTATACCTTGCACAGTGTTAGGCTCAGAGGTGTCCAGGATAGACAGTTCCTTGAATGGAGATGTTCAATCTCATCTACTTCAGAATTTGCTTACTAGGAGTTCAGGGAGGGAGAGGCTTCAATTTTCTTTGCCTTTGCCTCGGTTTCAAGTATTCTTCCCATCTTTATTAATAGCCTGCTGTGTGGCAGGTACATGTCTATATGTTGGTGATGCATTGGTGAACAAAACTAAATCTCTGCCTTCTTGGAGCTTCCTTTCTAGTGGAAAAGGATGTAGTTTATATGTCCGGTGGTAAAGAATGCTGTAAAGGAAAATAAAGAGGGAAAGGGGGTGGGATCTTACTGGATGGAGTATTCAGAGAAGGTCTTTCTGAAGAGTTGAAGTTAGAGCAAGGAACTGAGTAGATAGGGTGTTTGAGGGAAGCATCTTTTAGACATGGTGCAAAGGCATGCTTGACTTGCTTGAGGGTTCCCAAGGAGGCCACTGTGTGGCTAGAACCAATTAGGGGATGAGAGGTAACTGAAAGCTTAAAAGAATCACTCCATGACTTTTAACATACTTTGCATTTTCTGTGTGCCAGGCATTATTCTTATTAACTCATTTAATCCTTTCAGGAATCCTATTAGGTGGAATTATTGTACTGTGTTATTTTATTATAGATGATACAAATGAGGGAAGTTAAACACCTTGCCCAAGTTCACGTGTCTAGTAAGAGTGAATGCAAGGGTTTGAACTCGGGCAGTGTAGCTCAAGAGTCTGTGGTCTTGTCCAGACCCCAGCATTAATTCAGAATGTGATCCACACAGACTAGCACTGGGCTACAGAGACCAGCAACCAGGAGTAAGCAAGCATTTGAAACAATGCTGTAGGGTATTATTGAACGTGCATGGTGGGTCACATGCGGTGTGAACTTTCCACAAGTATTGACCATGACAGATTAGGATAGTGAAACCCTGATCCTTGATCACAGATAGCTTGCGAAGCGCTACACTGCACTACTTCATGCTCACGGGAGCTTGTATGGAAGCTGTTGCAGTTGACTGGGCAAGAAATGATGGTGACTTGGACAAGTGTAGCAGAGGGGAGAGGAAAGAACTGGTCAGATTCAGGATGTGTTTTGAAGACAGAAATGATGGGTTTAATGTAGAGTTTGAGAAAGGGACATCGCTGATCGCTGATAACTAGTTGGTATTTGAATCCCCTATCATGTCCCAGGGCCGCTCCAGGACAGAGAATTGGTTGTGCCTGAGTGTTTTACCCAGTTTTCTTTCGCCTCTTAGTCTCTTCCCTAGAAATTGCTTTGTGGCTGCCCTACCCATGCCCAACATTACCTGTTGGCCTTGTGTCCTTGTCTCCACAGCCACCAAAACCCTCAACAGGGGCATCTCAGAGTTCATTGTGATGGCTGCAGATGCTGAGCCGCTGGAGATCATTCTGCACCTCCCACTGCTGTGTGAAGACAAGAATGTGCCCTACGTGTTTGTGCGCTCCAAGCAGGCCCTGGGGCGGGCCTGTGGGGTCTCCAGGCCTGTCATTGCCTGTTCTGTCACTATCAAAGAAGGCTCACAGCTGAAGCAGCAGATCCAGTCCATTCAGCAGTCCATCGAAAGGCTCTTAGTCTAAACCTGTGGCCTCTGCCACATTCTCCCTGTTGACTCCTCCCCCTGAGGTTGTGTATCATATTGTCTGTGTTAGCATGTAGTATTTTCAGCTACTTTGTATTGTTATAAAATATTGTAGTACTACATTTGGTTTCTGGAGTTTTGTATTATTTTTGTTCTGTTTTATGGGGTTGTTTTCCCCCTTCTAAGCCCTTCTACATTCCCTCTGCCATCCTTCATCCTTTTATCCTCTCTTTTGAAAAATGAACTGATGCTCAGAACAGATGGAAGCAGAGTGGTAGAACTATTCAAAGGCAGGAAGAGCCAGGAAAAACCTGATGGAGCCAGGATAGAGATATGGCTCCAGCTCTCATCTGCTGACTTCCTACTGTGTGCAGGATATGATTCAAGTAAACACCATCCATTTTGTATCCCTTGTGCCTGACATACAGAATCACTGATGTGTGTTAAAATGATCAAGGGGTTTTCTTTGCTCTCGGCGGGGATTATGTGTCATTTGAAGAGGAAGCATGTGTTCTGTGAGGTTAGGCTTATGTCCAAGTGTCATTTATAAATGTACCCGTTATTTGCTTTTGGTAATAATGATGTTTTGTCCTTTCCCTTCCTGACCCCCAGCTGTACCCCTGAGGGTGGCAGCACAGCAGCATACCAGAGAGATGTGCTGCAGGATTGTAGAGGTGGCCTCGGTAAGACATGGGGCGCTTGACCTGTGTCTTGAAAGAGTCAGAAGTGTCAAGGGCAGAGAGAGCATCATCTGATGCTGGAACCAAGGATTCTGGGAAGATCATGGAGACCTGGCTGGTAGCTATAACAGAGATAATGGGGTCTAAGGAAACTTCTCTTTGGGGAATGGGGATTTCTTCAGTGGACACTTGGCCCAGCTCTGAGAGCCCTTATCCCTGTTGCCTGCCACAGTTGGGTCAGATATATTCTTTATCACGTGAGAAGAGTGCTACTATGTCCTTCATTCTTGTGAACATCCTAATAAAGAAATATATTCATATTCCAATCTAATAAAAGAGTGTGGCAGTGCCTGATTCTTTTTTTTTTTTTTTTCTTTTCTTTTTTTTTGAGAGAGTCTCACTGTGTTGCTCGGGCTAGAGTGCTGTGGTGTGAAGCTCACAGCAACCTCAAACTCCTAGGCTTAAGCAATCCTCCTGCCTCAGCCTCCCAAGTAGCTGGGACTACAGGCATGCGCCACCATGCCTGGCTAATTTTTTTTCTATATATATTTTTAGCTGTCCAGATCATTTCTTTCTATTTTTAGTAGAGACGGGGTCTCGCTCTTGCTCAGGCTGGTCTCAAACTCCTGAGCTCAAAGGATCCGCCTGCCTTGGCCTCCCAGAGTGCTAGGATTACAGGCGTGAGCCACCGTGCCCGGCCGTGCCTGATTCTTAATGGATATTAAGCTAATATTTAGCTTAGTGGATATTCTTAGCTGATATTTGAATGAAGAAATGATTAGTATTACTAGCGTGGTTATAGCTTCTTAAACTTTTTCACCAAGACGCTGTGGAAAAGCCATCACCTCCTACCAAGTAGTTTCTGGTTTGGCAGTTTACAATGTCTTGTACAGACTCAATCACTGGAGTGTTGCTATCACTTTAGGACAGGCTTTCTCAACCTTGGCACTATTGACATTTTGGGCTGGTTAATTTGTACGGGGCTGCCCTGTGTACTGTAGGATTTTTAGCAGTCTCTACTCACTAGGTGGCAGTAGCAGTGCACCCCCAAATGTTCCCTGGAGGTAAAATCACCCCAGTTGAGAGCTGCTATTGCAGAATTAGGGTTCCTGGTAGCCCTTGGCACATGCAGGATTGGTACTGTGACTGAGGCCACTGCCGCCTCACCTACCTCTTTTACTTTTTATATCTAAGGCTAAGTCCCATGAGAGCCTAATAGCTCAGCTTGAGAAATCTTCCAAGGTGCAAATAACTGGGCAAAGAATGAGCAAATTAGGATAGATTTCATCGTGGCCAGCTTGGGCCAAGGTACCCCTCGTTCCAGCAGGAAGCAACTTGGGGGAACCTGGGAACCAATCAGTTCTATGCCTACTGGGCTAGTCATTTCTCTGCCTCACTCCGGTGTTGAAATCACCACCACCCCTAAAGTAATTTCATATTTATTTTTGGAGGTGGAGTTTCAGGTAATGCTTGCTTTCTACTTCATACAGTCACATGTTCATAAACATTTCAGTCAGCAACGGATCGTGTATATTATGGTCCTATGGTGTTTTTACTGTAGCATTTTTATGTTTAGATATACAATTACAGTGGCCTACAATATTCAGTCAGTAACATGCTGTATAGGTTTGTAGCCGAGGAGCAATAGGCTATACCATGTAGCCTGGGTGTGTGGTAGGCTAAACTATTTAGGTACCCTGTGTGATGTTCACATGATGGCAGAATGCCTAGCAGCACATTTTTCAGGATGTATCCCTGTTTAGTGACATATGACTGCACTTTATTTCTTGTGTATGTATTTTTATAATTATAATCCAAAAGACTGAAATAATTTAGGAGAAAGGGGAGCTCCAGAAATCCAACCTCCATCTAAATGGAAACTAGGGCCTGGAAGTTCCATTTTTGCTGAGTGTTCCATATTTTGTTTCTTTAACACTCCAAGACCCCCTTCCTTCTCAAATCCTTGGCATTCGGCCATGCTTTGATTATACTGGCTTTCTCTTCATTCTAGTCTTAATTCAAAAACCACTTTAGGATGTTTCCTTTTCCCCCTAGCTCTGTAACAGTCTTTTTTTTTTTTTTTAACTTGAACATAACTAATATCTGAGATTGTTTTCCAATTATTATTGGGGTAGCAGGAATTTGTGTGGTGCCCTACCGAGTAGATGCTCCAAAAGTGTAGAATGCATAACCTGAGCCCAGACATGCAAGCAAGGAGGAAATCTAGTCATTCCTATCCAGCTACCTAAGCAGTTGGTTGCAAAATTTTATATAAATGATTTATTTGGGGCCAGGCACAGTGGCACATGCTAGCACTTTGGGACGCAAAGGTGGGAGGACCACTTGATGCTAGGAGTTCAAGACCAGCCCGGGCAATATAGCGAGCCCTGTTTCTATAGAAAATTTAAAAATTAGCTGGGCGTGGTGGTGCACACCTTTAGTCCCAGCTATTGAAGAGGCTGGGATGGATCACTTGAGCCCAGGAGTTCAAGGTTACAGTGAGCTATGACTGTGCCATTGCACTCCAACCTGGGCAACAAGGAGACCTTGTCTCTAAAACAAACAAACAGGCCGGGCCTGGTGGCTCACGCCTGTAATCCTAGCACTCTGGGAGGCCGAGGTGGGAGGATCGCTCGAGGTCAGGAGTTCAACACCAGTCTGAGCAAGAGTGAGACCCTGTCTCTACTAAAAACAGAAAGAAATGATCTGGACAGCTAAAAATATATAGAGGAAAAAAATTAGCCAGGCATGGTGGCATATGCCTATAGTCCCAGCTACTCAGGAGGCTGAGGCAGAAGGATTGCTTGAGCCCAGGAGTTTGAGGTTCCTGTGAGCTAGGCTGACGCCACGGCACTCTAGCCCGGGCAACAGAGCAAGACTCTGTCTCAAAAAAACAAACAAAAAAACACACAATTAAACAAAATTTTATTTTGGAGAATCTTATTGCTTCTGAAATCTTATTTTTAGACCTTAACATGACACGTTTAAAGGAAAGTAGGTAGGAGGCCAGAGGATAGGGAGAATCCTACTAGGCTTGTTATTCCTAAAGTTATATTCACCTGGCCTTAATTGTCACACTCTGGCCCACCCCTACTGTTACGTTTTGTTTCCATTGTGATGGTGTGGGTTCCCAATGAGAAGATTATGCTAATAGCCAATGGTCAATGAGCTTTGGATGCAAGGCAGACAAACCCTTCTCCTTCACACTAAAGAATAATGTATAGAACCAGGTGCAGTGGCTCACGTCTATAATCCTAGCACTCTGGCAGGCCAAGGGAGGAGGGTTGCCTGAGGTCAGGAGTTCAAGACCAGACTGAGCAAGAACTTGAGACCTACTAAAAATGGAAAAATTAGCCGGGAGTCATGGTATGCACCTGTAGTCTCAGCTACTCGGGAGGCTGAGGCAGGAGGATCGCTTGAACTCAGGACTTTGAGGTTGCTATGAGCTAGGCTGATGCCACGGCACTCTAGCCCAGGCAACAGAGTGAGACTCTGTCTCAAAAAAAAAATAAAAAAAATGTATGGTAGAAAGTTAGGGCTTTTTATTTGGCAGTAACATAAGGCACAGCAAAGTGGGAGGACTACATGGCCTCCATGGCTACAGAAAGTCTCATAAATGTAAAGTCCCTTGGCTTCTGTCAGGGAGACTCCTTCTAGCTCAGGAGAAACATTTTTTAACTTGCTAAGAACAAAACCAGGCAGCCTGGCTGCAGTGTGGAAGGATGGCTGGATGTATGGTCTCTGGTCAGTTCTGGAAGTGCTTGGTGAGTACATCCAGCAGCTCCTGCTTCTTCACCCCGCCCTTCAGCCCGTACACCCTGCAGGCCTCCCTCAGCACAGACACGGTCAACTTGCCCAGCGTGCCCTTGCTGACGTGGGCCTTCAGCTCCTCTTCAGAAAACTCCACCTTGGGCCTTTTGCTTCCAGAACCTTCACCGTCTGGGGGAAAAGGTCAGGAGGAAGTGATTGGAAATGCTACCAGTGGCATCCCAGCAACACAGCATGGGGGCCCTCATATGATCGGATGATCTGGGCTGCAGTTAACCATTTTCCATAAAGCTGTGATGCCTACCTAGAATAACACGGCAAAGACAGCTTGAAATAGGCAGCTTCATTTAAGTGTAGAGTGTGCAGAGGTCTTAGAGCAGTTTGCCAGGGCACTACAGCCATCCCTTCTGATGCAGCAAGGAGAAAGCAACTTGGCCGCCAACCTAACCTCTCACAGCAACGTTTCCTTAGCACGGCCCAAATGTGGCTTTACATGACCAAACCCAGCCAGAAAGATTTCAGCCAAAGCCAAAATTGTTCTAAAATGGTAAGCGCGCGCACGTGCTATCCTGAAATGTAAGCGTAATGGTAAAGAACTTGGCGTCCATCGGTAAGAGAAAGGACAGTCCAATAGGAAAAAATGGTTAAGGCTAGTAACAGGTAGTGCACAGAAAAAAAAATGTCCAGTAAAACTACGTCTCACTCATAACTGAAGAATTGCAAATCAAAACAGGACATAAGTTTCCCTATGTCATTTTTGTGGAAATTTTAAAAAACAGTATATAAAACCCAGGCCTACAATCTTCAGTACAGTAACATGCTGTACAGATTTGTACAGGTTTACATTTATCCCCTTCTTGGATAGGGGGTAAATGTATCACTATTTTGGGAGGCAATTCTTACCAGAATTGTAAATGTCTACACCTTGACCCAGCAACTCCCATTCCCTCCACAGGGAATTTACCCTGTAGATCAACAATGGTTGCTCATGCTCCCTGTAGCACAGCCATCGGTGCAGGTCTGGTCAAATAAACTGGGGTACATCTCTCTAGTGAAGTGCTCTGCAGTCTTTTTAAAATGAGGTAGATACTTAAATTGATATAAATAATTGTCCATATATAGCTCAATAACAAAATAGCAAACTAGAATGAATACTGTTCCATTTATGTTGAGATAATATATGTTGGTATATGTAAATATATATGTTTGAATAGATATTTCTGAAAGGACATTATCCTTTGTGATAAGACCATAAAGACAACTTTTAAAAATAACCCACTGATGGGAGGATCGCTTGAGGCCAGGAGTTTGAGACCAGCCTGGGCAATATCGAGAGACCCCATCTCTACAAAAAAATTTTTAAAAGTTAGCTGGGCATGGTGGCACACACCTGTAGACCCAGCTATTCAAGAGATGAGGCTGGAGGATTGCTTGAGCCCAGAAATTCGAGGCCGCTGTGAGCTATGATAGTGCCGCTGCACTCCAGCCTAGGTGACAGAGAGAGACCTTGTCTCTTAAAATAAAATAATCCACTGAACATCCACACTCAGCTTCTCACCTTGTTTTTGCTTGGTAACTTTCCTCTCAGGATTGTAATCTGGTGGGTAGACAAGTTCCTTAAACTCATCCACCAGGGAGCCCAGTCTTTTATTCATTGCTTCAACCTTGGGCACTAGAAAATCAAAACACAGAAGAGTGGCCTGGTGAGTCACGAATTTACTGTAGTCACACTTCCTACAGCCAGGCACTGTTCTAAATGCTTTAAACTTATTTTTATTTAATCCTTCGTAGGCAAATTTGTCTCCCCATTTTACAAAGGAGGAAAGCAAAGAGGTCAAACAGCTGGGAAGTGGCAGAGTGGAGATACTGGGCTAGATTCTGGAATTCAAACAGAATCTGTGACCACAGTGGGCTTACAGAGCAAGGAGGTGAGCAAAACCAAGCCATGAAAGAAGGGACTATACAGGGCACACTAGAACACGGGTGGGGTCGGGAAAGACTGTGCAGCAGAGTCTGGAAAGATGAGAAGCAAGAGAGGGCATGTGGGAGAAACAGCAGGTAACATGAAGGTGGGGTGCGTGGAGGGCAGGGCACAGGAGGCCGGAAAGGCAGGTGTGGCAAGTCACGGAAGCTTGGATGTCTTCTAAGGAATTAGGCCTTATGCTAAGAACAGTGGGAAAACTGAAGGGCTCTGAACAGGGGAGCAACAAATCAATTTGCATTCAGAAATATCCCCTGACAGCTGTGTAGAGTATGAACTTAAGATACGACAATACCCTGCTGAAGATGGGGAGGGGGACCCCATAAACATGACAAGTGACAGAACTGGCATGGAATGTGAGGGGGCAGGGAGATAACTGGTTGGGATGGCAGAGCATTCCCCAAGACAAACACAACAGGGTAAGGAGGCTACAGAGGAAACATAATATTTCAGTTTCCTTCTTTGTTAGCTTCCAACTCTACAGTTTGTAGAGCTTTTGATGTAAGCCACATCACGGCCAAGGGTGACAGAATGGGTCTCTCATGAACACATTTGCAAACCGCTGAGGGGAGATCCTGCCCCCTGGTCTACCTAGACAAGGCAATGTGAGAAGCCCCATGTCCCAGACTGCAGGAGCCTTCTGCTAGAGCACTGGCTTACAACCTGGGAATCACCGGGGGAGTAAGGACCAAAGCCCAAATCCCACCTCTAGAGATTTAATTTGTCTGGAGTGAGGCCTGAATGGCCAGATTTTTTAAAGCCCCCAGATGATTCTGTTTTGTAGCCAAAGTTGAGAACCAATGTGCAAAAGGTAGTGGCAGGCCAGGCACGGTGGCTCACACCTGTAATCCTAGCACTCCGGGAGGCCGAGGCGGGAGGATCGTTTGAGCTCAAGAGTTTGAGACCAGCCTGAGCAAGAGTGAGACCCCCGTCTCTACTAAAAAAAAATAGAAAGAAATTATCCGGAAAACTAAAAATATATAGAAAAAATTAGCCGGACATGGTGGCGCATGCCTGTAGTCCCAGCTACTCAGGAGGCTGAGGCAGAAGGATGGCTTGAGCCCAAGAGTTTGAGGTTGCTGTGAGCTAGCCTGACGCCACAGTATTCTAGCCCGGGCAGCAGAGTGAGACTCTATCTCTAAATAAATAAATAAATAAATAAATAAATAAATAAATAAAGGTAGTGGCAAATCTCAGAATCACCTGGAAGGCTTGTTAAAACACAAGTAGCTGGGCCCCAATCTGAGCTTCAAATTCAATCAGCTTGGGACAGGGCTCAAGAATTTGCACTTGTTAACAAGTGCCCAGGTGACATCAAGACTGCCAGTCCAGGGACTACACTTTGAGAACCATAATGTAACCTGATGAGAGGGCACCCAGGGAGCAGGGAAATGCCAGAGAAAGATGGGCTCAGGGTCCCCCAGAGCACCCCTGTGTTTAGCAGAGGGGAAAAGGAAAGAGATCCAGAAAAGGTATCTCAGAGTTACGCTGGCATAGGAGAAAACCAAGAAAGACACTATGGTGTCGCAAACCTAGAAGAAGAAAGTGGGAAAAGAATTTCTAGTCTTCAATAAGTATTTGTTAAAAGAAAACCATATCATTGTGTTAGAGGGAAACAGGCATTTGATTAGAAGAGAGTGAGGGATGTAAAAGAGGAAAAAGTCAAAGGGTCAGATGTCTGAGCAGTAGGACACCCAGGTCCTATGGTAGATGCCAACCAGGCGGCTAGAAGAAAGGACAGGGCAGGAGATGCAGGCTTGGGGGTCGTGGCCATGAGATGGTGACGGAGGCTGTGGGAGTGAAGGGGAAAACCAGCGGAAAGGCAGAGAAGAGAGGGCTGAGGATGGAAACCTGGTTGTTTAGGGTTATAGGAAATACTAGGGCAGCCAAAAGCTGTTTTGAAAATAGAGATAGTAAGAGAAAACAGGACTTTCCATAAAATTACAAGGCCAGGAAGCCAGACTGTAAGAGGCTGAGGCCCTGGAAGTGGAAAGTAGCTGTGGACTGAGAACAACTGTGCTCTGAGCACTTCCTGAGTGTCAGGGCCTCCATTGTCTTAACACCTTGTAAGAACAATATCACCATTCCCATTTTACCAAAAAGGAACCAAGTCTCAGAAAGATTAGGTAATATTCCCCAAGTCACTGGATTTAGTAAGTAGCAGAGCTGAGATTTCAAACACATCAGTCATTTCCAAAACCTGTGTCCTTAACCACCTTGCTAGGCACTAGACAACTGACTTATTAATTTGCCTGAAGTCCATAGAGGAGACAGGCTGCTTAACACAAGGGTTTCTCTTCTTCCAGGCCCAGCTAGACAGAGTAACACTGGTCCAATAACTCTTATGCTTTTAATACTGGGGCTATTTTGTCTAATATGAAAGAGATCATAAGCAAAGCACGGTGGCTCACTCCTATAATTCTAGCACCTTGGGAGCCAAGGTGGGAGGATCACTTGAAGTCAGGAGTTCAAACCAGCCTGAGCCAAGAGCAAGACCCCATCTCTACAAAAAATAGAAAAAGGCCGGGCGTGGTGGCTCACGCCTGTAATCCTAGCACTCTGGGAGGCCGAGGCGGGTGGATCATTTGTGCTCAGGAGTTCGAGACCAGCCTGAGCAAGAGTGAGACCCTGTCTCTACTAAAAAGATAAAAAGAAATTAGCCAAACAACTAAAAATCTATAGAAAAAATTAGCCGGGCATGGTGGTGCATGCCTGTAGTCCCAGCTACTTGGGAGGCTGAGGCAGTAGGATTGCTTGAGCCCAGGAGTTTGAGGTTGCTGCCGAGGCTGAAGCCACGGCACTCTAGCCCAGGCAACAGAGTGAGATCTGTCTCAAAAAAAAAAAAAAAAGAAAAAAGAAAAAGATTAGCAGAGCATGGTGGCATGTGCCTGTAGTCCCAGCTACTCAGGAGGCTAAGGCAAGAGGATCACTTGAACCCAGGAGTTTGAGGTTGCTGTGAGCTATGATGATGCCACTGCACTCTACCGGAGCAACAGAGTGAGACTGTCTCAACCAAAAAAAAAAAGAAAGAGATATCATTAATAACTTGGAAGCTAAGCAGGTAAAACTAATTGTTCTGATCTTTTTAGCCTCTATCAAGAATCTTCATTAAATCTAATCTGTTTCCCAGTGGATATTTACTTCTATCACTAAACTTCCCGTGTTCTTCTTCTGAAATACTTAAGAGAATAACAATCAAGAGGGGGTCTAACAGCAAGATCAAAGAACCCAGGCTGGGAGGCCAAACAAAGCTCTTTGATGCTGGGTAACAAGGTAGCTTTTCTCAGGCAGAGCATGCAGAGTCTGACGGAGAGGCAGTAAGAACAGTGGTTCAGAGCAAGGGCCCTAGGTGGGATTCAGTGAGTTCCAACATAGATCCACCACTTACTATTTAGGGCAAATCACTCAGGGCAACCTTCTCTATAAAATTGGGACAATTACAGCCCTTCCCTCCTAGTTAATGTTGTACATTATTTTTTGAACTTTCACCAACATGTCATAGGGTAGCCTAATTCAGGGCCAGTCTCAAGAGCCTGGCACTTTCTCCTCCTCTCACTGCAGAACCAGCCAAATGTGTTCCTGGCTGTTTAAGCTGGTCTAGAAACTCTCTCAAACGGAGATGGTCTGGACAAAAAGGTTAAGTCTTTAGAGAGAGCTAGGAAATACATCACATACTGCTTCAGAGTAAAATCAATGAGAAGGCCCCTCATGAAAAGAACTTCTCAACTCAGTCACAACTTTCTTACGTGTCAGATCGACGGCTTGTTCAGGCTCCATCAGATCCAAAGCCAAGGCCTCCAGGTTCCTGAAGTGCTGCTGTAGCACTGGGTTCTCAAAGCTGTCACTTCTGTTGAAATAGTAATAATAACATAAAATTAAACATACAAACTTAAACATGTAAAAAATAAGTCCAGCTGAGATGCCCCAAGTTTAGCTGAGGAAAACACCCCAAGTAAAACAGTTGGGAATCTTGTCTCAAATCAATTTTTCTCTCTTCAGTTTTCAGTTTATTATCTGATACTAGAGATCCACGTCCATTTAAAAGCAAACCTGCCCATCTGTCTGTCACTGGAAGCTGTGGACAGAGACAGAAATAGAGGAGGTCGGGTCATGCCGGTACGGAGGAAAGACAAAGGCGGGTGGGGGGATAGGGTGATGCTGAACCCCCAGTGTGCTCTCCTCTTCCCGCACGCAGCAGCAGCATCGCATATGTAAAGAGTATGAATCTAGGGTGAGACAGCTGTGGATTTTAATCCTGGCTCCATCTCCTCTAAGCCTGAGTTTCCTCATCTGTAAGACAGGCTCAAAACCTAGCTTTCAGAGTCGTTATGAAGAATAAATGAGATAATGTTGGAATTGTATCTGGAATAGTGTCTGGCACATGGTAGACTCTTGCTTCCGTTTGTGTGGTAAAGGAGTGTACCAGGAGGTTATATTTGAGGGAGAAAGGTATCATTTTGCCCAGAGGCAGAGCACTGGCCTAGAGACAAAAGATGGAATGTGAAAAACCCCTACAACTCAATGGCAAAAAAGTTAATAACCCTATTTTAAAATGGGCTAAGGGCTGGGCATGGTGGCTTGTTCCTATAGTCCCAGCTACTTGGGAGGATCGCTTGAGCCCAGTAGTTAGTTCATGGCCAGCCTGGGCAATATAGTGAGACCTCATCTCTAAAAACTCTAATAAAGGGAGCTGAGTACAGTGGCTCATGCCTGTAATTCCAGCTATTTGGGAGGCTGAGGTGGGAGGACAGCTTAAGGCCAGAAGTTTGAGGCTGCAGGGAGCTATGATCACACCACTGCACTCCAGCCTGGGCAACAGATTTTCTTTCTTTTTTTTTCTTTTACTCTTTTTGTGAAGAAGTGGAGAAGTATGGGCAACAGATTTTGAGACCTTTTCTCTAAAAAAAATAAAATAAATTTTAAAAAATTTTATTTTAAATGGGATAAGCTGGACATGGTAGCATGCACCTGTAGTCCCAGCTACTAGGGAGACTAAGGCAGAAGTATTGCTTGAGCCCAGGAGTTTGAGGTTGCTATGAGCTATCATAAGGCCACTGCACTCCAGCCTAGGTGACTGAAAGAGACACTGTCTCAAAAAAGTAAATAAAAAGATAGTTTTTGAAAAAAATTATGTTGGGCATCACATTATGCAGGCTCTGAGAGATGGTATATGAGAAGGAATGACTTGAATTATTTAATCATTCTTTTAAGCTTCTAACAATTTACATTAGATTCTTTTTTTCTTGAGACAGGGTCTCACTCTGTCACCCAGGCTGGAATACAGTGGTGTCATCATAGCTCACTGCAGCCTCAAACTCTCAGCCTCAAGCAATCCTCCTGCCTCAGCCTCTGGAGCAGTGGGGACTATAGGTATGGACACCACGCCTGGCTAGTTTTTTTTTTTCTATTTTATGTAGAGACAGAGTCTTGTTCTTGCTCAGGCTTGAGCCACCATGCCCAGCCTATATTAGGTTTTTTTTTCTTTTGAGATGGATTTCACTACATCATCCAGGCTGGTCTCAAACTCCTGGGCTCAAGCAATCCTCCTGCCTCAGCCTCCTGAGTGGCTGGAACTATAGGGATAAGCAACTGTATCTGGCTTACATTAGATTTATTTGCTTTCTGTTATCATGTGACAACACACATAACCAACGAGACTAAGAATTTTCCCCTTAATGTTACTTTCTTGAACTTGTTCAATCAACTAATCTGCTTTCTAAGCACAACACAACAGGTCCACCAGCACAATCCCAGAGTCTCCAATATAATAAGAGCTTCCATTCTCTATATAGCTTTTAAAAAGCTCTCAATAACAAGTAATAATCTATCAGCTGACTGATTAAAGTCATGTTCTCTTGGTCTACGCCTAACTCGAATTTCCAGTAAGACCGTCAGCTCGGGAGAAAGCCTGAGACTGACCCCAGTACTCACCTGTACTTGAAGCGGAGCTTCTGAACAATCGCCTTCATCTTGTCCACCTGCTCTGGGTTTGCTATGACTTTTTCAGTAAAGGGCACCTTCCGTTTATCATCAGCATAGGGCAAGAAGACAAGCTGGAAGCCTGAAGGGAGATAAATTTTCTGAGATTTGACTTAAAGTGTTGCAGTCATTTGTTTCTCAGCTCTAAATTCACCCTCCTATGTCCTGTGACACTGGTGCTGGGGCCCTGTAAACCCCGTTTCTCCTTTACCAGCTGATTCCTGTTAGTGTCTGCCTAACTGACTCCCCCTGGAGTCTCTGGAGGATTGCAAGGCAGGAGGGGTGCTCTTCCTGTACACGTAGACCCCCTTATCCTTGGGGGATAGTTCAAGATCCCCAGTGGATGCCTGTAACCCCAGATAGTACTGAGCCTGCTTGCTGTCAATCGGAACACGTTTCCATGTCTTCCGCCCACAAGGTAATGCGTTGCCATCTTAACTAAGGACTTATCACACACCGTAGCAATAACTTTTGTAGTTTGAGGTACAACAGCAAAACCGGCATGAATTTCTTTTTCCTTCTGCACAATTTCATGGATAGAAGATTCATTCTTGCTGTAGATCTTAGCCACCTCAGCATACGATATTTTTTCTTCCTTGTCAAGAATTTTCACCTTTTCACTTAAAGGAAGCACTTTCTGGCTTCTCTTTGGAGTATTCAAATTACTAACATCAGTACTCTTGTGCTTTGGGCCATTAGGAAGTAAAATAAGGGTGACTTGAACACAAGCACTGGGATACCGATACCACAACAGTCGATCTGATAACCAAGACCGCTACTAAGTGACTAATGGGTGGGTAGCGTTTATAGCATGGAGCCACTGAACAAAGCAATGATTCATGCATGTCACGGGCAGGACAGCACTTACAAATTATTTATTTCTGGAATTTTCCATTTAATATTTTTGGACCACTGTTGACTGCAGGTAACTGAAACCATGGAAAGCAAAACCACAGATAAGGGGAGACCACTCTATTTACAGTTCCTATCTTTACACCCCAGCAAGGACCCTTCACCTGGCTGCGGCAGGTGGTTCCAGTCTCCAGCTTTTCTTATACATCCAGGGCCAGCTGCACAGTCCGGTGCCCTCTCTCTAGAGGGCTAAGTGCCAGCTCCATCGGGCCCTCCTCTGAGCTCTCTCCTTTTTTCCTCTACCCTCTACCATGTGCTAAAAGGAAACAGCTACAGGTTATCAGGCTGATCGTGGTTTAATTACTGATGGGCTCTAGAAGGACTAAAAAATCTAGACACTGCAACCAAGTGCTGCTACCAGGTGAAGGGCCCTTGCTGGCAACGCTGACAACAGCACTGAGCAAACAGGAAGGAGCAAGTCCCTCACTTCTCCCCTGCCCTCCGGCCTCCTCTAGCGCCGCCACTGACACAGCCTGTTTGAGAGCCAGCTGCAAAAGGAGAAGATGGGCTTGAAGCATCTCAGCCTCAGCAGCACAGAGCATACAAAAGGGTGAATTGGGGCTGAGAGACAACAGCTTAATAACTTAGTGTTCCTGAGCATTCTAACGACCAAAGTTAAAACTATAATACATTCAAAGAGTTACTTTATCAAGTTAACTTTTGTGAGCATGGCTAGGGAAGGAAGATTATCATCAGCTGACGACTTTGTGCTAAGAACCTGTATATTTACTAATTTATCTCAAATGTAAAACAACCTTGAGGGAAAGGTGTTTTAGAATCCCCATCTTTGTAAATAAGGAATATAAATAGAAAGGTTAAATTATTTGACCAAGTTGGCCAGCTAACAAGATGGGCGTGAATCAAAAGCAAGCAAGCTTTTAGACACATAAACGTAAGATGAAATCAAGTCTGACTTCAAAATCCATGGTCTTTCCACTATACCCCACTGCCTCGACAAACCCCATGGTTTGGTTTATAAGGAGATAAACCAAACATGTGCCAAACAATGGCTTTTAATAAAGAAAGGTGTCAGCAGCAAGGGCCTCGTGTCAATAACTTGCAAATGGTCCCTAAGCAGATAATTCTTAACCCTGGCTGCAGATCTGCCTTGTAGGGCTGTGCATGCTGTGCACTGCACCACCATATTTGGTGGCCTTATGGGGCTGTGCATCAAATTCACCCAAGAAACTTTAAAAATACACATTTCCCAGCCCCCATTTCTGGAGACTATGGTTTAGCAGGTCCCATGAATGATTCCAGAGCATAGGCAAGCTTCAGAAGCCTTGGAAATGTACCTGGAGGAGTCACTTGAATTTTCTGGTCATCCAACTCCTCTTCCTGTGGCACCAAAGCCACAAAACAAGGGGGGATGTTCTTGCGGGGTGTATATCTGCACACTGCTAGGACCTCCTTCTCCAGACACTTGATGAGTAGAGCACTGAACAGGGTTGAGCTCCCTAGAAAACAAAAGTCCCAACAGCCTACATCCCAAAGAGGTCTCCTCCTTTCTTCCCTCTTAGCCCTATAATTTCTCTTCCATTTTTTTTTTTCTTCAGGGGAGAGTGTGAACGCAGTCCCCCACTACACAAATTATGCAGTCAAGTTTCCCACCGTTGGGGAAATTGCAGGGGTCAGCGCATGTGGAGTGCAACGGGTAAGCTCACCCTGGGAAACCACCTTCGTGATCATGGTATGTCTTCCATTTTTTCAAAGGGTTTATGAAGCCTCAACAGGTGAGGGGTGAGAAACCCAGAGCTGAGGGGAAAGTGGGGGCAGTAGAAGTGTAGAAAGAAGAGAAAGGAAAGGAATAAGAGGTCTGGAAGCCCCATATACTCCTTAGAATGTGGACTACTAATGTCAGTTCACTTTTACTGACAGAGTAAAAACATGAGCTCCAGGTGTTAATGAAAACCAATCAAGTCAAATCTGGGGGGCTCATGAGCTGCAGCACAGAAGACAGGTCTGGGCAGCACAAATAAACACAAGAGCAGAGTTTACGTCTTTAATTGACAACACTAGAGAAAAAGCTGTGGGTTTGTTTGGTTTTTGTATGTTGTTCTCTATCTGATGTGTCAAAGAAAGAAGTATATAGGAAATAAGGATTCCTCCCACCCCCCACCACCAGTTTCTCCTGAGAAAAGGAAATAAGTGTTTAAATGCTAAATTCCATAGTCCCTCCTGGATATTCACAATGCATATCAGTATATTAGAGGTCCTAAAGAAATCTCTTTAACTTTTGTTTAGTTCCACATTTCCAAAATTTGAGAAGGAAACACTTTTAAAATACTCCATTAGGACAGGCATGGTGGTTCACACCTGTAATCCCAACATATAGGGAGGCTGAAGCGGGAAGATCACTTGAGGCCAGGAGTTCAAGACCAGCCTGGGCAACATAGCGAGACCTTGCCTGTACAAAAAATTAAAATTAGCCAGGCATGGTGGCACATGTCTGTAGTCCCAACTACTCAGGAGGAGGAGGCTGAGCTCAGGAGTTCAAGGCTGCAGTGAGCTATGATCGCACCACTGTACTCCAGCCTGAGCAACAGAGTGAGACCCTGCCTCAAAAAAAAAAAAAAAAATACCCCATTAACATCTCCTATACGGTGTCTAAGCAACACCCATTCAGGAACCGCTGCCCCATAAACAGTGTTCTGTGTTAGTCACCCACTCATCCTTGGTCTGTGCCACTTACCGTTCACCAGGGACTCCTCAGGGTACACGAACAGGGAGGGCCTCAGGTGGTGGTGCATCTTCAGCATTACTAAGGGCTTGAAACCAATGAGAATCAAACCTGGTTCATCAAACCGTTTCAGCTCTTCTGTTTCCTCTTTCTCTAGCACAATCTGACGACTCCCATAGATCTAAGGAGGGAAACAGAGAGAGGCTATGCAAAACGGCTGCTGCATGACTCTAGCAGGTTAAAATCAGATCAGGAGCAGGAAGAGGGCTCAGCAGGGCATCCTCCTCCTATAACAGGCAATTAACATTTACTGAGTGACTACCAGGTACTTTACATTTGTCATCTAATTTTTCTTCTGTAACAGTCCTAGGAGGTAGGTGTTAAAAACTGTTTTAAAGATGAGTGAACTGAGGCTCAGTTGTTGCGTAGTTTGCTCCAGTTTGTACAAATGAATTGGCCTTTAAACCCAGATCTTTCTGGTGCCAAAGGCCTTACTCTTCAGGTATTTATTCCTTCTCCCATTTAACACGTAGTGAGCTCTAAGCACTATCCCTGACACACAAAGGATGCTTAAACCATACCTATTTACTGAATGAGAGGACCTATGTCAGGTACTGTGCTAGGTCTCAGGGTGGGAAGCAGACACAACATACATATATAAGTATTACTTCCAGATTAATATTTGCATTTTGATCCTGGATATGTGATAACAGCACTTAATAGCACAAATTTGTGTTTTATGAACAAAAAAAGAGCCCTCAATGTTTTTTTCAGGCATAATGGAGATAGAACAAAACTCAGTAACCAGAAGAACTATTGCCTATGAATAAAACCCATAGGAAAAACCAGTTACTTCCAAAATGGAAGAGAAAATTTCTTTTCTTTGTCTTCACAAAGTAGGGCAAAATACTCCAGCTTGAAATTTGTGCTCCAAAAAACATTTCATGATTTGAATCAAAATAATATTTTAGTCATCCTTCTAGGTCCTGAGCTTATATAAAACCTCAGATTCTCTCCCACATTTTTCATAATTGAAAAGGATGATTCATTCCATTTTAATTTTCAATGTCAAATCCTTTTTGAGATTTAACAAAGGTAAGAGAACAAAGAAAGATAATGTTCTGCATTCTAAGTCTGTCTTTCAGGTTCAGAAAAACAGATGTGTGTCACTCCAAAGCAAAGGAAAAAATTTTGTTAATTAAACAAAAAGAAATTCTCTCCCTAAGAAAAAGAGGCCACAGGCTGGGCATGGTGGCAAAGTATGTTTGTTCTTTAACCACAATGGAACTATGTTCACACTTAGCTCCTCATCTCCCTAATCAACTACAAAGCATTTTCTGCTATTGTACCTGAGTAAGGAATTAAACTGTTAGACACAGAGCAGTGTGTGCTGAGTGATCGAGGGCTGAAGTTTTTACTGACATTTGTTTCAAACATTGGCTCTGTTTAACTTTCTAGCTCTCAAGATATCACTCATCCAGACACCATAGTTCCAAAAAGACTCTGTGTTTTAACAGCTTGGAAAGAAAGATGCACACATGAAAGTTATTTAACTGGTTAACCTGATTGATGTCTCCCCTCGCTGTTAACTCTTCAATGGCAAAAAATTCAGTAAGAAGGCATATCTACCTACCTGAGACCTCTTGGTGTCGCTAGGCAGAAGCAAACTGCCTGTATTTACATTAAATGTCCTGGTCTTGGTTTTCACTGGTTCATTTGTTTCCCGATAGAGCCTTATTGGAGAAGGCTTGAAAGCTTTCTGGACCAGATTATAGACCCCCAAAGTGAGCGCTGTATCTTTGTTGAGCTTAAGCTTTAACCTGAGGGAGGGAAAATGAAAAAGCGTTGACTGAAAGACTGTACTTTCCTATCTAAAATTCCTTCATGGCACCCAAGCTTCAGTTTGTTTTATTCTCTCCAATAATCCTAAGCAAGCTCTTAGAATGTAATGCATGTTAATAGTATGACAGGATTTGCTATAATACACCTCAGAGTCTAAACCACACATATTAGTTTCAGGATATATTAACTACGAAAAATAATGATAAAGAATGTACTACAACCTGAGCATCCCTTATCCGAAATGCTTGGGACCAGAAGTGTTTCGCAGTTCTGATTTTTTTGAATTTTGGAATATTTGCATTATACAGGACTTACTGGTTGAGCATCCCTAATCTGAAAATTTGAAATTCAAAATGCTCCAATGAGCATTTCCTTTGAGCATCATGTTGGCACTGAAAAAGTTCTGGATTTTTGAGCATTTTGGATTTCAGATTTTCAGATTAGGGAGGCTCAACCTGTATAATAAAAATAATGATAGTTTTCCCGGAGCCCAGCACTATACCAATCAATTTATAGCTATGCTCTCATTTAATAGTCATAATAACCTTGTAAGTACTGTATCAATTATCTGTTGTTTCTGTTTTTCTAATATCCTTTCCTCTTCCTTTTAAGAATGAAACCCCAATTTTTCTTTCTCTTTTTTTTTTCCTTTGGAGACAGAGTCTCACTCTGTTGCCCAGGCTAGAGTGACGTGACATCAGCCTCACTCACAGCAACCTCAAACTCCTGGGCTCAAGCAATCCTCCTGCCTCAGCTTCCCGAGTAGCTGGGACTACAGGCATGCGCCACCATGCCCGGCTAATTTCTTCTCTATATATTTTTAGTTGGCTGGATAATTTCTTTCTATTTTTAGTAGAGACAGGGTCTTGCTCTTGCTCAGGCTGGTCTTGAACTCCTGAGCTCAAACGATCCACCCGCCTCAGCCTCCCAGAGTGCTAGGATTACAAGCGTGAGCCACCGTGCCCGGCCTATACCATATTTTTATTGTACCTTTTTTATGTTTAGACATGTTTAGGTATACAAATACTTACCATTGTGTTACAGCTGCCTACAATATTCAGTATAGTACCATGTTGTTGTGCAGGTTTACAGCCTAGTAGCAAATGACTATACTATATAGCCTAGGTGTATAGTAGGCTACACTTAGGTTTGTGTGAGCACACTCTATGTTGTTTGTATTATAAAACTGCCTAACAGTGAGTTTCTCAGAATGTATCTCCATTGTTAAGCAACACAAAACTGTGTAAGTGAGCACACCTGAGGATACTTTTAGACCAGAACTGGTTATTCCAAGGAAATGGAGGACTGTATTATTTTGGAGAAATACCAGCTCTTGCCATAGAAAGAGAAGTCAATACCTTGTGCTGTCCTGAAATAAAGCAAGTGTTCTAGAGGAACACAGTAAGGCAGAAGCACAGTCCAGAGTTAAGTAGCCAAGGAGATCAAAGCAATGCATTGCTTATGATTTGTTAAGGGACTTGTGCCCAGCTAACCCAGGCTTAGTGCACACCTGCAGAGCACTCGCTTCCTGGACTCCTTGGCGCGAACCTTCCTCAACAGGTCTTCTAGCTTGCTCGATTCTTCAAAGTGAATTCCAAGGTCCTCATCTTCTGCAACGCTGATGATATCTCTGTAGAACAAGGATATGTCAAAGCCCCCATGTTTCTTCAGGTGCATCAAGTCAAGGAAGATACCTGGTACAAGGATAAACAAAAATGAGGGTAAAAAAACAATTTTCAGCAAGTGAGAAGTTTTCCCAGTTAAACTCAAATATGCCTTTAAAAGTTCCTAAAAAACCAGACTGATTATTAACATTTTCAGGACTTAGAAAAAATGTCTAAGGAAATAATCTACTGCTATAATGACTTCAGAAAGCTTAGTCAAATAACCATCATTCATGGTAACATTAAAGTCAAGACAACCTTGTTCTGGTAGAGTTTCTTGGACAGCTAATGGCATGGCCATTTGCAGTGTTAATGTTAAACAGGTGTCTTCCACTAGCTTCACTTTATTTTTTCATTTTACTCTGTTGAAAAGCAAATGGTTGACATCAGCCTTAAGGAAAGCAATAAAATTGTGCCAGGTGTGGTGGTGCAGACCAGTACCAGTCCATGGCCTTTTGGAAACCACTCCCCATCACTGCCATCACTGCATAAGCTCCGCCTCCTGTCAGATCGGCGGTGGCATTAGAGTCTCACAGAAGCACCCACCAACCCTACTGTGAACTGCGCACGTGAGGGATCTAAGTTGTGTGCTCCTTATGAGAACCTAACGCCTGATGATCTGAGGTGGAGCTGAGGCAGTGATGTTAGCGCTGGGGAGCAGCTGCGAATACAGATTATCACTGGCAGAGGTTTGACTGCACAATAAATGTAATGGGCTTGAACCATCCCCAAACCATCCCCCTGCCAATCCTCAGTCCACGGAAAAATTGTCTTCCATGAAACCAGTCCTTAGTGCCAGAATGGTTGGGGACCACTGCCTTAAGCCCAGGAGATTGAGACTGCAGTGAGCTATGATCGTTTCACTGCACTCCAGCCTGGGTGACAGAGGGAAAAGACCCTGTCTCGAATAAATAAAATAAAAGTAAATAAAAGAAAAGGGAAAATGCCCACCTGTATCACGGAGATCACCAGCTTTGGTCCTGGCGCGGCTGGCTTTGGCACTGTCATTGCCATGGGGATTGTCTTCATTGGTGAACAGCATGATCCTCTTGTGACTCATCTTGAACTGGACATCACTAAAGAGGTTGGCACAGACCCACAGCACTTCACTTAATGAATACTCAGATCCATGGCCTATCAGGTCTTGGAAATGTTTTTTTCCCTGCTGCCCCTTAAATTGGTCAAGTTCTAGAATTCGTTTAGCACCTGATCAGAGGTAGGGAGTCAAATGGGCAGAAAAATAAAAAAGAGTGTCAGTGGCTGCCTTTACTACAAAGCTAACAGAAGAACCTGGGTCCCTTTCTCACCCCAGAGCTGTTTAACCCCTGTAGCAGAAGTCCACATCCCAACAAGTACCCCTTCTGCAGGGACGCATACTCCTAGCCAAGATGTAACCTGCTTCCTTCTCCACAGCCCTCTCACATTCTCACATGTAAGGAAAAAGATGATCTTAGATTATTACTGACCTGGATTATCCAACTCCTGTAAGACGTAAATATTTTTAAAATTCACTGAATTTTTGTCTTCCTTGGTACCATAGAATACCACTGCCAAGAGATCTCGATCACTGCTTATGATCTTATTGATGTACACACTTTGGATACACTGAAAAAGTTAAAATTCAATTAAGTTTTACTTACCATTAAACTTAAGTTCTGTAAGTACCTAACACATAGTAGGTGCTCAATATATACTTGCTGAATGGCACTAAAATAAGACACGACCCCTACCTTCAAAGGTAATGAATCAGTGAGAATGATGGTCGTAAATATCAAGTTGTAACAAAAAGGGGACTGTGGCAGGCATTTAACAGAAGCATAAGCAGTCCCTGCCATAAGGAGTAAGAGGATGAGCCAGGGGCAGTGGCTCACACCTGTAATCCCAGCACTTTGGGAGGCTGAGGCAGGAAGATTGCTTAAGAACAGGAATTTGAGGCTAAACAGGGCTACTGCACTCCAGCCTGGGTGACAGAGTAAGACCCTGTCTCAAAAAAAAAAGAAAAAAGAAAAAAAGAAAACAAAAAAGATATCAGAAAATTTAAAAAAAACATGTATATTCTCAGAAAGGAAATTGCTATGGCAGAAAAAAAGCCTAGCACTAGAATCAGAAAACCTGGAGTCGAGTTCCACTGATGTCACTCACTTAATTGGCTGAGTTTGGACAGGGCACTTGATCTCATCCTCAAGTATCCTGATACCAAGAAACAGAGGTTTGTTTTTTTTTTTTAAGACAGAGTCTCACTCTGTTGCCTGGGCTAGAGTGCCGTGGCATCAGCCTAGCTCACAGCAACCTCAGACTCTTCGGCTTAAGCGATCCTACTGCCTCAGCCTCCCAAGTAGCTGGGACTACAGGCATGCGCCACTATGCCCAACTGATTTTTTCTATATGGATTTTTAGTTGGCCATATAATTTCTTTCTATTTTTAGTAGAGACGGGGTCTCGCTCTTGCTCAGGCTGGTCTCGAACTCCTGACCCCGAGCAATCCACCCGCCTCAGCCTCCCAGAGTGCTAGGATTACAGGCATGAGCCACTGCACCTGGCCAGTAAGGGTTGTTTTTATTAATTATTTTTTTTAGATGCAAGATATTCTGGTTTACCAACTGCAAGAACTCTTTGTACGTAAACTAGAACATGAGAAGTTTCTGTTCAGTTCCAAACTCCAGAATTATGAGACATGGGATATATAATAAATCTTTGAAAATTCTTCTCTATGAAGCACACAAAAGAAATAGTAATCGGGCCGGGCGCGGTGACTCACACCTGTAATCCTAGCACTCTGGGAGGCCGAGGCAGGTGGATCATCTGAGCTCGGGAGTTCGAGACCAGCCTGAGCAAGAGCGAGACCCCATCTCTACTAAAAAATAGAAAGAAATTAACTGGACAACTAAAAATATATAGAAAAAATTAGCCGGGCATGGTGGTACGTTCCTGTAGTCCCAGCGAGTTGGGAGGCTGGGGCAGAAGGATTACTTGAGCCCAGGAGTTTGAGGTTGCTGTAAGCCAGGCTGACGCCACGGCCCTCTAGCCAGCATGACAGAGTGGGACTCTGCCTCAAAAAAAAAAAAAAAAAAAGAAAAGAAATAGTGATCGTTTTAATTAAGGTAAAATTTATGTTACAAAATTATGTTAGGATTACAGGCATGAGCCACCATGCCCAGCCAACAAAATTAATGGTTTTTAAAGAGAACAATTAAGTAGTATTTAGTACATTCACAATGTTGTACAACTACCACCTCTATCTAGTTACAAAACACTTTCATTACCCCAAAAGCAAACCCCATCCCCATTAAGCACTTGCTCCCCATTCCTCCTGCCCCTCTGCCTCAGGTACCCACCAGTCTGCATTCTCTATGGACTTACCTAGTCTGCACATTTCATGTAAATGAAATCTTACAATATGTGACTTTTTGTATCTGGCTTCTTTCACTTAGCATATGTTTTCAAGATTCAACCACCTTGTAGCATGGTATCAGCTCTTCACTCCTTTTTTAGGGCTCAGTGATATTCCATTTTATGTTTTGGAATAAGATAGCGGTGGATGTTGCACAAAATTGTGAATATACTAAATACCACTGAATTGTATACTTTAAAATGGTTGATTTTAATTATGTGAATTACACTTCAATTTAAAGTAACATTCTGCATAAGGATGGGCTCAGTAAAAAATAAAACCAACAAAAACATTTAATCCTCACAACAACCTGATTCTATTATTTTACACATGAAGAAAGAGATACCAAAGGGGTCAGCAACTTTTCTATTAGTAACATCTACAATTTATTTGTATACCTATTTTTTATTGTATTGGCTATGCACATAGGAGTGGAGTTAAGTGGGTCACATGGTAATTGTATGTTTAAGTCTTTGAGGAACTGCCAAACTTTTCCACAGCCACTGTGCCATTTCACATTCCTACCAACAAAGTATAAGGATTCCAATTTCTCCACGGCCTCACCAACACTTCTTATTTTCTGCTGTTGTTTTTCGTTATAGTTTTTTTTTTTTTACACAATGGGTGTGAAGTGGTACCTCATTGTGGTTTTAATTTGCATTTTTCTAGTGACTAAAGATATTGAGCATCTTTTCATGTATTTTTTAGCCATTTGTGTATCTTTGGAGACATGTCTATTTAAGGCTTGTGCCCATTTTCAAATAGGGCTTGTTTGTCTTTTTATTATAGTGATCTTTTTCAACCATGGGTAGTATTCAACTCCCAAATCCCACTTACAAGAGGACTCTTCTCCACACCATAACTGCCAGAATTTGTCTTTTTCCTTTATACTTCCATCTCTGTAGAAGGAGGAGCCCACTTCTACTATCAAGGCTAACACAGAAGGTAGGGACAATGTATTCCTAGAGTCCTACGTTGAAACTCAGAATAAAATGGGACTGTTCTTCAAAACTGCTACCATTTTCAGCTGCAAATATAGGTAGCCATCCTGGGAGGCCAACCACCATTGATCATTCACAAACTTTTCAAAGAGTCCAAATTTTTAAAAGTGGTATTAAGGCTTTTTTAACATTTATCCTTTTGAATTAAGTAAAAAGGTAGTCTTACCTGGATGCTCATGTCAAAAGGAGTGAATTCATCTTCACCCTGAGATTCAAACATGGCCCTGGAGGCATCGACCAAAAAAATCAAACTGTCTCTTCCTGAATATTTATATTCTCCTATGGGGAAAAAAAATGGAAGGAAATGTTTGCCCTTGTATTCATATTTATCATGTTTATCATTCACATAACACAAATAGAAAAAAGCCCATAAAACAAAAGTGTAACCTAATGAATTATTATTATTATTTTTTTTTTTTTGAGACAGTCTCACTTTGTTGCCCGGGCTACAGTACCGTGGCATCAGCCTAGCTCACAGCAACCTCAAACTCCTGGGCTCAAGCAATCCTTCTGCCTCTGCCTCCCGAGTAGGTGGAACTACAGGCATGCGCCACCATGCCCGGCTAATTTTTTCCATATATTTCTAGTTGTCCAGCTAATTTCTTTCTATTTTTTAGTAGAGACGGGGTCTCGCTCTTGCTCAGGCTGGTCTCGAACTCCCGAGCTCAAATGATCCACCCGCCTCGGCCTCCCAGAGTGCTAGGATTACAGGTGTGAGCCACCATGCCCGGCCCTAATGAATTATTGTAAGGTGGACAACCTTAAAACCTCCACCTATGTCAGTAAATTGAGTCTTTTTTTTTTTTTTTTTTTTTGAGACAGAGTCTCACTCTGTTGCCCGGGCTAGAGTGCCCTGGCATCAGCCTTGCTCATAGCAACCTCAAATTCCTGGGCTCAAGCAATCCTCCTGCCTCAGCCTCCCGAGTAGCTGGGACTACAGGCATGCGCCAACATGCCCGGCTAATTTTTTCTATATATTTTTAGTTGTCAGGTTAATTTCTTTCTAATTTTTAGTAGAGATGGGGGTCTCACTCTTGCTCAGGCTGGTCTTGAACTACTGACCTCAAGCGATCCTCCCACCTCGGCCTCCCAGAGTGCTAGGATTACAGGCATGAGCCACCGCGCCCAGCCAGTAAATTTAGTCTTGCCAGCCACCTCAGAAGTCCTTCCTATATTCCCTCCCAATTACAACACCTACCTCCCCGCAAAAGTAATCACTACACTGACTTTTGATAATCACTTCCTTACTTTTCTTTATAAATTTATCACCAAGTGTACATTCCTGAACATTAGTTTTGACTTTAAAAAAAAAAATGTTTTTGGCTGGCACGGGAGGATTGATCGTTTGAGCAAGAGCGAGTCCCCATCACTACTAAAAATAGAAAAAATTAACTGGGTGTGGTGGTGCACTCCAGCCCCAGCAACAGAGCAAGACTCTGTCAATCAATCAATCAATGTTTTTGAAGCCTCTTTATTTATACCTCCCTCTGTCTTTTTTCTCTTGTAATTTATTTGCTAAAGAACCAGAATGCTTTTTTTTTTTTTTTTTTTTTTTGAGACAGAGTCTCGCTCTGTTACCCGGCTAGAGTGAGTGCCGTGGCATCAGCCTAGCTCACAGCAACCTCAAACTCCTGGGCTTAAGTGATCCTACTGCCTCAGCCTCCCGAGTAGCTGGGACTACAGGCATGCGCCACCATGCCTGGCTAATTTTTTCTATATATATTTTTAGTTGGCCAGATAATTTCTTTCTATTTTTAGTAGAGACAGGGGTCTCACTCTTCCTGAGGCTGGTCTTGAACTCCTGACCTCGAGCAATCCACCCACCTGGGCCTCCCAGAGTACTAGGATTACAGGCGTGAGCCACTGCGCCTGGCCCAGAATGCTTTGTTGTGTAAACTCGTCCACATTCTGGATTTTGTTGATTGCATGCTTTGAGTGTAGATTAACATAGTCCTCTGTCCTTCCTACTAAGGACCCAGAGAGGCTTAATCAGATTCAGGTTTCCTTTTTCTTTTTCTGGCATGACTATATCATAGACGATATTGTATTTTTCATAAAAAGACATATAATGTCCAGTTGTCTCCCTTTTTGACACTGCTGTTTCTTAATACAATAAATTTAATTAACCACCCTTTGGAGAACAATATGGCAATATGTGTCAAGAGCCTTACATAAAAATCTACTTTGATCCAGTGAATTCTACCTCTTAACAATCTATCTTAATAAGATAAGGAAAAACCCTTATGCAAAATTTACCACAATGCTGTTTATTAAAGAAATTGAAAATAACCAAAATGTTCAACAGATGAGTTATAAAGATTATATATATGTAGTTACTGGAAAGATATATCTATGATATAACAATAAGGAAAAAAGGCAGAATACAAAATTATGTATATATGTTTAAATTTATTTTTGGAAGATGGGTATAAATAAATGAAAAAATGTATATGCACTATGATTACAATATTATAAAATCAGATTTAAAAAATTAGATATAGTTAAGAAATAAAGATTGAAAGATATATCATAAAGAAAATATGCAAAAGGCCAAAATGCTGGTAGTGGTTATGTTAAGGTGGTAGATTATACAGATTATAATAAATTTTCTCCTTTTTTACATTTCCTACATGTTTCTCACTTTTAATGAAAGCACTTTAAAAATTTCTACCCAGGAGTTAAAAAATAGGCCAGTATGTAGATTACATATATCCCTTATTTCTCTTCCTTTACCCTATGTGTTACTGTGTTGCTTGAGTATACACTACCAAACCTGGAAGCTACAGTGAGGAAACTGATCGCTTTCCTGTAGCTGTGTTGCTAATATTTACTCTTTGGTTGCTGCAGTTACTGGAGGGTTAAGGCATTTTTACACTGAGGTCCTGGAATGAGTAAAACTACTTTCCTGCGTGAGGAAGAGTCTCACCTGAGCCATTTAAGGTGACAAAAGACATCCATGGTCATTTACTGGGGCTCAATAGATGTCAACCTACCAGTGCCTCGCAAAAATTTAAGGCTAGAAATGTCCCGCAGACTAGAGTAGGACCTGAATAAAAGAGCCTAGGGTAACCGCAAAACTCAAAAGGAAAAAAGTATTTCAGATTATCTGGGGAGAGAAGGGTGAGCCATCAGACAGCAAAGTCCACCTAGCAGAGACAGGCAGAGAAGGTCTTCTTTTCCACACACAGAACGGTACTACTACACGATAAAGTCACTTACCACCCGCTTCAAAGCTCTCTTGTTCTTCTTCTTCATCATCGCCCTCAGTTTTGTAATAAGACTCCCACCCTGACATGTTGGTTACTGTTCACTAGGTGAAAGAAGATCAGAACAAGCACATTTAAGCCGAAAAAATATCGACCTCTAGGCTCTAGTGAGATCTGTTCTAAAGGCTTGGGGTTACTAGTAAGGAATATGGATAATGGATACTGCTGCCTCAAGAGCTCAGTGCACTTGTTTACCTGAGTGCACAGGTAAATGGACTTGGGGATCCCTCCAGCATCAGCCAGTGGCAGCCCGGCGTGGTCGCTGTGATCGGTGTGCTCGGGTAGCCTGACCCTGGAGGTCCTGTCCCGCCTCCGGCGCCATTTGGACTGTAAGGGATTCCCGCTCCGGGACAGTCTGCTCTTTAGCAGACCCACTCGCCCGCATCCCGCCCAAAAACCTCCCGCAACTACCCAGGCAGTCACGCCCAATGAGGTCTCAGACGCAGGCGGGCCTCAAACGCCAGGTGCAGCATGCACCGGGAGGAAGGCACGGATCTAGATTCTGTCTCTACTCCTCGGATTCGCACACTTCAGGCTGGCGCTGCCCCCCAGAAAGGCTAGGGGGGGGTGCGAGACTAAGTGGGCGAAGCGGAACGAGGCCAGCCCTGCCTGGCGAGCAACACACACCGGGTACAGCCAGCCTACCTTTGGAGCAAGGAACAGACGAACTTGGACAGAAGATGGGGCACCACGCATGCGCGAGCTCCTGCGTTCTCTCTCCCAATCAACGCCCCTTTACGTCATCACGCATAGTGCGCACTGCCTCCCGTCAGGCTGACACGCCCACTCTCAACCGGCTTCTACACGCGTCCCTCGCTAAAGCCAACCCCGTCAGCGAAAGCCCCGCCCCCTTCAGCCAAGTTCCGCCTTCGCCACCCGGCAGGGCGGTGTGCACATGCGCAAAAGTGCGTTGCCGCCCCCGCCCTCTCTTCTGTGCGGACCCTCCCTGTCCCCTCTCTGTCACCTCACAGTAGTCTTTCCCGGTAGCAGGTGCGGGGGCGCGAGCAGCGCAGGGCGGCCTCTTCCCCGCCCCTCAGGCCAGGCCCGGGCTCGGTCCCCCCCGCTCCCTCCGTTCCCCACCCCTGGCGGGTACGGGAAGGTCCCAGCCGCTGCCGGGTGCCAGAGGGCCGTCGTGGCCGCCGCCGCCACGAGTCCCAATGGAGCCGCCGAACCTCTATCCGGTGAAACTCTACGTGTACGACCTGTCCAAGGGCCTGGCCCGGCGGCTCAGCCCCATCATGCTGGGTGAGGGGGAAGGGGTCGGATGGGAAGGAGGGCGGGAGCCAAGCAAGGGGTGCCGAGGTGGGGGACTTGGGCCACCAGTCAGGGAGAGACACGGCCCAGAGGATGGGAGAAAAGCCCGAGTGGAGAAGAGAGCGGACTGAGGTTTGGGACCCCTTTCCTCTCTTCACATTTGAATCCAGGGAGAAGGGATGAAGGAGTCACGCCCTCCCCTTGCCAGGGTCTCAGGCAGAGCGAGCCCTCCAGAGCCCCTTCAGCTGGGATGGGGGTGGTGAACAGCTCTGGATCCTGGAGGGTTCCCTGCCTCGCTTGGGGAGCTCGGTACACTACTCCTCTTGGTGCGGTGCAGGGGAGGTGAGGATGTCTGCACCGCGGTGCCCCTCGTGGTGAAAGAGACACTGCCAGAGGAGATTCTCGGAGGAGATTATGGGTGGCCTTCGGAGAACCTTCCCCTTGCCAAAAAGAAACTCCTTCTGCTGTCCCGAGGATAGGTGGAGAGGTAGAGGTGGAGCTGCACAGGGGCCCAGCCTTCGTCCCCAGGTGGCAAGTCAGGTAAACAGGAGCCGGAACTCCAGAATTCACCAAGTTGGGCCTGACAATGCTTCTTTCAACAGTTTCTAAGTTAATTGCTTTTGCCCAGATGGTAAGAAAGCAATTCTGGGGGAGGGTTGGATGCTGTTGTGTCAGTGAGGATTAGTAAGGGAAGTATTTCAGTTGTGCTCCGTTAAACTACTTAACTACCAGGAGAGAAAAATCAGCCCTCATTCAGTAAAGAGGGCTCACTGCAACCCAAATACTTGTGTAACGCAGGAATTGTCAGGTTTGTGATTTCTGGTAATAATGGACAGGAAAGGATTCCATGAATAGAAAACTGAACAGCTTTGACAACATCCATTTGGCTGGCTAGTTTTTACTGGCTTCTGTGGAGATATTGGAAAATGATTTAGTTCATCTCAGTGAGACAAGGAGGCAGAGGTGAAATAGCAAGACTACTTTTGAGGGCATCTTTTCAATGTCATTGAGTTTCTAACATGCATAGTGAATTGAACGTAATCTTTCAGCTCTGGCCAATGAGTGATTTCTATTTTTGGCTTCACATCAGAGTCATCTAGGGTGCTTGTTAAAAATACGGATACCTTCATTTCCAACATATCAATTGTTAAATGGGATTAGAAAAAACAAGGTTAAAAGTTCTTTAAGTATGAAAGTATGTGTTTAAACAAGGGATATTATGTGTTTGCTTTGGCAAATAATTATCTGGAAGGATACACAAGAAATTGGTAACAATGGTAGCCTGTGGAAAGGGGAACTTGATTCCAGGAGGACAAGAGTAGAAGACAAACTTTGCTGTAAAATTCTTACTTTCTGAACTGCATATTACATACACATATTATCTATTCAAAATAAGAGAAGTTTTAGTTAAATGGATTCTAGAGCCTTACTTTACAAATACTAAATCAGTCAAATGTTTATAGCAGCACAATTCACAATTGCAAAGATGTGGAAACAACCCAAGTGCCCATCAGTACATAAGTGGATTAATAAAATGTGGTATACGTACACCATGGAATACTTACTCAGCCATAAAAAATGGTGAACTAATACCTCTTGTATTAACCTGGATGGAACTAGAGTGAAGTATCACAAGAATGGAAAAACAAACACCACATGTACTCACCGTTAAATTGGAACTCATCAATCAACACTTATGTTCACATATGGAAATAACATTCATAGAGTGTCAAGCAGGTGGGAGGGGGGAGGAGGGGATGGGTAGATTCACACCTAGTGGGTACAATGCATGGTGTCTGGGGGATGGGCACACTTATAACTTTGACTCGAATGGTACAAAAGCAACTGATGTAACCAAAACTTTTGTACCCCTGTAATATTCTGAATTACCAGAAGAAAGAAGAAAAATATATATAAAAAAATAAAAAAGAGGCTGGGCACGGTGGTTCACGCCTGTAATCCTAGCACTCTGGGAGGCCGAGTTGGGAGGATCACTCAAGGTCAGGAGTTTGAGACCAGCCTGAGCAAGAGCGAGACCCTGTGTCTACTAAAAATAGAAAGAAATTATCAGGACAACTAAAAATCTATATAGAAGAAATTAGCCAGGCGTGGTGGCACATGCCTGTAGTCCCAGCTACTCGGGGGGCTGAAGCAGAAGGATTGCTTGAGCCCAGGAGTTGGAGGTTGCTGTGAGCTGGGCTGATGCCACCGCACTCTAGCCCAGGCAACAGAGCTACACTCTGTCTCAAAAATAAATAAATAAATAAAATAAAAAACAAATGCTAAATCAGGATCTCCTGGAGTTTTGGTCCAAAAAATATGTATTTTTAATAAGCTCAGATAATTCTTATGTGGCCAACCTATTATTGGACAGAAGTTTGGGCCTAGTTGTTAAAATGAGTAAGGCAAATCTGAAAGCAAAACTTACAAAGTCATTGACAAAGGGGTTACTCATTAATAGGTTACATCAGTCAAGTTCTAACTAAACTTCTTGGAATGGAGCCATTTGATTTGCTTGATCATGGTGAGGAGTCACTTAGATATTTCCTAAGTAAAAGCCTCCCCCTTTATACTGGGTATTTTTGTTCTATTACCTAATAACTACTATTTGGAACTGAAAGTGGACTTAAGGATCATTGCTTCATTCATTCAGCAGATATTGTCTATAATGTGCTAGTCGGTGTGAAGCTGAGGATGATATAATGAATAAAGATGTTCTTTGCCATCATAGAGCTATTTAATGGGGGAGACATTAAATATAAATAAATACATCAGCAAATAAAATGGTTAGAAATCATATTAGTGCCCTACTGTGCAGGAAGCAAACTGGGTGCTGAGATAGAAAATAATAAGAGAAACCTACTTTAAATAAGGGTGACTTTTAAGCTGGGATTTTGGATGAGGAAGAAGTAGCCACAGGAGGGTAATGAGGGAGTTACAGTGTTCCTGGTAGCAGAGGGATCAACCTGCCAAGGCCCTGAGGCAGGAAAGAGCCCTGCCTGGTACTGAAACTGAAAGAAGGCCTTTGTGGCCTATAGTGGGTGAAATGGAAAGTGCCATAACTGAAGGTGAAGTCGTAGACCTGCCTCCTCCCCTCCCCACCCCGCTTTTAAGTAGATGTGAAACCCTAGAAGGGCTCAGCTGAACATGGGAACATCACCCATTTGACGTATTAGATTGGAATGGTGTTTCCAAGGACATCACCTTGTCTGCTAATCTACTTCTCTCTTATTTACCTCTTTATCCTATATTGCTTTTATACCTTTTACAAAAATAATGAAGACAGTTAGCAAAGTGAGTTATTACTTTCTAGAGTTGAAAATTTATGGAAAACAAGCATTGCCTTACTGGTTCATCCATTCAGACACCCCTAACCTTAAAGTTGGGTATGTCCCAGTTGTGTTAGTAGCCATATGTTGATTGATTGCCCATTCCTAAATATATTTGAACCCTTAAAAAATCAATTTGTTTCCTGATTTTTATAATGAATTCTAGAGGTATATTAATAGCCAGCATTTGAGAGCTTACCATGTGCCAGACCCTTTTTTTTGCTGAGTATATCACATGTGTTATAATCCTCACCACAACTTTGTGAGATAGGTCCTATTATTACCTCCATTTCTCAGCTGAGGAACCTGAGACACAGGGTGTTCAGAATTTGCCCCAGGTACACAGATAGTAGTAGGTGGTAGAGCTGGCTTATGAACACAGGCAGTCTGACTTCCAGCACTTGTGCCCTCAGTCATTTGGTGATACCACCTCTACTGTGTAAAATGTTGCCTTATAACTGGCATAACGTAGGTACTTTGCTGAAGTGTGTGAAGGTATTCTTAGCCAAATGTTTTGAGTTTGGATGAGAAAAAAAATCTGGGTTCAATGTGTGTGTGCCCTTCATAATCTTCCAGATTTATGATCACCCTCTTGGCTTTCATTTTCCTAAACTAAATTTGTGCGACTTCGTTAGCAATATCCTCTCCTGCTTCCATTATGTCAGTTCTCCATTGTGAGGCCTCATCTAGTTCTGTTGCAGATCAGGATTGGACTAGATAAAGCCCAAGATAATTCCTCTTTCCCCCAAAATGATGTAGACTCCACAGTTTTGCCCTGTCATGTTTTCAGTCTCCTAGAGTTGCCTCTCGTGAAGGTGTTCCTGTTCTACAATTCTCCACTCACCATGAAAATGGTCCCAAAATTATCCTTAGCATTCTTTTTTTTTTTTTTAAGACAGAGTCTTACTCTGTTGTCTGGGCTAGAGTGCCGTGGCACAGAGTCTTACTCTGTTGCCCAGGCTAGAGTGCCGTGGCATCAGCCTAGCTCACAGCAACCTCAAACTCCTGGGCTCAAGCAATCCTCCTGCCTCAGCCTCCCGAGCAGCTGGGACTACAGGCATGCGCCACCATGCCTGGCTAATTTTTTCTATATATATTTTTAGTTGTCCATATAATTACTTTCTATTTTTAGTACAGACGGGGTCTCGCTCTTGCTCAGGCTGGTTTCGAACTCCTGAGCTCAAACGATCCGCCCGCCTCAGCCTCCCAGAGTGCTAGGATTCTAATTGAGCAAACAGCCTGACTGCACCTTTTTTCCCATAGTCACCATTTGCCCAAGATAATTAGCTATTATAATTGTCCTTCAGTTCCTCCTCTTAATAATTTTGGCTGCTCTTTAAATTTCTTGACCTCTTTTTGTGCCAAAGTACATAGAGGTAAATGCAGAGGTGTGTGGGTTTTTAAATTGTGGTATGAGGTACTTTGTTATTTGTTGATCTTGTTATTTTCTGATCTTAAGTTTTATGTGCATGCATCATATTTTTTTTACAAGCTCATTTCAAAACTGTTCTCAGGTTTAAAGATTTGGGGACATAGAACACATTTCTTGGCAGAATGAGCTCTACAGAATATTTGAGATTTTACTCTATACTCACTTCTGTGCTTAATTCTGTAGTTCAAATGATAATGAAATAAAAGACATGAACTATGTCCTTCAGGAGTTTACCTAAGAATGTTATTTCCCTTAAAATAATGTATGTACATATATAACACTAGATAACAGTATAAAAGATATCATGATTAGATGTCACAATGAGTGAGTGGTGCAGCAAGTGTTTTAGGCCCTGAAATGAGAGGCCATGGTGAGCTGGACATGTCAGAGAGGCTCCAGGAAGAGTCCAAAGGGCTCCTGGATTGAGGGAGGGGCTCTGTCTCATGCCCCTGTGTGTCCCCAGTGGGCAGTTGGAGAAAGTGCTCAGTAAGTGTTGATTAATGGAATGATTGAGACTTGAACTCAAGCTCAAAGATTAAGCAGAATTTATTCATATCTGAGTGAGGGTTCTTTTTTTAATGTTTTAATGCCATCTATTGTGCTTTAAATTTTTATTGTTCATTTTGTGAACAGTTTTATACCCATGGAATGAATTAGTTTAGTAATCATGCAATTTCTTTATGGCAAAATGAAAAGGAATGTGGCTTCCAAGACCGTGCGTGATCCTGTTCCTGCTGATTCTCTCCAACCTCACCTGTCTCCACCTCAAGCTTAACACACCAGCCCTTCTCCACCAGGTTTGACAAGAGAATTAAGCCCTGTGGAAAATGATTTGAGTGACTGTTTGCTCAGTTATCCTAACAGGTACCTTAGGGCATTAGGGCTTAATTCCCTTGCAGACACGCAGTGGAGAAGGGCTGGCTTGCACCCGAACAGGATGCAAGGCCTTCAGTCCTCTCTTTTAGGTCTAGGCTTAGCATCTGCTGTGCCCCCTGCTGGGAATACTGTCTCTCCCCATCTCTTGGCCTGGCTAACTTCTGCTCATCCTTGAGGTCACAACTAAAATGTCACTTCCTCAAAGAAGCTTTCCCAGATCCCCACCCCCAAAATCTTGGTCACATGTTCCTAATATGTGCTGATAAAATCCTGTACTCACCTTTAATAGTATTCATCATTCTATTTTATAATTGCTGTTTTATCATCTGTGTCCACAAACACCCCACCCCCAAGGGGACTGGGAGCTCCATGAGGGCAAGAATTCTTGGTTGTTCCATTGTATCCCCACAGTTTATTTATTTATTTATTTATTTATTTATTTTGAGACAGAGTCTTGCTCTGCTGCCTGAACTAGAGTGCCATGGTGTCAGCCTAGCTCACAGCAACCTCAAACTCCCAGGAGTTATACTCAAGGTCTCCTCCTGCCTCAGCCTCCCAAGTAGCTGGGACTACAGGCACATGCCACCACACCCAGCTAATTTTTTCTATTTTTAGTAGAAACGGGGTCTCAAGAGGAGTCTTACTCTTTCTCAGGCTGGTCTGGAACTCGTGATCTCAAGCAATCCTCCCACCTCAGCTTCCCAGGGTGCTAGGATTATAGGTGTGAGCCACCACGCCCAGCCTCAATAGGCACTTATACAGTATTGGCTACAGGGATCCACTATTTTTTTTTTTTTTTTTTTTTTTTTGAGACAGAGTCTCACTTTGTTGCCCAGGCTAGAGTGAGTGCCGTGGCATCAGCCTAGCTCACAGCAACCTCAGACTCCCGGGCTTAAGCGATCCTACTGCCTCAGCCTCCCGAGTAGCTGGGACTACAGGCATGAGCCACCATGCCCGGCTAATTTTTTTGTATATATATTTTTAGTTGTCCAGATAATTTCTTTCTATTTTTGGTAGAGACGGGGTCTCACTCTTGCTCAGGCTGGTCTCGAACTCCTGACCTCGAGCGATCCACCCGCCTCGGCCTCCCAGAGCTAGGATTACAGGCGTGAGCCACCGCGCCCGGCCTGGATCCACTATTTTATACAGATGTTTCCTTTTACCTTTTCCCACCCAGATTCAAAGTTTATCCAGTGGTCCCAGAAAAGAATAGCTGATTTTTTTAAGTTAAGCCTTTCATATTGCTGGTAAACTGCCAATTAAAAACACTTCATCAGTAAGGGAGGGGGAGGAATCTGTGAGGTGAGCTGGGGCTACATTTGATTTATACCAATAAGCTAATACATTTCATTTCCTTCCATGTCGTCTGAGACAAAATGCTGCCTGCAGAGGCCCCTGCCTGTGGAACTCCATCACCATCATCCACTTTATGCTTATTAATAGTTATTTATTTAGCACCAGCAGTATACCAGATGCTGATCTTGAGCACATCCTATGACTAGCATGTATGTCTATATACACAAGCTCCGTCTGTCTTAATTGATATGATAGATGGAATGTTTTCTCCTTGGCTTCTTTTAATTATTTTTCTTTTTGTGTCATCCTTGTGCAGGGGCCATGCTAATCTTCTCTGTATCATTCCAATTTTAGTATATGTGCTGCTGAAGCAAGCACTCTCCTTGGCTTCTATATACTCACTTTATTCTTACATTCAGTGGAAGGCTGACTAATGCAGACCTCACTCTACAATCTCTGTAATTCATGATAAAAACAGGACTGATATTCATGTCTTCCATTTATTTTCCATGTTCATACTTCATAAGCCACAAAATGAATGCATTAGATGTGCCAACAAGCTTAGAGACATGCAGTCATCTGACCCACCCACTCTCCAGCTTGCTGAGGAAGTCCCAGTGGGAAAATAATCTGCTTCTATAGTGTGCTAATATCCATTGAGCCTAATTCATGTCCCAAAATGCCCTTGTGCCCTAATTCAGTCTCAGACTACCACCTTCTGCTCCCATCCTTGGCTGGCCAAAAAAATTTAAAAATCAGTCCAGTCCCACTTTCCAATGCCTGTCATTAAAACTGTGGCCATTGTTCCTTTCCTCCTTACAATGCAGCAAACCTTACATTTCCACCTAAGCTTCTCCAACAAGTTCATCTTCATATCTTGCTTTGTCTTATTTTCATACTGGACAAACTGTGCATCTTTGCATAGTTATTTACCTGTTTATAAAATTATGTTAATAAATATTTGCCCTACCCTACCACTTAAAGATGTTGTGAGCATAAGGATAACTACGGGCTGGGTGTGGTGGTGCACACCTGTAGTCTCAGCTGCTTGGGATGCTGAGGCAGGAGGATCGCTTGGGCCCAGGAGTTTGAGGTTGCAGTGAGCTATGATGACGCCACTGCACTCTAGCCCCGACAACAGAGTGAGACCCTGTCTCAAAAAAAAAAAAAAGGATAACAGGATAATTATAATTATGAAGGACTTTAAGAAAGAATATAAATTCACTTAGTCCATTTTAAGTGTTATTCTCGGCTCCAAGTGTTTGGTAGATAAATGAATAAATGAAAGAATTAATAAATAAGATAATCTTTTTTCTATAGTCTCTATCACCACTCTATGGATGGATGAGATCTTAAGTGTGCATTAATTCAGTTGCATAGGGAGGAAGTGTCGTGTCTAGCTTATAGGTAAATTTAGTAATCAGTGCAGGGAATATAAAGGAGAATAAAGTAAGGTTGTACCAGCTGGGGGCGGTGGTTCACGCCTGTAATCCTAGCCCTCTGGGAGGCCGAGGCGGGTGGATCGCTCAAGATCAGGAGTTCGAGACCAGCCTGAGCGAGACCCCGTCTCTACTAAAAATATAAATAAAAATTATCTGGACAACTAAAAATATACATAGAAAAAATTAGCCGGGCATGGTGGCGCATGCCTGTAGTCCCAGCTACTGTGGAAGCTGAGGCAGTAGGATCGCTTAAGCCCAGGAGTTTGAGATTGCTGTGAACTAGGCTGATGCCACAGCACTCTAGCCCAGGAAACAGAGTGAGACTCTGTCTCAACAACAACAACAACAACAAAAAAGTAAGGTTGTACCCTACAACTTTTGAGTTGTTTTTCAGATACAGAATAACTAACAGGATGCAAAATAACTGAGGCCCTTCTCCAAAAATCCATTATTTAAGTAGGACTGGGTTTGAGCTGATACATCTGTACCTACCAGCTGTCTTCCTGGGTCATTGAGTGTGGGCATCTGAGAGGACAGCAACCCGGGAGTACAGTCGGCCAGGCGGCCCGGATTGGGGTTAAGAACCTTGCCCTCAATAACGCTGTGTATCAACCAAAAGAGCTAACTAAACAGAACAGCTCATCTAGACAGATGTTCATGTAGCATCCCTGGTCTAGGTGCTTTGCTAGGTGCTGGAGTTACACAGATGCATAAGAAGCTGTCCTTGTCTTTGAGGCAATTATAGTCTAACTGGAGAGAAAGGACATATAAATAGTTTCAATCCCAAGATACTATGAGAGCAGCTATAAAACTTTCAAATTATAAAGCCTAAAAGAAATGAGTTAGCCTTTATTGGGCATGTATTATGTGCCAGGCCCTGTGCTAGGCATATTTCATGTGTCATCTCTTTTAATCCTGGAGATGTTATGAGGCAGCAGGCACCATTACTATGCCTTTTTTTATGGAATAGGAAACTAGGGTTTAAACAGCACTCTCCAATAGAACTTACTGCAGTGATGGAAATATTCTCGATCTGCACTGTTCAGTGAGTAACTGCTAGTCACATGTAGCTATTGAGTACTTGAAATGTGGTTACTGCAACTGAGGAATTTGTGCTTTTATTTAAGTTTTAATTTAAATGGCCACATGTGGTCGGTGGCTACTGTATTGGACAGGTCAGGCTTAGTGTTCTCAATCTCTGGAAGGTTCTCTATGATCTGGTGCTCCGTTACTTCTGCTCATCTCCTAGTTTTCTCCCTCTCCCACCCAGTCTAGCCACACTGGCCTCCTCACATTCCTTCAGATACACCTGGCATGTCCCACCTCCACATGGCTCCCTCCCTTGCCTCCTTCAAATCTTTGTTCAAATGTCACCACCTCAGAGGGACCCATCCTGACCATCCCTGAAACTTCCAGCTCCTTTACTCTGCTCTTATTTGTTCTGTCACTCACTATTGCTAACATGTTATGATTTATTATTATTATTATTATTATTATTGACTGTCCCCTCCCCCCACCTGGTAAGTGTCATGAAGATTTTTTGTCTCCTTGTTTACTGATGTATCCCTAGTGCCAAGAATAGCACCTGGAATATAGTAATCCCTCAATAAACATTAGCTCACTGATTTAATGAGTACAGCAGGCTATGCATTAGAGCATTAGGAAGAGTCTAAACAATAGATCATGAAAAAAGAAAATAGAAGCCATGTTTTGAAGACCTGTATTATAGGTACTTCATCAGTTTGTAAGACATGAGTCCAAAATAGCAGTTTCATTTTTGAAAGATCCCTGAATCATGTACAGTTACTTGGGCAAGTGGATCAAGACCCCATCATGAAACAGGTGGAAGGAAAAAATTCCAGTCCCAATATTTTCTCTGGCAACAAATGTGGCATTCAGAGGACAGAGAAGTATACCAAATGGGTGATGTAAGTCAAAAGACAACATGGCACAGAATGTCAGTATTCCACTCAGGCCACAGAGATATAGCATATCAGCATGTGAAAAAGGGTCTCAAATTTATGTGGAAGGGAAAGTAGACTATGGTGAATACATGGATAAAAATAACATGAGGCAACAAGCAAAAACAATAGCTGGTAATGTCATATTTCCAAGTGACCAGGCAAAAGAGAAGGTGTAGAATGGATGATTCTTTTTTGGCCTTTGTTTGGTAGAGTCTCACAGCCTCATTTCCAAATCACCAAATCATGTATAGTCTTTTTTTTTTTTTTTTTTTAATAAAGACAGGATCTCACTCTGTCACCTAGGCTGGAATGCAGGGACACAATCATAGCTCACTGCAGCTTCCAATTCCTGGGCTCAAGCGATCCTCCCACCTCAACCTCCCAAATAGATGGGACTACAGGCATGCGCCACCGTGCCTAGCTAAATTTCTTTTCTCATAGAAACAGAGTCTTGCTATGCTGCTCAAGTTGGTCTCAAACTCCTGGCCTCAAGCAATCCTCACTCCTTGGCCTCCCAAAGTGCTGGGATTACAGGCATGAGCCAGTTGCGCCCAGCCTAAATCTTGTATAGTCTTTATAGTTTCTAAGGATGAGAATTAAAATACTCCTTTATGTAAATAGGCCTGGCGTGGTGGCTCGTGCCTATAATGCTAGCACTCTGGGAGGCCGAGGCGGGAGGATTGCTCAAGGTCAGGAGTTCGAGACCAGCCTGAGCAAGAGCAAGACCCCGTCTCTACTAAAAAAAATAGAAAGAAATGATCTGGACAGCTTAAAATATATGTAGAAAAAAAAAATTAGCCAGGCATGGTGGCACATGCCTGTAGTCCCAGCTACTCGGGAGGCTGAGGCAGAAGGATTGCTTAAGCCCAGGAGTTTGAGGTTGCTGTGAGCTAGGCTGACGCCACAGCACTCTAGCCCAGGCAACAGAGCGAGACTCTGTCTCAAAAAAAAAAAAATACTCTTTTATGTAAATAAACTAGTAGGATTCAGACCCAGACTGTCTACACCCGAACCCATGTTCTTATTTACTACACTATACTTCCTCTTTGTGAGTGTAGTGTTCCTCCCAAAGTGAATGAGAAAAGCTTCATTTGAAAGGAACATGCAAGAGAAAGTAAGTATTCATAATCTGTCTAGTTTCACTGAATCACTACATGTCTTCAAGGAAATAAACAACTTGCTGCCATTTAGACAATAGCTGTCCAGAAGAACAGATCAGCTCTATTTAAAATGCAATGTTAAGGCCAGGCGCAGTGGCTCACACCTGTAATCCTAGCACTTTGGGAGACTAAGGAGGCCAGGAGTTCAAGACCAGCCTGAGGCAACTGTGAGACCCCTGTCTCTACAAAAAAAACAGAAAAATTAGCTGAGCACAGTGGTGCATGCCTGTAGTCCCAGCTACTCGGGAGGCTGAGGCAGGAGGATCACCTGAGCCCAGGAGTTGAAAGCTTCAGTGAGCTATGATTGCGCCCCTACACTCCAGCGTGGGCAGCAAAACCAGACTCTGTCTCAAAATAATAAAAATATAAAATAAAATAAAATGCAATGTTAGTCTCCCCAATTTACATATAGTAAACAGGAAGAAGAGATTTAGTGTGGTCTTCTAGAGTCAGCTGGAAGAGATCAGAATCCAATTCAGTTTATTTTATAGCCTAGTAGAGCCCACCATTTGAAGATGCTTGTCCTGAATGGATAACTATTCCCCTAGGGTTCCTGTCTAGTTCTGACCAACCTCTGAAATTTCAGCTCAGTTTGGATAAGGGCAGAGCCTGCCCCACATTCTCTAGGAGGCTACCCCGGAAACCCCAGGCCAGAATCTCTCCATCCATTTGTTGTCTTGTGGGCCAGAGCAGCAGATCTCTAAAAGCACACTGGCCTCTGGCATGGAAGAGAGGCAGAAGAACTCTGCTACATTGCATTTCCCTTTGTTACTCCATTTAGCCTGGCAACACTAACAGCAAAGAATGAAATGTTTACATATAAAATAGATACAGCATTTCATATTAATCTGCTGGATGCTGAAATCTGTTCCTAGATCTTACACACCAATCCTGAGGAGAATTTATCTTTTGGAAGTCTTTACCCTTTTTCCCAAGGAGGTCATTATACCTAATGGCAGCCTCCATTTATCAAATTTCTATATACTACATACTATGATGCTTTCTATACATTATCATTGCTGGTCACAGGAACTCTGCATTAAAAACTGAGGCTTAGAGGGGTGGGGTAAGCTCACCCAAGATCCACCACTAGCAAGTGGAAAAGCTATATCGTACTTTTTTTTTTTAATAAACAAATGTTTATTTAAAATCACATACCTTTACTATCTGTGATGTACTCTTAGATTTTCTATTCTTTTAAATAAAAAATGCTTTTCACAACCCAATAAATTAATTTCATGACCCATAATGGCACCATGACCCACAGTTTAAAACACTGGTCTAGAGCAAATGCTTTGACTACAAGTTAACCTACTCAAGAGAACAGTTAAAATGAGCATCGTAAGCCTCCCTTCATACCTATTTTAGATGTTTTAAGTTTTTAACAGATTTTGTATTCTTCCTTCATAAATAAAATCATTTTTAATCAATGTTTTTCTAGGTTAGTTCACTATTAAAATACTTGCATAGTTTAACCCTCTGGTTCAAATTCAGAATATGTGTAGGTTCCAGGAAGATTAGATTTTCATGAAGATTTATTTATTTATCTATTTATTTGAGACAGAGTCTCACTCTGTTGCCCAGGCTAGAGTGCCATGGCGTCAGCCTAGCTCACAGCAACCTCAAACTCCTGGGCTCAAGCAATCCTACTGCCTCAGCCTCCCGAGTAGCTGGGACTACAGGCATGTGCCACCATGCCCGGCTAATTTTTTCTATATATTTTTAGTATATATCATACTCTTAACCCCCCTAAGAACACTGTGCTGAGCTGTCAGTAGGTTGTCATGGAAGGGCCATGGCTCCTTCTGTCTCTTCCAAAGAAGAAAATTCGGTTAATGCCATATCATTTAAAAGTCTTCTTAAAGGGCAAGGTATTTATTTGAAATCTTATAATTTACCTAGGAAAGGAAATGGTGTAACACACCCAAAAGGCGAAGCTCTAGCCTTCACCTCTCCTTCCACACAGTGCTGACAGTTTCATCCTTTAGAAAGTCTCAGGGCAAACAGCAGAAGCAGCAGTTACCAGTCAGTAAACGATTGATGTGAAATGATGACCAGAGGTGAGCGAGTGATGCATCTCTCACTGCCCTTCCTCAGCCTTCCGAGTACTGCTCTATAGTGTCTCCCGTGAACTGTCGTAATGACCTCCTCACTGCAGCCTGCTCTCTCGACTCTCTTCCCTCCAAGTCATCTGCTAGACCACGAGTATAGTTATGTTGTACAAACGTGGATCTGATCAAGGCATTCTCCGGCCTAGCTGCCTCTCAGTCCATGCCTGCCAGCTGCTCTTTGACTGTCACCATCGCTGCACCCTTCACTCACGTGCCCCACAGGACTCGTCTTTTCACAGCTGTGCATTTGCACATCATGTTCCCTCTGGCAGAAATGTCCATCCCTGCCCCCGCTCGTCATTGGTTGCATAGAAGCTCATGAAGGTAGTTTTTCATTACATAGAGCACTTTATTTTTATCACCATTACAGAACTTATCAACATTGTGTTTTTTAGTTAATTATTTGTGTGTGTGTGTATGTCTTTCCATTTGACTTTGAGCTCTTTAAAGGCAGGACAGTGATCTGTTCTTATTTGCATTTCCACACCCAACATCATTTCTGGCACACAGAGATATAGAATAAATGTGCATTGACTATTTAAATGGATGGCATTTGCAAAGTTTTGTTCTATCATTTTCTGAAGGATTTTGCCTCAATGAAGAAGTAGGTGACATTGTTTTACCATAGCCTTCTGTAGATGAGATAGAGAAATTAAAAAGGCAAAGTTGAATTGACCCCAAAAGGGAAAGAGCAGTCATAAAATTGGGGTACCTTTATGCCAATGTTTTTGATCTTGCATTCTAATAAAGGATTCTGAGTACTTTTCCATTTACTTAATACAACACACTCTTATCGTGACCTAAGGACCTTACTAGAGGAGAATTGCATTCCTAGAAATTCCCCAAGAGATTTATAACAAGTTATCCTGGGTTTGAGTGATGTTCTGAATTTACTCAGGCAGAGCCACTAAGTCTACTCCCAACTGGCTAAACCTCTTCTTTTCTCCACAGGGAAACAACTGGAAGGCATCTGGTAAGTTGCATGGGACCCCTGACTTTAACTGGTTTATGAAGCAAAGCAGCACCCTATGCATTCAGGTTCCAGTCTGTTGCTTCCAGCTTGAAACCCAGCTCTCTGTGCCATAAACCTTCAGGTCCTGAAGCAGTGGTTCGCCACCAGGGGTTATTTTGCCCTCCCATCCTGGGACATTTGGCAGTGTCTGGAGACATTTTTGGTTGTCACAACTGGGGGAGGGTGCTACTGGCATCTAGTGGGTAGAGGCCGGGATGCTGCTCAACATCCTAGAAGGCACAGCACAGCCCCCCACAACAAGGAATGATGCAGCCCCATACTCCAGTAGTGCCAAGATGGAGAACACCTGATCTATAGTGTCTGTCATACTCATACCTTTGTTTCATTAGTTTTGTAAGGCTGGTCACCACAGTCATATCTTTGGGCAGAAATGATTCTCATTGCAGCGTGGTATTTGCTTTTTCTAAGAAAAGTTTTAAGTCTTCTGGCTCATTGTGTCTCTCTGTGTGGCAGGCACACCTCCATAGTTGTGCACAAGGATGAGTTCTTCTTCGGCAGTGGTGGTATCTCCAGCTGTCCCCCGGTGAGTGTCTTCGCCCGCACCCTGTCCTGCAGTAGACCAGGAGCTTTGCTTCTACTTTGTACATCTGGCTTCTAGCCACATGTATGGAGGCCTGTGACATAGTTCCTCACAGCTACCTGAAGACTGTGCTCAATAAGGCCTTTCCCAGATGCCCCAGCCAGATACTCTCCTCTCTGTTCCCATGGCACCTGTGGGTCCCTGTGTCTCACACCGAGCATGTTAGCGTGAAATGAGCTATTTCTCAGTCACCACAGGGAACAGTGTGTAAGCTCCTTGTGAGCTGAGACTATGTCCTACTCTTCTATCCCTGTCACCAGCGAGTTCCTGGCCCATGGTAGGAACTCAGCTGATGTTAAGCTGAACAATGAGGGCTCTGAGAGGCAAAGGGAGCTGCCCAGAGTTAAACGGCCAGTGTCACCAGAACTAGAACTCAGCACTCCAACTCTAAAGCCTATGCCTTTTCCAAAAAATCTCTATCAGAGCTATCTAAGGGTTGTCACAGTAAGTGCTCAAGCAAAGACCAAGCAACTGTTCATTTGACCTTATAAATGGAAAGTCATTCTTGATTTCTTCCTCTCACTGGCCCCCCCGCCCCATCTCCTGTAACAAATTCTTCAGTAAGACCAATCAGTTCTACCTTGTAAATGTATCTTAAATCAGTCTGTCTCTCTTCATCCCTTCCATGTCTCCAGGGCTTTCACCTTAATCCAGGCCACCCTCACTGCAGCCTGGACCACAGCAGTAGCCTGCTGGTTCCTTCCCGTATGTGTACGCTTCCTCATCAGCCAGTTCTCCACGCAGGAGGCAAAGTGATCTTTTCAAAGTGAAAATCTGATCACGGCATTCCCCTGCTTCAGCCAGAACTCTCCCCAGTGCTTTAGGAATGAAAACCAGACAGCTCAGCACGCCCTCCAGGCCATGTCTGATTGGGTCTCCCCACCCTCACTTTCTTCTCGTTCCTTGAACAAACCTTGGACATTCAAACCTGTACTCTGACATCCGTATACCTTCCTGACCCTTCACCTGTTTATGCCTCTCCCTCCTTCAGATTTGAGCTCAGTGTCACTTTCTCAGGCAAGTCTCCCCTGTCCCCTCAGACTGTTGGAATCCTGTACTTTTCCAGCACCACTTGTTTTACAGCTAGTAATTATACACTGGTTTATGGGATTTTTTATCTGCCTTCCCTGCTACACTTGCAATAAGGGCAAGAATCTCATCTGTTTTGTCTACATCATACCCCCAGTGCCTAGCATAAGGCATGGCACACAGTAAGTTCTGAATACATGTTTATTGTGTGAATGACTTATTAGTGACCGAACTTATTAGTGACGGTGATTGAATAGTGACCCTTTAGTTTCTTACAACTCTGAAAGAGTTACTCTCTGACTTGCTCACCATGCCTTCCCCAGTACCTAGCACAATGCCAACCACATAGTAGGTGCTCAGTAGCTATTAATCAATGATCTTTCTGGGGAGCTCTGCTCTGCAGCGTTCTCCCTCCCCAGATCTATCCTCTGTTGCTTCCCCATTGGCTGGTTTCCCGGCTCAGCCTCAGTCTTTCCTTTTGTCTCCAGTGGCCATCTCTTAGCCCTGGGCTGAGGGTTCCCTGTAGCCCCTTCAGTGGCTGTTAACTCCCTTGCCCTGTCACCATCACTGGATTAGGCTCACTGATCAAAAAAGAATCGAATTATAGAAATGTCTGCCAGCCTGCCAGATTCCTCATGGTGCTTCACGTTCTCCCGTTGTTACAAGGGATATCGAATGTGTCACAAGAAAAACTGCCTGCATACTTTATGATATAGGCATGGAGAGGTGGCCTGTTAAGTGTGAGTCATTTCTAATTGTCCTGTTCTGTCCTCATGATCAGGCACGTTGGGGACAAAAGGAGACTTCAGAGTCTGGGTTTCTATCTTTTTAATCAACTGAATGAGTGGGCAGCATAAGGAGTTAGACCTGCAAGAGAGTCAGCTTCCCAGAGCCCCACCAGAGCAAGCCTGACTTCTTAGCCATGCTGCCAACACATGGCACAGGAAACTCACCAGGAAGCTTTAAGCCATTGCAGCCTTGATACAAACAGGAAATAACACTCTTTATCTGCCCAGGATGCTCTGAAAGTTAAAAATGAAGTTGTTGGAACAGAGCGTTTGCGGTCTTCTGTGGGAAGCCACATAAAAAAATTCACTGGAGATGGTGATTTAATGACTTTCTTTGGGTTGGCTCTTTTAGGGAGGGACATTGCTTGGGCCCCCAGACTCTGTAGTCGATGTGGGGAGCACAGAAGTCACAGAAGAAATCTTTCTGGAGTACCTGTCCTCCCTGGGGGAGTCTCTGTTCCGGTGAGTGGAGACAGGGGTGGTGGTTAGTTGTGTCTGTCTCCCCTACTAGATAATCAGCTGCTGAAGGTCAGCCACTGTGTCATATCCCCTGGAGCACTCAGCACAAGGCCTGGCGCAGTTTTTGCTCAATGAGTATGAAGAAAAGGCAGTTATGCTACAAAATGCTCTAGGTTGTCTGAAGCAGATATTCCACCCAGCATACTTTCTGCTGAACTTTTGTTCCTTCTGATGAAAATCAGCAAATGCTATTCTCAACCAGTACTGGCCGAGTGCTTTGTCCTGAACATCAAAAACAGGGTTTGCATGGTGGCTCACGCCTGTAGTCTCAGCAACTCTAGAGGCTGAGGCAGAAGATTGAGGCCAGGAGTTAGAGGTTACAGTGAGCTACGATCGTGCCACTGCACTCCATCCTGGACGATGGAGCAAGATCCCATCTCTTAAAAAAAGTGAAACAAACAAACAAACAAAACAGAGTTTACACAGGGGTTGAGATGAAATACAAATTTGAGTATATTTTCTCTTAAAATGGCTTTAGTCAATTTTAGTAAGGATTAAACTCTAACCCTAGAGCTCTGGTTTTGTGAATAGAAAGATTCTCCTGAAACTGTACAGGAGCCATATATTTTCATTCCATCCTTCCCTAAATTGTCGGTTGTTAATGGTCCGGAGTGGCCAAGCAACAGTCCTTTTTCAGTCCTCATGCTCCCCGGTGCTCACCATGCCACTGCCAGTTTGAGTTATTCCACAGAGATGCTTGCTGGCTCTCTCATCTCTGTTCTCCAAACCTTTCTCTCAATACGCAGAGGTGAGGCCTACAACCTCTTTGAACACAACTGTAACACCTTCAGCAACGAAGTGGCGCAGTTCCTGACTGGGCGGAAGATCCCTTCTTACATCACTGACCTGCCCTCCGAGGTTCTCTCCACGTGAGTGTGGCCTCTGTCCCTGCCCCTCCCTTGGCCAACCTTGAAGAGCCCCATTCACAGCCAGTGCCCCTCCTCTGACCCGTATCTGCCCGCCCAAACAGGTGGGCCTGCCCTGACCATAGGTTCTAACACAGGTGGCCACCATTCCCTCCACCCACTGACACGCACCTGTTTTATCTCCACCCTCCTCGGGCTTAGAGCAGCTCAACTCTGGCCTAAGTGCTACGGCAGAACTTAGAAACCCACTTGACACTGGCTTTGTATTTGTACAAAATCCTGGCGTCTGTCTTTCCATTGTGTGAGAAGCCATTCCTCAGACGTGCCCAGTTAAAATGCTTTGTTAGGAAGATGAGCAGAGAGGGGGTCAGAGAAAAAAATAAGAGGGCTTGCTTTGTTATTGTCCCTTTGTCTTTCTTCCACTGCACCATGAGCTTTTTGACTCCCTTAGAGACAATGTTCTACTTGCCCTGTACCTGACAGCACACAGTCAGTCCTCAGTAGACGTTTCCTTCAAGAACATTCTAGCCCTTCTGTCCTGATATGGTCCAAGCCTTGGAAGGCCTTTGTGGGCCACCATCCAGGGCAGTGTCCTCTGAAAGGGCACACACATCCCCCTCCCTCCCGTTGTGGTTTTTTTTTGGGGGGGTGGGGGGGAGACAGTCTCCCTCTGTTGCCTGGGCTAGAATGCAGTGGCATCAGCTTAGCTCTCAGCAACTTCAAACTCCTGGCCTTAAGCAATCCTTCTGCCTCAGCCTCCCGAGTAGCTGGGACTACAGGCATGCACCACCATGCTCGGCTAATTTTTTCTATATATTTTTAGTTGGCCAGATAATTTCTTTCTATTTTTAGTAGAGACAGGGTCTCCCTCTTGCTCAGGCTGGTCTCGAACTCCTGACCTCGAGCCATCCTCCCGCCTTGGCCTCCCAGAGTGCTAGGATTACAGGCCTGAGCCACTGCACCTGGCCCCTCCCTTTGTTGTTGATTGCATTCAAACAGCTTCTGCCTACTCCAGGACCATGTCCATTTGCAGACTGTGACTCAGTTTCTCCTGAACTAGGGCCCTATCAACAAGGCTCCCGGCAGGTTTAGCAGGCTCAGCAAGAAGAGCTGTTTTTCATACCTGGGTAGGAACCGCTCAAGAAAAACTTGCATAGGAAACAAGACTGTCAGGCTGGTGAGGAGCACCAGTCTCCCAGCCCAGCACTGCCCTCCTATCCCTTGGTGGGGTGTTAAACCCCACAGCCCTACTGTGAGGGATTCAGGTTATGGGGCCCTAAGCAAACCTGAGTAGCTGGAATGTTCTTACTATTAGTATTTGATGGGTGGATTCCCTGGACTTGTCTGAATTAGGGTTGATATTTCTAAGTTTCATCTGTTTACACTTTGGAGCATTTCATTCTCTTTGAACTTAGGGAAGATTTTCAAAAATGGCAGTATCCACTGAAGAAAAAGCCAATGACTGAGATGTGTTATGGGCAACTTCATTTAAGGTTGCAGTAATCTTGGAAAGTCTCCAAACTCCAGTATTTGCAGTGTTTTTTTCCAGCTAAGTTACCGCGAGAGCAAACTGGGAGCCCTTTAGAAAGTGGTTTCAACACCTTCTGCCAACCTGGCATTTGTCATTTTTCCTGAATATTCTCTGTACTCCCTGAAAGACCTCAGTTCATGGAAGAATCCAGTTGTGAGCCATCCTCACACCTGACCTTATCTTCTTTTTCATATCATTTTCTTTTTTTTTTTTTTTTTTTTTTTTTTTTGAGACAGAGTCTCACTTTGTTGCCCGGGCTAGAGTGAGTGCCGTGGCATCAGCCTAGCTCACAGCAACCTCAGACTCCTGGGCTTAAGCGATCCTACTGCCTCAGCCTCCCGAGTAGCTGGGACTACAGGCATGAGCCACCATGCCCGGCTAATTTTTTTTGTATATATATTTTTAGTTGGCCAGATAATTTCTTTCTATTTTTTTAGTAGAGACGGGGTCTCACTCTTGCTCAGGCTGGTCTCGAACTCCTGACCTCGAGCGATCCACCCGCCTCGGCCTCCCAGAGCTAGGATTACAGGCGTGAGCCACCGCGCCCGGCCCATATCATTTTCTTTTGCCTCAACTTCCTCACTTAAACTTTATTTTTAATCTTCTTGTTCATGAGAATTAAAGATACAAGTACATAAAGTACTGAACACTCTAACTCCCTGTGTGTAGCCAGCCTATTCAAACCACAGCTAACCAGGCTCTAGAGGTGAGGCCCTGAGAAGGGACCCCCAGGAGTGAAAACGCAGAGCAGGCTATTCAGAGATGGCTGCATGAGAACTGCTGTGTGAGGCAGGTGAGAAAATTAAGTGAGGTAATGGAGTCCTTCTTCCTGGTGTGGCGGAGCTGCAGCTGCCCGCCGCCATCCACCCTTCTCCCTCCCTCAGCGGTGTTGGGTGTACCCTGCTCATGCCTCTGTTTCCCTGCAGGCCCTTTGGACAGGCGCTTCGGCCCCTCCTGGACTCCATCCAGATCCAGCCTCCCGGAGGGAGCACCGTGGGCAGACCCAACGGCCAGAGCTAACAGGACTGCATGGGACTGCCCTGCCTCACCAGGGCTTTTCCTTTTTAAACAAAACAAACCCTACCAGATTTCTATTTTATAATTTTACATCAGAGCTAACAACCAGGGGACGGCTTTTTAAATTTCCCAGGGAAGGAGATCGTCAGACTGCATGTAGGACAGTGCTGCTAAGAACCAGAACAAAATGCCACCCCTTCTAATAGTATTATACTAATTTATTAAGGCTGTCTTGTCTGTGAGTTCACTTTTGACGCTGTTTCCTAAGCGTCTTCCACACTGGAGAAAGGGACAGGGTTTGTTTAAGCAGAAAGCAAGAGGCACAGTTTGGGGGAGCCCTAACCTAGAACCTCTTTCCAGAGAACACCCACGCTCTACCCAAGTTGCCAACACCTGTGGGACCCAGGTGAGTTTTATAACATCCATGACCTAGAAGCAGTTACTTTCTGGCATTAAATGAACCAAAGGATTTGGTGCACATGGGACCAGTTTCAGGATGACTAAGCCAACCTCAGTGAACTCTTCAGCTACAACCACCCTCATCTTCCCTCCCCTGCCCCAAGCAAGGCTAGGGCTGGAGCAGCCAGAGCCTCAGGAGAATGATAACAAGTATCAGGCCAGAGAAAACAGGATAAAGCCATTCCTCTTTCCACCTGCGCGGATTGCCAGTACTTTGCGTCAGTTTTGGGAAACCTGCCTTCTTGCCCATGAGATGCTCTCCCTCAGCACAGCTGATGCGTCGTAAGTCATGAGGTCTGGGCTGGAGCAGCAGAGACCCAGGCCTTTGTCTGCTAGTTATGATGTAGGTTATGTGTAGTCTCTGTAACCACCCCCCAGGCCAATATGTGGTATTCAGTTTGGGACCAAGGGACATGTTTCTCTGCTCCAAGAAAATATCCCTGATGTAGAAAAAATGATGCAGAATCAAGGTGGCAAGAAAATTTAGAATTGCTTCTGATGGGGACTTTTACATTATCCTAAATGCGTTTTGAAGGTACACGTTATTTCCGTTGTCATTCTGACTTTTAGGAAGCATGGGGCGTGAGTGGGCATTTTCCTAATGACTTGCTGCTAGGAGTTGATAGGTAGGGAACAGTCTGGAAGAGAGTCTGGAAGTCTCTGACTAGAGAGGCTCTCAGATTCCCTTTCTTCATGTGAGCCTCCCATTAGTTTGGGGGAAATTGCGTTTGGAGAAGGGACTCAGAGCTACCAGGTGCCTGAGACTCAGCCCTGGCATCCTTGGGCCCCTCCTGCCACAGCTCCCTGCCACTGCTCAGACTTGAATTATGTTGCTCCTTCCTGGGAGTCTGGCCTGCAGCAGGGGCCTTTCTTCTCCAAAAAAGCTGCTCCTCATCTATGGCCCTATGCCCTGCTATCTTTGCCAGTAGCCGTGGCAGATGGCATCATTAGGGTCTCAGCTAGAGGAAAAGATGTCATTCTGCCATAGTGTTTGCCTGAGACCTGACTAGGGGCATGTCCAGCTAGGATGTCAAGTGACATTTTAGAACTTTAAGATTGGAGGCCAAACAAGTGAAAAGTTTAATTGTTCTCAAGACCCACTGATTTGCCAGTGTGCATGGAAGTGACAAATTAGAGCAGAAACTACCGGGGACTATTGTATAATGGTGATCTGCTGGCAGAAGTGGGCCCAAGGAGAATGGGTTTCAGAGGCTGGGTTTCTTCTGGAAGGGCAGCAGGTTGGTCTAGGCCAGCGCTCTGCCCCCCCTGGTGTTCTTCCTCCTCCAGCTTCCTAGCCCAGCCCTCCCTCTCTTCCAGGCTCCTGCTGCAGCCTCTCTGCCCATTGCTCTCATCTCCATCCTTTTATTCTTTCTTCTCTCCCAGATCCAGGCTCAGCTGGTTTTGTTCCTCCCAGCGGTCCCCCTCAGACCTAGGGCTATGCTAAGAAGTTGGCCTAAGCAGCTCCCCTGACAGAATTTGAGTCACTTCGTTCCTTGAACAGCCCCCTTCATGCCCAGCAGCCATTTGTGCCAATGCAGGTGCCCTAGAGTTCGTGGGCAGAGGTGGAGGGATCAGTGGGCACCCTTCCCAGAGCTCTGCAGGAAGGCAAGCTCTCCCTCCCCCCATGCAAGCCCCACTGTCACTAATTGTGGAAGCCTTGGCCCAGGCTAGGAGCCCCCAACCCCATCCTCACATTTCTCTGTCCCAGAACCTCGGGAGTGTGCTCATTGTGACCAGCTGACTCCATCTGGCTGTGTAGAGGCAAGCAGGGTGGGAAATGAGTCAGGTACTTGTATCGCACAGTGGACACCTCCACAGAGGTCCATTGGTTTAAAGGGACAGGGAAGGAGGAGGGATGAAACCGTCACCCCCTCCCAGAAATAAATCTTGTACCTTTGAGATTCCTTTACGCCCATGAGTCAAACTAATAACTACCTAGTACGGAGATATTTGCTGATTTTCTTTGGTGTTTTTTCTAATGCAATAAACTCATTTCTGCCTGCTCTATTTGTATGGTGCCTGAATCAGGTCTGGGTGTGCATCCAGCATAAAGTGACCCCAGGCTTCTCTATCTGTCTCCCTTATAGCTTAACTCTGCTCGTCTTTGCTTGGTTGTAAGCCCTGTGGATAAGAAGTGACAATAGCAGGGAAGAAGGTCCCGCCACTGGTTTGTAAACATGGGGAAAGGGCCCAGAGAGAATATCACCTGCCCAAGGTCACCTTGTGGCTGGTGGTGGAGTAAGACTCAAAGCCTGGTCTGGTGGCTTCAGATTCTGGGGTCTTGCCCCGGTGGTCCTTGGCCAACAGGGGATGTCTGACTGCACCAGGAAGTGCTCACTTCTAGTTTCAACTTGGCTATAGCCTGGGTCTGTGGCCCCAAGGATCTCTCCCCACAAGCATTGGGGTTGGTGGACGGCTCTCTGAGTACCCCCGGGTACTGTCAGATGTGCCAGCCTAGCTGGAGGTACCTTAATATCCAGTCTGCCAATTTTGAGTGAGCACCTTCAATGGGCCTGACCTGTGCTAGGTGCTTTCACCCACAGCAGACTTGAGATGTGGGTATTTGTCCCATTTTACAGAGGAGGAAGCAGGTACAGAGCAAGTAGGTGATCCAGCTGGCTAGTGGCTGAGCCCACGCTTGAATCCACCACACCACTGAGACCTCATCCTGGTGGCACTGCATTTTTCCAGTGTGCTAGCTTAGGAATAAAACAAAAGGTTCTGGCTCTCTCCTGAGGACACAGTGCAGGTGGCTTTGGCTGACATGTTCAAAGGCAGGAGTCCTTAAGAATGCTTACTCCAAGATCACATAGCCTGGGCTTGAGTCCCAACTCTGCCACTGTGGACCCGCCCATTTTATCCTGTCTCCTTACCTGTAAAATGGGGGAAATGTGACCTCCCTCACAGTGGTGATGAGGAGGAAATGTAAAGCACTGTGCCCAGTGCCTGGCACAGATTAACTGCTCAGTGGATGTCAGGCTAAGAGGGCAGAATCCATTCAACAGCCATTGACTGGGGACAACTGCAAGCCAGCACCTTGCAGAGGCCCAGGCCAATCCTCCCTGTTGAGGAAGTCTACACAACATCCACCTGTTGGGGAAAATGGCAGAAAACAGGTGTTCTAGCTTTAGACTTTGTGATGCATGACAAGTTGGTCTGGGCTGAGTTCCTTCAACCCCACAGAGGTTTCTCTGGGAGCCCACACTTGAGAAGCTGTGCTGGGCACTGTGCTAGGACTGCAGGTGTCAGGCCTGCCAGGGCCCGCCCAGGCAGGGATTATATTCCAGGGAAGCTGGGAGACAAGAGGGTGACAAGTCAGGTGATCTCAGATGGTCATAGTGCCAGAGAAGAAGTAAAACCATGCAGCCACACGATGGGGGGAATATATGTTTGGAGGTGAGGGGAGGCTTCTATGAGGAGGTGACAGTTAATCTGAGACTGAAATGATGAAGAGCACAGATCTGGGGGGAGAAGGGGAGAGTGACCCAGGCAGAGGGAACAGCCTGGAAAGGTACACTGGAGGGAAGGCCTGAGAGGAGGCAAAGTGGGGAGCCTGAGAACAAAGCGGGTAGCGGAGGGCGTGGGGGGTCATGGGAAGCATGAGAATGACAGGACCGGATGGGCCTGTGGGGGTGGGGCGGCTGTGCACCTGTGCCCGGATCTATGGAGAAGCCCTGGGAGTGAGTTTGGGACCTTAAAGGACCTTAAAGTGCAGGGGGACAGAACAGCCCCCATGACACATGGTAAGGCGAGCTGCGGGGACTACAGAGCCACTGTCGGCCACTTGCCCTGCCTCTATCAGCTTTTACTGGGCTGCTCCAGCTTTGACTTGGGGTATGCCAAGATTTCTCAATTTGTTTTTTTAAATGAAAATAGTTTTTATATGAGTATAAAGACAATATGCATTCAGAAAATTTAACCAAACAAAAGTACAAAGATGAAAGGAAAAAAATCACCTGAAATTCCCACCATCCTGAGAAACCACTGATATTAATATCATTTTGTGCCCCCCCTTGGGATGTTTCTGTGCACTTGAAGACACACGTGCTACACATGCTCTTTGGTACCTCGTTCTGTTCTCCTAACATGCAGTGACTATCGGTACAGCCCCAGGCGGGCGTGGAATGGTGGTAGGGATAGAGGAAGCTCTAAGAAGAGCACATTCCAGCAAAGTTCCCCAAAGCCTGAGGGAGCTGTTAGGTGGAGCCGGGGAGGCAGGACCTGCTTGGATGCAATGATGGTGTGGGAGGCTGCCTGCCCAGGCTGGGAGAGGGTTGGACCATGAGAGCCATGGCTCCTCGCGCCCAGACAGGAGCTGTGGCCTGGGAGGGCAGGCAAGGAGCCCAGCAGGAGCCTGGCACACCATAGGATGTGAGCCCTTGACCATGGAGCCTGGCTGCTGTGGGAGAAGGTCAAGAGTGGTTCTGGCACTGGTCCGGGTCGCAAGCTTACCCCCAGTCTATCCCCAGCTGGAGAGCCAGGCAGGTCACGCTGTGGTGAGAGAAACAGGCACCAGGTGGCGCTGTAGACTCGCGTGCCCAGCCCAGGCGACGGCCAAACCTGGGGCTGGTCTGGAGTACCACAGGCCGCCTCAGTAGGCCTGCGCTGCTCCCCACACACCTCAGCTCCCGCATGGCTCCCCAAGAGTCCACGAGGTAACAGCCAAGCTCCTTGTCCTCACATTTTCAAGGCCCTTCTCAAACTTGTCCCTGGACACCCTGGTCCAAACCCCACACCCTCATGCAAGGGCCAACCCTCGTCCCTGTCACTGGTTTCACCTGGATTCCCTTTCCCCTCAGTGCTCAAGGACCAGTGCCAGCGCGTTCTCTGCACAGCCTTCCGACCTCTCCCGGCCGGAGCTGCCCCTCCCTCCCGTGAGTGTGTCCAGGGCACTCCCTCCAGCCCACGCTCCCAGGGCAGGGCCTGGCACAGAGTGAGCCTCCAACGCTGAGACCTTGATCAAGGCCTTCCCCTCTCTGAGCCTCTGTTTCTTCATCTGTACAATAGAAACTACGGGTCAGACCCTCTCTAGGGTCCCTCCCGGTGTGACTCCTCTCCCCACCCCTTGAGAGGTGAGCAGAGTGATTTGGCCAAGTTCTTCCAGTCCTGGGGCTGAGCTCTGGCCCACAGGGACCACTGACATCAGGTGTCAGGGGCCGCTACCCCGGCCCCCCCCCCAGGTAGGGCAGTGCTATGGCTGGAACCATCTCTGTCCCCGCTGTCTTTGGCTGAGGAAACCCCAAGAGGGCCTGAGCCAACCCAGCAACAGCCTCCACCTCTCCTAGGAAGCCATCTCTGAACATGCACCCTTCGGCTTGTTTAGATTCAAGGGACTTGTTCATTGTGAAAACAATGCCAGGGCTGCAGGCATCCTCCAGTCTCCCCACCTGGTCCTTGCAGAGCCTGCCTAAGCATACCTCCACCCCGCTCCCCTCATCTTCCTCCCAACCTGCCCAGCCAGGCTGCCAGTGTTGGCCCCATTTATAGATGAGCAACAGACTCGGAGAGTAGGAGGGACCTGCCCAAAGTCACCTGGGGGAGGGGCAGCCCCAGGAACTGTCCCTCTGACTATAAACTCCACAACGCAAAGGCTGCCCTTCAGCTGGGACAGAGAAAAAGAGGGTCAATCCCTGTATTTATTGGACATGTTGACACATGGCCTTCTACCAACAGCCGGGAGCCGGCGCAAAGTGAGGACTCTGGGGGAACAGGATTGAGTGGGAATCCTAGCTGTGCTCGGGACTCTAGGAAAGTCACCGCACCTCTCTGGTGTCAGTACCTACCTCTGGAAACCGAGTATAAGGGTACTCACCTCAGAGACTTATTGGAAAAAGTAAGTGAAATGCCGAAACCAAACGTGGACATCACTAACCTCCAAATTTCAGCCCCATGTCTGGCCCAGAAGAGCCCAGAATCTTCCTTCCAGAGCAGAATCAGTCCCAGCTTCCTCCAGTTTCCTCCAAGTCATCTTTCTAGCCAGTCCTCCCCTCCCCCCAGCCCTGCTCCTTCCTTTCCCCTGGGGCCTCCCCAGGGCCCTGTCTGAGCACCAGTTGCCAGGGATGAGCCTTCCACTTACAGTGTAACTGAGGGAAGGGCCTGAAAAAAAGGGCCAAAATGTTTTCTGTCTTTAAAACCTCCCCCACTCATTTTGGAAATTAAGATCTACATCTCTGCCTTAGGCTAGTGGTCAGGAGGGCCAGGGGAGTGTCCTTTGTTCTTTGTACCACTGGAGAAGGTTCAAAGGAATTGTCCTGGTGGAGGTCCCAGAGGGTGGAGCAGAGTTCACAAGATTGTCTTCCCACAAGGTGGGACTCATCAGAATCTTGTCTATAGTTCAACAATAGCCTGAAGCTGAAAACCTCCCTTTAAAAAGCTCTGTATTTCCGCTTATGATTAGGCCAATGGCATTTTACGGGGAGAGTCTTTGTCCTCCTCATTTGCCAGCAAATTAATAAACTCCTCTTTCCTTTTCCTCAAGCACTTGTCCTCCTTAGATAACAAAAGGGATGTAGTGGTGGCAACAGGGGCTACCCCCACCTTGTCCTCTTGAGTCTGCACATTTTTAAGTCTTTTAACACATGTGTGAACTAAAATAAAATCTTAAGACTCCCTTTGCCACCGGCTGACTGAATGGACCTCCTCTTGGCCAACGAGACACCCTAAAACTGAGTTGCAGGCCAAGAGAGGGAGGTCAGACATGCCTCATCATGCCCCCCTCCCTTCTTGCAGATATCCTTTGTAACTCATTGACAGGTCTAAGGATATGCAAAAGCCTGCAGATCCTCAATTTACACAACAAATATATGGCCAGTAGCTTGTCTCTGATTAACAGACTTTTTTTTTTTTTTTTTTTTGAGACAGAGTCTTGCTCTGTTGCCTGGGCTAGAGTGCCCTGGCGTCAGCCTCAGCCTAGCTCACAGCAACCTCAAACTCCTGGGCTTAAGCAATCCTTCTGCCTCAGCCTCCCAAGTAGCTGGGACTACAGGCATGCGCCAACCATGCCGGGCTAATTTTTTCTATATATATTTTTAGTTATCCATATAATTTCTTTCTATTTTTAGTAGAGACGGGGTCACGCTCTTGCTCAGGCTGGTCTCGAACTCCTTGAGCTCAAACAATCCGCCCGCCTCAGCCTCCCAGAGTGCTAGGATTACAGGCGTGAGCCACCGCGACCCGCCTAACAGACTTTCTTAAGACACTCTGAGCCCTTAGACAAAGCTAAATTTTTGACCACCCTGAGCAAGAGTGAGACCCCATCCCTACTAAAAATAGAAAAATTAGTCAGGCATCATGGTGCACTCCTGTAGTCCCAGCTACTCGGGAGGCTGAGGCAGAAGGATCATTTGAGCCCAGGAGTTTGAGGTTGCTATGAGCTAGGCTGACGCCACGGCACTCTACTCAAGACAACAGAATGAGACTCTGTCTCAAAAAAAAACAAACAAAAACAAAGCTAAATTTTTTTAAACCAATTACAAGTTAAAGAGTCTTTAAACCCAGATAACCTGTAAGCCCCGATTCAAGATGGCCCACCTTTTTGGGCCAAAGCAATGTATACCTTCCCTGTATTGATTTATGACTTTATCTGAAATCCGTGCCTCCCTGAAATGTATGAAACCCAACTGTAACCCAGCCACAGTGAGTCCACTTGCTCAAGGCTTCTTGAACATGGCTCCAGGTCATGGTCCTCAAATTTGGCTCAGAATAAACCTCTTTAAATTATTTTACGGAGTTTGGCTTCTTTTCCAGAGACACATGCAATAGCTGTTTAATCAGTAACAGCATTAAGCACATCTATACAAATTCCCGTTTGGTGTGGGCCTGCTGTGTGCTAGGTACTCTGTGGGGCTCTTTTACAAGCAATCCTCTAGCCTCAGCCTCCCAGATTGCTGGGATTACAGGCATGAGCCATGGAGCCCGGCCTATTATTTATTTTCATATGCAAAGCAACCTTACAGAGTAGGTGATGTTCTTTCCATTTTATAGGCGAAGACACAAAGCCTCTAAGAGTGAAGTGACTTGTCCAAGGTCACATAGTGGTGGAGCTGGGAAGACAACTAAGAACTGACTCCAAAGTCAACAAGATGGTTAAATAATTATGAGTAGAATCTGGGAAGATTTCTTGAAGGAAGGGGACCGTGAGCTGGGCTTTATGGGTGGGCATAATGACATAAGGACGCGTAAGGGTCGGGGAAGGCCATCCAGCAAAATCCAAAGCCTGAGCAAAGGCCATCAGGCGATTTCTCAAATCTCATGATTTGCAGGGCAAAGAGATTACCCTACAAATCTAGGGGCGGTGGGGAGTCCCGCCCTCGCCCCGCCCGGCACTGCCGGCAGGGTTGAGGCCCCACCCCGTCCAGCCCCTTCTCGGCCTGATCACGATCAACCCACCACGGTCCAGTTCCGACCCCGCCCCTGTCTTCCGCGTTCAGTACCTCACGTCCCGCCACGCCCAGGCTCAGGCCCCGCCTTCGTCTGGTTTGGAGCAATCAGACCGAACCTGGCGCGGGCTCTGCTCCGCCCCGTGCCACGCCTCCCCTTCGCCAGGTGCAATCAGAATCAAGCGCCAGCGTAGCTCAGGCCCCGCCCCCGCCTTGTACGGGCCATCCTTCTCCCGCCGAGATCACTCCCTGGCCACGCCCCCTTTTCGTTTGGCGCAGCCCGGCGGGGCCTTCTGGCCCCGCCCCTCCTTGGCCCCGCCCCGCCTGGCCTCTACCCGGCGCGACTTTGGCGGCTGCATCCCGCAAATCCGCCCGGGGTGCGGAGCTGCAGCCATGGCAGTAACAGCCGAGGGCGCTCGCAGGAAGGAGCGCGTCCTCTGCCTGTTTGACGTGGACGGGACCCTGACGCCTGCTCGCCAGGTAGGACCCTGACGTTCGAAAGCTCCTGCCAGGAGTATCACGCGGACACCCGGAGGCTGAGTGTGGGGCCTGCAGCAGCGTGACCGCGGGGACCGATGTGGGATGCAGCGGTGCTCGGCCCCTGACATCCTGAGGCCGCCCACCGGTAGTGATGGGGACCCGGGTCCCCCATGTCACAGTCCCCTGAGCGTCCGCGCCCACGTTCTGCCTGGGAGTGTTGGGGCTGAATCCAATTCTGGAAGGAGGAGGCTGTGAGCGAGGGCCTAGTTCCCCTTCCTCTCCCCCCACCCCCAAGAGGCTTACACACGCCAAAGCCTGGCTGCGGACCGCCCCCGCCTCACCAGCCGGGGCTCCCACCCTAATTCAGCCCTAGGACGCAGCGGTAGTTGGAGCTGGCTTCTGAATTGGGGTTCCAGGCACCTGGTGGGGGCCAAGGGGTCTTGGAGCCATCCCACCTCCACCTTCGCAAGCCTGGGCTTGGGTCTAGTTTCTCAAGCCCCTCACACGCTTTACCTTCCACCCCTAGTCTGGAGGCAGAGGGCTTTTTTTTCCCCTGAGTTTGTGGGCTCCACCCACCTGGAGGTGAGAGGCTCCAGGCCTAGTCTGGTTACAGGGGGGACACTGAGGCTTAGTGAGGATGGAAGTGTAGTTTTCCTCCTGAAGGTGTCTCACCGTATTGACCCTCCAACCTCTCTCTGTTCAGTTTTTCTCCCTTTGGATCTCATCCTGAGTTCCCGAGCCCACCCTCGCCAGCTGGATGCATAGATAAGCAGGGCTCATTCATGCTCATCCTGTGGGGATTGCATCCGCCAATCCAGGGGCCATAAGGACCAACCAAGGGATCTCCTGCAGCAGGGGAGCAGTAGGATGGATTATGGGGCAGTAGCTAAGCCTCCTTTCTTAGGTCCTGAATTCCCCTCCCCCATGGTGAAGTTGCCCTGGCTTAGGCCCTTGGGGCTCGGGACAGGGAGGGATCTGCCTACCCTCCCTTCCTCAGGGATGGATCAGGGAGGAAGTTGGCAGAACTGGAAGGAGGGTGGCAGGGCCTAGGCACAGTCCCCTCACCTCCCTGTGACCCTTTGCTCCACTGACACAACAACCTGAACAAGAACAGTGTGTTAATTTGTCGAGAGGCCGGGCCCTGTGCTTAGCGCTTTTCACAAGTTAATTTTTAATTATACATGTATTCATGAACACGTTTCATTCATTCAAGAATGAAAACATAACAGCAAAGGGTAAAGTCCTCTCTGACCACACCAGGATCCCAGGCCTGGCCCCCTCCCCAATGTAATGTGGTGGAGCTTCCTTCCAGACCTTTATGTGGATCTGTTTGCCCGGAGTGAATATTAAGCATTACTTTGTGAGACTATTTTTAATTAAGCGGCATTATGACATGTCTTGGGACCCTGCCATGTTGGAAGCACAGACCTGCCCCATTCTGTGTAACCACAGTGTAGTATGTCAGAATAGGTATGTTCCATTCTCTGATCGACAAACGTGTAAGTTGTTTGCAGTTTTTCACTATAATAAGCCACACCCCAGTGAACCTCCATATACACCTGGGCAAGAGAACTGGCTATTCTAGGTGACAGGGCACGTGCATTTTAAGCTTTAATAGATCTTGCCAAATTACCCTCCAAAATGGCTGCACCAGTTTATACTCTGATCAACAGCATTGGAGAGTGCCTGTTCCCCTACATAATTGTCTACTCGAGACATTGTTGGCTTCTATATCTGAATATATGAAAATATGGGTTTTAAGTTATTATAAAAGTTTACATTTCCTTAGTGAGGAATCTTTTCACGTGATTAGTCACCAGTTAATTGCTTTTCATTTCCAAGCACTTGGGATACATTATCTCATTTAATCCTGTCAGTGACTCCCGGTGATTACTACTGTGGTCCCCATTTTACACAAGGGAATGTTGAGGCAAAGAAAGACAAAGCCATTTGCTCAAGGCCATCCTGTTTCTGAGGGACTTGAGCCAGAGTTTGAACCCAAGTGCATCAAATTTTTGAGGTCTAAACCTTGTGCTGCTTCAGATCCAAGTAGACTGGGCTCTCTGGGTTCAGAACACTAAGTGAGGGCTGAGTGGAGGTCCCATACGTGCTACCAGCCAAATCCTGTGCTTCCCCCTTCCCCCCACAGAAAATCGACCCTGAGGTGGCCACCTTCCTGCAGAAGCTTCGGAGTAGAGTGCAGATTGGTGTGGTGGGCGGCTCCGACTACTCTAAGATTGCCGAGCAGCTGGGCGAAGGGGATGAAGGTAGGCGTGGGGAGTTCAGGAGATCCCTGGGCACCTTCAAAGACCCAGTCCTGCTTCTGGGGGCAGAAGTAGAGGAGTTCCATCGCTGATTGAACAAACATTAAGTGAGCGCCTCCCTGGCAGGCCTCGTGCTAGGCCCTGGAGAAACAGCATTCTCACTTCTCCCTGCTGAGTCTGAGTCTTGATTTCCTCACCTTTAAAATGGGCGTAATCACTAACGGCTACCATTATTTGAAAATGACCACGTGTTTACTTCATTTCATTTCACCCTCACAATCATACTTCAGAGTAGGCACGATTAGCCCACACAACAGAGGAAGGCTCTGAAGTTACCGAGGAAATTGTGTGGATCCCAGAGCCTGGTCTCAGCTTAGTCAAAGCAGGTGCCTCCAGGTCCTCACCAGAAACTTCCTTGCGTTTTCCCTTTTCCCTGACCCTTGTTCATTCCATTAGCAAAATCAAAGGTATCTTCCTGCCCCCTCTATGCCCCCACCACCACCTCCCCATCACAGTCCAGGTGTTTCCCCTGCTACCTGGACCCTGCAACAGCCTCCTGGCCATGCTCCCTGTACCTCCTCCCACCCACCCCGGCTGCTTCTGGTGGCAGCCAGAAGGAAGGAAGCCTCTGCACGGAGCGGCTGTGGGAGCACAGAGCGGAAATGACGCCCTCTGCCGGGGAGTCCTGCAAGGCTGGCAGAGCAGGATGCAGGGAGGGAAAGCCAGGGGTGGGCGTTCCAGGCAGAAGGACCTGGGCATCTGCATGGCGGCAGAGGCCTAGAAGTGTGACTGGATTGTTTGGAGAAAACAAACTTGCAGAGGGAGATGAGGTTGGAGAAGCAGAATGGCCTTTGAATGCCAAACCCAGGGTGTGGGCTGAACCCCTCTCTACTTGCCTCTGGGGTAACAGTCAGACTTGGTCTCATGCTGTTTCCTTCTCCCCTGGCCTCTCTGTGGCCCCGAAGTCATCGAGAAGTTCGATTATGTGTTTGCTGAGAACGGGACGGTGCAGTATAAGCATGGCCGGCTGCTCTCCAAGCAGGTCAGTGCCCCCAGGGCTTAGTGAGGGCCACCCCGCTTTTTCTCAGTGGAACAGTCCCAGGGTGCCTTTTGTCCTGGGCTGGGGGAGAGGTGCCGTGCCTGTCCCGGGGTCGGGCAGCCCGGGGCCACCCTCAGAGCCTTGTGTTCCTTGCCCAGACCATCCAGAACCACCTGGGGGAGGAGCTGCTGCAGGACTTGATAAACTTCTGCCTCAGCTACATGTCCCTGCTCAGACTGCCCAAGAAGCGGTGAGGTCCCGCCCAACCTGGCCTCTGAACCCAGGCCGAGGGAGGAACAGCGTGGGTCCCTGAGATGGAACCTGGAGATACTCAGACCTCTGACTTAGCGGGGGTGGGGGTAGGTTCCTGTCCCCTTTGAAGTCCGGGATGCTGTGGTCCCAGGTGGGGCTGGATTCAAATTCAGGGCTGTTTTCCTTCTCTCTGGCTCCCACCCTCCCTCTGGCCTTACATCCCCCACAGCGGAACCTTCATCGAGTTCCGGAACGGTATGCTGAACATCTCGCCCATCGGCCGCAGCTGCACTCTGGAGGAACGGATCGAGTTCTCCGAACTGGACAAGGTGCCACCAGCTTGTAACCATAGGCCTGCAGGATGTCAGTCACTCAACTCTCTGAGCCTTTCTTTTCTCTCTGCTTCCCCAAGCCAACACCTCGGGGGCATCTCCACATCCCACCCACGTCGGGTCCAACAGCTCCTATCGGTCTGTTCGTCTGCAGAACAAGACCCCACTCTCCACACCGTCATCTTCCCCCTACCTCAGGCTGCCCCAAGTCCCCTCTCTCTGTTCCTTCCATCCCCGAAAACCCTGCCCGCCCGTCTGCTTTCCAGCAGTGCCACTGAGAACCTTCTGAATACGTCCACCGCACGCCCTCCCCTGCGTACAATCCTCCTGGGGCTCCCTGTTGCCAACTGGACACTGTCCCAGCCCTCTCCTGAGGGACCCTGAGGGGTCTGCCTGGCTGCAGCTCCCCTCTTCAGCCCCCTCTCTGTGCTCTTCACGCTCTACTTTCTGTTCCTAGAACACACCAAGTTCCTCGCATTGAGTGTGCTGAACCTGCCAAACCTTGGGGTGCATTCTGCTTGTCTCCCCACTGTCCACCCCTGAGCGATCCGTCCATCCAGGCCTTTGCATACTGGCCCATCCATATGGGGGTCTCTGACCTGACCTGTGGCCCCCTTGCTGATTCCAGAACAGCAGTGGTATCCCACCTCCCTCTCGCTGGCTCACCCCGACCCCCTTCATGCCTGCTCGCACATCACCTACCCAGTGGAGCCCACGTCTACCACTGCACCCCTGAACTTCCTGCCCCTTCTTCTGCTCTATTTCTCCCCAGGCAGCCATCACCACCCTCTGACACCCTGTACCCTCTGTTCTTAAATCTTGGTTACTGTCTGTCTTCTGTCCCCACGCCAGAGCTGCACGCTCCCTATGGGAGCTTTGCAGCTCGTTCGCCTCTGGATCCCTGTGCCTGACACGTAGCAAGTGCTCAGGAAATACTTTTTGAATGAATGAAATAGGTAATGTTATCCCCATTTTATGAATGAGGAAACCAAGGCTCAGATGGGAAGTGACTTGCCCAAGTGGGAGTTGGTGGCTGAGCAGATTCTGATTCCACCTTCAGCCCCCTGGTGCTTCTCTGAGGCTGGGTGGGACTCTTTGACAATGGCCTCCCACCCCAGGTCCTGAGGCTTGGGAGGCAGTGCCCACAGGCACGGGACTTCTCTTATCAGAGTAGTCAATATTGGCCACACACACACACTCGTAGGTACCTGAGCCTTTCTCAGACCACCCAGGTCTCCAGTCCCAGCTCCACCTCCTACTTGCCTAGTAACCTGGAGAAGTAACTTCACTACTGAGCGTCTCCGTTTTCTCACCTGTGAAGTGGGGATAACAGCAGTTCCCATCCCATGGGCTGTCATGGGCCTGGTGTGGGGGACTGGGGGTGCACGCACTGACTCTTCCTGCAGCCCCCTTCTCTGGTCTTTTTGGTTCCTGTTCGCCCCCTCCTGGTATTGGAAGGGCAAGAACATTCCTGATCGGAGCATCCTACATGCGCCCCCACCCAGATCCCATAGAATATCTTACTCTACTACAGTCCTTCAGAACCCTGAGGCAGGGGCAAGGAGTCCCCTTCCCTAGAGGAGGACACTGAGGCCAGAGGGTGAGTGACTAGCTCAAGGTCACGATGCTGGTGCCCCCTGAGGCTGGACTTGGCATACAGGGCTGTCCAGTGACCAGCCCAGTTCTCCAGAGAAGGAGGTGCAGTGACCCTGGGCCATGTGGAAACATTTCTTCAGAGATTGGGGCATCCTTGGCTCCAGCTGTGGGCCCACAGAGTGGCCTCTGGTGGGGACTCTGGCCTTCCAGGGCCCGCCCACTTGGCTGGGAAGGCAAAGCCAAGGCCAGCAGGTGGCTCACATCCCTTATCTCTGCTTTTGCTGTGGCCATACCTGGCATCCAGCTGCCCTCTCTGGGTGCCACTGCCAATTACTCACGAGTCTTCTACTCTTGGCTGCCCACAATCACTCCAGCTTTTGAACCAATACCCGGCCCATGCTGCCGTTGGCCAGGAGCTAGCACTGAGTCCACAGTCACAGCCCTTCTGGATTCAAGCGCTGGCTCTGCCACTAAGGCTAGGTGACCTTGACCAGGCCCAACCTCTCATCTGTCAGTGGGCATTGTGCCCACCTGGAAGACTGAGCTTACGTGATCATGTGCCCAGCACAGGCCCTGGCACAGGGCGGCTCTCTGAACTCAACCTGCTCCTTCCCCTCTGCAGAAGGAGAAGATCCGGGAGAAGTTCGTGGAAGCCTTGAAAACAGAGTTTGCCGGCAAAGGGCTGAGGTTCTCCCGAGGTACGTCCACCCTGCCGAAGCCCTGGGAGTCCTGGCCCAGGGGCCCTCTCACACTGCCCACCTCTCCCAAGACCAAGCTGCAGAAGTCCCTCCCACCCTCAGGGCACAGTAGAGGCTCAGTTTTTTGTTTTGGTTTGGCTTTTTTTTTCTAGACAGGGTCTCTGTTGCCCTGAGCAGAGTCAAGTGGCATCATCATAGCTCACTGCAACCTCCAACTCCTGGGCTCAAGCAATCCTCCTAACTCAGCCTCCCGAGTAGCTGGGACTATAGGCATGCGCCACCATGCCCGGCTAATTTTTCTATTTTTAGTAGAGACGGGGTCTCACTCTTGCTCAGGCTGGTCTCAAACTCCTGAGCTCAAGCGATCCTCCCTCCTCTGCCTTACAGAGTGCTAGGATTACAGGCCTGAGCCACATGTGTGGCCAGGGGCTCAGTACTTACCAGGCCTCAGGCTTCCCCACCTCAGCAGTAAACATCCCACGCCCACCAGTTGCTGAGGCCAAAAACCTAAGCATCTCCCTTCAGTTCTCTCCCCAACCCCTCCCGGAGTCCAGGCTCCTAGCCAGTCCCAGGGCCCTATGTCCCAAGTACATCTGGAATCTGACTGCCGCTCACACCTGCTACCAGCAGTTCTTCCCAGGCTCCAAGTGATCCCAACCCCACCGGCCCTGCCCTGCTCTGCCACCTCATCCCCTTCCCAGTGGCCAGAGGGGAGCCCAACTGTGTTGGGTCATGGAGCGCCTCTGCTCAGAGCCCTTCAGAGGCTCCTCATCCTCCAAATAAAGCCAAGGGCCCTCGCCCCTGCGTCTCCCAGCCTTTTCTGCTGCTGGGACACTCCCCCTTCCCAGCCCCAGGGCTATACTTAGTCTCCCAGCCCTCCCCACTCTGGGTCAGGTCCCAGCTCAGGGTCATCTCCCTGCCCACACTGGTGGGTGAGCCTCTCTCCCCACAGGTGGTCTCGTGCACCATCTGTTCACCCAGCTAAGTTGCAACTTCCATGAGGAATGTGACTCTGTCCTGTGCCCTGTGCCTGGTGTTGAGTGGGCACTTAAGGGTTGTTGAAAGAACAAGGGGCCCTGCCCAAGCTCACCCCCTCTGCTAGGCTTGTGTGCCCCTCCCAGGAGGTAATCACAGCCCCCCGCACTCTCCCCTGCAGGAGGCATGATCAGCTTTGATGTGTTCCCTGAAGGCTGGGACAAGCGGTACTGCCTGGACAGCCTGGACCAGGACAGCTTCGACACCATCCACTTCTTTGGGAATGAGACCAGCCCTGTGAGTGTGGCCCAGCCCAGGTTCCGCTCAACCCAAATCACCCAAGGTCAAGGCCAGGACAGAGGGCAACAGAACAGGCCTCTTGGGGGGTTCCCAAGAACAGCCATTGCCCACAGCCCCAGCACAGATTGGAAGGCTGGGCCCAGAAGAGGCTGGACTCTTGTTCCATGTCACATAGCAAGTCAGGGCAGGTCTGGTGAAGACCGAGATGAGCTTCCCGGTGGGTCTGAGGGGATGGGAGGAGGACAGGGTGGCTGCAAGCCCCACCATGGGAGCCTCCTCCAGGCTCCACCCAAATATGCCTTCTCTGCTCTTCTGTGTGCAGGGTGGGAATGACTTTGAGATCTTTGCTGACCCCCGGACTGTTGGCCACAGTGTGGTCTCCCCTCAGGACACAGTGCAGCGATGTCGAGAGATTTTTTTCCCAGAGACAGCCCACGAGGCGTGACCCGAACCTATCATGGTGACTTCCAAAGAGTTAGGCCCAGGCCTGCGGAGAGACCCTGGCCCTGGATGGGCGCTGGGGCCCCTCCTCCTTGGGCCCAGGGCACTTGCCCTGTGTAACTGCTGCAAGGCCCACCCAGAGAGGGCCGGGGTCTGTGAGGATGACTGTCCCCAGTCGGTCGTCCCCTGGTGAGGCTGGCTCCTGTCCTCCCAGGGCCCAGTGTTCCCGTCCTCTGCCCGGTGGCCCTGGCCACAGCTGCTGCTTGTATTTCTGAACAGAACAGGTTTCTGTCTACACAGAGGAGGCATGTGTGAGTGTCATGTGAGGTCTAGGCCACCCTGTCTGCCTGCCCCAGTTGACTGGGTGCCAAGTGGTGGGGAAGGTGCATACTTTAGAGAACTTTATGTCACAAATATTAAAGATCCCAGAGCAAGATGTGGCGTCAGTTGTGTCTGAATGGGTAATTGGCCCCAGTCACCACTGCAGGTGAGACACAGGCATGGAGGCAGGGACTTGGGCCAGGACACACAGGAAGTCTTTGATCCAGTCAAGGGGGGCCATGGAGGCCCCAGCCAAGAGCCGGTTTGGTGTGTCCTTCCCCAGCCCCTCTCTGGGGACCCAGACAGACAGATGCAGCTCTGGCCACGGTGGGTCACAGTTGAGGGTTTATTGCCAGTGTTAGGAAGGATGGGGAGCCCAGTGGGGGGGACTTGGGAGGGTCTGTGGCTGGGCACTGCAGGGCCTGTGAGTGGGAGAGCTGCCGCCCTGCCCCCAGGTGGCCCTGGGCTGACTGGTGCCTGAAAGGGGCCTCCTCACAGTAGGGAAGCCTTGGGGACTCCCAAGAGTCAACCTCTGCCAACAAGTACTCTACCATGGGGGGTGGGGTCCTTGTTCCTCAGGGGACAGGCCTTGCTGAGCCTATCTCAGACTGGGGTACCAGATGGGCGGGGGCTCCCAGCCTCTGTGGTGAGCACTGGGGCAGGCTCGGGGTGCAGATGCCCCACTGACCTCTGCCCTGGGGTCTTGGAGCACCTACAGGGCCAGAGATCGTCCTAGGCAGGCACTGACCCCCCTCATTCCAGGCATTTGAACCCCCAGTTTTACTCACAGACAGGGTCTCAGAGAATCACTGTCCCCTGGCAGCCCTCTCTTGAACCTGTGGCCCCATTTCCCCCATCAGGTGATGTGCTCTCGGGGAGGGAGCGTGCCGGGCACGGGTGGGGAGGTGGAGGCAGGCAGGGCCCTGCTTCCCGCATCCCAGGCCCCCACCCCACCCAAGGGTGCACACACACACACACCCTGGCCCCAAAGGGACTCCAGGTGGCAGGGGGCCACATATCAGGGATGGACAAGGTAAGGCCACACCTCAAGCCACTGGTTTGTCAGGGGCCAGTGGGAGCTACCCATCCTGTGGCTTTGGGACGAGGGTCTAGCGTGGGGGTTGCAGGACTGGAGGTTTCCCAGGCTGAGGGCCATCCTCATGGGCACCCAGCCCTGGCCCTGCCTGAGGGGACGTGTGTCCGTCCATCGAGGCGTCCTCAGCAGCCGTTGTGGGCACGGGGCAAAGCGTCAGTGAGTTTGTGAGTCGGGATAAAGGAGGTGGCTCCATCCCAGCTGGGGAGATGGACCCCCCTCCTTGGACCCTCACCTCCTCAGGGCAGGGAGAGGCTGCTGGCTCAGCGTGGCCCAGGGGAAGGAACACGGCTGGCCAGGCTGGGCAGCCCCAGCCCCCTTCTGTCCTCAGGCCCCTCTTTCCTGCCCCTCCAGTGCGCTGAGAGTAGGAAGGCGGGCCCTGCAGCGAGGTGTCACCCCAGAGCACTCACCGGCCTGGCTCCCGAAGGGAAGGGTCCAGGCCATGGCGGGAGACCCCAGCCCAGGGTGGGGGAGGTGAGTAGCACAGCAGAGTCTGTCCCCCGGCCAGGGCCTGGCAGAGAAGGACACTGGGGGCAAGAGGAGCAAGCGTATATGGAGGGGCCCCACTGTTCCCCTGGAGCCTGACTTGGGACAGTGGCCAGGGGGCCGAGGGGCCTGGTGTGTCTGGGGCAGGGAGGGCAAAGAGGCGGTGGACAGCGGAGAAGCCGGGCCTGACAGCCTCCCCTCCGTCCAGCTCCTGGCCGGCTCACACAGCAGTCATGGGCCACAGGGTGGGTGGAGCACACGCTCACAGCCACAAGCACAGACAGACAGATGGACACGCACGCGGGGACATGCCCCAGGGACTGGCTAGCCAGCACAGTGGGGGCATGGGGCCGGCTGCTGCCCATCCACCCCGTGTGGCTCCCCACCCACCCAGCCTAGGAGCCCACGACCTGGCCGGACCACGTCTCGTGGGGAGTGTGGGGGGCCAACTGGGTGAGCACCACCTCCACGGCCTGGAACTTCTGGTTCTTGGGCGGGATAGGGCACATCTTGTAGGTCACCTCGTCGCCCTCCACCGGCACGTACTCCCCCTCGATGCTGGTGGTGGGGAAAGGGGTATGAGAGTGGGGTCAGCCCAAGAGCAGGCCCCACTCCCCAGACAGCCCTACCACCAACCTCAGGAGGCCTGGCCCTGGGCCTGGCTGGGCCAGGTAAACTGGGCCAACCTTGCTTCTCAGAGCCTTGGCTCCTGGTCTGTAAATTGAGACTCACAAACAATACCTTCCTGTCTCAGTCCTGTGGGCACAGGGTGGTCCCTGACTGCCCCCTCACCACTCCAGAGGCCCAGGAACTGGTCATGCCTTCTCAGGCCCCTACAATGCTGGAACACGACCCCAGGGCCAGTGGTGCCAGGGCTTCTGGGGTCTGTTTGCCCCCTCCCTGCCTGGCCCCAGCCCCCCTCTGCCCATGCACCCTGGGCCCCTGCAGAGCGGAGGGAAACGTGCTGGGAACGCAGACCTTGGCCAGGGCCAGAGGGGAGAGGCCTGGGGAGGCATTTTTCTGAGGCCTTGTTGGGAACGCTAGGGCAGGGCCCTAGCCAAGACAGGGGAGGGGACTCACTCAGATACGTGCACGAAGATGTCCTCTGACCCATTCTCAGGGGTGATGAAGCCATGGCCCTGTGAGCGTGAGAACTGCTTACAGATCCCCTTGAACACTGGGCCTGCTGAGGCTCGGGCTGTCCTGGAGACAGAGTAGGAGGATTGGTGCTATGGCCTGGGGGGGGCCCTCCCTGGACCCCCAGCTAAGCCTGCCTCAGGGCTGCAGGGACGGTCCAGGTCAGAGACAGTGCCCCTCTCTGCACAGCACTCTCCCCTCCTGAGGTTGTTCCGGCTCAAATGTATGTCCTGCTGTAAGATTTGTGTGAAGATTGTCCAGCCTAGGTTTGAATGCCTCCCCAGATGCAGAGCTCACTGTCTCCTCAAGCAGCTGTATCCTACTCACCATTCCTCACTCATCATTCACTAAGCATCTGCTCTCTGCCTGGCCTTGGGTCGGTACAGAGGACAGTCAGCGCTTGCCATCAAAAACTCCTTTGGCCAAGCCAAGTCCGTCTCCCTGTGGCTCCCACAAACCCCCTCCCCCATAGGACCTCACCCAGTGACCCACCCCAAGGCCCAGGGCCAGTGTCCGTGCCCACCCTGTCCAGAGATTAACTTGACATCTCAGCCTGCGCTCATGCTGTTCCACCTGCCCGAACCCCCAGCCCCCTCATCTGGTCCATCTACCAGACCCAGCGGGGACCTCCTCTCCCCTGACAGCAGGCCAGGTCCTCCCCCTCCCCCTGCAGGGTGGTAACGCACAATGGACGAACCCCCTCTGGACCTTAAGCAGCTTGTGGGCTGGGACTTTGTCTTATTCCTCCTGCAGCCCCTGGCCAGGAGCTCAGTCTTTGTGGAATGAGCGGATGGAGGGGTGGGGTGGGTGGATGAACAATCACTGCAGTTACTGAAGGTCCACACACTGCTCCCCTGTCCTCAGGTGAGGGCAACAGGGGTTGGAGGAGGGTGGGCGTGGGCAGCCCAGGCTGAGCCCTGTCCTGGGGAAGGGTCACGGGGCCGGGCTGAGGGGCAGGTACTCACGCCGAATATGTCCTGGTCCGTTTGGTGGGCAGAGGACTGGGCAGGTCCCGAGATGAGACACCGCCCCGTTCCCAGACTCTGCTGCCCTCCCGGTGGAAGGGGAAGGTGGGCCAGACAGGGGACTTGGGGGAGTGGAGCGGGGGCACAACTGGGGGTGATGTGGACTCCGACGTCATGGTGGGGCCAGCAGGGGAGCCTGGTGGGCTCTGGGGAGCAGAGGCCGGCGAAGGGCTTGGGCGTCCTTGCAGGCAGGGCCCGGCCTGGCCCTGCTCAGCAGCCTCTCGGGCCACGGGCTCCGTCTGGAAGAGGGAGAGAGAAGAAAGTGAGTACCGTCTTGGGGTGCAGCTGCTGGACCCCGGACAGAAGGCAGGAGGGCTGGTCCTGCCTCTGCCACTCCTTCAGGCCACTCACGGCCCCTCCCTGGCTCAGCGTCCTCACTAGGAACACAGAACAGTCAGGTGACCCTCAAGTCCCAGCTCACAGTTTGACTCTAACCCAGGGCCCTGGGAGGTGGTGTGTGGGCAGCCAATGATGGTCTGGAATACAGTTTGGCACAAGTGTCGGCTGTTTCAAATTCAAAGACGTGGGTTCAAATCTCAGCTTTGTCACCTACAACTTGGTGGCCCCAAGCAAGCCACTCAGCTGCTCCAGCAGGGCCAGCGGGAGTGCAGGCTCCAGCCCCAGGCGTGGGTTTGAATCCTGGCTCCTCCCCCTCCCGGCAGCAGCGTGGCCTCAGTTGACACCGTTAATGTCTACTCCATGTCCTGCTCCGTAAAGTGGGGGTCGCACTGGCTCTTACAGAGAAGTTGCTGTGAGGGTTGGATGACTTTCCCCATGCTCAGAACAGGACCGGCATGTGGCAAGCTCTGGGTAACACTGGCTCTCTCCTCAGCCCTGGGCCGAGGACGCTGAGGATGCAACGACTTGGTGTGCGCGCCAGCATCCGGCAGCCAGAGATACTTGATAAACTGCTGTTATCAAAGCCAATTCATAGAAATCCCCAAGTCCACGGCTCAGTGCCTAGATGGCCTTGAGAAAATTCATCCTGTATTCTCCCCTGAGGACAAGCTCATAATTCCCCCACCCAGGCACCCCCACTCCTCCCCAAGGGTTGGGAAGAGATGCTGCTGTGGACCCCTGGGGTGGGACAGATGGTCTGCAACAGTGGCTCTGCCACTTGTTAGCTGCTGACCTTGAGCCTCAGTTTTCCCATCTATACAATGGAGCCTATAAACCCTGCCTCACTCTCTCACAGGCTATATGGTGAGGCTTGGCTGAGCCTGGGGAGATGAAGCTCCCATAGTCCATGGTGACACAGGAGTTGGGGTGATGGGTTCCCCACCCCCATTCCATCACCCCAAGGCCTGGAGGTCAGAGATGAGTTCCTGAGCTCCAAGTCTATTTTTGGCCTCCATTTTGTGACCTCTCCCCTATTCCCCAAAGCCTGGAGTTCCCACGGAAGGGCTTAAGGCTCCTTTTGAGTCCAGACCTCAGGAAGCACGAAAACACCACATGGCCGGGCTGGGAGAGCCCAGGAGTCACTCCGCTCAATGCCTGTCGCAGGAGCAGGTCTCCCAGCCTCTGCTCAGGGTTACGTGGCAAGTGGGATTTTTCTGGCCCAAGGTGATGAGCTGGCTCTGCCACCGTGGGGTGTATGGAGGTGGACCATCCTGTCCCCCCTCCCACTGGGAGAGCTGCAAAGCCCCCTGCCTAGCTCCACCATCTAAAGCTGATATGGGGCTTTTCTCTCTGGGCCCATTCCGGGAGGCAGGGTGGGCCAGGTTCCGCATTTTCCTCCCCATTTTAGAGAGAAGAAAACGGAAGCTTCAAGCAGCCACACAAACTCCTACATGAATGTTCACGGTGGCCCTAATTCACAATAGCCAACAAGTGGAAACAAACCAAATGTCAATCAGCAGATGAATGGGTAACAAATTATGGGATAGCTGTACAGGGGAATATCACTCGGCCATGAAAATAAAATAAAATTCTGATTCGTGCTCCAACATAGATGAACCTTGCACACATCCCGCTAAATGGAGGAAGCCGGACACAGAAGGCCATGCAGCACGATTCCACCCGTGTGTGATGTCCAGAGATAGACAGTGGACCAGTGGTCACCAGGGGCTGAGGGAGGAGGGGATGGGGCGCGACTGCTAATGGGTAGGGAGGTTCTTTGGGGGTGATAAAAATGTTCTACAATTGACCGTGGTGATGGCTGCACAACTCTGTGAAAACAGTAGAAACAATTGAACTGCACACCTGAAGCAGGTAAATTTTATGGTGCATGACTTACATCTCAATAAAGCTGTTGCCAAAGAAAGAAGACGGGGCAGCAAAGCTACCCAAGATGACAGAGCCAGGAAAGCAGCAGATGCCCTGCAGTGCGCCCCTGGAGTGCCGCCTGTCCCACCTGGGTGAGGAGTGGCAGGCAGTGGGGACAAAGGCCCTGCCTCCCTCTCTCTAGGAAGCTGCGCGGTCCTAACCTCCCTGCTGTAGTTTTCGCAGGCCTGGCATTGTGCTTGGCAGTAACAGCCAGTGCTGGGAAGTCCTTGGGCGGGGCGGGTGCAGGGAGAGAAGGGGAGGGCAGGGGGGAGGGGCAGAGGCAGCCCAGGGTGGTTGCCGGGGAGACATAGCTGAGCTGGGCCTGCTCTGGCCAGCCAGGCCTCCCACTGAGTGACTGTGACCGCAGCTCTAGTCCCCATGCTAAGCAGGCAGCAGGGACAGGGAAAGATGCACTGACGATGCCAGGTCAGGGTTGAGAGCAGCTTCCCCTGCCTGCGCCTCACCGTGGGCGCTAGAAGAGGCCAGAGACCAGGCAGCAGAGGGAGCAGAGGAATCACAGCAACAATGGGTGTTCTAGGACTGGCTGGGAGAGGGCAGGGCCAGGAGCTGCAGAGAACACGCTGCCCCTCCCCCCACCCCAGCCTCAGTTTCCTCATCTGGGAAACAGGATGACATCCCTCCTCCAAGGGCTCTTTTGAGGATGAAATGAGATGGAATGTGGGGAGCCCTGAGCAAGAGCTTGCTCCTCCCAGATGGGGCTGCTGAACCAGTGTAGGGGAAGGAGGGAGGGAGGGAGGGAGGGAGGGGGGAGGGGAAAGGAAGGAGGGGGGGGAGGAGAGACCTGGCCGAGCCAGGCCAAGCCCATCATTCATTCTCATCTCCTGCATCCCTAAGGACTCGCCCAGCCCTCACAGCTCCATAGCTTCTTGTTTAATTTCTATAACAGCCCTTTAAAGCTGGTGCTATTATTACCGCATTTACTAAGGATCCAAGAGGTGAAATCACTCACTCAAGGCCGCACACCAGTTGACGTCTGGACCAGGATTTGAACCAGAGTGGGAAGTTCAGGCCCTGCACTGTGATTGACTTGCTGTGTGACCTAGTACAGGGCCTTTCCCTCTCTGGCCCCTGCCAGGGCCTGGACCTGGGGGAGACGCACAATGCCCAGCAGCCCAGGAGACCAGGAGAAGGGAACAAGGAGCTGCAGAGCGAGCCTTTGGTTCAGACCCTCTCTCCAGGATGTTGCTGCCCCAAACGGCAATACAGGCTTTTATTGTCTGAATGCCATGTACCGTGCAAAGTCCTTACAGAGATTATTTTACATGTTTCAACCTCTCAGTCACCCTATAAAGTTGAAATTACAATTTTTTCCATTTTACAGATGAAGAAGCTGAGGCTCAGAGAGGTTAAGTGACTTGCCCAAGGTCATACAGCAGTTGACAGAGTCCAGGTTTGTCTGATGAGAAACCAGTGCTCTTCCTGTAAAGACAAATTCTGTTCCTGCTTCAGCCAAGATGAGGATGGAGTTTTCCCAAAAGAACTTTCCAAAAGAAGCTAAATGGGAATGTAAACTCTCTCAAGAGCAGAGAAACAGATATGTTTACAGAACATTTGTTTCAGCTCAAACAGGGCTAAAGGCCGGCCCTGGAGGGACTTGGTGTGTCTGTCTGGGGCATCTCCTGCCAGGAGCAATGCCTCTCAGAACCAGCGGCTGGGGGGTAAGAGGCAGCTCAGGATCCAGTCTGCCTGGGTTTGAATCCAGGCTCCACTACACCCTACTGAGTGATCCTTCCTTTCTGAGCCTCAGTTTCCTCATCTGCCAAATGGGTCTAACCATAGCACTCTGCCCAGATGCTGGTAGGAGCCAAGGAGCTGTGTCAATGGTCCCCTCGTAGGTAGGCACCTCCCAGCCCTGCGTGTTGGCTCTGAACCAGGCCCTGCATGAAGGCCAAAGCCCAGCGGACTCTGATTCTGAAGACAAAGGGGCCAGAGGCAGCAAACACAAAACAGCAAGGCTGTTTGGAGATAACCTGAGGTGTGATGCGGCCTCACAGGGCCACGACACTCTGGGAGGTGACTCAGCCCTGTAGCAGGTGATCCTGGCCTATGCTGGGGCTCTGCTCGCATCCTCAGCTTCCCCAAAAAGAATGGTGTAAAAAACGGCTATCATGGTCCCCTCTTGACCATGAGAGTTCCCCTTAGCCTGGGCAGGTCAAGGAAAGCCAGCCTGCTCAGCTGCCCCTGCTGTGACCTGCGGCCAGCGCCTGCCCCTCTCTGGGCCTCACCTTTTTCTGCAGCTACAGGAATCATCAAATCATCGCTGGCCAGGTGACTAATAAGGAGCAGTCCAACTCTCCTCTGTGATTTTCAAAAACACACATGTAGGGGCGTGGTGGCTCACGCCTGTAATCCTAGCCCTCCGGGAGGCCGAGGCGGGTGGATCACTCGAGGCCAGGAGTTCGAGACCAGCCTGAGCGAGACCCCGTCTCTACTAAAAAAATAGAAAGAAATTATCTGGCCAACTAAAAATATATATAGAAAACAAAATTAGCCGGGCATGGTGGCGCATGCCTGTAGTCCCAGCTACTCGGGAGGCTGAGGCAGGAGGATCGCTTAAGCCCAGGAGTTTGAGGTTGCTGTGAGCTAGGCTGATGCCACGGCACTCACTCTAGCCAGGGCAACAAAGTGAGACTCTGTCTCAAAATAAAATAAAATAAAATAAAATAAAATAAAATAAAATAAAATAAAATAAAAACCCACACATGTAACAGCAATAAAACTGAGTGCCAGGCACTGGGACAACAAGCACGAGGGAGACAGGCCTGCCCTTAGGGACGCCCAGCGCGGTGTACGGAACAGACATCCAGAGGATCAAAATACGGCGTGGGAAGTCCTGACACAATGAGTCTCAGCTGCCATCGATTGGTCACTGACCGTATGCCAAGCTGTGTGCCAGGCCCTTTGCCCCACTTCCTCATTTAGTCCTCACAAGAACCCCGTGCAATGATTACTGTTAGTGCACCCATTCCTCAGACGGGTAAACGGAGGCTTGCCAAGGTGCAGCACTTGTGCATCTGGAGATGTGTGGGGCAGAGGGTGTGCAGAAAGGCCTTGGGCAGGAAGGGAGGAGAGGAGGGGCCAGCCATGCCCCGGAAGCTGCTCCCGCCCTCCCCTGGAGAAGGAGGAGCGGGGTCTGCCGGGGAGCCAGGACTCAGGGTTCTATTTCTAGCTTTGCGCTGACTCAGACCATGACCTTGGGTGAGTCATTCGCCAACTCTGCTAAGCTTAAAAACAACTCTCCCAATAAAAATGTCCCCGCCCCAAGCCCCCATTATGGGGGAGCAGATGGGGAGGAATCGGTATGATTGCTTAAAAATAGAAAGGACAGGGAACACAGGATGACAAGGAAGGGCTTCCTGAATGGTGGGGACTTGTCCTCGGTGTGCCCTGGGAGGTGAGAAAACAAGCTCAGGACGGCCAGGTAGAAGCTGCACTGGCCTTGGCTCGGCCCCTCACCCAGCCTCCCAGATGCTCCTTAAAATATATCAGTGCAGGAGCTGCTCCTGTAGCCGAGGTGACCTGATTAAGCCTGGCACTCGTGTGTGTGTGTGTGTGTGTGTGTGTGTGTGTGTGTGTGTCTGTGGAGGGGGCTGCCCAGCCAATACTTGACCTTAATTATTTAAAAGACCCTTTAACCCGTCTGCTTGTCCCATTCCCTGGTGGCCGTGCGGGCTGCTGTGGTTAAGGCATTTCTGACATCGGTGGTGGTGGCTGTGCGACCCTGGGCAAGTCGCTTTCCTATTCTGCGTCCCCCTAGAGAGAGGCACAGACTGGTCAACGCCACATACCGAGTGGTTGAGCTGGAACCCACATCAGAGCCCATGGGCTTCCCGCTGTGCCAGGGCGCCCACTCCGGGACTATCATTTGCTGGCTTTGGGGCAAGAGAAGAGCCCCCCCACTGCTTTTAGCCTCCTGTTTTGCTGTTCAGCATGGACAAAGGTCTGAACTTCCCCAAGCCCCATTCCCACGAGGCTCTGGAGCCTGGCAGCCCTGGTGGTGACCAGTGGACGTGACCAGCTAAGCCAGGCCCTGAGCGCCCTCTGCTGGGTGATGCCCTAGGGGTGGGGGCACCTCCAGACCCGCGGGCAGGTGCCCCTCCCCAGCAGCCATCCATGTCAGGCCCCCAGCCCCCACCCAGGGACTCCACTCCCTGACCAGTGCACATCCATGAACACTGCCCTGCCATTTCTCTCCAGGCCTGGGAGAGACCAAAGCTGTCCTCTGGCCTTTCCCAGGCTGCTGTGCAGCCAGCTCCCGTTTACACCTGTCATATTATTTTTTTGGAGGGGGGTAAACAGATCTAGATGGGCAGACATGGAAAATAGATGTTTTTGGAATAGACTTCAAGGAAACAGGAGGGGAGGGGCAGGGCAAAGCTGGGAGGAGAAAACATTTGAAATTTGGAGGCCCAGAGGCCACTGGGATGGAGTCAGGTTTGGGAAACCAGCTCCCCATCCCCCAGGGGGCTGGAGACCCCGTTCTAGGGAGAGGCCCCTGCTGGACCCCATCCCGGGCGTGGTGCCAGGCTCTCAGAGAGGTTGCCCACCCCCCACCGGGCACACTTCCTCCTCCCCTCCCCCAGCCCCAGCGCTGCAGCAGTTCACACTCTGTATTTATTATTGTTCTCACCCTGTGTCCCCTCCCCTCTCCCTGGGAAGAGCCTGCAGGCTGGCAGCTTGGCAGGAACCTGCTGTCTCCTTGTGGGTGCCAGGAGCGCCCCTTATCTCTGCCTGGACTCCTTGTGCCAGGGTCAGGTCACTGGGGTCTTGGTGCCAGCCAAGGCCACCCTGAGTCCCTGTATCCCACGACAGGGATGGCCCGGCAGGCCCCGGTTTATCACCACTGCCCTGCGGGGGCTGCAGGGCTGCACTCTGGCCAGTGAGGAGGTCAGAGCAGGGTGGGACCAGCAGGCAGGAGAGAGGCAAGTGCTCGGGTGGGAGTGTCTTCCAGGCAAAGAAAATAATAACACGGGGCCACCTCTCCAAGCCAATTAGCACATTAGCACAATTATCCCCATCACATGGGGAGAGGGAAATAGAGTCAGGATAAGGTCCAAGTGTCTGCCTGCCCCTAAAAGTCCCTCCCTAGCCCCAGCCCCAAATTCCTGGGGAAAGACCAAGGATGCTGCCCCTGCACTGTCCTTTCAGCTTCTGGAAGGAGCTCTGATTTCTCCCTTCACAGCTTCCCGTCCTCCCGGTGCCCCGACAGGAGGCTGCGGCTTGGCTTGGCGGGTGTCTGCTGTCTGTGCCTCCCGAGGCAGACACAAGTCCCAGACGCAGACAGACACACTCCCACGGCAGCCGCCCAGCCTCAGCTCCCTTGGGGGCCCCGGGGAGGGGGAAGGAGGGAGGGACAGTGGGCACCCTACGTCCCCCAACGTCCCCGCGGGGAGCTGAACTGGGCCGGTCGGCCCCCACCTTCCCAGGCCGGCAACCCGCCCCCCACACTGCCCCTGCCCCCTTCGCCCCCCCAAAGCCACAGTTTCCAGCGAGGTGCCCTCGGGCCCCATCCAGCCCCTCACCTCTCCGGGTCCAGGCACTGCCTCCCGCGGTGTCAGCGCCCTGCCCCTCTGGCGCGGAGCTGGCAGGCAGGGGACGGGTCTGGAGGATGCGCGGCCCCTCGGCCCCTCACTCACTCACACACGCCTTCCCGCTGACGTCAGGGAGAGCGGGAGGGAGGGACTGGGATGGGAATTTGTACTCCCTGCTTAAAGGGACACCGGCTCCGTCCGTCACCTCTGGCCCAGACACCACCTCCCGAGTCAGGCACCACCAGGTGAGGGACTTAGCTGTGTGTGTCTCTCAGGGCCCTAAAGCTTCTTTTTTTGGAAAGTGGCTTTTATTGCTGGGCCAAGGTATAATTTGCCCTGCCAAGTCAGGGTCGCTGCTGAGTAATGCAGGGGAGCAGGCGCTGGGGACAGCGCTGCATTCCTGGTAATTAGAGAGCAAGCGTGGCGAGTGAGTGTGAGAGTGTGTGAGCCTGTGAGTGCGGGGGTCCTGTGGGGGGGGCACGGAGACCTGAGCAGAGAGGCCGGGCCCAGGGCCTCTCAGACATTCCTCTCGCTCTGGGCGCCCAGAGTGGCCCTGCCCGCCCTTGGCACAGACACTGTGCTCAGGTCCTTCTCCTCACCTGGCTCTGAGACCCTGGGAGTGAGGAATGTGGGCCAGTCACAGGAACTCGCCTCTGTCCGGCACACAGTGGGCCCTTGAGATGTTGCTACTGAATTGGACTGGAGAGGCCCCTGCGAGGCTCTGAGCAGAGAGGACCTACGACGACCCGGGTGCCCAGTGGAACAGCTGCCTGCTCCGGAGACAGCTGAGTTTCCACATCAGACAAGCCCTGGGTTTGAAGTGCTCCAGAACTTTCAAGCCGTGTGACGTTGGGCCAGTCCATTGTGACTCTGATCCTCCACTGAGAGGGCTGGTGGAGGTTCCAGTGTGGCACTGTGAGCCCAGGGCCCGGCTGTCGGTGACTTCCACGAAGGGGCTTCTCTCTGCACCCCCACCCCACCCCTTCTCAGCCCCCGCCTGGAAAGAAGCAAGTCTTTCCCTGGTGTCGCCCAGAACCGCTGAAGCAGGCTGGCATTTTCAAAAGAAGTCTTATTAAAATAAAAAGGAGGTGGTAGTTAAAAGGGAAACAATCAAGAGAAACACGAAAAGCTAATAAAAATAGCTAAGATGCGCTGAAAGCTTCCTGTGCGCCAGGCAACATGCTTTGCCCTCATTTAAACCTCACAACAACTCACTCATCTATTTTTGTCATCCCTGTTTTACTGGTGGGGAAATAGGGGCTCAGATAAGAGGAGGGACTTGGCCGAGTTTGCTCAGCTGGTTACAGGGGCATTTGAACCCAGGGCCACCCCATGCCACCACATATCCCTGCCTTCCAGAAACTCCAGAACCTCCCAGAACTATCAGGCTCAGACAGTTTAGGTCCCCGATTACAAGAGGGTCTGGTGATAAATGTTGCCTGTTGTTACCAGAGCCCGTCTGTGGACTCTGCCCGGGGGACCCTCCCTCCCCAAGTTCTCCTCTTCCTCCTTTGCCTTCCTCTCCTCCAAGAATAATGGTTCTCACAGTGCCCACGTAAGCAGCACCTCACCTGCTTCTTAGAACTGGCTCAGGGAGACCCTGGGCCTTCAAGTGATAGCGACAGAGCAGGAGCCCGAGGCCAGTCTCCACCCACGTTTTTCAAACCCACCACCCTGCCCTTCTAGGAGAAGGCTGGGGCCTTGGTGGACATCTGCAATTTTCTCTGCCCACCTCTCCTGAGCCTGTCTGCTGGGCCCTGCCTCCCTGCTCTCACCACCCTTGCTCCACAGGCCCCTGCCCAGGCCTGGCCACGCAGACCAGTGTTAGGGCTGGAATGTTCCTGGCCAGGCCAGCTCTTCTCCCCGTGGCCCCTGAGTTGGTGGAGCCCTTGGTGGCCGAGTGTTGGATGACAAGCTGAAGGGCCAGCCGAGGGGGAGTGGCCGGGAGGACTTCTCTGAGCTCCAGGTGACAAGAGGAGCCAGCCTTGCCAGAACGGAAAGAGAAGACACCCAGAGGGGAGGTGCCCTCAGGTGGGCGTGAGCCTGGTGTGGCAGAGGAAGGGGGGCGGGGAGAGAGGGGCCAGCCGGTTAGGGAAGGGGACGCGGGGTGTGAGGTAGGAGGCCAGGGCGCATGGTCCCTGAGGCCACCTCTGAGGAAGCCGAGGCCTGGCTGCGGTGGCTGAGGCCCTGACCCCTGCCTTCGCGTCCAGTCCCGCTCTGGACCTTGGGGGAGCCGGTGAACACGT